>NC_089508.1:10875407-11557407 GCF_036850995.1 Saccopteryx leptura | reverse complement strand
GTTGAGCCCAAGAGACTACAGTGAGGGACCCAACGCATGAAACAGGCAAGGAGGGGACGCCTACCCCGTGTGCATTCGTGGGCTGGTCACCGGCGTGGGCCAGTAGACTCCCTCCCCCCAGGGACCCTCCCAGGAGACGTACAATGCAGCTCAGAACTGCCCGGAGGAGTGGGAGGCTGGAGCGAGCTCCACTGACCACTGTCTCGTACTGACGAAGGGCTGTTCCTGCAGAAGTGCACTCCCCACTCCTCACTGCGCGCAGAGCTGCAGCTGGTGCCCGAGGAGGGCTGGGGACAGGAGGTGCGGAGTGCCAGCAGCATCCACTGTGGAGGCTGAAGGGAAAGCCGCGCCTGTCACGAAGCCACGTGGAAACCCAACACGCACAGTCCTGCATTGGCCAAACCAAGGAGGTGAGTGCCTTGGGCAGCTGCGTGCTGTTTTCTCCTGTCCCCCTTTCCCGACTTGGGGGACGGAGGTAGGCGCTCTGCGTGGCAATGAGAGAATACAACAGCATCGTGGTGCCAGCTGATTCAGGTGCCGGAACAGGGTGGTGAGCAGCCACAGGTGCCAGGAGGGTGGGCTTTGTGCGGGTTTGGGCACAGCCTGTCCAGGCGTCAGGAAAATGTGAATGGGACGCACAGGGACACGGAAACAGGTCTAGTGGAGCTCCTCCTGTGGTCAGCACGTCCAGGGTGCTAAGACGGAGGACATCGATCGCCCTGTGTTCAGAACCTCCAGCCTCTCGGAGAACCTCCCACGGCCAGAGGCAGAGTCCCAGCCCTGGGAGCATGTGGCCAGGGTTCGGGTCCTGTCACTGCCACTAACTGCACATCTGCCCGGCTGGCACAGGGATCAGGGCACTGGGTGTGAATGCCCAGCCGAGAGCCTCCGCCGGCGTTGGTGTTGACCCTGACCTCGCCGGAGCTGGGCTCCCTCCCGCTGTGCGGAGTCCCCACTGCACCTGGAAGCAGAGGTAAGTTCCAGGTCTTCCCCTCGGAGTCCCCACTGCGCTGGAAGCAGAGGTAAGTTCCAGGTCTTCCCCTCGGAGTCCCCACTGCGCCTGGAAGCAGAGGTAAGTTCCAGGTCTTCCCCTCGGAGTCCCCACTGCGCTGGAAGCAGAGGTAAGTTCCAGGTCTTCCCCTCGGAGTCCCCACTGCGCTGGAAGCAGAGGTAAGTTCCAGGTCTTCCCCTCAGAGTCCCCACTGCACCTGGAAGCAGAGGTAAGTTCCAGGTCTTCCCCTCGAAGCGTCAGACCCCAGACTTGGAACGGGGCCCTCTGATCCTGCGTCTCTGGAAGAACCCAGAGGCGGATCTCCATGTGAAGACACCCTCGGAACGCCTCTCCGCTGGCAATCTGGCTTCCTGAGGAGGTGAGGGGGCAGGGAAAGGCGGGCAGGTGAGGGACCACGGGACCAGCCCACGGTCCGGGTGAGTAGAAAACGCGCAGGGAATCAGAGGAGCCAGGGAGTGGAGGCCAGGGCCACAGGGGATGAGGGGCCACTTGCTGAGCACTCTGTCCTTGGGCTGGTCTTGGTTTTCCCATGGAGGGAATCTGTAGGCTCTCTTTGGAACCCATGGTCTATGGTCACCATGGTCTGAGAGGTCAGTGAGGGCAGGAGAGTCGGAAGGTTTCCTGGGGAGCTGACCTCTGACGTTGCACAGAGGGCGGGAAGAAGGGCGTCCCTGTCGCCAGGACTCGAGTGGAACTATAACACATGGCTATTTCAGCAAGGGGAACCCTCCGCCTCTGTCCCCTAACGTCTGCTACTCTGGGTGAGAAGCAGGCTTGCTGGCACCCTGTCCTGCTCAGACCCCCGAGAGCCCATCAGCTCAGCACCTGCCTTCCTGAACGCAGCGCCTTAAACCGCTCGACCATCCTGACACTGCACCTGCCTTCCGAACAATTGTGTATGAGGGGAGGGGCGGGTGGAGTGGGTGGGGAAGAGGCCGAAGGGGGCGAGGAGGGGCGGGTGGAGTGGGTGGGGAAGAGGCCGAAGGGGGCGAGGAGGGGCGGGTGGAGTGGGTGGGGAAGAGGCCGAAGGGGGCGAGGAGTCACACGCCCACCCCCAGTGTTCCCCAAAGACCTCCTGTTCCTGGAGCCATTGGGCGCGTCCCACGTGCCTCAATCCCGAATTTAGCCCACCAAGGACAATGTCTTGGAGCCAGGATGCGGGCCCCAAGCCTGTGGGTCTATGTTTCTTTTCTTTTTTCTTACCTTTCCTTTTCTTTTCTAAGTTTTCCATTGATTTGAGAGAAGAGAGTGAAAAAGAAGCATCAGCTCGTTGCTGCACGTAGCTGTGCCCCATCGATGGCTTCTGTGCACGCCCTGACTGGGGACCGAACCCACGACCGTGGTGCACGAGGGCAACACTCGAGCTGCCGAGCCACTTGGCCAGGTCAGGGCTGTGTTTATTCTCATGGAGCCTTACATTAAAAGCACAAGCGTGTGCAAGATCGATGCTGAAATCAGGCGCCGGGGAGAGGAAGAGGCGTCCTGCTGCCTCAGGGGGAGGGCTGAACTCTCGACCTGACTGTGTGTGGCTGACCCAGAAATGGGGCGATGACTGGTATCTGCCCAGCGCCACTCGCAGTGGGCAAAACCCTTATTCTTTCTCTGTCTCAGTTTCCTCATCCTGAACGGGCAACAACAGCAGTTCCTTCCTCCAAGGGCTGCTATGGGGTCAATGAATGAGCGTGTGTGAATTGATTAGCACAGTGCCTGGCACACAATAACTTTTCATTTTTAAAAGATTTTATTTATTCATTTTAGATAGAGGAGAGAGAGATAGATAGAGAGAGAGAGAGAGAGAGAGAGAGAGAGAAGAGGAAGGCAGGGGTTGGGGGAAGGAGTGCGAAGCATTGTGTTGCTGTTTGCTGTATGCACCTTGACCGGGACAAGCCCTAGGTTTCGAACCCGGGACCTCAGTGTTCTAGGTCGATGCTTTACCTACCCACTGCGCCACCATAGGTCAGGCAAATTTTCAATAAATGTTAGTTGTTTTGGAGGGTGTTGGTTGTTACAAATATTATTAACTTAATCATTCAAGTATAGAGCCTTATTGGTATTTAGTTAATGTTGAATGAGCAATTGAAATCCACACAGAGAGGGTTAAACGGCTGGAAGTGGATGACATCAAAGATTGAAGCAGACTCTTGGTTTGCACTTGATTCGGTCTAATTAGTTATTATGATCTGGTATCCATGGAAACTGCTGACTAGCAAGACTCAGACAGACAGTTTTCCTCTGTACTGAGTGCACCAGGTACACGTGGGCTTCTGCACTTTGCCACCCAAAGGGGGGTGCAGGTTTCTAACCGACCGGCTCATCTCGCTCCCTGCCCAGTGACGAACTCTTCCAGGACCGGACCCGTGACGTATGAACGCTCAGAAACCAGCGTCTCCATGGCGGCTGGGGCGCAGCAAGTGCTCGTGCATTTCTGTTGAATGAATGAGTGGCTGAATGAAATCAGTGTTGTCTGATTGGCTCAGAAAATGGCAGGACTGGACCTTCCACAGAGGACCGCAGATCCTTCCTCTGGGAGGGGTTGGAGAAGGCAGGGTTAACTATCACCTTGCATTCGATTACATTATATTCTGTGTTAGAATGATTAACACCATTCATTGAAATAAGATTAGACCCTGTTCAAGTTCAGTTCCCAGTGAAGAGCTGGGTGTTGGGGACCCTGAAATCTGGGAGAAAGCATTGACTCAGCTTTGCACATGGTGGCAGATGATTGCATTTCCCTGGGCCTCGGCTTCAGCCCCCGTCCACTGGCCCGATGACACGTAATTCTCAGGGAGGATGTGCAGCGTCCAGTGTGTGCAAAGCCATTTGCTCCCCGTGAAGGGGCCATCCTGTCTGCATTTTGTAGACTGTGAAGTGGGGCTGACAGCAGACCTCTCCTTTCCTAAGAGAATACTGATGGCATAAGGGGTGGAGAGTCCTTTGTAAACTGTAGGGTGCTATGCACATGTGCAGGATTATGAGGGTGGCTTGAGTAGCAGAGGAAGGCTGAACCTGGATCCCTGCAGGAGCAAGCGTCCCAGTGGGGAGGTCGGGGATGGGGGTGGGGACAGGACTCAGGAAAGGGACTCCCCCGAGAAACCCAGTGGAGAGCTTCCCAAGGCCATGGCTTAGGAGTCAGACTCCTTGGTTCAGGCCTGCCTCTGCCTCCGTGGCCCTGGGCAGGCGGCCGTCTCGCGGGGCCTCAGGATTCCTGCTGGTGCAGTGGTGTGGCAGTGAGTCACAGGATTGCCGAGGAGTTCACACGCAGTACGTGTGGCTGTCTCCACGGCTCCACGCTCCCCCCGCCGCTCCCAGGGACAGCGAGTCCTTCCTCAGCTCGGCCGGGCTCTGGTTGGCACGGTATGATGAGAAAACAGACCAGAAGGACGAAAGGAGAGAGGAAGCAGGGCGGCCCAGCCTTACGGGACAGGACATTATCATGAGGCAGGGAGCATCATTACCCCGTTTCCCAGGCGGGTGACACAAAGCCGGTGCTCGTTTCCTCGCCCAGGCTCCCTGACTCCGGACACTGTGGGCCCCTGGGGCGGGGTGAGGGTGGGGGAGTGTGGCCAGAAACCAAGTGGGTGCTTGGCCCAGCCCCACGCCTCCATCCCTGACTCCTACTCCCCACACCTTCCACTCCCTGACTAGGACCCCACCCGGGGGCACTCTCCTGGGGTAGGTGGCCCTGTCTGCCTCTTCAGGATGCTGGGATAGGGGCACGGACCACCAACTTGGCCTGTGTCCTTCTCTGCCACAGATAAGCGTGTCATTAGACAATTGCATTTGTCCCTTATCTCCTGCTCACTCTTTATTACTTTCCTGGGGAGATGCTGTAACCATGGCCTCTCTCTGCAAACTAAGCCAGTCTCCTGGCTACAGGCACAAACCAGGGGACCGCTGTCAGGGGAGAGTGTGGTGTGGGGGAGAGATTACATCTTCAGGTGGCAGGGACACTTGTCCCTCAGCTCAGGGCAGCTGACAGGCCCTGGGTGACTCCTGGGAACACAGCCAGCGCCCGCAGAAAACGTGCTGGATCCAGAGGAGGAAGCAGGGATCGTGTCTTGGGCTGTGCCCTGGGCCTGCTGTGTGACCTCAGGGCCAACACTTAACCTGTCTGGGTTCTCATGGGTCAGACGGGCACAGTAACTCCTTCCCCCATGATAACCCAGCCAGCTTGGGACTGGCAGACATCCACAATGTGTGTTCTCCATGTATTCTGGGTTCTGGGGCAGCTTTTTTTTTTAAGGTATATGTGTGTGTGTGCGTGCGTGTGTGTGTGTGTTTTATTAACAGTAGTCACACAATATTATATTAGTTTTAGGCGTACAACATAGTGATTCAACATAGTGGCAGCTCTTTTTTCAAAAAAGAGCTTTATTGACATACACGTGCACATATTTAAAGTATACATTTGACAAGCGTTAGTGTCTGCAAAACCCTGTGAAGCCATCCATCACTGCAGTCAAGGCCGGGCACACATTCGCCACCTCCCAAAGTTTCCTCTGGGCCCAAGGCCCCTCCTTCCCCTCCCACCGCCACATCCCAGGCAACCACCAATCTGCTCTCAGTCACTGTGGATGCATTTGCATGTCCTAGAACTTTACACAAACGGGATGATACAGTATGTACTCTTTTTGTCTGTCTAGTATGAGTCACCCATATTGATGTGCATATCAGGAGTTCACTTCTTTTTTTTTTTTTTTTTTTTTTTAGTTTTAGTTTTTTTTTTTTTAATTTTTCTGAAGCTGGAAACAGGGAGAGACAGTCAGACAGACTCCCGCATGCGCCCGACCGGGATCCACCCGGCACGCCCACCAGGGGGCGATGCTCTGCCCACCAGGGGGGGATGCTTGCCCATCCTGGGCGTCGCCATGTTGCGACCAGAGCCACTCTAGCGCCTGGGGCAGAGGCCAAGGAGCCATCCCCAGCGCCCGGGTCATCCTTGCTCCAATGGAGCCTCGGCTGCGGGAGGGGAAGAGAGAGACAGAGAGGAAAGCACAGCGGAGGTGTGGAGAAGTAAATGGGCGCCCCTCCCGTGTGCCCTGGCCGGGAATCGAACCCGGGTCCTCCGCACGCCAGGCCGACGCTCTACCGCTGAGCCAACCAGCCAGGGCGAGTTCACTTCTTTTTATTGCTAAATCCTAGATCATTCCATGGAGATGCTATTTTATTTGTATTTCTAGTTATTTATTTTTTGAGAGAGAGAGACAGACAGGAAGGGGGAGAGATGAGAAGCATCAACTCATAGTTGTGGCACCTCAGTTGTTCATTGATTGCTTCTCATACGTGCCTTGACCAGGGGCTCCAGCCGAGCCAGTGACCCCTTGCTCAAGCCAGTGACCATGGGATCGTTTTGATGTCCCCACATTCAAGCTGGCGACCTCAGGGTTTCGAACCTGGGACCTATGAGTTCCAGGTTGTTGCTCTATGCACCGCATCACCCCTGGTCAGACGAGATGCTACAACTTTTTTGTCCATTTATCTGTTGATAGATATTTGAGTTGTTTCCAGGTTGGGGCTGTTACGAATAGAGCTGCTGTGCATGTTCACAACCCAAGTGCTGAATGTTGTCCTTTGGGGTAGATACAGGGAGTCGAATGGCCGGGTCATAGGGTAGGTATACGTTTCATTTTTAAAGAAATGACAAATTGTTTCCCAAAGTAATCGTATTGTTTTACATCCCCACCAGCAGTGGATGAGTTCAAGTTCCTCCACGTCTTCACGACACTTGGCACAAGAGCCTTGGTGGTTCAGACGTCCTGCTAGTCGCGTGGTGCAGCTCACTGCGCAGCAGGACACCCGGCCCCCACCCCGGCCCCCTGCCCAGGGCCAGGCGTCGTTCTCAGCCAGCGGAGCTCGGAGCCCCGGGGTTCCCTGGGTGCATCTCTCCTCCTCCCCTCCTGCTGCTGGAGAGACTGTGGGGACACGAGGTGACCTCCCAAGGACTTGACCAGACTGTGATTCTAGCACAGAGCACTTGGGTTCAGCTCTCACCTTCGGTGACACTTCTCTGGCCTTGAAGTGTCCTGGTCCTGTGTCTGTTTTGGCAGTGACTGTTTACTACTGGTACTCAGTGCCCAGGGAATGAGGTCCGTCACCGGAACCTGGGAGGAGGCACCCGAGTAGCCGGGGACGGGCCTGGCCTAAGCTGGAGCGTCACCCGAGCCAGCCTGAGCTGCCTGCCAGAAGCTGGGAGCCAGCAGGCCCAGGAGCCGGGGCGGAGGGGCCTGGCTTCGTCAGCGCGTCCTCACTGGGGCTGCAGAGGGCCCCCGGCTGGCAGGTCTTCTTGGGCAGGTGGACGGAGCTGAGGACACCAGGTCGGCACCTGGACTCACCTGGGTCTCTGTCCGGGGGAGTTCCGGGGTTCTCTGCCGGCTCCTGCAGGGTGAGGAGAATAAGGGACCCAGGCTGCTGAGTGTGCCGGGGGACCGAGGGAGGGGTGAGAGACAGCTTGCTCTTTGGGGCAGAGGCTGCTTGGCTAATTGGCTCTGAGATACCATCTGTCAGGAGCTAAGAGGCTCATGCACTGCCTTGCAGCCCCGAACAGAACGTGCGGGCCTCCCTGAGCCTCCCAGTGGGCCAGAGCCCCCAAAGGCCCCCCCACCTGCACCCCTGCCCCCAGCCGTGGCCGGGCCTGAGGGCTGGGGCCTCAGCTCAGCACCCGCCTGCTGTGGTGAGCAGAATCAGCCCAACCTCCGATCTCCAGGGCCCCCGACAACATGCCTTTCCCAGGGCTCAGCTTGGCACCAGATACAGCGTGGGGAGCTCGCTGGTCTTGAACTTCAGAGCGGCTCAGCCACCGGAAGGAAAACCACGTCTGAAAGCCGCTGTAAGCAGACAGGTGCTGACTTGCCTCAGCACTCCTCCTGGGCCAGGCCCTGGGTCAAAGAGCCTGATACACGCGACCCCGTGAGCCCTAACGAGAGCCCTGGCCGGCAGGTGCGCTCATCCACATCCCCATTCCACAGGTGGGGGGCCGAGGCTCTCCCAGAAGGCGGGGGCCTGGCTGGATGGTGCTGAAGGTGAAGGAAGTGGCTCATTTAGTCTCAAGTCCAAATGGAACCACACCGACCAGATGCTCCACCAGAGGCAGAGCCCGAGGGAGAGAGGGAGGGAGGGACCTAGGACAGCCCCCGAGACACGGGAGAGGCCGTCTCATGGGGTGAGCACCCAGGATTGTCCCCTTTTCTTTTTTTTCATTTTAGAGAGGAGGGGGGGGGGAGGAGCTGGAAGCATCAACTCCCATATGTGCCTTGACCAGGCAAGCCCAGGGTTTCAAACCGGCGACCTCAGCATTTCCAGGTTGACGCTTTATCCACTGTGCCACCACAGGTCAGGCCTGTCCCCTTTTCTTATCAGCACGCCTGAGCTGCCCCAGACATAGTAAGCACTGACGGATGTTAGTGACTGAATTTTCTCAGTTAAACGCCTAGAATTCACACAAGGAATTATTCTGGTCATCGTGTAGACTAGGAAACAGAGGCTCAGAAAGGGTGAGTGACTTTTGCAAGGTGACACTGCAGTACTCAAGTCCAGGTCTCCCGCTGCCAAAGTATAGCTCCTCCCACTACCGTCAGCTGCTTCTGCCAGTTGGCGAGTTGACTCTAGGGACCAGGATGGCCCTGAAGTCCCCTGAAGACTCTTCTCTGGGAGCCCCTAAAACTCAACCTTTGGGGGCCGAAGGAGTTGAGAGGCAGGGGCCTGGAAACGGCATTGTCTCACCCTCAGAGTCCCAGCGGCCTGTTCCCACCCTAGAAGCCCCCCTGCACTGCTCTGACCCTGTCCTCAGGGAAGGGGAGCCCCCCCCACACACGCACACACTGCTCTGACCCTGTCCTCAGGGAAGGGGAGCCCCGCCACACACACACACGACTTGGTTGGTGGTCAGACCGGCTCTCTGGTCTCCGCCAGCCTGAACCTTACGCTCACCGCCCCGTCTCCCAGACTCTGGTTTCCGTTTCCTGGTCTACTTGGCATGACTGGGATTTGCACACTGCTGAGCAGTTCTTCCACGGCACCACTCTGTGGAGTCCTGCACACCCACCTCCCAGCACCCCCCACCCCCATACAGATGTTTCTGACCCCGTGGAGTCTCCCTAGCAGACATCCTGCACGGAGCAGAAGTGAGGCGCTGTGGGACCCCTGTGGGAAGAGGGGGCGGGACGCAGGAAGGGAGGTGAGGCACAGGCAGATGGGGCAGACTTCTCACGTCTCCGTTTGGCCCGGGCCTGGTGGCCGTTCTTTCCGACCTGCTGTGCCTCGTGTCTCGAGTGAGCTAGCCTCGCGCCCAGGGCTTGGGGCCCACTCCTCCACCTCTCCCACCGCCCTCCTGGGCTGGGGCCCACTGAAGCCCTCGTTCACCCACTGAGGCCTGTAAACCGCTTTATTGGATTAAAACAAACATCTGCCAAAGAAGAAAAGCAAAACCTTAATTAGAGTCCCCCGGGGATGTTTGCGGAGACAGGTGGGAGAGGACCTAATGCAATCACCTCGTGCTGGCCCCTGCCCGCAGACCTCGCAGATAAAACGACATTGCCAGGCAACGGGCTTGGCAGCCTGGAGGCCTGATAAGGAGCTTGGAGGAGCTGTGTGTTTGGAAAATATGACTTTGTAAGCGAGGCCGAGGGCACGTTGACTCTTCTGTCAGGGGCCCTGGGCTCCCTCATTAGATTAGCACCTGCCACTTTCCCTGGGGGATGCGGAGAAAGCTACTCCCAAGGACGCCGGGCAGGGACTCCGCACATAGAGATGTCCTGACTAGTCAGTCCCTCCCTGGGATCTGGTGCTCACCGAAGGGACATTTCTGGCCACCTGGGGCAGAACTGGCTCTCCTGGTTCAGAAGCCCCTCTGCAGGCCCCCTGGGGTGGGCTGGGTGTGGGGCAGCTGGGAGCCAGCGAGGTCTGTGGGCACACATCGAGCCTTCGAGCATGCCCCCATCCCTGGCCTTCCGCTGCCCCTCTTCTCCCAGTGACTCCCGTCTGCCTCTGAGAAGAAGCCCCAGTCCTCCCAGACCGTGAGGCCCTGAAGCATCCGACCCAGCTCTGTCTCCCTCACTACCACCCACTCCTGACTATCTCCCAGCCGCCCTGGACTTCTGATCTACCTCGGACCTCCAGGTGTACTCCAGCCCCAGGGCCTTTGCACTGGCCACTCATTCTGCCTGGAATGTTCTCTCTGATGTCCACATGGCTCTCTCTGCCAAGTCCTCATTCAGGTGACGGTCTCAGTGAGGCCTGCCCTGATCACCTGTTGGTTGAGGCCACCTCCCTCCCCCCCCCGGCCCACTGTCCCCAAACCCCTCACCCTGCTCTGCGTTTTCCACAATGTTGCCCCCTTCTAACCACTGGACAGCCGGCCTGGTTAGAATACCTTGTTGTTTACTGCCTGTTTCCCCAGCCGAGAGTATGAGCTCCCAGGAACTCTTTTACTCACAAGGATCCAGGCTGGTCCAAAGGTAGTGAGTTATCTCAATTGATTATTCACAGTCAGTTACTCACAAGGATCCAGAAAAGAGCCTGCCACACAGTAGTGCTCAACAGAGGCAGACTTAACAGCGGGTGCACGGGGCATGCACCCTGGGCCCTGACTTCTGAAGGGCCCCGCAAAACCCCAACTTGACACTTTTTTCTAATGACCCCGAGTTTGGTTTCATATGTGCAATTTTAACATTAATAGTACATAATATTTTTTATTTATTTAAAATGGTTAACATATATTTTTATTTCCCCTGTCTCTCTCTCTTTTTTAAGGGGCCCAATATTTTCTTCTGCACCCAGGGCCTCAACCAACCTTAATCCAGCTCTGGTGCTCAATACTCGTTTGTTGAATGAAGGGCTGTCTCCTTCCCAGCCCTCTAACCGCTCTGGTAGAGCGGGTGTAAGAGAGGCTGGGTCCAGAGAGGCCAGAGTGTGACCGTCTCTGGAACCCACCTCTGCAAGCCCTGGGAAAGGCCTGGGCGGCTGTCCCCCCGCCCCTGGCCACCCCCCTGCCCAAGGAAGGCAGCCTTATCTGGGAAGGGGGACCTATGACCAGGCACTCGGAGAGTGTGGCCCCCATCATGGCCTTGCTATTGGTTTGCTGTGTGATGGGGGACAAGGCACACTGTTCATCTCTGAGTCTCAACTTCCTCTTTCATCAGATGATATCAGCATTTACCCTCTTCATCTGAAAGCAATAAGCTTCTACATTACGCTTTCCACACGGCAGCTCGAGGTCAAATCCTGCCTCTGCCACTTGGGCTGTGTGGCGACTAAGCGGTTTAGGCGACTTCTCTAAGCCTCCGCTCCCTAATCCACTTCACCACAGGTGTGGTAGGAGTGAAGCGGTCAACATACCACATGGCTCAGATCCCGGTGACACTCTCTGAGCACCATGCGCACCGTGTGTCCCCACAGCCGTGTTCGAGGTGGGGACACTGAGGCACAGAGTGGGAAAGCGGCTAGCCAGGGTCACTCGGTGGGTCGAGGGTAGCTCTGCGGAAGTTCCGTGTCCGCTGACGCTGGGTCCGGGGCTCTCCCCACCCCTCACTTCCGTTCGGCGGATCTGACCCCGCTCATCCGCCAGCCCAGGGCGCTGTCACCATCTGGGCCTCACCTAGGTCAGAGGCCCTGAAGAGGGCTTGACAAGACACCTCCTCAGGAGGACAGGCGTCTGAAGAGCCACCTTCCGAATTAATTAAAAGGAAATCAAGATTTCACTTGTATGTGAAACTTGAAGAACAATATAAACGACCAGACACAACAAAACCAGACTCCGAGATACAGAGAGCAGAGAGGTGGCTGCCAGAGGGGAGGGGGTGGGGCGTCTGGGTGAGAAACATGAAGGGGTTGAGAAGCACAGAATGGTGGCTACAATGTAGTCACAGGGATGTCAGGCGCAGCACAGGGAATGGAGTCGGTAATGTAATAACTCTGTATGGTGGCAGGTGGGTTGTGAAAATATCAGGGGAACACTTTGTAAAGTATAGGATTGTCTAACCACTGTGCTGTTCACCTGAAACTAATACAAAAGAATACTGAATGTAAACAGTAATTGACAACAACAACGAAAAAGACGATCAGGCCCCAGAGTGGAGGGAAGTCTGTCAAGGCCTGAGAAGGGCTGAAGCTTGAAGAGCACAGAGCTCCATGTGGCTGCAGGACCGAGGACCCTTGAGGGAGCACGGTGCTGTCAGACCACCCCCGCCCCAGGCAGAGCTGGGGGGGTCAGCATCGTGGCTCGGTTCCCGGAGTCCACCGCAGCGGACCTGGTTCATCAGGAGTTCGGGGCAGAGCAGTGGGGAGAGATGTGGGGGAGGGGGAAAGGGGAGGAGTGGGAGTGAGGAGGGCAGGAAGTCAGTAACTGCTTTGGCAACAGTGTGCACTGTCAAGCTGGACACCACGTGAGAGACTGAGATTGGTTCCTCAGGGAGCCGCTGGGAAATGGCACCTGGACACCCTCCTCGGAGTCCCCACACCCAGGGTAGGAAGGTTCTAAATGAGTGTCTCAGACCCGCTGGCTAAGGGCCCGACCCTGAACTTTCCAGTGAATGGGAGCAGAGCAGGCTCTGGGTTTCTATAAAAAGCCTTGGACCCCCAGTGGGCCAAGACCCTGAAAGGTCCCGGAGCCACTGGCCGGGCGCACACTGCGTCTGATGGAGCTGGCCTGCGCTGGCCTGTGGGGAGCCGCTGGGATCCCTGGCACCCTGAGCCTGCAGCTCCCTGAGGGTGCAGGTGGGCTCCCTCTGGGCTCTCTCTGTGTCAGCATGTCTGGGAGAACCCCCTCTGGGGTCCTAGGAGACCTGCTCTGGCGGGGCTCTGGTGCCCTCCCCCAGTGGGCACCACCAGCTGGACCCCTGCCCACCCCGGCCTGCAGTGCTCCCAGGTGGGCGGGCTCGGTGGAGAGCTCTGCTCCGCAGAAAGGCTTGGACTCTGGTTCTGGCCCCGGCTCTGCCTCCTTCAGGCTAGGGGGCAGCCGGCATCCCACATGGTAGTGGGCAGGGAGAGCGCTCTTTTTATCATTGTGGTAACATATACATAATCTAAAATGTACCATTTAAACCATTTTTAGGTGCATTGTTCAGTGGCTTTAAGGACATTCACATTGTTGTGCAACCATCACCAACATCATCTCCATAACTCTTCCTCGTCCCTAAATGGAAGGCTGTTCCCAGGAAGCAGTGACTCTCACCCCCTCCCACCTGCTCTTGGCACCCACCATTCCATTTTCTGTCTGTATGAATTTCACTAAAGAGTGATTTTTAAAAAGTGTTTCAGCCTGACCAGGCGGTGGTGCAGTGGATGGAGCGTCGGACTGGGATACAGAAGACCCAGGTTCGAGACCCCGAGGTCGCCAGCTTGAGCGTGAGCTCATCTGGCTTGAGCAAAAAAAAAAAAAAAAAAAACAAAACCAAAAACAAGTTCACCAGCTTGGATCCAAGGTTGCTGGCTCAAGCAAGGGGTTGCTTGGTCTGCTGAAGGCCCGTGGTCAAGGCACATATGAGGGAGCAATTAATGAATGACTAAGGTGTCACAACGAAAAACTGATGATGGATGCTTCTCATCTCCCTCCGTTTCTGTCTGTCTATCCCTCTCTCTCTGACTCTCTCTCTTTGTCCTTGTAAAAAAAAAAAGAAAAAATTTAAAAAAAAGTATTTCAGAGTAGCCCTCACTGCACAAATATACCTTCTCTTTTCTGCCCCCCCCCCCCGCCCCCGCCCAGGACTGGCCCTTAGACTCTGGCGTTGGGAACTTGTATTATGGCTCCCAGTTCCATTCCCTCCTTCCCTCATTTCTTCATTCTTTCTTTTTTTTTTTTTTTTTTTCCATTTGCTGGAGGAGAGGAGTTTAGGGTGAGGGTCAGAACTGGTTCTGGCTCTTGCAATTTGCTGTGTGACCCTGGGTGAGTCCCTTTGCGTCTCTGAGCCTCAGGGGTGAGACTAGCATCTTGACAACACCAAGATTCCCTGAATTTCTTACGGACCCAGAAACTGATCATTCTATGGCGTTCATTCGGACAATTCCCCGTTAACCAGGGGGTTTCTATCCCCACGAGGAAACCCTGTGGGGTTTGGACGCATAGGAGCAGTGTTGTCTGGGATATGGAACTGAATGGTGCCTGACGTCCCTTTCCTTCAACATAGTGACAAGGGGTCTATAAACACACCCACTGTCAGCACCTTATTCACCAGCCACCCCCACCCCAGTGCTGCTGTTTGTGGTCAGAACTGCTGGCTGTCCTCACTGGCTATCTCCTTGTTTCAGCTGGGGTTCAGTTCAGTCATATCCACACTGGCAACATGGTGGCTCAGCACTCTGTCTCTCTGCATACATAACTCCAAATCCATTTCCTGCATGAGTTCTTCTGACTGGTAGAACCTAAATCACATCCAGGTCCTTGGCTGCAGTGAGGTCTGGGAAATGTAGTTTTTAGCTTTCCTACTTCCGCTCACGAGAGAGTTGGGATGAAGTCCGAGCCGTCTAATCCACAATGCCCTCCACATGCCCACAATGCAAAGAGCTCCCTGGCTCTGCCTTGCCCCGTTTCCTCCTCCCGCTGGGCTACGTTTACAGCTCCACCACCCATTTAGCTCAGTGT
The DNA here is from genome assembly GCF_036850995.1 of Saccopteryx leptura. Lineage (NCBI taxonomy): Eukaryota > Metazoa > Chordata > Mammalia > Chiroptera > Emballonuridae > Saccopteryx > Saccopteryx leptura. Next base: position 11,542,822 of record NC_089508.1, on the reverse strand, counting down.
GTCATTTGACAGGTGAAACCAGTATGCATACACAGCAACAGTCAAAACACTTCACACGTGGATAAAAATTTGGCAGCAGATCTTGGGGAACAAGTGAGCAGTGAGCAGGCCAAGACGTGCTGGCGCCTTGGCACTCTAACATGACCCCGAGATGGGCAGCTGAGCCCATTGTCCGAGCAGACCATACTCCCGGTTCCCTCTTACTGCATGATTAACGCAGAGGTAGCGTTAAAGAACGCCGTGGCTTTCTTTTCCCGACCATGTGCACCAAATGCGAGGTACCTGTTTTAAACAGAAGTAGTTCTAGAACGTCAAGCTAAGGGAAGTTTAGGGGCAGCAACCTGAAAAGAAGTGGGGGCTAGAGAATTTGTCTGAAGTTTTTTTTTTTTTTTTTTTTGTATTTTTCTGAAGCTGGAAATGGGGAGGCAGTCAGACAGACTCCCGCATGCTCCTCCACCCGGCATGCCCACCAGGGGGCGGTGCTCTGCCCATCCGGGGCTTCGCTCTGTCACTACCAGAGCCACTCTAGCGCCTGGGGCAGAGGCCAAGGAGCCATCCCCAGCACCTGGGCCATCTTTGCTCCAATGGAGCCTTGGCTGCGGGAGGGGAAGAGAGAGACAGAGAGGAAGGAGAGGGGGAGAGGTGGAGAAGCAGATGGGCGCCTCTCTTGTGTGCCCTGGCCGGGAATCGAACCCGGGACCTTCGCACGCCAGGCCGACACTCTACCACTGAGCCAACCGGCCAGGGCTTGAAGTTCTTGCATATACAAAGCAAGGATGTGGCTTTGATGGAGATTGTGTGTGTAGGCTTAGAGTAATAAAAATAGCCTTTCTCCACGCTTCATCCGTGTTGGCTGGAAAAAGCATCAACTGTCTTGCTCAAAAAATGAGAAGCTCCCCAAATCCCAAAGGTAGTAGTAGTTTTTGGTGGGAGTTGCTGATGGGGACCAGTTAAAACATTAGGCTGACAGAAGGTTTAAGACCCAGGAAGGTGGGTGTGGAGTGACAGAAGACAGATGTGTGGCCCCCAGACTCCATTTCCCAGCTGTGTGACCTTGGCGAAGTTACTCCATCTCTCTGAGCTTTGGCTTCTGCAAATGGGAAGCGGAAATGTTGACAACCCAGCCATAGGTTTATTGTAAACTTGAGACGAGCCCTGCCTGTAGTGTTCCACCTTCAGTCCCTTGGGCCACCGTGGAGGTTACCTGTGGACAGTCCCCAAACACATCAACAGCTCCCGGCGTTCTCTGCCCAGGAGTGTTCTCTAGTACTAGGAGTCTACTAGGAGTCCTTTTCCAGACCAGACTATAAGTGCTGCTCAATCCATGCCACCAGGAGAGACCCCCCCCCACCCCCACAAGGGAAAGGGATTGAGAGGTAAGTCCCCAGCGTCCTCGCCCCAGTGGGACGATTCTGAGTTGTGTTCTACACGGTTTCTCAACAAGTCCCAGCTGGACTGAGTCTCTGCTGCCCTCAGTGGTCACTCGCTCACCAGCACACCCTCCGGTGGCTTTTCTCTTTCCCTCGTCTCAGGTCCTACTCTCCCATTGTGCCTCCCGGAGTCACTTCCGAATGAACTCTCTGCACTCCCGCATCCTTGTCTTGGCACCTGCTCTTGGGGAACCGCACAAAGACAAGAATCCCACCCAGTGCCTGGCTCCTTGACCCATCAACAGCACCGTACAGGGGTCCTCATCAGAACCGCACAACCCAGAGGTTGTTTTGAGAGACAATGTTATCAATTTTCCCAAGGATGGTGCATAATTAGTACCATTCTAGATGCAAGAGAAATTAATTCATTACATGTGATGAATGCCTTAAGGCATCTGGGCTTAATTCTCTTGCAGAACTCCATCTGTAAACAAGTATAACAATGTCACCCATCTCACAGGGCTGGTGTAAACTCTTAGAACAGTGCCAGGTTCATAGTTAGTTTTCCACAAGGGTTAGTTACTGTCACCATCCCCATGGGTTGTGTAGTAGAGAATGTTTACTGTCCTCTAGTGTCACCTCTTCCTTCGGTGATCAAAACCACTCCCAGTGGCTGTCTTCCCTCCCTTACAACTAAGTGTGTCCCTGACTTGAGTTCTAACCAATGGGTTGTGAGAAGTGATGCATGCACGTTCTGCATCATATCCTTACAAAGGAGCTGCTTGGCCTCCATCCACCCTCTGTCCCCTATGTGATGATTGATAAGTGGTGGCAACTCGAGCAGCTGCCTTGCTATCAAAGACGGAAATCTCATGAGTATGAGCCACTCCGTGAGTGAGTCACACTGTTCACTTCAGAGCTATTGTGTAACAAAGAAATGAGACCCATCTTATCGCACTGTATTTTAGGGTCTTTTGTTCCAGAAACTTATCCTTCCTTAACTGGTCCAGCCCAAAGCCCAGAGATGGGACCAAGGACTGTGAGTTTCTTACTTCTTTTGTTTTTCCATTGTGCCCACCATTGTGCCCAGCACTAGGCCAGGAACGGAAGTCCCAAGATGGGCAGGATGCAGACCAAACACCAAGCAGCGCAACATATAATGAGATTTCCAGCCTTGTGTGACAAATGCTCAAATAAGGGTGTGGCGGGAGAGAAAAGGAAACAAGGACCTCAGGTCCTCAAAGGCACGGCAGTTTGTCAGGCCTGTGGGAGGGCGTGGGATGGTGATCGGTAGGTTTTCCAGGGAGAGGTAACAACATGTCGGAAGTCAAGAGATGGCAGAGAACTTGGGGCAATTGGGCAAAACAAGCTCTAGGTCCAACCTCCCCATTGACTTGCATGTGGCACCGTGGGTGTTTGCCTTCACAAGCTGGGCCGCTATCCACAGGTCACGGCACAAAGTTATTGTGTCATTGCTGACCGTACTCCCTGGGCTGCGCTTTCTACCCTTGTCATCACTATAAGTTTGTGCCTCTCGATCCCCTTCACCATTTTGCCCATACCCTGGCCGCCCAACCCTCTGAACCATCAGTTGTTCTGTGTTTATGAGTCCGTTTGTTTTGTTTGTTCATTGGTTCAGTTTTTTAGATTCCACACAAAAGTTAAATGACACTGTGTTTGTCTTTTTCTGGCTTACTTCACTTAGTACAATACACTTGTGAGGTAAAAAAAAAAACCCCACAAAAAAACAAAAACGAGAAAAAACATCCCAGGTCTCTTTACAGTTTCCAAATCTGCCAAGAAGAATCAAAATCCCTCTCTAATTTAGGCCTCGGGGTACTGTAGCGGGTCAGTGATGGGCCATATTGAAGAGCCATGAAGCACACCACAAATGCTAGTTACAGGCATTGTCACTTGTAAAGCTGACTTTGGGACACTTTTGCTGGTTGGTTATGCTCAGTTTCATGACAAACAGGGCCAGGCTCCCAGAGAGCAGGTGTTCCCGAGAGGGTGGCATTGGCTCTGAAACTTTCCCTGAGGAAACCCCACTCCCCTTGGAAAGTGGTCCAACCTTCTTCACACCAGTTGGGCGGTGCATGTCAAGGCACCTTAAAAATGTCCATTTTTTTGACCTTCGGACATGGCGTTCACCTACTATTAAATGAAATCACTGCGAATGCTACAGAAGTTTGTGGACAAGATTGTTCTTGATAACTACAACAAATAACTAGGGAAGCCATCCGTGTGTGGCAGAATGTGGCACACATGCATTGTGGTGCCCTGTATACTATGCCATAGATAAACCTTTATGGCATGATGCTGGAGAGGGCGCAGCATGGAAATCTGTGCGGGACATTCAGGATGGCCCCGCATCACAAGGACCCGAGGCTCATGATCCTTCAGCGCTCAGCTGAGGTCCTGCACTGAGAACTGCCCTTTACAAAGGCAGCCACCTCAACAAAGACTACAGAATACATACTTGACCGTGATTGATGCTTATCTCTGGATGGCGTGAGTACAGGTGCTCTTCCGGTATTTCAGTGCATGTCCAAGCTTTTAAGGTGGACCTTTTAGAATGTAAACCCCATAAGGACCGAGTTTTTGTCTGTTTTGTTCATTGCTGTATCCTCAGCACCTACAACAACTGAGTGCTGTTCCAAGGTGTTTTAAGTACATCGTAGGTGCTTAGCAAATAGTTGAAGAAATGAAGAAATGCATGAGCAAGACTATTTCATCTCCTCTGAGCTCCTGCCAGGTTCTTTCTTAGGGGCCAAATGGGCAGAGGTGTGGGGCAGGATGTAGGAAACAACAACGGAGATGGGGGAGTCCCAAGAAAGAGGGGCTCTGGACGATGCCAGCTGATGCCAGATAGTAGCTCAGACACCAGCTTTGCTATGATGTTGGGGTCAGGTGGCAAAGGATTTCTGCTGTGGCCCTAGGCTGAGAGTGACAATGTGGCAGTGCATGAGGGCCCCAGGGCAGAGAGAAACAAACCAGGGAACCAGCCTTACACACAAAACACCCAGGTTTTTAGAGCACTCAGGAAGAGGTGAGAGCTGTTCTCAAATGCACGATGCGTCAGCGGCAAGAAGGTGATCTTAAGGGGTTGCACTAGGTGTAGAAGCTGCAAGGACACCTGTTTGGTTTGATATCAAGAACTGTCCCCCAGTCCTCCCTCACCATCCCCTGTAAGAGCTGTCCAACGATGGCCAGAGCCCAGGGTTCACTCAGGCATGGGTTGGACTCCCACTCAGTATATCCAACAATTATCTATTAACTGCGTTTACTCTGTGCCGGGTGCCCTGCTGAGCGCTGTGAAAGCAATGGAGACTAAACAGTATTGAAATAAATAAATACATATACGGTACAATTAGAAATCGTGAAGGCACAAAACTGGGTTGCGAGAGAGAGAGAGAGAGAGAGAGAGAGAGAGAGAGAGAGAGAGAGGGGTGCCTCTTGCAGTGTTTGGGAAGCCTCTCTAGGGCCTCCTAGAACTTGAGGGAGGCCAGAATGGTGGGCATCCCTCAGCCAGTGAGACCGAGGGAGCGCGCCCAGAGGCAGAGGAAGAATGGAGTGGCAGGCTAGGATTGGCAGGGACTCAGCGCACATTGGAGGAGCACGAGGCCCAGAGACCCAGAAAGCTTTGCCCAAGGACACACAGCAAGTCGGTGGAGCTGTCGAGTGGTGGATCAGCCCAGTGCCCCTGTGCCATCCCCTAGAAACCAGATGCCTGCCTCATAGCCTGACTCACGAGCTGGGAGCTTTGAGCGACGAGGGCCAGAGGCTAGAGAGGTGAGGCTTGGGGTGGAGCGAACTGCTGCCGGACCCCCAGAAGGGTGGAGAAAGAGGGCAGGGGGCGGCCCGATGACGTCATTTCCGAGGTCGGGGTTATATAAACGGGCGCGCGAGCGCTGCCGCCGCTGCTGCTGCTACTGCAGTATCCGAACTCTGCGCTGCGAGGCTGCTGGGCGGACCGACAGACGGACGCACCGAGAGACGCTGCCACCCCCATCCCTGCGCCAGCGCCGCGGTAGCCCGCCCCGCAGCGCCCGTCCTGCCACCCCTCGCCCGGGTGCCCACCGTGCCCGGCCCCAGACCTCCAGCTGCTCGGCGCCCCGGGCTCGCCATGCGCTCCTCCGCTGTCCTGGCGCTTCTGCTCTGCGCCGGGCAAGGTGAGAGAGTCGGGGTCCCGGGGGAGAGAGCCCTGGGCGCCCCTGCCCGCCCGACGTCCCTCCATGCTTCCCCGACCGCGCGCGACTGTTCAGCACCACGGACAGCGCCTCGCCTCCCTCCTGACCCCGCAAAGTGGCCTCTGTCCGGAACCCACAAACCGAACTCTTTGGACACGACTCCCTACTCTGCGAGGCAGGGCCCTCTGTGCCCCACTCCATCCTGGGTTGGGCGTCCAGGCTGCCCCAGGGCCTGCTCCAGCTCCGTGCCGTGGCCGGCCAAGGTCACTGGGGGAGAGGGGAGGGCTGCCAGGGCTCCCCCCTCCTCTCTCCTCTCTCCTCTCTCCTCTCCCGCTCTCCCAGGCTTCCTGCCCTTGACTCTTACCTGTGTGTACTCTCTGGGTCCCCCTCCATCTCTTTCCTCTCACCTCTGGGGTCGCCCGCTCTCCCTGCACTCCCCTCCCACCCCACTCCCGCTCAGCCCTTGGCCTTGTTCTCACACTTGCCTTCAGCTCCCACCCCCTCCAGAGCGGGAGCTTTCCCAAAGGGAAGGGTGAAGGCTTTCCGTGCAGCCGCTGGGAGACACCCCCCCCCCCTTGGGGCAGCAGCCAGGGAAGGAAAACAAAATCAGCCCTAGCATCTCATTTGGGTGGGGGCGGTTCTAACGGGGAGCACAGAGGTGAATGGACCCCAGCTGAACCCCATCAGGAAGGACTGGGCTCTCCGCTCAGAGCAGAGGAGTGACCCCAGCTCTCTCTTTCTCTTCCCAGCCATTGCCCTCCCTGTGAACAGCCCTATGAATAAAGAGGACACAGAGGTAAGAAGGGGTGTGGGGATGCCCCAGGAGGGGTAAGAAGCCCCAGTGGACACCTTATAGCCAGTTCTTGGGCAGCTGCAGAAGTGAGTCTGGCATAAAGCCAAGAGCCAGCACTGCGGCTGCTGAGCCTGGGGACAGCTTGCAAAAGAAGATATCAAAGACTGCTGGATTGCCTTGCCATCCTGCTGTGAGGACTTCCCCGGCTTCTGAGCCGAGTGCGCAGCCCAGTGGGGCCTGCGTCCTGCCCGCTGGGCAGAGTAGCCAGACCCACTGCCTTGAACATTCCGAATCTGGCAGACCCACTGAGGGCTGCTGGGGTGGCTTCTCTGTTCTGTGGTTGTGGTTGTCCACAGGCATTTGAGAACCAGGCCTTCACACCCCCTTAGCTCCCCCCACTCCAAGGGCCACAATAAAAACATTCTTAGTCATGGCTTCTGCACCCAGGGTCCTGGCCATTTAGGGCTGATGGTGGATGTCACCCAGGAAAGGGATGGCAGACAATGGTAGGGGGATTCTGTAGCCAGCAAGAGAGACTCCATGTTCAGTGTATACTTGAAATTCATTCATGTCTGAGCTGGGCTGTTTTCTCCAGTCTGGTGCCTCCACTGGAGAGTCAGACCAGTTCCTGCTCCCCACCTTCCCGGGAGCTGTTTTCTTCCATTCCAGAGAGCCTGTGGATAAAACCCAAAGCATCAATTTGCTGATTGATGTTCCCTATTCTTTAGTTGCAGACAGGCCTGTATTTAAACTTCTACCACTCTTCATAGCTCTGTGGCCTTGGGGAAATTTCTTAACTTCTCTGAGCTTTTCCTTTTCCCATCTGTGAGAACATTTCCCATGAGGGGAGTTGTGAGGAGTAGGAATCGGATGTGAGGTGCCTGGCACATAGTAGGTCCTCAGTAAAGGAACACTGTTATGTATAGGCCTTTCTTTCTCAATCTCCCCACTGTTCTTGGGATCCGTACCCAATTCCTCTGTCTCAGAATCTGTCCTCGGGGACTGTTGGTCATGTGTTATTCCCAGTGCAAGGTCTGGGGTTGCAGGGGAGATACCAGGGACAGGCTGAAGGTCCCTTTTGGGAGACATTTAGGTCACCATCTTGTACTCAGGAGCCTGGGGTCAGGGACACTGGAACAGCTGGTGGAGACCTGAATGTTCTATCCTAGGATGCTGTGACAATTGTACAGCCTGTTTGCCAGTTTGCCATCCTGGATCCTTGGTACGGGTTGCCTTGGCATCCTGTAGACACAGCTCCCCCCCCCCCCCACTCCCTACCAGCATTGCCTGATGCATGTCTGATGCCTCCTGCCCCTCCTCCTGGCTCTAGACAGCTGAAGCAGGTTGGGAGTTGCATATACCTCCCTGGGTGTATGTGGCACTTCACACTCTATAGTGTTTTCCCATCTGAGCCTTGTCACCCCCCAAGGGGAGCTGGGAGGGGTTTTTTTGCTTTCATTTTACAAATGAGGAAACTGAGGCTCAGAGAGGCCAAGTCACATACCCAAGACAACACAGCTAGGATGCCACACTATAGTTGGCACCTTTTTCAGATGCCATTTATCAGGTGCCTGAATATCCACAGCACCTTGCTAGGCACTGGACAAAACTTTCAGAGATATGGCTGCTGTTAGTCTGGGATGGGAACCCAGGTGTAACTGATGTGTGTCTCCCTCCATCCAACAGATTCATAACATGGGTGAATATGGAGTCAGACCATGAGGCTGTCACTTCCTGCATGCGACAACACCATGGATGTTGGGAGACAGTGATCCAAGTCCCGTTTCCAGACAGGGTAGAGCTAGGGGAGGTCTTTGTTCTCCTGTGGGTAGTCCAGAAAGGCTTCCTGAAGGGAGCCGACCTTCTGGGCACCTACAAGACTAACACACTTTTATAAGACCTGTGTCTGATGCCCGGGGGCAGCTCCCCCATCTTTAGAGAAACCCTTGCGGATAAGAAGGTACCAGGCACCCACCCCTACCTTAAAAGGGCACCTGCTGGCCAGGTGACTGGAGTGCCTGGCGCATGATAAGTACCATAGAAGGGTTTCCTCTTGTCATTGCTATTCTTGTCTGATGAGGAAGCAGAGCTGGGCCCCTGAGCCAGGCGTCCATGGACTCCTGATGACAAAAGCAAATGTTCTTATGTCCTCATTAGAAATTTGCCCTGGAGCCGCTAGGGGCTGAGCCCATTGCCCAAACCAGCCCCAACTTGCCCCACTCTCTTTCCAGGTGTTGAAGTGCATCGTTGAGGTCATCTCTGACACGCTGTCCAAGCCCAGCCCCATGCCTGTGAGCCAGGAGTGTTTTGAGACCCTCCGAGGAGGTATGGGCCAGGCTAGGGGTAAGGGGCCGCTGCCTGCTGGCCGGGAGGCCAGGCCCTGGGTGTGCAGCTTTTGAGGGAATTCAGTGATTTAATTCAACAGTCACTGACCAAGTGCCTGCCTTGTCCAGGCTGGGCTGCAGGCTGCGTGGTCCAGTGAGATGAAGGACGCACAGGCCCTGCACACCTGGAGCTTGCAGACTAGCAGAGAGGAGAAATATGAACACGAATAGTTAGGATTCTGGGCAGAAGGAAACCAGGGCTGGATGTTGTTAAAATTGCCGCAATAGCAGACCATCTCCATATCACGTGGGCGCAGCCCGTCTTACAGTTGACTCTGCTCCGTGCTGTCTTCCGGCATCGTCTATTCAGGAATTCTGCAAATGTCCCGAGAGTGGCAATGTGTGATATCTATACTCTTTTAAAATCAAAACACACTAACTCCAGTAAAACTTTCACTTACTAGAATCTGTGTCATCACATGAACTACTAAACAAAATTGTTTCCCATGACTGACCTTAGATGTTTCTGGTAATAGATGAGACAGTTTTCATGTACACATTGGGCAGAGCGTCTGCGATTTAAATATTCTAGAGCTGGGGCACTAGCAGGTATGGGCCCATTGTTGGCCACCTGTATACCAGGTTGCTTGCTGAAAACTTGTCTGAGCATTAAAGTTTACAAACATTGTACAGCCGGAAAAAAAAAGCAGAAAAGATCTGGGCTGGAACAGTAAGCCACCAGACTGTGCGCTCCCCGTGGACAGGAGTTCTTGCACAGGGATAGCTGCTGACACCTGGTAGACTCCTCCTCAATATGTGAGGAGTAGAGAGGCCTGTGGGTGGGCATGACAAGGAGAAAGTTTTGATTAGCTATTGAACAGAGCCAGCATTAGCATTTGGCGTTGGGGGTTAAGGGAAGAGTCGGAAACCCACAGGTAGAACAGTGAAGAAAGGGCACCCCAGGAAGGTCAGCCTGCTCGAGCAAAGGCATGGAGATGGGGAGACATACTGTGTGAAGACACGCCCACCTCCCTCAGGGCGCCACCTCTTGGCCAACGGCGGGGTGCTGGGACACTGGCTGACCTTTCTATTGTAGGAGAAAACTGATCAACAGCTTGGAAAGGAGGTCTTTTTAAAAGTGTTATCTCCAGACCCAATCTTGCTGCTGCTGCCACCCGGGCTTCCAGTTCCCAGAATAAAGTCCTTGTGCTCAGCTGAAACTATTGATAGCAATCTCTCTCGGCTGTTCTCTGGCAACGGCCCATAACGACTTTCCTTCCTTGCAGATGAACGGATCCTCTCAATCCTGCGACATCAGAATTTGCTGAAAGAGCTCCAGGACCTTGCTCTCCAAGGTATTTCCACCCCGCACCTGAATCTGGGTAAATTCCAGCGACTGTGAGTCAGGAAATCAGGGTGGTAGGTACAGCAGGTCCTGCTTCTCTCTGACACGCAGTTATTTCCCTTCAACAAAAGAGTGGAACGGTGGGGCCCTCCATGCCACCTGGTCCAGCCTGCCATTGATATAATTGAAGAGATCAAAGCCCAGAGAGGTTGAGTGTATTGCCCAAGGTTGCACAGTGAGTTAGGAATATGCCAAGACCAGATGCAGCTCTCCCTAATACCCATGGTCTCAGGAGGTCAGCCATTGCAGTGGGGGCACTTGCAAGATAAGGTGGCAGAGAGGACCACCTTTCTCTGGGAATACTTCCTTGCCCACAACCAGTGTGCCAGTGTGTCGGGCTCCTCTGGCCATCCCAGAAACCCCTATCATGGGGGGGGGGGGGGAATCATGGCCAGCTGCAGAGATGGCCTGGGCAGCGAGCCATCATCAGGACCGGGCACAGGCAGGGACAGTCCCGGGTGGCAGCAGCAGCCTCAGGCTGATGCAGGGAGAGGGGTCTCGGGATCATGGTAACAGGTGCCAACCCTGGGCTTGGACACAGGCACACACTTGGCTTTCTCCCATGGGCCTGGGCTTACGGGGTCCAGGGGAAGCAGGGTTTGCCCGAGTCGAGGTAATAGTCTCTGCTACCTCATGCTGCGGGGTCCCCTAGCTACCAGCCGGGTCCTGAGGGGGCCTCACTCTCTGACCTGGGACTTTCTGACCCTGGGACCCTCTGTTCCATCTGCGTCTTTGTTGCTTGCTGAAGTAGCGGGCAGGGCTCACTCTCATTTCTAGGTGAGAAACAGTCTGGAGGTGGTGTGGCCACCTGATGGGACCCAGCTGGGAGGGGACAGGGGCAGCCAACCCTTCCCCCAACCTAAGTGCTCACCCTGTCAGTCTCTCGCTGGGCAGGCCTGGAACACGGGATGAGGAGACGGGGGCCTGCACTTCCAGGACTAATGTGCCGGCCCAGATCAAACGGGCCCTTTTTCTCCCTCTCTCCTTCCAGGTGCCCAGGAGAGGGCACACCAGCAGAAGCAGCACAGCGATGTTGAGGATGAACTCTCGGAGGTTCTTGAGAAGCAGAACGGCCAGGCTGAGCTGAAGGGTCAGTGCCGGCCAGCCTGCCGGGGACCAGGGGCGGGAGGCGGTGCCACAGTGGTCAGGGCAGAGCGAGGGTTCCTGGGGGGCAGAGCCCCCGTCTGCACCCAGTGAGGGGGCCGTGACTTTCTTCCTTCTACAAACGAGGCCCAGAGAGGTTAAGTACCTTGTCTGAGGCATACTGGAGATGGGACTCTGGGTCTGTCCCACCCCAAGGTCCTCCGTCCGTCCCGCCTGCCCACCCCGGAGGCCGGTCCTCCGTCCGTCCCGCCTGCCCACCCCGGAGGCCGGTCCTCCGTCCGTCCCGCCTGCCCACCCCGGAGGTCCTCCGTCCGTCCCGCCTGCCCACCCCAAGGCCCTCTGTCCATCCCGCCTGCCCACCCCGGAGGCCGCCCTCCAGAGCAGAAAGCCTCTGGCCTGACCGGTGAGCAGCTTGGACTCCGGCTTTCCCCAGTGGCCTCCGCGGCACAGCCCTGGCCCAGTACCTGCCCTCCTGGCACTAGGCGGTACCTTGGCATAGCCAAGGTGTAGGCAGGTCCCAGAGGAGTAGGCTTGAAACAGTAAATGTTTCTTGAAGCCAGGGAGCTTTTAGGGGTCAGAGATCATGGCTTAGGTCAAGGTGACTCTCTGTGACTCATCCTCCTCCTGCGTGTACCCACAAACTGTCCCTCAGGTCCCCCCCTTTGCGTGTGGAGGGCGGGTGAATGAGGCTCGTTTCTAGGGGTCAGGTTGTCAGTGGCCTTCCCTCTGCAAGCCTGCTGGGTGGCCCAAGTGCCCTTGCATTGGCCAGCGCTGTCTCCCTAGTCGCTGCTTGGGGTGCGGCATGGACCCCCACATGCTGGATCTGTGGGAGAGAATGTTGGGGTAATGATGGATGTCTGCAAGGGCTTAAGGGGGGGATAGTGCAATGGTGTGTGTGTGCGTGTGTGCGTGTGAGCGTGTGTGGGTGTGAGTGTGCATGGGTTGCGTTCATGTGCGTATGCACGTGCGCACGTGTGTCTGGAAGCTTTGATAAAGGAAGCAGCCATGTGTCAGTGCAAAGAGCACCCTGTATGTGGCATCTGGAAGCTTGGATTCAAGGCTCAGCTCTGCTGCCTACAGACGACTTCCGAGTTTCTGTAACCGGGACGGGGGCACTTTCCCCCGGAGTCCTGGAGCCTGGCGGTGGCAGGTACTAGGTAGTGCTTTGTGCAACAGCCGCCGGCTGGTGATGGGAGGGACTTCCACTGTTAAAAGGCTGTCTTCAGAGCAGCCACACAAACACAGCTTTCCCTGAAAACTACAAATACCGAGGAATCTAGCGTTTCACAGGATGCTCCAAACAGAGAAGCCCCATGTGGCGGGGAGAAGGAGTCGCAGTAATGGCACCTCTTACACAGCGAGGTTAGGGGACTTTCCCAATATCACGTAGTAATTCAGTTGACGTCCTAAGTTTCAATTCAGGACTCTGTCTTCTGGGGTAATTTTCAAGATTTTGTTTGGTTTGGTTTGGTTTTAACTCACATCCTTTTTTAAGAGGTAGAGTTACAAAGAAATACAACCCATCTGCACTCAGGTCAAACTCAGACCGGAGAGGGTAACCCTAATTCTGTCCTGGGTGTCTTGGGCTGGGCTTATTGGAATCAGAAAGCTACAAAGACTAAGATCTGAAATTGGGCTCTGGGCAGGCCCTGAGTACAGCCTGGTGCTCGGGGCCTGACTCTGCTCTGTTCTTTCTGCAGAGGGGAGAGGAGAGCTGTCCTCCAATGAGGCCGTGGAGAAGAGGGGGGATTCTGACGAAGTGGAGAAGAATGGTCAAGACACGGATGGAGCTGGGCCCCAGGCCTCCCCCGAGCCTGGACAGGGGTCCAAGTTTGAGGAGGACAACCAGGCCCCAGGGGAGGAGGAGGTCGCCAACACTCACACCCCAGCCAGCCTCCCCAGCCAGAAACACCCAGGCCCACAGACTGAGGGGGACAGCGAGGGCTCCTCCCAAGGTCTGGTGGACAAAGAGAACGGCTTGGGCACAGAGCAAGGGCAGCAGGCAGAGAGAGAAGAGGAGGAGGAGGACACAGAGGCCAGAGAGAAGGCTGTCTCAGAAGAAGAAGGCCCTACTGCAGCTCTGAACCCCTACCCGAGTCCCGGCTACAAGGAGGTCCAGAGGGGTGAGAGTATGTATGCTGAGACCAACCGATGTGTAGGGGAGAGTGGACAGAGGGGAGGGGACCTCTTCCACGATCTCATTCCACCTTCGCAACAGTCCTGAAACCATTTTCTAGATGGGAAACTAAGGCTCAGAGAGGTCAAGTAATTTGCCCAAGGTCACACAGCTAATTTGTAGTAAAATCTGAGATTCTAACCCAGGTTTGTCTGACCCCAAAACCATGCACCTCCACTATTCCACATAGATCCTCGCCACTCCCAACCCAGGAGGCTAGAGGGACTTTGCAGGGTGGGTGGGTAGGGGACAGACGGACAGCATGACAGGTGGGAACAGGCTTCTCTGGGGACAGTTGTCAGCTTCAGTCAGGGTTTAGGAAAGACCCTTGTGCAGTCTTTCCTCCCGCCCAGCTAGCTGACCCCTGAGGCAAGGCCTTCTAGGGCGATAGGGTAAAGGGAGAGGCCAGCCACCCCTCTGGGCTTTGCGAGGCTCTTGCAGAGTATGGTGTTCAGACGGCTTTTTTCCTCTAAGTAGAATCTTGTGGAGAGGCTGAGCCGGACCCCGAGTGTGGTGGCCACAGAAAGGCCTCCGGGGAGTGGCAGGGACCGGGAAGGGGGTGGACCCTCCCTCATCTCCTGCTCTTGTCCACCACCTGCTCCAGGTTGGCCCCAGGCTCTGGCTGTGGATGGAGTGGGGAAGACCGGGGCTGAGGAAGCTCGGTCCCCCGAGGGCAAGGGGGAACGGGAGCGGCCCCGGCAGGCGGAAGAGGAGAAGGCAGCGGTCCCTCCAGGTCTCTTCCGAGGCGGGAAGAGCAGGGAGCTGGAGCAGGAGGAGGAGCACCTCTCCAAGGAGTGGGAGGACGCCAAGCGATGGAGCAAAATGGACCAACTGGCCAAAGAGCTGACGGCTGAGAAGCGGCTGGAGGGGGAGGACGAGGAGGAGGACGACCCCGACCGCTCCATGAGGCTCTCCTTCCAGGCCCGGGGCCACGGCTTCAGGGGCCCCGGGCTGCCGCTGCGCCGAGGCTGGAGGCCGTCCTCCCAGGAGGATGCGGCCGAGGCGGGCCTGCCCCTGCAGCTGCGCGGCTACCCGGAGGAGAAGAAAGAGGAGGAGGGCAGCGCCAACCGCAGGCCAGAGGTGTGTACGGGGGCGGGCCCAGCTCGGGGCAGCTGCGCCCAGATGTGTGGCTGCGGCCCCCCTGAGGGGACCTGCCCCTCGGAGTGTGGGCCTGGAGAGCTCAGACGGGGGCCCTCGGACTGCAGAGGCCTGGGCTCAGGGCAGCCCCGGAAGGGCACGGACAGGCGTGTCAGGCAGGCTCGCGGTGTGGCGGGTGGCGGGTGGCGGGCAGGAGCGGGACGTGTTCATTCCAGTCAGCGTGTGGGGAGCTGGTGAGTTGAGCGACCTCCAGAGGCACTGGGTGGCCCCTGTCCTGCAGACAGCAGGGGGGCTCTGCAGGTTTGGAGTGTGTAGGAGACGGTGGAGCTTGGCACTTTGGTGGGGAGAGCTTGGAAACTAAAGGACCCAGCGGGGACTGGCCTGAGGACGGCCATTTGCTGCCTGGGGGCTCCTAGCCTAGGGCACCATTGGTCCCAAGCGCTGGGAGGGCAGCAGAGGATGGGACACTAAGGGACAGCTGGTTTCGGGTGACGGCCCTGAGGTTGGTCCAGCCAGGTCCTCTCCTGGACTCCAGGCCGCCCAGCCACACCCTCCTCCCCCAGGTTCAGGACCCACCTCCTATCCCTGGAGAGCAGGGGGTGGGGTGGGGCGGGCCCTTGGACCTCCTGCCTGGTGGTGAGCGAGTCAGGGAAGCAGGTGTGTGACGAAACCCTGGGTTCTGCCTCCTAGCTGTGTGACCTGGGGCAGGTCACTCTCCCCTGAACCTCAGCGGTTACCCCATCTGTGAAAAGGGGGGAAGGAGTCCTTTCTGCTCACCTCATTATCATGATCAGAACACACATGGGCTTTGAAAGTCTGGCCGTGCCCAGGGCTACTTGAGGAGCTACGTGGGGGGCAGAGACGCAGCCCCACAGGAGGGGATGGGGGGACACTGGGGTCCCTGGTGGGCGGTGATGCAGCCTTGGACCTAGAGGAGGTCTTGGGAGGTCTTGGGGTCGGTGGTTCGAGCCTTAGAGGGCCCAGGTGGTAAACAGGACCTTTAACGGGGATTGGGACCGTCCCCAGGTCTCCGCTCTGTCTCTGGGTCTGGGACCAGGTCTTGGCAGCCTGAGAGGAAGAAGGCTCGCTCTTGGCAGCTGATGCCAGCAGAGGTTTCCTGCCTGTGTCCCCAGGAGCCTGAGGGCACGGGGCTACAGGAAATAGCAGCTTGCTTCCTGCCCCTAGCTTTTGGGCCTGGGACAAGCCTGGGTACCTTGGATTGACTCTTCTCCCCCCTGCCCACAGGAGCTGGAGCGAGGGGCCCTGAGGTGTCCGCTAGCTTCCTTCTCCACAGGCAGGGGGTGCCCTGGATGCAGGGAGAACTGGGACCACACTGCCCAGCCCAAGGGTCTTCTTAGAAATGGCCCCAGCATCACAGAACTCATGCCCCAGGGGCTACCCCAAGACTGAGGGCTCCTGGGGCAGCCATTGTTCATTTGTTCCCAGTGGGCGTCTGGTGGGGCTGTCAGTGCTGTCCTCAGGCAGGAAGGTGGGGAGGGTACCCCCTACGGTCTGGCATCTGGTAGGGACTCCGGGAAGTATACCCCTCCCAGGACAAGGTCAGGCAGTGGCCTTCCCTGACTCTGCTCCAAGTCCAAGAGCATGGTCTCACAGGCATCAGACCTGGCTGGGGGGTCCTGGAAGGCCCAAGATTAGGGCTCACAGAACATGCCTTTGAGCCACCCTGTCAACCGGAGCTCAGGACCTCCCTGATCAAGGCCCTGACCAGGGATCAAGGCCCAGGTCTAGGCAGGTAGACCGGGGGCAGCTCTCACAACCTCTAGCTGTGTCACAGGCCCATGGCCACCAGGTAGGGAGGCCTGCAGCAGACAGGAAACCCAGGCCTGGACTCCCCCTGGGAGCCCTCGTCACAGTCTAGGCCTGGAGTGGGGGGAGCTGGAAGGAACTCTGGATGGGGGATTCGTGGAGGCTTCCTTTCCCACCCGGGACATTCAGGAGGCAGCAGGCCTGAATAAGAGGCCACCAGGGGCAGTGTGGGGTCAGGACCCCTGTCCCCCACACTCTTGTGCATAATACTCCTCACAGCAGCCCTGTAGCGGGGCTTCACTGTCCCCATGGTACACAGATGTCCCCAAGGCTCAGAGAGGCAAAGTCACACAGCTAGCCAGCGGCACAACCAGTCTGCACACTCCACCGTGCTGGCACGGGCTCGCTGGGCCAGTCCCTGCTTGACCCCGACATTCTCTCCTAGGACCAGGAGCTGGAGAGCCTGTCGGCCATCGAGGCAGAGCTGGAGAAGGTGGCCCACCAGCTGCAGGCGCTGCGGCGGGGGTGAGGTACCAGCCGGCCCCACCAGCCAGGGCCCCAAGGCACCCTGTGGGCCTGGCTCTGCGGTCCCCTTCACAGGTCCTGGACAGCCGCGCTGCACGCTGCTTCCAGTAGGGAGGCGGCCCCAGGCCGCCCGTGCCCAGACCGCCCTGTCGCCCCTACGCCCCTCTCCTCCTGCCCTCCACCCAGTGCCCCCTCTGCAGGGCAGACCCCTCTCTGAACACAGGAAGCTTTCTGCAGGTTTGCTTCCACGTCAGAGCCCCTGGGCACAACGCAATAACTTCTGACCTGTGGGTGAAATCTGAAAACTCCTGACTAATGTATTCTGTACAAAACTTATCGGAGGAGAAATAAATCTGCTCTGGGCTCTCTCCTGTTTCCTTGGACTCCTCCCCCTCTTGACTCTGAGTGGGGTAGAACGGATCTGGTTCTGAGGAGGGGGAGGTTCGGTCGCCTGGGGCGACTCCTTTCTGGGCAGCTTCCTGGCCAAGGGACTCTGAGCATCAGCTGTCTCATCTTTTGTATATAATGGAGTGCGGACATCTGCTCAAAGTGCGTGGGCATTAAATACCACATGCCAGGGGCTCCCCAGTTCCTTCCTCTCCCCACTTCCCAGCCGCACCGGAGCTGGGCCATGCGAAGGTGGGGTCAGCTTGGGTAGCAGCCTATGCTCTCCAAAGTGCTGGGGAGAGGCCCTGAAGCCCAGGACAGTGCCTGCTCCCAAGGCCATAGGTCCCCTTGGCATGAATGCCAGCCTCTCTGACCTGGTACCTGCATGATGATCTGGGCGTATAAAGTTCCTGTACCTTTTTTTTAGAGACAGACAGACACAGGAAGGGAGATGATAAACATCAACTTGTAGTTACGTCATTTAGTTGTTCATTGATTGCTTTCTCATACGTGCCTTGACTGGGGGGCTCTAGTCGAGCCAGTGACCCCTTGCTCAAGCCAGTGACCTTTGGGCTCAAGCCGGCGACCCCGTGTTCAAGCTGGGTGAGCCTGTGCTCAAGCCAGTGACCTCTGGGTTTTGAATCTGGGTCCTCATCACCCCATGCCGACGCTGTATCCACTGCGCCACCACTTGGTCAGGTCAAGTTCCTACACACTTAGTTCACTAGAGCAGTGGTCCCCAACCCCTGGGCCGCGGACCGGTACCGGTCCATGGGCCATTTGGTACCAGTCTGCAGAGAAAGAATAAATAGCTTACATTATTTCCATTTTATTTATATTTAAGTCTGAACAATGTTTTATTTTTAAAAAATGACCAGATTCCCTTTGTTACATCCGTCTAAGACTCACTCTTGATGCTTGTCTCGGTCACGTGATACATTTATCCGTCCCACCCTAAAGGCCGGTCTGTGAAAATATTTTCTGACATTAAACCGGGCCGTGGCACAGAAAAGGTTGGGGACCACTGCACTAGAGCACAGCAAGTCTCCGTCTGTTTTGAGAATGAGGAAACTGAGGCTCACAAGTAAAATGACTCATCAAAGTCACAGGCAAGGGTGATGCCTAAAACATTTAACCGTGGGGACTGCAAAGTTAAACATCAGAATGGATTGGGCTGGTGCGCTGGACCAGTGTGGACCGTTCAGTTATCGAGCACACATCTGTGAGTGGCTGCCTTGGGCCCTTTGTTACATCCGTCTAAGACTCACTCTTGATGCTTGTCTAGGTCACGTGTTACATTTATCCGTCCCACCCTAAAGGCTGGTCTGTGAAAATATTTTCTGACATTAAACCGGGCCGTGGCACAGAAAAGGTTGGGGACCACTGCACTGCCTAGGGAGACCTAGGCTTGCAGATAACAAGCCCTGGCTTAAAAAAGCCACTGCCGGGCCCTGGTCGGTTGGCTCAGTGGTGGAGCGTCGGCTTGGCACGCGGACGTTCTAGGTTTGATCCCTGGTCAGGGCCCACATGAGAAGTGACCATCTGCTTCTCTTCCCTTCTCTTTTCCCCTCTCGCAGCCAGTGGCTCAGTGGGTTTGAGTGTCAGCCTCGGATAGCTTGGTTGGTCCGAGCGTCAGCCCTGGGGACTGAGGATAGCTTAGTTGACTCGAGCATCGGTCCCAGATGGGACTTGCTGAGTGGGTCCCAGTCTGGGCGTATGCAGGAGTCTGTCTCACTATCTCCCCTCTGTTCACTTAAAAAAAAAAAAAAAAAGAAAAAAAAAAGCCACTGCCCGGAAATATGGGTTTTGACATCAGCCTAGCTTGGGCAAGTGTTCCTGGCCCTCTCAGCCTCAGTTTCCTCATTTATAAAATGTGGTTAGTACTTACTAGCTCACTAGTCATCACCACCATGATCTGGTGAGGATTCAAGAGGCTTAGCCTGAAGAAAACCATTATGATGACAATGCAAGTCCTCTGAGGGGTCTCGGCATCTCTGGGCTTCCTGTGTGAGGTGGGCATGGGGGTTGCCTCCTGCTGCTAACGCCCGCAGTCCGGAGCGCAGCGGACACCTCCAAGGACCTTGTGCTGTAAGCGGTTTATTTCTTCACGCGTTTCAGAGCCAGGTATTCCCTCCATCCCCATCAGTTACAGAAACAAACGCTACCTGCCACGAGTTGGTCAAGGGTCAAACACCCACTGTCAGGGCTGGTTAGCAAATGGAGAGAACACGGGTCACCTTGCACCTTGTCCCTGAAAGAAGCCGTCCCCAAGACGGGCGTGATCCCAATCCCACCTAGCAAACACGCCACCCATTCAAAAGGGCCAGCCGACAAAGCTTCTGGGTTTGCTTTTATATGTAGTATTCATATTCCTATAAACATGTACGTGTGTGTACAGAGGAAACAGAAGCCAGCTCGGGGTCCTGGTAAACGCCGCTTGTGAACAGGGTTGAAGCAAGTAGCACCTGCCACACAGCACAGGTGTCTGCACTAAAACCAAAACGGCCGGAGGGCGTGAAACCACCACGCACGGGGCCTTTGAGAGAAAGCAAGCTCCAGAGGGTCTGACCCCACGCACAGCCTCGGAAGAAGAGGTCGCTCGGCTGTGGCAAAGGGACTGTCCCTCTAAGCTGCCAGGTCATTGACAACTCGGGAAGGGGAAATGCAGCCATCTCTGGGAACGGCCCCAGTGGTCTGGTGAGGCCTGGCGGTCAGAACAGGACGAGGCCTGTGGGAAAACAGCGGGTTAGGCTGGCTCGCTGGTTTACCAGCTGCAAGCACTCAGCACAATTAGTGCGTGAGCAGGGGACAGCGCCACGTGTGGGTAGTCCGTGTCAGGCTACAGGTGCCTGCCCTCAGGGCGGTGCGGATTGCAGAGTGCTTGGCCGCCACAGGGAGGGTCTGTTTTTCTGCAAGTTTGTTCGCTTGCTGCCGTGAGAAGTTTCCCCTCCAGTTTTCTCGTCTGCTGTTGTGAGAATCTATTCAACGGGAATGGCCCAACGCCTGCTGGCTCTGCAGTTTCTCTACCGTCCGCCCGAATCCAGTGTGGACCTGCCTGACCTCGGCCACCCGCATTACAAGGGCCCAGGCTGTTCCGTAACGGTCAGCTCCCCTCTCAACAGTGTGCGTGTGTGCGTGTGTTTAGGGGCACAGGCACGGACCCTTTGTCATGAAGCACAGGACCGAGGGGAGAATTGCCCGTCTGAACACCACATCATCTCGGACTGGGGCTCAGGCTCAGACACACCCGGCAGATTTCAGTGGCATCAGGGCGCGGCCAGGCTGACCGAGAAGGGAGAAGCCCAGAACTTCTGTCAGGGATCGAGGCACTTCTCGGCCTCGTGGTGAGCCAGGGTGAGGGGCCAGGCTCCCGCAGGACAGCCAGCTCCCAGCTCAAGGTCTCTGCGGCTCAGGGCCCTTGGGCTTTGACCCAAGAAGGGAGTGGGGTTTTCCAGGGATCTCATGGGTGAAGGATCAGTTTTTCGGGGACAGAGGTCAGAGCAGGTGCAAACCCCAGGGACACGAGGGAAGCTATTCAATGGCTCTCATGGCCAGCAACCAGTGTGAGGGCCAGTCTTCCAGTCTAGGACAAGGACAGACAACAGCTGCCTTCCCCAGTTGGCTTAAAAACTACGGCTTCCTGCCAAGGTTCCTCAGCCTTCCATGAAGCCCAGTCCTCTGGGTCAAGAGGCGATCTTTGTCATGGTGTTCTCCTTCAAAGACAGGACTAAAGCTGCAGGCAGGCCCGCTTCAAGGATGCTCTGCCGACCCCTCGGGGGCATCAGCAGGGTCTGCCCTCTGCAGGTGACACGGGATGGCTTCAGCCCAGCCCGAGCCAAGTGCTACAAACCTGGCACCTCCATGATGCCAAAGGCAAGGACCCTGCTCTAGGAGGGGCCCCTGGTGGGGACAGATATCCAGCACCTGCACAAAGTTGGCTACACGCCTGGTCCCACATTATTACATAATCAAACGTCCACAAGCAGAACTTGGCCCAGGCAGGGACCTCACATGTGACCTCCATATCTACCCAAGGCCCCGGCCAAAATGTGGCCAAATGTCACCAGATGCTGCAAGGCCACAGACAGCAACATGACCACCAACTGGTAAATACAGGTCAATGACAAGGAGGCCTGAGGGAAACCAACTCCGTGGACAGGGTCAGTGTGCACTCAAGTGACATGGGGGTGGGAGGGCAGTGCTCCTCACCACCCAGTCCCTGTCCTCGACGCTCCCGACCCCCTTTAGAGATGGCCGCCGTCTGCCGCGCGGTGGTCACGAGTCCAGGGGAAGCGAGGCTGGCACGTGCCTGGGTGTGGCTGAGCCCTGCCCACCGCTGGCAGCTCCCCCGCCTGTGTGAAGCCACTGACCCCTCGGTCTCCACTCCTGGAAAAAGCCATCACCACGTCTGCCACCCGCACTGGGGCCAGTGGAACACGCCACGTCGCCGAAAACGGTTATTTGATATCTGGGGCCTGGACACTAACGTGCGTGACACGGAGGGATGACATGTATTAAACGGGGTCCCGTCCTGGCAGCAGGGGTCCCATCGCATTCCCCACCCGTTCTCGATGCAAACTGGGATTGAAGTTTTGTTCAAAAAGGTAAAGCCATTTTATTAAAAGACTGGGTGACAAACTTTTAGCAACATTGTGTAAACACGTGTGAAATGCAGTTTGATTTCAGTAGTTTATTTTGGGGACAAAGCAGTGCGAGAGGCCAGTCACACTCCCCCACTCCCCGGGGCTCAGGCTGACCCAGGGGAGGCAACGTACAGACAGTATAATCGGGGTTCTACACTCAGGTCGTGTAAACGCGGTGAGTCAGCGGCCCGCCCTCGGTCTCCGGGGCACCCACCCCTCACCCCAGGCCCGGAGGCGGGCAACGCCCCGCCCCGCTGGGCCAGGCCCGGGGCCTCCAGGCACCCAGCTCAGCAGCCCCTCTCGGGCCACCCTGCCTGGACCACGCAGGGCAGCCAGAGGCCTTCTGCTCCTCCTCAGTCAACGGGCATCCCAGACATACCATCCACTCAGGGGTCCCACGCCTCTCTCCCCCTGCTCACCTTGTTCCAGGACAGGCCGAGACCCTCGCTGCCCCCTCTCTGAGGGGCTGACAGCCCGGCTGGCCCGCGGAGGACCGTAACCGGGGAGGGGGCATTGTGTTCTCACCCTGGGCTGCTGCTCCCCACACCCGGCGGGCTCAGTGCTGGGGCGTGCAGTGAGTAGGAAGGGGATCGGGCCCGCTGGGTACGGGGCGGGGGGACAGGCAGACGTGAACAGGAACTGACGCGTGTGGCGGCCGCCCCCTGCCTGGGAGGAGCACCCCAAATCGCCTCAGTGCCGAGGGGAGGCTCATCCAGGCGGACTTCTCGGAAAAGCAGGCCGCACCGCAGGGGCCGAGGCGTCAGGCCCGCCCTTCGGAGTTCTGGTCTTGGCTGCGGGCATGGCGGCCCGGCGACTCTCAGAATGATTTGCCCAAAGTCCTTGGTGGCACAAATCCTTGGCACAGGCAGGATCGGCCTGGGGGCCCCCACCCAGACAGCCTCCTCCCGGGTCCAGACGAGCAGCAGTGCTTGGGCAAGGAACGAGGCCCCTTGCAGGGCTGCGTGGGGCACGCGGCGTGGGGCCGGGTGCATTCCAGGGCCTTGGCCTCCCCTGGGCAGCTTTCTTCCTCTTCCCTTCCGGGAGGAGGCAGGCGGCAATAGCCCAGACCCCCAGCAGGACCCCCGCAGGACACGGCAGCTGCGGCCTCTCGCCGCCTGGGCTCATGCCTTCCGGAAGGGCAGCGGCACAGCCGGTAGGTGTCAGGCCCCGCCTCCCGGAGCTGTGCAGGCCCCGCCTCCCGGAGCTGCTCAGGCCCCGCCTCCCGGAGCTGTGCAGGCCCCGCCTCCCGGAGCTGCGCAGGCCTGGGGCTGGGGCGCAGAGAGAGGAGAGAGAACAGGGAGCGTCCACTTGCTCTGCTCAGCGTGCACAGCCTGACCACGAGTGGCCCCCTCCAGGGTCCCCAAGGCCTGGTCCGCAGCAGCCATTGAGACCAAGACATGGATGTGCACACACTCACACACGCACCGCAACCACACACGCACACACACCCCTCCTCACACTCAGATCTAGTGTTGAAAACACAAGCGTGTGTAAACTCAGTGAAGAGATCTGCACAGCAGGAATTAGGCAGGGTGTCCCTTTTCCAGGAGGCTGGACCACTGGGGCTCTCTTCCGTCTCCCCCCACCCCTCATTTAGATAACGACATCAGAAAAATCAGGTTAAAAATTAAAAAACAAAAAGATCAGACCGTTGGGAACTCTTAGTAGGCTGTCACCAGTGGGAGCCGCTCGCCCAGTGGCTGTGCTCCGTGGCCCACGCCGCCCTCTGGGTCCTGGGCCCCGTGGCTACTGGGAGGAGGCCTTGGTGGCCAGGGAGGCCACACAATGCTGCTGGAAGCTGGGCGACACGGCGGCAGTGCAGCCGAGTCTCTGGTGCGGCAGCTTGGTGGCGCTGCTGGCACCCACGCCGCCCGCGCTGCCCGCGCCGGCCTCCGCCGTCCAGGGCGGGTCCTGGCCCATCACGCTGCCGCAGCAGCCCGGGCTGGCACTGCACGTCCGCTCGCCCGCCAGGCTGTGCCTCAGTGGGGCCACGTCCCCCGCGGCGGCTGGCGCTGTGCTCTGGCCCTGCAGGACGGTGGTGATGTGGTTCAGGAGGTCCGTGAAGAACTCGCTCACGCCCTCGTAGCCTGGGGGGGGGGGGGGAAGATAGACAGTGTGGCACTTAGCCAGGTGGAACTGGAGACAGGCGCAGGCACGGGGGAGGGGCGGGGGAGGGAGGGGCCCAGCAGGTAACAGCCCGATGGCACGTACACAGCCTGACTCAAAGCCGGGTGCGTGTGGCCCCAAAGGGCAGGTCATTGAACTCACCGCCCCCAGAGTGCGAGAAGCTATAGGACTTGAGCTGACAAGAACACACCCAGTGGCCCTGCTCCCCTCGGGCACGGCCTCAGGGCTTGTTTAATCACGAGGCTGGGCTGGAGGTGGCAGGACTGAAGGCCCACTCCTCCTCACCTTCCGAACCATAAACACCCCTCCCACCACGTGGCCCAGGCTCAGCCTCCTAGCAGGCAGCTGAGGACCCCCGGGGTGGGCACGACCGAGGCGGGCTAGAACATGGGTGATGCCTGAGCCACAGCAGCAGCTCCCAGAAGTGAGCCCTCACCCCCAAGAACCCTGCGGGTGTCGCATGTGTCACACGCCCTGAGCATCAGAGCCGAGGGGCAAAGACTGAGCACCCACAAGGCCACTACACAGACGCCAGCTCCCCTAACGAAGCGGGGCCCACGTCTCCTGACCAGAAACTGCTGGGCCTGCATTTCCTACCACGGGCGTGAATGCCAATGTCAGCAAACCAGACCTCGGGAGCTGCCCACCAGGCAGAATGAGAATCTAGGGCAAGGTTTTTGCTGACTCCCAAAAACTGCTTCGAAAGACATGCAACATGGGGCGGGTGCCCCGCCTTCCTAAACCAAGTTGGCAGGATGAGACCAGGCGCACGGCTGTAAAAAAACAAGGACAGGAAGCATGTCCCTGAAAACCAGTGTGCCAGCTTCGGAGGGCCCTGGGCACTGCCCACACCGCACCCCACCCCACGCGGCTGCGAGGCCACCACCCCGGAGAGGACGAGGGGCACGTGAACCCTCACAGGAAGCCTGCCCAGTGCCGAGGGCAGGGCTGCCTCAGCCGGGCAGCAGACAATCGCTGTGGTCTGATGGAACCGGGACCGAGGGGCAGGCAGACGTGCCCGCAGTAAAAATAAAAACGGGTAAAGGGACTGGTCCGCACAGTGCTTCCCGGCACCACGTCCCACACTTGATCTTCACAACTCTGTCCCCATTTTACAGGTGAAGAAACATGAGTGAAGTGATGGGCCCCAAAGACAAAAAGCACCATCAGCAGGTGGACGTGTGACTGTCCACCATGAGGATGAAGGTGATGTTCACACCCACAGCTGGCGTTCATCCAGGCTCACAGAGCACCAGCCCCGGGCCCAGAGCCGCCCTGTTTTCCAGACGAGGACACAACACCCCTCAGTGGCAGTGCCAGGATCTGACCCAGGCCCTTTGGTCCCACCTGTGCCTTGAATACCAGGTGGCCTGGGATCCCGCTAGGACGGGGGGCTTTCAGCCCTGGGCTGAGGGAGAAGGGCAGGGCTGACCCCGGCCTGAGGGGGCCACCAGCAAGCGTGCTGCTGCGTTTCCAGGGTAGAGACGCAAGCAGGGAGGGGCGCTGCAGAGGCCGTTAGCTCCCTCAGCAACTGCTCTGCTGTCCCCAGACAGGCTGGAGGCTTAGGGCAGGGTGTGTGCATGTCCTGGGGGGGGGGGGGGGGCGGAGGCCTGAGGGTAGACAGCAGGCCAGGGAGGGCCCATCAGGCCTGCGCCACCTGGCCAGAGGCCGTGCAGGCCACGCTGGGCACACAGCTCTCCCGCTGAGAGGCGAGCCAGCACCGTGGGGCACCAGCTCCGTGCCAGGCTGTGCAGACGCCACCTCCTCTGTCTCTGTGGGGAACACTGCTCCTGCTGTGCAGGAGTGAGTACTGACACTGCCCACCAGTGGCCTGGACACAGCTGGAGCCGACAGACAGGAAGCCTTGTGGTCACGGGGCCCCTATCCCGGCTCTACTTGGTGGCCCGGTGACTGGACATCATCCAGCCCTGAGCCTCCACGTCCCACCGGTAAAGGAGGTGCCGTCCCCGAGCCTCCACGTCCCACCGGTAAAGGAGGTGCCGTCCCCGAGCCTCCACGTTCCACCGGTAAAGGAGGTGCCGTCCCCGAGCCCCCACGTCCCATCGGTAAAGGAGGTGCCGTCCCCGAGCCCCCACGTCCCACCGGTAAAGGAGGTGCCGTCCCCGAGCCCCCACGTCCCACCGGTAAAGGAGGTGCCGTCCCCGAGCCCCCACGTCCCACCGGTAAAGGAGGTGCCGTCCCCGAGCCTCCACGTCCCACCGGTAAAGGAGGTGCCGTCCCCGAGCCCCCACGTCCCATCGGTAAAGGAGGTGCCGTCCCCGAGCCTCCACGTCCCATCGGTAAAGGAGGTGCCGTCCCCGAGCCCCCACGTCCCATCGGTAAAGGAGGTGCCGTCCCCGAGCCCCCACGTCCCATCGGTAAAGGAGGTGCCGTCCCCGAGCCTCCACGTCCCATCGGTAAAGGAGGTGCCGTCCCCGAGCCCCCACGTCCCATCGGTAAAGGAGGTGCCGTCCCCGAGCCCCCACGTCCCATCGGTAAAGGAGGTGCCGTCCCCGAGCCTCCACGTCCCATCGGTAAAGGAGGTGCCGTAGCAAAGCTCTCAGGGCAGGCCCGGGGTGGCGTGTCGATGACACCTGAAGCTACTGCTGTTACTCCTTCCCAGAGCCTAGCACGCAGTCCCCTCGGACGGGGCGCTGCTGGACACCCATGGCCCGAGGAGCCGGCGCGGGGTCTGACGCCCCGTGAGCTCTCCCTGTGCGCGAGGGCTCCCTTGTACCCTGTAAACGCCCCTGAACAGGCCCCATGTGGTGGTGTGTCCCGCTGGGACCCTTGCTGAGAGAGACTCGAGAGGCACTGAGCCGGCCACGTGCTTCCCCCACACATGCGGGGGGGCTCCGCAGGCAGCAGGGAGCGTATGCCCCACTCCAGGGGCACCGTGGCTCTCAGAAGGGTCAGGGGCACAGCCTTGTCACCAACCTACAGTGTGACCGGGACAGTTTCTCCCTGTCTGCGGGACACAGTGCCCTACATGTGACCTAAGGGCTGTATTCCTTCCAGCGTCCTCTCAGCTCTTTAAATCTACATGGGCCCAAGAGATCGGCTGGGATTTGACCAATAAAGGCTAGCCAACGCCGACGGCGCAGGCGCAGGCGCAGGAGAGGGGGTGAGAGAGCACGTGCTCGTGCAGACCCACTGTGCGCTCCTGGGCTGGATGTCAGGCCTGACCTCCTTCGCTCCTGCCCACACCCTGCCGCCCCATTAGCAGGTGGGGGCAGGCCCTACAGCGAGGGAGGAAGCCTGCCCCCGTCACCTGCCTGAGGACACCCGTCCCTGCGGCTCACCTGGGAAGGCGTTGATGTCGATGACGGCGTGCTGTCCTGTCTGGTTGTTGATGATGATGTCGATCCCGAAGAGCGACACGCCCAGCGCCTGCCGCAGGGCCCGGGACAGCTCCCGGATGACCTCGTCACTCGGCCGCTCGAACACGCCCTCGATCTTGTCCAGCTGCCAACACACCACGCACACGCGCAGGGGTCAGCCATGGGTGGGGGCGGCAATGCCCCACCACAGAGACCCTCGGGCAAGGAGGCAGGGCAGACCCACCTCGGTCAGTGCCAGGACAGCCATTTCCAAAGTCCTGCCAACTGGGCAGGCCCTAAGTGCATAGTGCCCACTGCCTCTCTAGTCCTTAGAGCAACCTGGAGGTGCGTGTCATCGTCAGCATTTTACACACGGGAAGCTGACGCCCAGACCCGGTCAGGGCTGTCCTAGGGCCACGCAGTACAGAAATCCAGGCCTGAGTTCGCACCCAGGTTTGTGAGCCTCTAAAACCCAGGCAGACTTCACGGGGCAGGGAGCATGAGTGACCGTAAAGGTGGGGGGCCGTGGGAGCAGGAAGGCCCGGCGAGGGCACGCTGGACACAGAGGTGCTGGACGCAGAGGCGCAGGGCAGGGACCTGCAGGAGCGCGTGGCGAGCGGCTGGCAGTCAGGGCAGAGCTGGGTGCAGGGTGGGCACTGTCCGCATCTCCGCACTGGCCACAGCCTCGGGCAGTGGGTTCTGTGGACCAGCCTTCATTTATTGCCCACGACCGGGGTGGGGGGGTGCTCACAGGGCCCCTGAGCAGGGCTTACCAAGCTCCCCTTCACGACAGCAGCTAATTATGGGGTTCCCACACTGACTCACAGCCTATGTGAAGGGGCTTCCCCCCAAAAGGCTACTCTGCTACTCCAACCAGACCCCTAGGTCCGAGTCCAGCTTTCAGTAAAGCTTCCATGGGGCCAGTGGCAGTCCACTGTCCCAACACCACCACTGCCCGGACACAGCTGGCCTGGGACAGGTGCACGAGTCTTCACGGCTCGGCCATTCCCCAGCCTGGGCCTGCGACAGGTGCACGAGTCTTCACGGCTCGGCCGGCCCCGGCCCAGGCCTGCGACAGGTGCACGAGTCTTCACGGCTCGGCCGGCCCCGGCCTGGGCCTGCGACAGGTGCACGAGTCTTCACGGCTCGGCCGGCCCCGGCCCAGGCCTGCGACAGGTGCACGAGTCTTCACGGCTCGGCCGGCCCCGGCCCAGGCCTGCGACAGGTGCACGAGTCTTCACGGCTCGGCCGTTCCCCCGGCCCGGGCCTGCGGGGAAGGGCAGGGCTGCACTGAAAGGGTTCAGAGTCAGACGGACCTGGATCGGAACCCCAACAGTGACGTGACCGCTCTGTGGCCTTAGGGAAAAGGACTCGAGCTCTCTGAGCCTCAAAACAGGGCCAGTGACGCTTCCACCTGATTCTGGGGCAGGGGCAGCATGGTGTCCCCTCTAAGTCAGCCAGAGCAGGGCTCACAAGACGTGCTCAATGAATGCTGGCGTCTTGAGGATTGTGGGCTCAGGGGCCGAAGGAAGGAGGGGGGCTGATCTACCAGAAAGAAAAGTGAGGCTGGGTCAGGAAGTTAAACGGAATGGCCACGTGACCCTGTAGGTCCACTCCGAGGTGTGGACCCAAAGGACTGGAAGTAGGTGTTGTATGCTGATGTTCACCGCAGCGTTATTCGTAAGAGCCAACAGGCAGAACAGCCGGAACGCCCTCAGCAGATGAGCAGACTGTGTCGTCCACACAGCAGAGCACTGCCATACAGCGCTACGACGTGGGTGAGCCCTGACAGCAGCCTAAGGGAAAGGGCCAGACACAGTGGGCTGCACACTGCACGATCCCCTTCAGGTAAAAGGCCTGGAAGAGCTAAATCCACAGAGACAAGCAGCAGACAGGTCGGTGCCCGGGGCCAGGAGAGGGGCTGGGGAGGGACGCTATAGGGGAAGGGGCTTCTTGGGGGACGAACATGTTTTGGAATTGGATAGAGGGGGTGACTGCACACGCGGTAAATGTACGTAACACCACCGACTCGGTCACTTTTAAAAAAGTGAGGCTGGGTCAGGAGGGCTGGGGACAGAGCTCTGGGCACCGAGGACGAGTGGTCCTTGTCCCCCGGCACAGGAAACCGTGATGGCAGATGGGGAACTTCCAAACCCGCGCACAGCAGGGACCCCCACATTTGGGCAGCGTCTGGGCCCTGATGTGAACCTCCTTCCCCCGCCGGCTCTACCACAAAGGCGGGGCCCTCCTGCCCAGACCCTGCTGCCTTGGCATCTTATGAAGGAAATACTTTCTAAGGGGCTGTGACAGGCACACGTCACTCAGCACCTGCCTACCTCCCGTCACTCTCACAGTGACATCAGAGGCTCAGCCCAACACGACGGCTCGCTACTGGTCCCGCCCGCTGCCTGCTCTGCACCATAAGGGACCCTTCTGGCTCTTGTTCTCTCACCCCAGTAAGTGGGGTGAGAGAGACACCCACACAGGGGACTGTGGTGAGGACTGAGCTGATGTTGAAGGCTCACAGCGCAGGCCCGGCAGCAACGGGAGCTCGGGGGCTGCATGACAGAGACACCCACACAGGGGACTGTGGTGAGGACTGAGCTGATGTTGAAGGCTCACAGCGCAGGCCCGGCAGCAACGGAGCTCGGGGGCTGCATAGAACCAAGTCTCGTGACACCCTGTTTATAAAAGCACTTTCTCAGCTCAGCCATAGAATCTCAGAAATCCTCCAAAGCCCTTCGATGATCTGAGACCAAATAGCCACCTAGAACCAGATAAAGTCATGGAAGTCCTGCCCATGGGCATTAACAGAGAGGAGCCAATGGTGTTCTGGAAAACGAGGCCGCGCTGGAGGAAGTGGGCGGTGTTCCTGTGGGTCGCCCGTCACAGCGACACTGCCTGGGCACTTACTGTGCACCGGGCACTGTCTCAGGAGCTCCCCGAGTCCCACGACGGGGAGCCCAAGGCTCAGAGAGGCACCGCAACTCCTTGAGGCCACACAGGGGAGCAGGGTCTGACCCCAGGCAGCTGGGCCAGTGCCCACACTCGTAACCCTGTACTGCTGCTTTGGGCCTGCAGGCTGGGTGTGGGGGCTGGGTGCACCCTCCGGGCAGCCAGCTGTGGATGGAGGGGGGCCTCAAGGCCAGGGCAGCGCCCCCTGCAGGAGCAGGGGATGGAAGGGGGCCTCAAGGCCAGGGCAGCGCCCCCTGCAGGAGAAGGGGATGGAGGGGGGGCCTCAAGGCCAGGGCAGCGCCCCCTGCAGGAGAAGGGGATGGAGAGGGGGCCTCAAGACCAGGGCAGCGCCCCCTGCAGGAGAAGGGGATGGAGGGGGGCCTCAAGGCCAGGGCAGCGCCCCCTGCAGGAGCAGGGGATGGAGGGGGGCCGCAAGGCCAGGGCAGCGCCCCTTGCAGGAGAAGGGGATGGAGGGGGGCCTCAAGGCCAGGGCAGCGCCCCCTGCAGGAGAAGGGGATGGAGGGGGGCCTCAAGGCCAGGGCAGCGCCCCCTGCAGGAGAAGGGGATGGAGGGGGGCCTCAAGGCCAGGGCAGCACCCCATGCAGGAGAAGGGGATGGATGGAGGGGCCCCAAGACCAGGGCAGCGCCCCCTGCAGGAGCAGGGGATGGAGGGGGGCCGCAAGGCCAGGGCAGCACCCCCTGCAGGAGAAGGGGATGGAGGGGGGCCTCAAGGCCAGGGCAGCGCCCCCTGCAGGAGAAGGGGATGGAGGGGGGCCGCAAGGCCAGGGCAGCCCCCCTGCAGGAGAAGGGGATGGAGGGGGGCCCTCAAGGCCAGGGCAGCGCCCCCTGCAGGAGCAGGGGATGGAGGGGGGCCTCAAGGCCAGGGCAGCACCCCCTGCAGGAGCAGGGGATGGAGGGGGGCCTCAAGGCCAGGGCAGCGCCCCCTGCAGGAGAAGGGGATGGAGGGGACCCTCAAGGCCAGGGCAGCGCCCCCTGCAGGAGAAGGGGATGGAGGGGGGCCTCAAGGCCAGGGCAGCGCCCCCTGCAGGAGCAGGGGATGGAGGGCCCCTCGGCGGGCAGGAGGACAAGAAGGGGCGTGTCTGGCATGGAGCTGTCCTTGCTGACCAGCCTGCAGGTGTGCCGGAGAGGCTCTGTCCTAGACGGAAAGGGGAGGGCTGACTGCATCCCCCTCAGTTCTGCGGGATTCCTGACCAGCAGTTCTGAGCTGGGAGGGGACAATGGCAGAGCCCGCAGGTACACAGACGGCCCCGCAGTGTTCTGAGGCCGACTCTCCCATTTTACAGACAAAGAAGCAGGCTGAGTGGGAGATAGCTCATTTTTGGGTGGGTCACACTATGGCCGTCCCAGGGGCCCTCTGGCACCAGTTAGCCCCAGTGGCCACTAGCCCCACAGACTGCGTAAGGGATGGGCAGGGATAGCGCCTTGGGAAGTCTGCGGCATGCCAACTTCCTCTGCCCTGGCCGAGCAGCGTCTGACAGCCTCGCAGGGAAGCGCCCTGCGGCACTGGGCTCATGAAGTGTCTGAAGCTTAGGAGGCCAGAAGCCCTTCTTGCACGACTATCTACATGTTACAATGCGCACAGCCGGGCGCCGAGAGGCACTGTTTAAAATCCGGCTGTTCCCCAAGCTTCCCTGACTGTCAGCCTCTTGAAGGGCGCCGGTGTTCCCCAGGTCCTTCCACGCCTGTGCTGTCCACCCTCAGAGGAACCAGAAACAAACCGGAAAGGGGCAGGCGGCCTGGGCCGGGGCAGGAGCTGGCGAGGCAAGCAGAG
The DNA here is from genome assembly GCF_036850995.1 of Saccopteryx leptura. Classification (NCBI taxonomy): domain Eukaryota; kingdom Metazoa; phylum Chordata; class Mammalia; order Chiroptera; family Emballonuridae; genus Saccopteryx; species Saccopteryx leptura. The sequence goes on along the minus strand of NC_089508.1, from coordinate 11,510,846 downwards.
GCCGACACCTGACAGGGATGGAGGGGTGGAGCCCGGGCGGGGGCTGCTCTGGACCTTGTTGGTGGGCCAGCCCAGGACAGGGAAGGGGACACAGGCAGGTCCTCCTAGAACAGCGGGACAGCTATGATTCAGGGGAGCAGCCCACGCAGCAGAGGGCTCCCAGTTCAGAGGAAGTGGCTACAGAGCCTTCTAGCTCCATGAGCTTGGAGGGACAGCAGAGGGTGGCCCCAGGGCAATTTCTAACTGCTTCGCGGTCTCTCCTGAGATAAAAAGTCCTAAATTCTTGGAAGACCCGACCTGGGGTGAATCGCGGCTCTGCCCCTGAGGGGGCAGCTGGGAGCTTGGAGGAGTCGGTGGCCTGGCGGAGCACAGCCCCGCCCTGCCCCGCCCCACCCTACCCCGCCCCTGGAGGCCAGTCTGGGGCCTGGCTGCAGCGCTGCAGGACACAGCCTTCTCTGACCAGCAGCCCGAGCCCGCCACCCACGGAACCAGCCGGCACCCACAGAAGTAACAATGGGCTCTTAGCACCCACGGAAGTCGCATGGACAAGGAAAATAAAAGGAGATAAGGAACGACTGGACTTTGGGTGATGGGAATGCAGCATAATCAAATGTCAAAATAACCTAGAGATGTTTCCTCTGAACATATGTGCCCTGATTTATCAACGTCATCCCATTAAAATTAATTAAAAATAAAATCTCACCTGGGTTGTGACAAGGCAAAAAAAAAGGAGATAAGGAGAGGGCACTGCCGCCCACCCCTTTTTAAAAATCAGTGAAAATTGGGTAACCAAATTCCCACTGACCGGGGGGATTTTCTCATGCAGGGAGAAGTTAGAAACCTTCCATCTGGAGGAACCTAGCGCCAGGCGGGCACGGGCGTGAAGGTCACTAGCACGGAGGCCTGAAGCCAGCCAGCAAGAGGGGCCTCGGGATCCTACTCGGGCCCCTAGCAAGGAGGAGGGTCCCTCCCACCCGGCTCCATTGGAGAGCTCAGCCCGGGGCCCCCAGCCAAGAGCAGGCCCACACCAGGCTGGCACCAGGCCGCCACGGCGGGAGGTATGTACACACCTCGGTCAGGACTGATGACGACTCCGGCTTGGACACGTTGTGGCTGTTGAAGAAGATGGACTCGCGGTCTGAAAAAGCAAACACAGGAAGAAGCCAGTGAGAAGCTCAAAGCAGGGATGGAGACTCCACTGCCCGACACGAGGGGGCAGCACCACCCCAGCCACGAGAAATGGTGGCCGCAACAGCGTTCAGGCTCAGCGTCTGGCAGCAGCCAGCTGGGGTCCCAGCGAGCCAGGCACCCCTTTACCCCAAGGAGACACTATACCACGGACACACACATCCCTATTCAGGGCTCCTGTTTCAAGCATCTCTTCCCACACAAAAACGACTGGCCTAACGAGCCCCACTCGGCTGCTGTCAGCCAGGATCAGGACTGGCCTTCCCCAGCCCGAGGCCCCGTTCCCACAGTGGGTCGTGTGTTTCACAGCCAGAGCATCAGAAAGGGGGCCGGGCGTGTGCAGCTGCTCTGACTCGAGCAGGTCCGGACGGGGGACACACCTGAGTGTCAAACGCCTGGGGTGAGGAGGTCCAGGAACGCCATCCAACCCAGCCTTCCCAGTCCTCCCGGTCGCTGCCCACGGAACTCCTTTTCCTGGGGCACTTGAGACACGGCCAGGCTGCCACTGGGCACGTGAGTGTTTAAAATACAAAGGGTGCAGCTGTTTCCCAACAACTTAGGGAAAGACAGGAAGTCCGAACACGGACTTCCATAGAGACATTCGAGAGGCACACAGTTCTGCCTGGCCCTGGAAGCTGGCACAGCCCGACACACCCCCCACCTCCTACCGGCCACAACCCCCGATCTATGCCCACTTCCACTGCATCCCATGCCCCTCACTCTCACGGGGCACCCAGACAGGCAGACCGACCCCCAGGGTAATGGGAGCGATGAAGTCGGCTCATTCGTCCCCGGAGAGGGAAGGAAGGTCGGCTGGTCGGGCAGAAACATGGTCCTGAGCACACAGAAGAGCAGGCGTATGAATACAGGAATCACACACCCACGAGCCTAGCTCGGGCCAGGTTCTGGAAAAGGCTGCCTGTCGCTTCCCCTGAATGACCCCCAAGCACGGCATGGGCCCCGAGGCCCCGTGTGGCCCCTGGGCCCAGGACACTTGGCTGATCCCTGGGACCCAGGCCCCTCAACGCAGGTCAGGCAGGATGAGCTCCCATGCGCACCAGGGCCCAGGCGAAGGGGCCCCGGCTCTGTCTGCCAACGACCCCACAGCTCCAGGACCACGCAATGCGACAGTCATGCACGAGGACGTGATCTGGGCGGAGGCCACGCAGGCAGGCGCTGAGATGTACCTGGCGTCCTTCCCGCTAGCGAGGCACACAGGCCCCCTGCCGCCCCGGTGTGCCCGACAGTCCTCCCGCCGCTCCGACCAGAGCCTGTCCCGACCGGGGGTATGAGAGACGGTCCTGGGGAGGAGCCTGGGGAAAACAGACACCCTGCAGGGCTTGTGCCAACGGCTGCGCCCGTCTCCACTCCTAAGCACCGGCAGCCAAGAAGGGTGAGCCTTGGGGATAGGGAGCCCCCGGGGCCAGAGGCTGGGCCGGGCTGAGCCGTCTGGCCACCTGCAGGCAGTGCCCACCTTCTTACCCTGCACCCCAGCCTGGCCCAGCCCCCCTGAGCTCAGGGCACCTCCCACCCACGCCCTGGGTGTCCACGGGCAGTAAGCAGGATGGCAGAGCAGGCCTGGGGGGCACCCAGGGCAGGTGGACACAAGTGGAAGCAGGCTGGAAAGCCTGCAGGAGCCACAAGGACACCACGGGGCCTGGCTGCACCACAGTGGGCACTCAGAGGGGCCTACTCAGCGCCCTTGACTGGACAGACCCTGTCACCCAACCGCTTCTGGTGGCGTGAAAATTAACCCAGAGCGTGGCTTATTTTGAAAGGGACACACGTCTCCTCCTGGCTAACTCTGACCTGGGGACCTGGCCAGAGGACTGCTCGTTGCTGGGCGGGGGCGGCCCTCTGCGCAGACCTTCCCCATGGTCCTCGAGTGCTCTGAAGGGTGGGCCTGCGCAGGGGCCACAGGGGCCGGGGGTGTCGGGAAGCTAACTTTGGGGACTGTGAGAAGCCGAGACAGGTCAGAAGGGGTAGGAGTGACCCCTGGGCCAGTTTCTTGAGTAGCTTCAGGGTACCCAGTCCCTCTAGAGGTGCACCTGGCCAGGCCTTGCACGCTGATCGCAAAACACCTTGGATTTGGGGAGCCCCAACAAATAGTCTACGTTCCTGGACTATTCCGGGGACAAAGAGCCCTGGTGAAGGGCCCTCACACCTCCCTGCAGGGGAGGGAGGGCAAGGAGAGGAACAGACGTGTTTTTGTCCCCGATTTACAGATGAAAACAACAGGCTCAAAATGAGAAGAGTAAATGACGAGACCAGCCCCCACACGCCCAGGACCCCACTGGGGCGGCCGCGGCTGCAGCCCGGCTTTCCTCAGCTGCTTCTGCTTCATCTTCATGTCTCTCTGGGGGCGGGGGGGCTGTCACAGAGCTGCCCAGGTCTTGTTCCAGTTCCCATACACTGTCACCTCTGTGTCCCTTCACCCAGTGACGGCCTGGCACCCACTCATCTGATGCCACACTTAACCCTTTTCTTTCCTTCCTGGTGTGTGGTTTCTCCCACCAAAATATAAGTGTGTGAGAGCAAGAGTGTGGCTGACTGTTGGCCCCTTGCCTGTCTGGGGCTGGGTACACAGCAAGTTCAAGGAAATACGGCCTCCAGCAGACCTCAGAGGCTCTAGATGAGAGACCAGCAAACTACAGACTGTGAGCCAAATCTGGATGGCTACCTGCGTTTGTAAATAAAGTTTTATGGGAACACAGCCATGTCCATTCATTTACATAGTGGCTACAGTGGTAGCATTAGACCACTATGATGGAGCTGGAAGTATTTGCTATCTGGCCTTTTGCAGAAAGAACGCTGCTGACCCACCTCTATATGTTAAGTGGCACCATTATTTTATGTACCTCCCCTCAAGGGAAGAAGGCCCAGGATGGCGAGTATAATCGAGGCGCTGTGTCCGCAGACTAAAAGAAAGGAGATAAGCCCACTGCACAGAGGAGGAGCAGGGAACACGCCTTTCTGCCCCTGGCGCTGGGTGGAGAGAGGGAGTGGTCTCCCCGGGACTGCGAACCACAGGCAGAGAACGGGAGTGTTCCTGGTGGCTGGCACAGGCTAACGTCAACGCCCTGCATAGGAACCTGACTTCAGTTTCAACTGACGCAACTTGCAAGATGCCACTGGCTGTTGGACACACCTGACTTCAGAGATGTGAAAATATGAAAACCAAAGTGCACCTGAGAGTCTGGAGCAGGGCATGTGTGGAGGGAAGCACAGTGTCCCCTACATCCCACGTCCTGGAGAACTCTGCTCAAGTTACTCCCAGCTACTGGCGTCACAGGGAGACCTGGGGCCACACATGGGGCAACCTGGCCAGAGAGCAGGGGTGAGGGCTGGAAGGAGCCCAGAGCCCGAGCCCCCCCTCAGCCAGTGGAAGGGCCACCATCAGGCTGAGCTGCTCATCCGGAAAGAGAGCAGGCATGTGAAGAGAACAGAGCCTGGCCCTGGCCGGTTGAGTCAGTACTAGCGTGCCAGCCCCATGTGTAGAAGTCCCAGGTTCAATTCCCAGTCAGGGCACATAAGAGAAGCAACCATCTGCTTCTCCACCCTCCCCCCATTCTCTCTCTTCCCCTCCTGCAGCCATGGCTTGACTGGAGCGAGTTGGCTCAAGGTGCTGAGGATGGCTCCATGGCCTCTGCCTTGGGCACTAAGAGCTCAGTTGCTGGGCAACAGAGCATCGCCCCCTCGTGGGTTTGCTAGGCAGATCCCGGTCAAGACATATGCAACAGTCTGTCTCTGCCTCCCCACCTCTCACTGAAAACAAAAAAGAACAGAGCCCACGCCAGCTTCCGGGCGATGCCCTGAGGACAGTGGACATGGAATCAGCTTTGGGGACGGGTGCTGGACATGCTAGACGGTGTGCTGCTAGCCTCAGCGTGATAAACGTTTCTCCATCAGCTTAGCGTGGTTATCGGCTCACTCATCCGGCCCCGTCTGCATTTTACAGCACACTGGCAACCAGAATTGGCCACAGGAAGACACACGGGCGTGGAGCCCTCGTCCCCTACCCAGGACACGGAGCCTGCGCTCCTCCGGACACTGGCCCAGCACCGTGCAACCAGCAGAAAAAGGGGGAACATTTTCTCTGTGGAAAGAATGGAAATAGTGGGAAATTTCTCTAACAGATAGAGTGATTTTATTAAAAAAGAAAAAGAAGACTATATAACTACTCTTAATACATTTTCCAAAGATTTAAAGCACGTTTTTTTTTTAAATAAAGAAAATAATAAAGAGGGTTAAAAAATCCCAGCCCCTTCAGATCCTGTTTGTAGGAACACACCTGCCAGCACACAGTGACACACAAAAGGACCCCTGTGGATACCTGTCCGGCCACCCCCAGGTCACCCATCCCAGTGGGTGGGGGCTGGGACCAGGGTGAGGACAGCGATGTCCTGGAGCCCGGGCCTGGCTGGGAAGGCCACTTACACTCGGAAGGGAAGTGAGAAGAAACATTTCCAAAGTGCCGCTGTCTGTGTTGTGTTAATGGGAAGGAGCGGAAGGGAAGACGGGCACAGCTGAGCTCCACTCAGGAGAGTGGCCTGAAGCCACCGGAGCGGGCTCGGAAGGCAGACCCAGCAGAGGGACTTGGGAAGACCCATCTGTCTGCTCAGACGGAGATAACACAGCCTGGGTGTCCCACAGTGTGATGGCGGTCCCTGGCACAGCCCAGCGCGCAGCACGCTCTGAGTGCTCGAGCCAACCACACCATGGCGACTGACGTCCTCCCCGCGGCCTCCGGGAGCCGCGCTTGTTCCACAGGTGCCGCTCTGTCCCAGAGGTCCCACCCGCCTTGGAGATGCCTTCAGCCCCACTTAGGACACTCTTTTGAGCGGCCCCAATACCAGCAAAACCCTTATCTCGTGTCAGGGTGTGAGCTGGCCATGCGTCAGCGCTGTCAGGTGGGCCGCTGTGGGCAGCTGCAGAAAAGCCGAGCTTGTGGAGCCCCAGCCTCCTTAGAAGACCTCTCAGACTCCCCAAATGATGGCAGCACCTTGCAAATGCCACTGCCACGTGACAGCTGAGCGGCACTTAAGACCATCAGCCACTGAGCCAAAACCACCAGCGATTCGGTCCTCACACTGTGAGGGGGCACCGGGCACCCCGGCCCGTGCAGGCCTGCCTGCCTGAGGTGCCGCCGCCAGGAGCGTGGGCCCTGCGTGCTGGCCTCCAACGGGACGCGCGTGCACCTCGGCAGCGGCACAACAGCCAGGAACTCGGTGTCTCCCCACTTGGAACAGGAGACGGGATAAAACAGTCAGTGGTCTGGCCCTCAAAACACAAGGGCCCCTCCCTCCCTGCCTTCCCCGACGGGCAGTCCTTCATTCCAGCAGGTCCCTCCTGAGTCTCACTGCACGGGGTCCCCGGAAGCAACTTGGGTCCATAACCCTTTCAGGGGCTTCCTGGAGTTTACAATGATTCAGATGGATGGAACCCGGATGGTGAGCTGCTGGGACAGAAGCTGTCCACTGCTTTTCCAAGATCTCGTAATCTGCTGTACACGATTCGCTCAAACATCCCATCCCCTCCAAGACAACACAGGGGTGGGGGTTAGTGCTCAAGGACAGACGGCTGCTGCTGTGTCCAGGCCGGGCCCTTGAGCTCAGGGCAGAGTGAGGAGGCGTTAGGTCTGGTTACCTGATATGCCCGCGGAGAAGTTCTTCAGCGAGGGCCTCTGGACCACGGTGTAGGACTCGCCGACCACAAACACCTTGTACAGGACGGCGTTGTGGTTGATGAAATTCTGGACCACACAGGGCGGCTGGACGGCACTCAGGCCCTCCTGGTTGAACACGATGGCCATCTGGGGAGACAGGGGCCCAGGGCTGCGTCAGCACACCACCTCTCCCTCCAGCCCGGACACAGCAGTGCGTCCCCTGCCACTGTCCCCGAGGCCTACCCATGGCGTGACGACTCGCTAGGAAGAATCTCAGGCCAGGGTGAGTGGAGTGGGACCCCTCCTGTGGGGGGCGGGACCCCCTGCACCATCAGGGCCACCACTTAGGGCCGAGCTGGCCGTTCCGCGTGGTCCCCTGGTCACACTGCAGGCCAGGAGGGACCGCTGGCTGTGGGCTACTCGACCCTGTGACATTCTTACAGGACCCTCCACAAAAGCCGGGGGGGGGGGCAGAAAACAGAAGACTGGAACAGCTGGGCGGCCTGAGCGATGACAAGGGCTGACAGTCACCGCACACGACACGCCTGTTCCAGCCACAGCGTGAGTCCGCTGGTGTCGTCCTCCCTCGCGCTCCAAGGGGGGCACTGTGATGGTACCCCTTTCACAGATGAGGAAACAGCCACCGCAGAAGCTCAGTGGAGCCTGGAGTGCGACTGGGTCTGCCACACACAGCCTCACCCTCTCAGACTGAGTCACACCAGCGCTTAAGACACGGGGACGTGCTGCTCCCAGCCCGACCTCTGAGGACAAAGGTCTCCAGTGGGAGGGCTGGGTGCAGAATAGAGGGAGGGAGGACGGAGGGAGGGAGGGAGGGAGGAAGGGAGGGAGGGAGGATGGAGGGAGGATGGAGGGAGGGAGGGAGGGAGGAAGGGAGGAAAGAGGGAGGACGGAGGGAGGGAGGGAGGGAGGGAGGATGGAGGGAGGGAGGGAGGGAGGACGGAGGGAGGGAGGGAGGGAGGGAGGATGGAGGGAGGATGGAGGGAGGGAGGGAGGGAGGAAGGGAGGAAAGAGGGAGGACGGAGGGAGGGAGGGAGGGAGGGAGGATGGAGGGAGGGAGGGAGGGAGGACGGAGGGAGGGAGGGAGGGAGGGAGGATGGAGGGAGGGAGGAAAGAGGGAGGACGGAGGGAGGGAGGGAGGGAGGGAGGGAGGATGGAGGGACAGCTAGCTAGAGAAAACCGCTCTGCTTTGGCTGAGACAGGGTCTGCCCAGGGTCCCCCCGAGCCAGCCCACAGCTCTGGGCTGCAGCGAATCCCTCAGCCCAGGAGCACGGGAAGGAGCCGCCAGGGGCGGGAGGCTGCTGGGAGGGGTCACAGCCGGCAGCTGGCTGTCCACCCTGCTGCTGTCCCTCACATAAAGCGTGACGGGACGGGGCAGAGGTAGAGATCCAGGCCGCAGGGGGAACGAAACGTGTGTGCCCTGCAGTGACTGTCTCCTCGGCCTCCCGATGAGAGTAAGAGACGGGAGGAGGGCCAGTCGTGGGTTCAAGTCCCCGCCCGCCCTCGCTGCAGATGTGCGGGCACGGACTCGCCCTGTTCAAGCTCCACTTTCCTCACTTATCTGGTACCTGAACCCTCCGTGGGGCAGGTTCAGGGTGGGGGTGCTTTGGGCTTTGGCTCAGTGGATTAAAAATGAACAAGCGAAGGCCCTGGCAGGTTAACTCGGTGGGTAAGAGCATCTTCCTGAAATGCCAAGGTGGTAGGTATGACCCCCGGTCGAAGCAACCAGCAAATGCACAACTAAGTTGAGTAAAAAAACGAATGCTTCCCTCTCCCTCTCTCTCTCTCTCAAATCAATCAATCAATAAAAATGAGAGAGGGCATGTCCACTGTGGGACAAACCAGTTCGCACACCTTGGCTTAAAAACAAAACACAAAGCCAAATGCACCCACCCGGGCAGAGGCTCCTCCGGAGGCTGACAGTCCGCACCAGGGGCTCCTCACTGCTCCCCACAAGCTCCAGGCGTCCCTGCTCAGGTGAGGAGTCTGCTCCCTCGACCCCTAGGCTCACGCTGTGAGGAGCACCCCACTAACGAGGTGGCGCCCCTCTAATGCTAAGAACCTCCCAGAAAACACCTCAAGATCCTCCACTGGGGGGAGAGGAGCCCCTCCCAGAAACAGCACCCGTGCGGTGGAGCGGGGTACTAGAGGCACACATATAGACTGGAGGCCAGGCTCGGAACTGCTGGGCTCAGGGTGACCGGCACTGGCCCCATGCCCGAGGGTCGAAAATAACCCGCTGCCCGGGGCGGGGCGGGGCGGGGCAGGGGGCTCAGAGGACCTGGTCCAGAACCACTGCCCTTTCTGCACTGGCCCAGCAGGTGTATTGAACACTTCCTGTGCCAGGCCACACGCAGCAACACCCTCACCCTTCACAACCACCGTCACGTCCCCAGTTACAAGTGTGGGACAGACAGGGAGGCCGGGTGACCTGTCAGAGTCACACAGCAGCAGTGAAATGCCTGGCCCCAGCTCTGTGTGAGGGCAGCGTGGGCTCTGGGGACACAAGCTGGCTGCCCCGAAGCCTTCCTGCTCCCTCCCGGGGCCTGGCACGGAGCCCAGGCAGGCCCAGACGGGGAAGGCTCCACGAGGGCTCCCAACCTGAGGAGACAGCTGACCTTTGCAGCAGGCCACGACTTCCTGCCCCCCCGTTCCTTCCCACGAGCAGAGGTGCCCTTGGCCCCGCGGCCCCCGTCATGGCACGCACCACAGCACAGCGACAAGGTCTGTCTGCAGATGTTTCCCCATAAGCACATGCCGGGGGAAAGGGCACGGCTGCCGGGGTCACCCTTGTTTGGTCATCAAGTCCTGGGGAGCATTTCTGCGGCTGGGGCTGCCAGACTCAGGCTGCCCCCAAAGGCCTTCTCTGTGGCCCCAATGTCCCCTGCCCGGTGCACCCTCCCATGTGCCTCGCAGGCCGGGCCCCTGCGGGTATAAAACACAAGGGGCTGTGGAGGGCTAAGGGCCAGTCCCGGGCGTGGCTGCTGAGGGCGGTGAGCACAGCCTGGCTGTCCGCTCCTGTCCCCAGAGGGCCCCTCATGTGCCCGCTGCACCACGCCTCACTGCGCCGCCTGCCTCAGGGACCCGGTCTCCACACCGGGTCGGGTCGGCACCCGAGGCGGGGTCGGGAACGACCGCTGGGCGAATAAAGGACAGATGAGTGGGTGCAGGTAGGGTGCCCCCCCCACATTTAGCAGGACCGGCCGTTCCTTGCTTCTCGGCGCGCAGCCCGGGGCCGGCACAGACCAGGCACCCAGGGAGTGAGGACACTGATGGGCCGAAGGACGGAAAGCCGGGGCAGTCCGACTGGAGTGTGACCCGCACGGGCTCCGTGGGCGCCGGCGCACCCACCCTGGCCTTGGGGACAAGGACAGGCACAGGGGCGAGGCTGGAGACAGAAGACAAAGCCACCAGAAGCAGGACAGGGAGTGGGGGCAGCACACAGACTCCCGCGGGGCCCAGGGAGACTGTCCAGTCGTCAAACCCTCCACTCACCTCATGAGAGTTGGTGCCATGAGCCACTCTGGTTTTGCAAACTGTGGGGGGGGGGGGGGAGAAAAGCAGAGAGATCAGTGAGGTCCTTCATCCACAAAGCCCGATCAGGCAGGTGCAGGGCGGGTCTCAACACTGCTGTGGCCCCTGGGGGCGGGGCGGGGCGGGACAGGTGGGCTGGGGGAGACTCGCTGACTCAACAGAAGCCAGCACCTGCACTGTGGTGGTCTGGACCACTGCTGCCAGCCAGGAGAGCACCTTCTGTCCCCACCGCCTGAGGACCCAAGGCCTTTATCCACCACCCCAGGGTTCAGGCCAGGGGGCCACAGACAACCCCTCGGGTCCACGGCCGCCCGCCCACCCGCCCACCCGCGGAGCCCCTGATGCGGTACACACTGAATGGGAACGCCAGGCCGTTCTTCTCCAGGAGCCGCAGGGTGTCGTCCCCGCACAGGCTCGTCAGCTCCATGAAGGGCGGCGAGCAGATCCTGTCATCTGCGGACAGAGGAGACACCGAGTCAGCCGCCTGCCCGCTAGCCACCCGGGGCCCGCTCCCTGGGGCAGACCCGCCTCCCCAGGGGCCGCCTTCAACCCCCCTGCTCTCCTAACTGGACGTCTTAGACGCCAGTCATGCGGGAACGCACACACGTGCACAGAACAGCACATTTTAAATTACCTATTCTAATGACACGTCTATAATTATAAAGCCAGTATATACCTGTACAACAAACAGGTCAAAGAAAAGTAAAAACCACACACATTCCCCCCGCCTCCTTAGCCTTAATTCCGGCAGCACACATTAATTACACCCGGAGCTTTACAACAAGAACCCTGTTGCACACAAACCCTGCGTTTCCACTCAATAACCGACGAACATTTTTCTGGCTCATTAAAGATTTTCCCCAGCACATGCTGTATCGGCTTAACGATAATCCCAGGACCGAGGCTGCTCCCCAGCTCCGAGCACGTGTCTAGCTCTGTGCTCAGGCTGCTCTGCAGGCCTCACCTCTGAGGTCTGCAGACTAAGCCCTGAGGAGGAAGCCGAGGCTGGGAGATTCAAGGGCGTGCCCGAGGCTGCGTGGCCAAGCCGCCCTCACCCTCTCACCACCTAACGGGACGGCCTGGCTTCCTAACTAACTCCTCTCCAGGCCGCCCACCCACTGGTGGGCTTCTCCTGCCCGCCCAGCCCAGCAACCCTTCCAGGCCTTCCTTCTCACCACGGACTCCCGGGCTCTGCTGAGCCCCCTTTCAGGAGCGCCCACCTCCTCCGCTGCCCACCCACTGCTTTTCTGGAAAGCTCTGGAGGCTGAGCCGGCCCTGGCCATCAGGACACCCCTCAGTGCCAGGCTCTGAGGGCAAATCTGTGGCCTCGTCGGTGTATTCTGACTCTGTCACTGACTGTGAAACTACACTGCTGGTTTATTATTAGGACTGCTCGTCTAGTCCCCTTCCCCATCAGACCACCAGCTCCTCAGGAGGTGAGACGACCCTGTGCTTCTGGGCACAGGGACCAGGACAAGCTGAGCATTAGTGGGGTGGGGTGGGCCCCCCTCAAACTTGGAAACCAAACCAAAGTAAACAAAGCAACACAGCTAGTCTCCGACAGCTCTCAGCTACTTGGAGAGGAGGTCAGTACATTAACCCAAGGCAAGGTCCAGCCTCACAGAGCTCATAAACACAAAGGCCAAGAATCACACGGGCGCATTCAAGGTATCTAAATGCCCCTCCCCCTGAGGGGCCCCAGGAGGGTGGTCTGGAGCCGATGCTGGCCGAGCCCTGGCTCACGCTCCCAGGCCCTCCACACTGAGCACTCACTGGTCCTCCAAGTGCTGGGCGGTGTCCCCGCGCTGAACCAGAGGCCCAAGAGGCAGTCTTTGCCCGAGGTCACCTGATGGACAATGCCAGACTCATGTGGCAGGCCAGGACAAGGAAAGTCAGGAAAATCAGGGTGGGGACACATCCTGGCCCTCAGCCATGATCTAAACCAGGCCTGTTCCTGCAGCCCCAGCCCAGTCAGTGCGGGGCGCACACACGGTGAGGGTTGGCAGGCCCTGCCACAGCTGGGGAGGGACGAGGCAGCTGGGCAAAGGGGCAGGGCTGCGTGCACAGGCCCCGTGGTCCCCCTAACGGACGGGGCAGGCACGGGGCAGGGGCAGGACAGGCGCTCACCTGGCCTGGCGGGGGCCCCCTGGCCCATCCTGTCACACGGGAAGATTCAGAGACGGCTGGAGGCAAACAGGCCACCTCCTGTAAGAGCTTCTAGACTACCCACTGAATCAGCCTGGCCTTCAGATGTGTCCTGCAATGCCCTCCCAATGTCCCCTTCCACGCCGGCCCATCAGAACTTGCACACAGCATCCCTGATAATGGCCAGTACCTCAGTACACTGCACTTGCTTTACGTCCGACACTGCTCCAGTCTACGAAGCCTCTCGTTCACCCTCACGTGAGCCCCGGGAGGAAGCAGACACCCCCACTTCACGGATGAGGAAAATGGGCACAGAGAGTGGTGCAGCTGGGAGGGCGCGTACCTGGGCAGTTGGCTCCCGAGTCCATGCCACTGACCACTGCCTCCCTGGTAGAAAAAGAACCCACTCCATCTGAATAGAATGAAGAGGAGAAAAACCCCACGATCCTATCAATAGACGCAGGGAAAAGCATTTGACAAAATCTAACACCCCCTCATGACAAAAACACTCAACAAACTAGTAACAGAAGGGACCTTCCTCAACCTGATTAAAGAGCATCTGCAAAAACCCACAGAGACATCCTCCTCGTGGGGAAAGACGGGCTCCCCGCCCCAGGATCAGGAACAAGACAAGGACATCTGCTCCCGCCGTTCCGACTCAACACCGTGCGGAGGTTCGAGCCAGGGCAGCTGGGTGAGATCATGAAATAAGGAGCACCAGCGCTGGAAAGGGAGGAGTAAAACCACCTCTGTTTGCAGTAACACAATCTCGTGTAAAGCAAAGCACAGAGACGCTACACACAAAACCCCAAGCGATTAGAAATAATAAACAAGTTCAGCAAGATTGCAGGGTACAAGATCAATATCCACAGAGTGATTGCATTTCTATACCCTAGCAATGAGCAACCCAAATGAGATCTTAAGAAAATAATCCCACTACAATAGCATCAAAAAAATACTTAGAAATCCATTTAACAAAGACTTAATATTGAAAACAAACAAAAAAATGTTGAAAGAAATTAGAGAAGGCCTAAACAAATGGAAAGACAAGCTACGTTCACAGATGGGAGATTTAGAATGATAAAGCTGGCAGCACTCCCACACTGGGTCTACCGATTCACTGCAATCCCCATCCAAATCCCAGCTTCCTTTTTGTAGGAATTGACCAGATGATCCCAAAATTCATATAAAAATCCAAAACAACCCTGAAAAAGTAAACAAAGTTGGAGGACTCATACTTGCCACTTTCAAAACTTCCTATAAAACTACAGTAATCAAGACAGTGTGGAACGGGCATAGAGACAGATAGATTGATGAAATAGACTTGAGAGTCCAAAAAACAGATCATACATCTACAGTCAACTAATTTTTCACCAGGGCACCAAGACAAGGGGACACGTATTCCTGTCAACAAACGGTGCTAGAACAACTCACTGGATATCCACATGCAAACACCTGAGTTGGAACCCTACACCATACTGCACACAAAAATAGATTCAGAATGAATCCTGATCTATTCAACACAGCACTGGAAGTTCTAGCCACAGCAACCACACAAAAAGAAGAAATTAAAAATATCCAAATTGGAAAGGAAGAAGAAAAGCTGCCATATTGCAGACGGAATAATACTGTATATAGAGAACCCTACAGATTCCACCAAAAAAACTAGCAGAACTGATAAATGAATTCAGAATAAAGCAGCAGCGTACAAAATAAATACCCAGAAATCAGTTACATTTTTATACACCAATTATGAACTATCAGAAAAGGAAACTAAGAAAACAATCCCCTTCACAACTGCTTCAGAAAGAATAAAATACCTAGGAATAAATTTAACCAAGGATTTAAAAGACCTATACTTGGAAAATTGTAAGACACTGAAGAAAGAAATTGAAGATGATACACATAAGTGGAAGCATATACTGTGTTTGTGGATAGGAAGAATTAACATCATTAAAATGTCCACATGACCTAAAGCAATCTATAGATTCAACACAATTCCTATCAAGATACCAATAGTATATTTCACAGAATTAGAACAAACATCCAACAATTTATATGGGATCACAACAGATCCTGAATAGGAACAGCAATCTGGGGAAATAAGAACAAAGTTGGGGGAATGACACTACCTACTATACTACATAGTATAGTTTGATACATATATTTTGGCCATAGTAACCAAAAATGCATGGTGCTGGCATAAAAAAAGGCATATGGATCAATGGAACAGAATAGAGGGCCTAGAAATAAATCCACACCTTTACAGTTGATTTTGACAAAGAAGGCAAAAACATACAATGGGGTAAAGATAATCTATTCAATACGTGGTGCTGGGAAAACTGGACAAATACATGCAAAAAATAAATAAATAAAACTAGACCACCTTCTTACACCACACACAAGAATAAACTCAAAATGAATTAAAGACTTAAATGTTAAGACTCAAAACCATAAAAATTCTAGAAGAAAACATAGGTAGCAAAATCTTGGACGTTTTTGCAGCAATATTTTTTCTGATATATCACCCTGAGCAAGAGAAATAAAAGAAACAACAAACAAACAGGACTACATCAAACTAAAAAGGTTCTGCACAGCAAAGGAAACAATCAACAAAACGAACAGGAAACCCACTGGATGGGAGAACACAGTCACCAATACTTCTGGTAAGGGCTTAATACCAAAATTTACAAGGAACTTGTAAAACTCAAAACCAAAAAACAAACAATCTAATTAAGGAATGGGCCTGACCGGTGGTAGTGCAGTGGATTAAGCATTGACGTGGGATGCTGAGGTCCCGGGTTCAAAACCCTGGGGTCGCCAGCTTGAGAGTGGGATCATCAGCATGATCCCAAGGTCGCTAGCTTGAGCAAGGGGTCACTGGCTTGGCTTGAACCCCCCAGTCAAGGCACGTATGAGAAGCAATCAATGAACAACTAAAGTGCCACAACTATGAGTTGATGCTTCTCTTCTCTCTCCCTTCCTGGCACCCTCTCTCTCTCTTTCTCTCAATCAAGCAGTAGAAATGGGCAAAGGACCTGAATAGACACTTCTCTAAAGAAGATATCCAGATGGCCAACAGAATGAAAAGATGCTCAACATCACTAATCACCACAGAAATGCAAATTAGAACCACAATGAGATATCATCTCACTCTCGTCAGAATAGCCACCATCAATAAATCAACAAACAGCAAGTGCTGGCGAGGATGTGGAGAAAAGGGAACCCTCCTGCACTGCTGGTGGGAATGCAGACTGGTGCAGCCACTGTGGAAAACAGTATGGAGTTTCCTCAGACAATTAAAAATGAAACTGCCTTATGACCCAGCAATCCCACTTCTGGGAACTAATCTGAAGGAACCCAAAACACTAATTTGAAAGAATAACTGTACCCCTATGTTAACTGCAGCATTATTTACCAAAATTTAGAACTAGCCCAAGTGCTCATTATTGTATAAAAAAGCTGTGGTACATTTACACAATGGAATACTATTCAGCTATAAAGAAGGGAAATTTGACCTTCTGTGACAGCATGGATGGACCTGGAGAGTGTTACACTAAGTGAAATAAGCCAGTGAGAGAAAGACAAGCACCATATGATTTCACTCATATGTGGAATCTAATGCACAAAGTGAACTGACAAGCAAAATAGAAACAGACTCATCGCTACTGAGAACAGACAGCTGTCAGGGGCTGGGGGCTGGAGGCTGGGTGAAAGAGGGGAAAGGAGTAAGTAAAGCAAAGAGGTTACAGACACAAACACCAGTGTAGAGCCTGCAGAGAGGAAGGAGGTGGGGAAGGTAGAGGAGGGTAGAGGAGGGTCTACAGACGGTGATGGAGGAAACATGTCTTGGGGTGGTGAACACAAGAACACCCGATACACCATACAGACGATAAAGTGTCTATCTGAAACCTGTATAATTTTATTAACCAAAGTCACTCCAATAAATTCAATTTTAAAACTTTTTTTTTTATATAAAGAAAAAGATGGATCATGATCTAAATATGAGATCTAGCCCTGGGTGGATGGCTCAATTGGTCAGAGTGTTGTCCCAATATGCCAAGGCTGTGGGTTCAATTCCCGGTCAGGGCACAATACAAGAATCAACCAATGAATGCATAAATAAGTGGACCATGCCTCTGTCTCTCCCTCCCAAAAACAATCAATAAAAAATAAATAAAGCACATAACCATGTTTAAAAATAAATAAATAAAGATCTAAAACAGTAACACGCTCAGAGAAAAACAGAGGTGTAAATCTTCATGATCTTGGACTAGGCAATGTTTTCTTAAACCCTAAAAGCATAAGCAATCACAGTAAAAATAAACTGGACATCATCAAAATTAAAAACTTTTGTGCTTCAAAGGACAGTGTAAGACAGTGAAAAAGCAACCCACATAATGGGGGAAAATATTTGCAAATCACATATCTGATAAGGGTCTAGTATCCAAAATATATAAAGAACTATTAATAACTCAGTAATAAAGAGACATCCCAAATTTTAAATGGGCAAAGGGTTAGAATAGAGTTCTCAAAATAAGACATATGAAAGGCCAAAGAAAACATGGGAAAAGATGCTCAGAATCATTAGCCTTCAGGGGAACACACATCAGAACCACATTGAGCCATTACTTCCCGCCCACTAGTATGGCTAGCATCGGATAGACAGACGATAAATAACAAGTGTTGATACTGCTGGTGGGAATGTAAAAGGGTGCAGCTGCTTTGGGAAACAGTCTGGCAGTTCCTCAGTTCAACATAGTTACAGTGTGACCCAGCGATTCCACTTCTAGATACATACCCAAGAGAATGGAAACATTTGTCCTCAGGAAAGCCTGTCCAGGAATGTTCATGCAAACATGATTCACAACAGTCAAAAAGCAGCAACAACCCAAATGTCTGTCAACTGCTGAATAGATAAACAAAATGTGGTCTATCCATATGAAGAGATACTGTTTGGCCACAGAAAGCAATGAAGCATTGAGGCGTGCTGCAACATAGATGAACTTTGAAAGCGTTACGTTAAGTGAAGGTAGCCAGTCACAAAAGCCATGTATTCTATGACTTCAATTACCTGAAAAGCCTGGAGTAGGCAAATCCATAGAGACAGAAAGGGGACTGATGGTTGCCAGGAACTGGGGGAGGGTGGGAATAGGGAGTGACTGTCAACTGGTACATTTCTTTCTGGGCTGATGAAAATGTTCGCAATTAGATGGTGGTGATGGCTGCATCACTTGCAACTCAGAACGAATGATTTGTATGTGCACTTTAGCCTGACCAGGCGGTGGCAGAGTGGATAGAGCGTCACCTTGGGATGCTGAGGACTCAGGTTCGAAACCCCAAGGGTGCTGGCTTGAGCCCAAAAGTCGATGGCTTGAAGCCCAAGAGCGCTGGCTTGAGCAAGGGGTCACTGGCTCAGCTGGAGCCCCCTCCCCACCCCTGGTCAAGGCACATATAAGAAAGCAATCAATGAACAACTAAGGCACTGCAACGAAGAATTGATGCTTTTCATCTCTCTTCCTTCCTGTCTGTCTGTCCCTGTCCAACCCCCCTCTCTCTCTGCTCGCTAAAAAATATAACTAAATAAAAATTAAAAGGTGGGTTTTATAATATGTGAATTATATCAATAAAAAAAAGAAAGAGAGGTCCCTCTATGGTGGCGCCTTCATTTACGTGAAGTAAATGCTTCACATAAGGCGTGACCTTCAATCCTACAATGAAACTGCAGTTCTGTCCCCTGCCTCACCACTCGCCAGATCCAGGATGCAGTCAGAGAAGGACAAGGGGAATGCCTCCTAGAAATGCCAGGGGCCCAGATGAAATGCAGAGACAAGACACACCCAATGAATGGGCCACAACCAGCATTAGGTCAGACACCCCCACCTTTCTGAAACCTTAGTCTCTGGTGTCTGAGGGGGCAGCCTAGGTGGTCGCAGAACCCAGCAAAGGTGCCAGAGGACCGAGCGTGCCAAGGCAGAGGCCCGTGCACACTGACCGCAGTCTTCCTTTCTCCTAATTTGGAGCTTGCTGACCACACCCTGGGGAGCAGGCACCACTGGCTGCCGACCCCACTCCTGCTCCAGGGGTGGGCCTGAGCTGAGACCACCTGATCACACTGCTGGGAAGGGCCCCCAGTCCAAGCTCAGTCCCCCAGCCTTGGGCGAAGGCAGTCCTGAGCCCACGGGCAGAGGCTGGGAGGGACCAGGCCCCTTGCTCGGCCTGCCCCCTCTGCACACTCCGGTACAGAGACCACGAAGCGTTGACTGCCGCTTGTGGCCAAAACCATCCTGACGAGTCTGTGAAATCACAGCCCATGGGAAACGACTGCTGTTCCTGCTTCGCTTTCAACAACAAAAAACCGTGCCGGGACTGAACTGAACCCTGGGGCGGAGACAGTCACGGAAAAGCACAGGGGAGCCCTCGCGGGGCTCACCCTCCAGGGGGCGGGGTGCTGACGCCAGAGTGGACTAACCTACTGACGGGTAAATGGAGTAGGGGGACAGGGCAGGCGGCAAACAGGGAGTGCCGGGGGTGCTGGGGAGTGTGTGTGTGGGGGGTGCAATCAGGAGGCACCTGGGGCTGGCACAGTGACGGCCGAGGGGGCAGCTGATGCTAAGGCCCCGCTCGAGCACATGCCGCCGTCTGCCCGCACAGACTGGGCCCAGCCTGAGATGAGGACGGTGACGTCAGTCCAGCTTGTGGGCACAGGGCGCCTGGCTGAGTGGGAGGGCTGGTGAAGGAACCAGGCCCTGCGGCAGCAAAACCAGCACCTTGGTGGCAGCAGACACACTGGCCCGTCCCACGTGACAAAGGTGGTGGCAGAGGCTCCTCCAGCTCAACCATGGGAAACTCGCAACACCGCCAGCCAGCAGCGCCTTGCCCCAAATAGAGACAGAATGAAGACCTGACAGGCAGCACTGGGGGCCCGGGGGGGCTATTTCTGGTTCCCCAAAAAAGGCTGCTGCTGCTTATTTATCTACTGTCTTTATTTCTGGATTGGAGCTGGAAAGAGGCTTTTTTTGGTGAGAAGGTGGGTTGTGTTCTGTGAAGGGCTGAAACATCAACCCCTGGGAAACCAACAGCCCCGTCTTCCCTCCCTGCTACCGTCACCAGAGGACGCCCTTCAGGCTGGACGCCCTTGGAGGGAGATGGGCAGGTCCAGCCACGCCCACGAGTCCAGAGGGGAAGAGAATAGCTCACGGCCACACACAAGTTACTGGCAGGCCCCGGGTGAGAACCAGGTGTCAAGTCACACACCGCTGCCCTCCCTGTATTCTCTGCCAGGTGACCCCACGCTCATCTGACTGGTGGCAGCTGCTACCAAACTGGCAAGAAGACAAAAGCCCAATGACAAACAGGCGGCTACTAGACCAGAGAATACTGGGTGGGAGAGAGGGCAGACGGCACTCTGAAGGTGCGGCTTCGAAGCCTGACTTTGAGCCCCGGTGAACCGTGTGCTGGCCGTGAGCATTGGGAAATGGCTGAACTCTGCTGGGCCTTGCTCTCCGCATCTGCGAACTGGGAGCCATGCCTCCTTGGCGGGTTGCTGGGCAGCCCGGTATACCCCATGGGCACCCAGCAGTGGCAGCTGCTACTTCTGGTGCCAAGCTGGGCCAGGCCAGCTGGGGACAGCCAGGGGACAGCCACAGGAAAGCAGCAGATTCTGAGTCGTGGCCACGGGTCCACATCCAGCTTCCTGGGGTGTGTCAGCTGCCGGCCTCACCCTCGTCCTGGCTGGCACCCCCCCGCCCCCGTGTCTAGCATGGTGCTGGTACGGTACTCCACACACAGCGGTGATGGAAGCCTCGGAGGGCACTGATGGCGCTGGGCCTGGGGACAGCTGTGATGAGACGATGCCGCAGGTCCCTTCTCTTGGACAGGTTGAATTTCTTCCCCCAGACAAAACCTGATGAAAACAAGACCTAGGGTAGGGACAGTCCCCGAAGACGGGCAGGGCAGGGCTCCTCCGAGGCTTCTGTGACGGGCAGGCCCGAGGGGAGAATGACAGCCAAGGGTTAGGGCCGTGCTGAGGGGAGAGGAGCTGGGGCCCCCGGGGGAGGGGCCGGGTGGCCGGGAGCCCACGCGAGGTCCTGGCCGCGGGGCGACAGCTCATCCCCCGGAATGTGTCTCGAGGACCGAGTACACCGCAGGCTGTCTCCCTCGCCGGGACGGCAGTTCCGTGGGGGCACAGTTTGCAGCTTTCGTCCTCACTACAGGCCCAGTGCCGAGAGCGCTGCCCGGCACGTGGCTCAGCAAGCGCCTGCTAGGCGAAGGGGCTGACGGTGCCTCTGGGGTCGGGGCCACATCTGGCAGGTGCAGGACCCGTGGGCAGCGTGTCTCGGCGCCAGGCCCACCCGCGGCACGGCCCTCGCACCACCGGCATGCCGTCCACCTGCTCCCGAGGCCAGCCCTGCCCGGGCTTTATTCCATCTGGAAATGAGACAGTAGTCACTGCCGTCCCCTCCGCCTGGCCTCTCATGTCCCCGAAGAACTTCCTCTGGCACAAGCGTCTCATTTATCCGCTCCGCTGGACTGCGACTGGACTTTCCTGCCTAACTCGGCTCACACTGAGCGCTGCCATCGGCACGTTCCCATGATCCCGCATGCCCCGGTCACCGGCTGGCGACCTTTTCCCTAGAGTCAGACATTGACGTTTGTGCCAATTCTCCTCCTCCGTAGACAGGACTCTGATGCACATCTCTTGAGCAGAGGTCTCTTATGCTTGCGGTAAATTATTTCCACAGACCTGGTTCCCAGAAGCGGGTTTTGGAGTCCGTGGGAATTGACATTTCTACAGTTCTTGCAGCAGTGTTGTGTTTCCCAGGGGGACTGCAAGACTTTGCGGGGCACCATACCTCCCAGCCCTGGGTCCCACCTTCAGCAATCTGGGCAGTAGCTAGGAGGGAGAATGACAGGTGACAGGTGAATGATCCCATCTGGCACATGATGTCACTCTCGCCGCCAGTGGGCCCCTCGCAGAGCAGGAAGACGCTGAGGCCAGCCCAGGGCCTGGGGGCGCGTGTGTGACCGTGAGCTGACACCCTGGATGTGGCCCGAGACCCGCATGCAGCTCCAGCGGCCCGCCAGGCTGTCTAGGCGGCCTTTCAGGTCTTGGGCTCCGGACCAGGAGGATGGGGCTCATAAAAAGCCAGACCTGTCCACCTGCTGGAATTGCAAGGAGACTCTGGGACAAGGGAAAAGTGTTGCGGAATCTGCATAATGCCAGACTAAGTGGCCAGCCCCTTCTGGGGCGGCAGGAGAGGGCCTGGTGCCGCCACCTGCTCTCACTTTCCTCGTAAGGCGAGGGGAGGCTCTGGGTCCAAGTGCCACCTGTCTGGGCAGTGGCAACGGGCCCTTTGCCCTCTCCAGCTCCCACCAGGGGCAAGAGTGGAGCAAGCCAACCCCGTGCATGCCAGAAGAGGGCTGGAACAGAACGTGTGGCTCCCGGTCCCGGGAGAACCCCGGGGCGCTGAGTGGCGGCAGCCCCCGCCCTGACGCTAGGGGGTGCACGGCTCAGGAAGGCAGAACCCTAACTGCACCCTGGAAAGACCAGGGAGGCTCTGCAGGAGGAGGCAACATCTAGCAGGCCTTGGTGGGGGCGGAAAGTTTACATCCATCCAACCCCCCGCCCTGAGCCAGACAGCTGCTGCAACCACCGGGGTCTCTCTGTTCAGGCAGAGCGTGGGCTCCGTGGAGCAGGGGCCTCGTCCGCCGTGGAGCAGGGGCTTTGTCCACCATGGAGCAGGGGCCTCGTCCACCATGAACCAAAGCCTGGGCTCCCACCTCTCTTGGCCCAAGGCACCCAGAGGCCGTCACTTGGAGCTGGGTTGGGCCTGCTTTCCTGGGCTACTCCCCATTCCCAAGGTCCCATGTTGTATGGCAGGAAACAGCCTTACGCAGGAGGGGGGGAGGGCCATTGTGTCACTTAAAGGGTGGGAGGGGGCAGGATTCAGGTTCTCAGTCAATCTTCCAAGAGCTGGGGGGAAACAGAGGCCGATTTGCAAGCCCTGCGCCTTGGCACACGCTGGTCCCGGGCCCAGCGAGCCCGTTCTCCCAGCCTCGCCTTGGCCGGGAAACCCTGCTCTCCTCCCAGCGCGGGCCGGCCGCCTCCCTCCCGAGCGCGGCCCTCCCTCCTGCACGCCCAGGCGGAGGCCCGCCCAGGCCCCTGCTGCTCATCTCAGGGACTGGCAGGGCCCCTCTGCCCAGACTGGGTACGCCTGCAGGGTCTGCGGGGAACGTGGGCTGCCTGGCTTCGAGTCCCAGCTCCACCGCTCACCAGCGACACGAGCCAGGCCAAGTAACTTTGCCTGCCTCGGTTTCCTCGCTGGAAAATAAAGACAACAGCAGCTACTTCATAGGGTCGTCCTCTCCCCCACATTTGGGAAGTGTATTTTTAAATTACGAAAGTTCCTAACTACAGCTCCTCCCCAGGGTCTGGGCAGCTGCAGCACCAGCCTGCCCAGCAGGGCCCCTTGTCACGCCCGCCGCCCCCCTGGGGCGCAGACAGGACGGCACCGAGGCCCCACACGGGGCCTTGTTCTTGCCACTGCAGGATGCTCCTGGAGGTTAAGCAAACAATCCCCTTTCTGGCTCGCTCCTCCAGTAGCCACCTTCTCCCCCACAAACCACCAGATCCCGGGAGTCCCGCCCCCTCCTCCACGCCCTCACCCACACTGCACACAGCCGTTGGATCACACCTGTAAGATGAGGCAGCTCAGCTCAGAACTGTCCACGGGCAACGCAAGGGAAAGCTTTCCGGGCCTCTGCGACCTGCCCCCGCTCACCTTCCCGTCACGGCCCGCACTGTGTCCCCAAAACCCTCAGGCCGGAGTCCCAATCCCCAGGGCCTCAGAGTGTGGCTGTATTTGGAGAAAGGGCCTTTAAAGTGGTGATGAGGCTCTAGGGTGGAGCCGAATCCAATCTGAGGAGGGTCCTTGTAAGAAGAGTCCGGGACACAGAGCCATACAGAGGGACAGCCGTGAGAAGACAGGGAGGAGAGGGGTCCTAGGTCAAACAGGCCCCGCCTGACTTTGGCCTCCTGGCCTCCAGAGCATTAACTTCTATGGTGCAAGTCACCGGTCTACACAGCCTGAGCGGTCTACACAGCCTGAGCGGTCTATACAGCCCGAGCGGTCTACACAGCCTGAGCGGTCTACACAGCCCGAGCGGTCTACACAGCCTGAGCGGTCTACACAGCCTGAGCGGTCTACACAGCCTGAGCGGTCTATCCAGCCCAAGCGGTTAATACTCCTCCCAGCTCCTCTCAGAATGCAGAACCTGAGGTCATTCCCGCGACACCCTGGCTCCACGTGGAATGTCTTCACTCCATCCCTCCTCACCAGCTCTCCCCTGGGACGCCCCTCCTCCAAGGCAACAACCCACTCGTCCCAGCAACCTCAAGTCCCCGGAGCTGCTCAGCACAGCCGCGTCATGCCAATGCCCCTCCCAGCGGCCCCTGGCCAGGCCTCTGCTGTGAGCAGTCTGCTTCTTCCAGCGCATCTTTCTCGCACGGTGCTACCTACTCTGGTGGCTCAGCTCTTGTAGCCTTTTAACCTTCCACATTTGGGCTCTGAGTCAGCAACCAGAGAGTGAATTTTTTAAGGTCAGGACCAGACCTTGCACCTGGCCCAGCACTGCTGAGAGGAGGGAGGCATCAGCCAGAGACATCTCTCGGGCCTGACAGGTGGTGGCACAGCCAATAGAGCATCGATCTGGGGTGCTGAGGTCCCAGGTTTGAACCCCCAAAGTCACCAGCTTGAAGCCCAAGGTCGGTCGCTGACCTGAGAAAGGGGTCACTGGCTTGGCTTGAGTCCTCCAGTCAAAACACGTATAAGCAGCAATCAATCAATGAACTCAAGTGATGCAACTATGAGTTGATGCTTCTCATCTCTCCCCCTTCCTGTCTCTCTCTCTAAAGAAAGAGAGAGAGAGAGAGAGGAGAGACATCTCTTGGGCAAGTGTCCATGTGTGAGATGAAGTGAGAGATGAGGGGGGAGCCTGGAGCTGGCATGACAGACCTGCACAGGGAAAGGGCATCTGCAACTCCCCAACTGGCCGCCAGGTGGTGCTGTAGGCCTGGCACAGCCCTGATGACAGTGGCCATAGACTTGAATGCACAAAGCCCAGACAGCCTGGCCCACCAACCAGGCTCCAGTGTGTACGACTCAGTGCCTGATTGTCCAAAGTCACCTCCCCTCTGCTGTTCACTGTGAGGGGGCAGGAGCCATGTGCTCTTGAATCCCAGACAGGAAAAAGCACCCCGTGTTTTCTGGGTGAACCAAGTCATAGCCTGACAGCAGCTCTGAGAACCACCCCAGTGGCTTTCTGGCTCACAACAATGGCAGCCACCCAGTCATTCAGAATAATCAAGAAAGAGTGGGAGAGCAGCCGCAGGCCCGGGCCAGGAGGAGGAGGCCAGGAAGGGCCTGGCTCAGAGGCCTACGGACGGCAGGAAGTGCCACTGGAACTGGTCCCCGACCTGCAGCCGGGCCTGAGACCGTGGAGGGCATTCCCTGTCTTCACCACGGCTCCCCGCGCCCACTGACCAGTGTAACGTCCCGTCCACTGGCCCGGCCAGGAAGGGCCCAGCATCCCATCAGAGCAAGCCACAAGCCAGGCCCCACGCGATGCTCCACCCTCACCGCCTCGCTCTCCTGGGGGTGACCTCTCCCGGGACACCCTCACTTCCCGGTCTCCACTCCCCCACGCCTCCTCCAGGTATGTCAGAATACTGACTCCCCCCGTTACGCTTAGCAATTGTCCTTTGCTCTGTCCCCACATGTCCCTTAATACCGACTTCCACAGTCATTCCGCATTCTCTCCACAGTAGGTGACTCATGTCTCCCTGGAGGCGAGGGCCCCTGGAGGCTGGGTGCCTGAATGTGGGGGGCGGGGGGAAGTTGTTCGGCTTCAAAGGGTGAAAACAACTGGATGACAAGAATATATCTTCACACCCATTCGGAGCCCCAGATGAGTTGAAATGGAAACAGCACATTTTGTTCTGTTAAAGACAGAAGTCCCAGCCCTGCAGCCAGCATGCCCTGGGGACACGGGGCCTGGGAGCCTGACTCCTGGGAACCACTGGGAGAGGTGCCAGGGCTCGGGGTCGGTCCAGGGACGTAGCTCCTCCTCCTGGCCCTCCCAGCCCTCGCCCCTCAGGTCGGTCCCGGGGACGCAGCTCCTCCTCCTGGCCCTCCCAGCCCTCGCCCCTCAGGTCGGTCCCGGGGACGCAGCTCCTCCTCCTGGCCCTCCCAGCCCCTCCTCCTGGCCCTCCCAGCCCTCGCCCCTCAGGTCGGTCCCGGGACGCAGCTCCTCCTCCTGGCCCTCCCAGCCCCTCCTCCTGGCCCTCCCAGCCCTCGCCCCTCAGGTCGGCCCCAGGGGACGCAGCTCCTCCTCCTGGCCCTCCCAGCCCTCGCCCCTCACAGGGTACGGGCGTGGCAGGTGTGGGTCAGTGCCCGGTTCCAGGCCGGGGTCCGCTGCCTCTCTGTGCCTCAGCGGCCACCTCTGCAACATGGGGACAACAGCATCACCCACTCCCTGGGGTCACCGCGCGCCTGCACGCCGGGCCCGTGGGTATGCAGCACAAGCACCAAGTAAAGCCGTGCTGCTATCGGTCCAAGTCGGGTCTGCTCCCCATATTCACGGAGGTCCACCAACAACCCAGGGGTCCACTTAGTACCTACAGCGGGGCCAGGGCCTCCCAGGAGCTAGGACTGCCCGGCACCCCTGCGGGAGCAGCACGGGAAGAGGCCCGCCGCACTGCCCGGGCACGGATGGGCTCAGAGTGGGGCGCGGTGCGATCTAGGCGAGCAGAGCAGCCACAGGGAACCGGGCTCCCGACAGGCCGCCCGGGGCAAGCTGGACTTACAGGCAGGACTGGGCTCTGCTCATCCACGGCAGGAACTGGGGCTGGAGGGTCAGTCATCCTGCAAGGTCAAAAGCCAGCCCGGGGCCGAGTGGGCGTCCCACGCAGGCAGCGGGCTCCACGGCCCTGCCCTTCACCCCGAGGCTGGAGCTCGCTTCTCCCTACTCGCAAACTCCTCTGACAACGCTGGGCCTGGAAGGGGTTAGGGCCAGTCCACTCCTGGCTCAGAGACCAGGAGACAAGGGCATCAAGCTGGCTGTGTGTCCCCAACACTGGTGGCCAGACACTCCAGGCTGCCTGGGCTTGTGTGACCTTGAGAAAGCGACCTCCCCTCTCAGGCCTCAGCTTCCCGACGTGTAAGACGGGGAGATGAGCAGCCCGGCCAGCGGGCTTCTGTAAGGGTCAGGTGGGTTCATACACTAAGCGCAACCGGAACCAGTGTGTAGCGGGCTAGGGGGTCGATTCCCCGTCCCCTCCATTGCCACCATCGCCAGAGTCCAGGATCGTCTCAGAGAGCCCCGGCGCTCTGCATGGAGACAGGAGGAATCAAGAGAGCCTTCTCCCGCCCGGAGACAAGGCTCCCGACTTTAAGCAAGAAGGAGGGAGGCGGAGACCGCCTGTCCGTCTATCTGCCAGGACAGAACTCGGACTCCAAGCAGATCAGCAGCAAGCGGCCACGCCACCCCGAGGGCCATCGCTCACTTGTTGGCAGAGCACATGACTGAGAGCACCCTGTGCTTAGAATACAAAGTTGGGTCTGGTCCATCAGTGCACAGCAGGGCCAGAGACGGAGATGGCAGTGATGGGTGAGAAAAAACATCGGGACAAAGGTCTGCCAGCCCCATGGGGGTGCTTGGCCCAGCCTGAGCCCCAGGCATCAGGCTGAGAGCTCCACAGCACTCTCCTCCAAACGCTCAGGGGAGAGGAGAGGAGGGGAGGGGAGGAGGGAGGGGGGAGGGGAGGGGAGGGGGGAGGGGAGGGGAGGGGGGAGGGGAGGGGGGAGGGGGAGGGGAGGGGAGGGGGGAGGGGGAGGGGAGGGGAGGGGAGAGGAGGGGGAGGGGAGGGGAGAGGAGGGGAGAGGAGGGGAGGGGAGAGGAGGGGAGAGGAGGGGAGGGGAGGGGAGGGGAGGGGGGAGGGGAGGGGAGAGGAGGGGAGGGGAGGGGGGAGGGGGGAGGGGGGATGGGGATGGGAGGGGGAGGGGGGCTCAGACCCAGGTCCCGGACCCCCCAGTGTGGCAGCTGGGCTGGTGAGAGGGCCAGTACCAGCAGCACTCTCCCCAGGACGGACTGCTCCGTTCCTGCTGGGAAGCTGTTCTCTCTCACCTGCCCGCCTTGGTCTCTGCTGTACCCAGCCAGGACAGCCTTCCTGCCTTCTCACCTCTCCTGCTCTAAGGAACCCTCTGGGCTGGAGGCTTACCAGAGCCCCCTCCACCCTGGTCTTCCCCAGTGCCCACGGAGGCCTTCCCCGGTACCCACGGGGGGCACCCGCTTACCTGAGCCCACAGCCCTGCCCTGCCCTGCCCTTTCGGCTTGTATGCCCCACGGCTGTGGCTGGCACCTTGTTCCCCTCCTTTGCTCACCCTCCACCCACCGCAGACATGGTGCCTGTCCCCGGTGCCTGTTGGCATCATCTCTCCAGCTGCTCTGGGCCCTGTCCCTCTGCCCCGGCCCACCGCCACCATCCTCGCCCTCACCAGGCCCTCGGCGTCTCTCTCCCAACTCTGCAGCAGCCTCCCTGCCTCCACGCACTGACATCGGGGGGCCTTGGGGACCCAGCGTGGGGCCCGCCAGCAGCACAGACAGCCCGTTCCTCCTGACCGCCTGCTCGCTCTCTGGAATGGCAGCCGATCCATCTCAAACGTCACCCCACAATGGGCTGTCACCACAACGGCCTGTCACCACAGACACCAGGGACACCCCCCTCCGGTCCCCACGCAGGAACCTCCGCCGCAGGGCTTTCCCCACTGGGTCTGCTTCCTATGTACCTGATTTTTTTTTAATTTATTTTTTTAATTTATTTTTTACAGAGACAGAGAGTGAGTCAGAGAGAGGGATAGACAGGGACGGAGAGAGATGAGAAGCATCAATCATTAGTTTTTCATTGCGCGTTGCAACACCTTAGTTGTTCACTGATCGCTTTCTTTTTTTTTTTTTTTAAGGTTTTATTTATTCATTTTAGAGAAGGGGGAGGGGGGGAGGAGCAGGAAGCATCAGCTTCTATATGTGCCTTGACTGGGCAAGCCCAGGGTTTTGAACCGGCGGCCTCAGCATTCCAGGTCGACGCTTTATCCACTGCGCCACCACAGGTCAGGCGATCGCTTTCTTATATGTGCCTTGACCGCGGGCCTTCAACAGACCAAGTAACCCCTTGCTGGAGCCAGTGACCTTTTGCTCAAACCAGATGAGCCCATGCTCAAGCTGGCGACCTCAGGGTCTCGAACCTGGGTCCTCCGCATCCCAGTCCGACGCTCTATTCACTGTGCCACCGCCTGGTCAGCTGTATCTGATTCTTGAAGAGACCCTTCTTCGTTTGCACCTTTACTGACACCAGCTGTGTTCCAGGCCCTGCCCTGGGAGATCAAGGTCCCCAAAGACACACTTCCTGTCCCTAAGGCCCTCAGGTGGAGAAGAGAGAAGTGAGCAGACTGCCAACACCGTGGGAACTGCTGCTGTGACCGAGGGCAGCAGGGGCCTGTGGGAACAGAGAGTGAGGGCACTGAGGCCCGCACAGGGAAGGAAGGATGAAGTCAGGAGGGCTACCTGGAGGAGGCTGCCTGAGCCAAATTTTAAAATTAGAATTAGTGAGGGTGTTCCAGGAAGAAGAAACCCAGGATAAAAATCAAGGGCCAAGAGGGAGCAGCCAGAGGTCTAGCACGACTGCAATGAGGGGGTCGCTACAGCAAGAGGTGTCACCTGGGGACACGTGGGCAGAGGCCACAAGATGCCCAGCACTGGCTGCAAATACAGAGACTACTTCACAGACAATTAACTTCAACTTAACTTAGAAGCATGGGAGGAAAAGCGATTCTGTTGGCTCAGTGTTATGGGAAGAATCCTAAAATGGGCCCCAAGACTGCCCCCTGCTGTGCACACCCTGTCATAATCCCGTCTGACTTCCGGTCAGACACTACCCTAGTCAGCTGGTGACTCCCGTCTGACTCAGCCAGTGACCTGTTTCACCCCGAGGGGGACAGAGCGCTGTTGCACCCCACGTGCTGAAGCAGAGCAGCCAGACGCGGGCCCAGGTGGACACATGGACAGTCCGAGCCCCGACCCAGCTGCGGAAACGCGGATGAACTCCGTGGCAGCGGTCCCCCGTGATGTACGGCCCCACCCAGACACGAGCGACCCCGGCTGCCCCCACACAGCTCTCCCTCCCAAACGCAGCAGACTGGTTTTCAAGACATTTTAAAAACAGTGTGTGAAGCGCTCTGTCTGGCAGGACATGCTCTAAAAGCAGAGTGGGACCACGTGAGCGTGGCCCCAGTGGAAAGGTGCAGCGCCCATCAAAGACACGGTCCCTGCTCTGAAACGAGGAGACAAGCCTTAAAGGGCTCTCTGGCCAACCCACAGGAAAAAGAACCAGCACCCAACAGGAAAACGGCAAGGGAGAGGACAAGATCCACGCAGAGAAGCGTAAAAGGCTCATCAACACGTGAAGGGGCGCTCAATTGTGCAAACAATGGAAGAAACGCGGGTGAAGGTTGGCACGGTGTCCCTGGCAGGCAGGCACGCTTCGGAGTAAAACTGGTTCAAACCTTCGGAAGAACAATCGAACAGCATCTGCCAGCATGGGAAACGTGCACAATGATGTTTTACTGAGAAATTCCACTTCTAGGGTTCATCTTACAGAAACACGCAAAGATCTATGTTCACAGCAGCCCCATTTATTTTTTTAAAAAAACCACAAACTGGAATGACCTAACAAGCCCAGCACCAGGGAGTGAACTACGATTCGTTCATTCACGCGCTGAGATACGCGCTGCTGCTCCAAACGGACGGCGGCCTGACCAGGCGGCGGCGCAGTGGATAGAGCGTCAGACTGGGACGCGGAGGACCCAGGTTCGAGACCCCGAGGTCGCCGGCTTGAGCGCGGGCTCCTCTGTCTTGAGCAAGGCTCAGCAGCTTGAGCCCAAAGTCACTGGCTTGAGCAGTGGGTCTGCTGTAGGTCCCCCACCTCCTCAGTCAAGGCACGTATGAGAAAGCAATCAATGAACAACTAAGGTGCTGCATGCAACAAAGAATTCATGCTTCTCATTTGTCTCCCTTCCTGTCTGTTCCTATCTGTCCCTCTATCTGTTTCTGTCACACACACACACACACACACACACACACACACAAAAGGACAGCAGACTTGATCTCCCCATTGTCTTCATGGGCTGATGTGGAGAGAAGCCAAGATATCTACTAAATGAGAAGAAAACAAGTTTTATGAGAACATATGTAATATGACACTGTTTCTATTTAAAAAAAAAACAAAAAACAAAGGTATTTGTGTGAGAAGGTTCTAGAAAGATGGATTCCACACTGTTAGGAACGGCTGCCTCTGGGAAGCAAGATCAAGGCTTAACAGGTTTGAGTCGGCAGCAACCAGGGCCCTGCCTGTTGACGGAGGGGCTTCCGACGGGGTCTGTGCCGCTGGCAGTGGGCGGCCGTGGGGGCCTGCAGGCCCGGCACTCCCGTGGGCTGGGGGGCCGGCTTTCCCAGAAGCCCTGCAAAAGGGGAGGGGACCCCAAACCGATTTGGTGGAAGAGGATAAATACTGCTCTGTTCCACTGATTCTAAGACAGTGGTTGTTGTTTTGTTTTTCATTTTTCCATCACTGAAGTTGAGATGTGTCACAATTGACCGAGTATTTTCTCCCAGAAGAGGGCTGGGGTCACAGAAGCCTCCCCGTGTGGAGGAGGAGCCTCCCTGGGCTGTGCCCACAGCGGGTGCTCGGTCAGCCCCAGCACGGGGTGGCTGACCCCGGGTTCAAAGCAGGGTCCTGCTCTGCAGACCCTCCGCCACCTCCCCCAGCTCGAACGCGGGTCTCTGCCGGCATGGGGGGAAGTGGCCGACACGAGAACAGGGACGGTGCTTCTCCCGCACACCCTCCGCCACCTCCCCGGCTCGAACGCGGGTCTCTGCCGGCACGGCGGGAAGTGGCCGACAGGAGAACAGGGCCGGTGCTTCTCCCGCACACCCTCCGCCACCTCCCCGGCTCGAACGCGGGTCTCTGCTGGCACGGCGGGAAGTGGCCGACAGGAGAACAGGGACGGTGCTTCTCCCCACACCCGAGGTCTGGGGGAGGAACCAGGAGCCCAGCGCCCACCCAGAGGCGCACCGCCCCTCCCCGTCAGCCTAGGGGACCCGTGCCATGCCCATGGCCTTCTGCTCCAGAGTCTGACCCGGCCTGGCCGGGCACCCGGTCCTCCCTCACCCCAGACCGCTGGGAGGGGCACAGTGTCCCCTCAGCTCTGCCCCACAGGTCGGGCAGGCTGACGCTGGTGGAGGCACGGCGGGTGGGTGCCACAGAGCCAACTCCTCAGAAACCCACGCCAGGTGTGAAGACTTCCTAGTGGGCTGACCCCAATCTCCAGCCTCCTACACAACAGCAGGGCTGCAAGCTGGCCCTGACTCGGGAGTGGCAGTCCTTGGAGGGCACACACCCGTCCCCTCTGCCCTCCTGGGCTCTAGGCTCCGCCACCCACCAGCTTCTGCCCCGTGTCTGCCACCCGATCCCCAGGTTCCCAGCAGGACCAGGGAGGGGGAGCCGACAGCTCTAACTCGGGGCTGCACTTGCTGCAGGGAATGGGACCAGACCTTCCACACCCCTCCGCCCACGAGGTGATCACAACCTTGCCTTACAGATGAGCAGACCACTCAGAGACGGCAGTGACTGGCCAGGCCACGGGAGGGGGCTGAGGCGTGAGCCCAGACCGTAAGCACCAAAGCCCTGCTCTTTCCCACTCCGTGTGTGCTGCTGCCCTCAAAAGGAACAGGCAGGATTCGTTTCCTCCGCACCCATTTGGGGCAGAGGCTCCATGAGGGGGTGAAGCAGAGCTGCCAGGGTCAAGGACACCAGGGACTTCTCGGGTCAGTGTCACTGCCTGGACACCAGAGGGCGCCGGGGAGCAGTGCCAGCTGCCAGTGAGGAAGGTACCAGGCGGCTCTGAGAGCATTGTTACCCAGCAGAAGAGCCCCAACTGTATCCGTCATGGCCTCAGCTCCCCCTGCACCCTGCCAGACACAGGAGGACTGGGAGTCGCATTCAGAAACCACTGGCTAACAGCAGAGCCAGAGGTGTGGGTTCAAATCCCAGCTCTGCCCCGGTAGCTCCATGGTCTCAACCAACCTAAGCTCGGTGCACTTCAGTGTCCTCACCGCTCTGGGGTGACAGCAGTGCCTTTCTCCCAGGGTCATCGCGAGAATTCAATCAGCTAAAGTGACTCTCACAGGGCCCAATGGCAGGCTGACAGAGGCTCAGAGAGGAAAGTGGACCTGCAGGGCCACACAAGGCAGAGGACATGGGTGAGCCTGGGCCCCCGGACCCCAAGCCCCTCCCCATCCTCGCCTTGCCTCCCCTCTGCTACCCAAAGCCCTTGGACAGCCGACCCCCATTCCGAATGAAAGGCCCCCCAAATGAACACACCCCTGCCCCCCCAGCAGCCCGCCCCCCTCCGCAGCAGACGCTCTGTGGGGAATTACTTCTCCTGGGCCGTGAGGAATGTTGTTTTCTCTTCACTTGTGTCTAGATTACTCCATTTCAATATCCAGCCTCCAAACAGCCTCCAAGATGAGCCCTGATTAAATTCCCATAAAACCACAGGCAGCACCGCTCCGTCTGTGGTGTGCATGCCCTCCCCAGAGAGGCCTGGCGTCCAGTGGCCATCTGTCACCTCCGGAGCATATGTGTGGGAGGCTCCGGGAAAAGGAGACCGGAAAGTCACCCCGCAGCCGCAGCTGTCAGCAGCTCGGAAGGGCCTCTCGAGCCTTCTGCCTTGTGGTCTCAGACACTTCCCCAGCTGCGGGGACAAACTTGGGTCATCCATCCAATCACAGCCCAGGTGCTCGGATCAAAGTCAGTTCAGGAGCTGGCTACAGCCTGGCCCAGAACCGTGCGGCTCGGGGTAGCAGGGCCAGGCTTTGGTCTTGGGGCTTCCATCTCGAAGTCCCAGGCCCCTGTGACCAAGTGGGTGCCACTGAAGGGAAAAAACCTGCAAATGCGCGTGCACAGCCATCTTGCCCCCTCCTCTCTGCCCCCTGCCGACCCCGGGCAGTGTTTAATTTCTGGGAGGCTCCTGCCCTTGGCTTGAATTGGAGCCAGGTTCAGTGCCATCTGTGCCTCTGGCTGAGGGGGGGCGGTGCAGCCCTGCCAAGATGCTGCGGTCTGTTAGGGAAACCTGAGGCCCAGGTGCTCCGAAGTGACTCAGCCTCCAAACCCGCCGACCTCACGCTGTCCTGAGCTGCTCTGTGCAAGAACTTCCTGCTGAGGTCACAGGTGGGGCCAGCAGGAGGGGGGCTGGTGTTCTAAGTCATTCACCCGTGGGGTTCTGCAGGCAGGAGCCCCGTTCTCAGAGCGTGGCATGGCAGACTGCTAGCTGTCCCCCAAAACTCATTCTCCCCCTTCTTGCAAGGTGACAAAGCTCCTAAATTTTAGCGTTTAAGTTGGGCATATACAGCTGCCCAGAATAAAGACCACATTCCCGCACCGCCTTGCAGCTGTTTGAGACCCATGTTCTGGTCAGTGATGTGTGAAGAGAACATCACAGTGTAGCCTCCAGAACCTTTCCTAAAGAAGACCAGGGCTGCGTCCCTCTGCTTCCTCTCCTTGTCCCCCTCTCCACCCTCACGTCCAGGTCACGGAAGTGACCGCTGGACTTTCAGCACCACCTCGGATCAGGAGGGCCCTACCGCACAGTGAACAGAGAAGCCTGGGTCCCTGCTGTCCCACCCAGTACCCGGTGACCTCCCTGTGGGCTGGTACATGAGAGAGATACTTAGTTCTATCTCGTGTAAGCCACCACAACTTCAGGTCTCTGTTGCTATAACAACTTCATCACTCACTGAACGGACGGGACTGGGGTAGAGACAGGACCTTTGTCTCCAGAGTCGAGATGAGAAGAATGCAGGGAGCACAGGACGGAGATGGCGCCGACCACTCTGGGGCCGCCCCGGTCCTCAGAAAGGCGGGGCCAGGACCTCCGGGCAGCAGGCCTCACCTGTCTCCCAGCTGGTGCTCTGCGTGAAGAAGGCCAGGCTGCCGAGCGTGGGCCCCAGCCTAAGCGCTCTGCCTGTGCCACAGCCCCCGGCCCGCCCCAGCCCAGCCCACCGCAGCGCCGCCTCCTGCCTGGCCCGCCAGCCCTGCGCCGCCCCAGCTCCTGAGGACAGGGGGAGCAGCTCTGGCATGGGGGCTGGAAGTCTCTGCAAAGCCCCTGCTCCCCAACACAAAAGTGGTGTCACTTGGATTGTTGTAATTGTCTGAGGAATGTGAAAGGGTAATGATGGCCGTTTACAGCACGCCTAACAGAGCTGCATGCCTCCAGGAATAGAGGAGTGGGCGGGACAGAGGAGAGCCAGGGATGTGCTTCCCCAAGAAGGTCCTCCTCCGCACAGCAGAGCAGCCTGCCTCTCCTGGGGGGGGGGCAGTCTTCCCCATGAACAGCCCCCCCGGGGGGCAGGAAAGGCCTCTAGGGAGTCCCAGCCTCTGACCGCCGTCCTGGGAGAGTGCCGGGGCGCATGGCGTGCACGACAAGGAAAGCCCAGGGCGCAGCGGCCACGGCCCACCCGCCACACAGCTCCTGCTGCTCTCAAACCATGCCCATCTTTAGGGTTCGGTCCAGAAGTTCTTGCTGGGGCTGGAGGCGGTGTCCACCCAGTGGGCAGCTCCTGAGCGGAGGGCATCTGGCTCTGATTCTCTCCCTGCTGGGAGCCGGTCGCCAGTCCTCAGGCCTGTGGCTGGGGGCAGTCACCCTCACAACCGGCCGGGCAGTGACCATCAGAACCTGTCTCCAGGCTGCGGCCGCGCTGATCTAACATGTCTTCTCATCTCCTCCCTCAGTAGGTCACACGCCTTCAGCGGCGGCCTACAGATGAAGTCCCCCCAGCAGCACGAGGCGGTCCAAGCCCTCCACTCCGACCCTGTGGTCTGCAAGTCCCTCACCAGCACCCACACTTCAGCGCTCTCCCTGCTCAGCTCACACCCCTGCCCTGTGGGAGGCCCAGGCTGTCACTCTCAGCACCTGCTCACCAGGGACAGCCCTGCGCCCTGTGTACCCTGCAGTCTAGCCCCCCACTGGTCCCCAGATTGTGCGTGCGCCAAGCCTGGGCACCAGTGACCCACAGCCCGGCCTGCCTGCCTGTAAAGTCAGGCCTCCAGGGTCCCACCCTGACGCCTCACCCCCTTGCACAGTCAGGGAGCAGCTGCCATTCCCGGTGACCCAATGGGCTGGGCCCGTGCTAAATGCCCGTCAGACATCATCCCAATTGTCCCAACCCCGGAGCCCACTTATTATCTACGTCTTACAAAATATCAGCAGGGACTTGGCCAAGACCACACAGCAGCAAAAGCCCAGATCTGGACACAAGCTCAGTCTGTGTCCTCCAGGCTCAGAGAGTCTTCTTTGAGGCGCTCTCCCTAGTCCCATCGGAACCAGGCCCCGACTAGTGGCCTGTCGAGGACATGAGCCATGGCCGCCGACCTGCACCTCCCCCCAGTCCTCGGGACTTGTCATCGCTGGACAGGATCGCCTGTCCCTTCACACACAGTCGGTGTCCCACACTCACACCTCCGGGGAAGAGCCGGATTTCCTCCCCAGACCCACATCCAGCAGAACATCACTCGATCTGCCTGCTCACCTGGGGACTCTGGGAGGGCCCAGGAATAGAACACAAAGGGAAAGGGCGTTGACGTCGGCACTGACCACTCCAGGTCCAAGGAGGACAGGAGGCTGGCGTGCGGGAAAAGCCTGCCCGCTCCCTGGCCGTCCGGGCCATGCTCTACCCCACCTGATGAGTGCCAGGCAGCAGGGGAAACGGGCTACGAGACCCCTCACACCATGGCCAGCCCAGCACCCAGCTCTGCTGCAGGGCACGCTCCTTAAAGAAGCAGGAAACGCACCAAGTCTCCCAGCCAGGGCCCGTGCTGCACCGGCGCGGGGTGCTTGCTAGACCCAGGGTCCTCTGGCCATGGACACGGAAGTCCAGCTCGGGGGTCAGGAGCTAGGGAGCCTGGTCAGAGACCTGGCTGACCGCTGGCTCTGCTAGTTACAGGCTGTGTGATGTCGGTGTGTCTGCTAACCTCTCCGAGCCTCCGGTACTTACATGTAAAATCAGAGAGAAGATGTGCCCTCCACACGAGCACAGGGAGAAAGAATGTAAGGAGAAGGCTCAACCCAACACCAGGCCTGGCACAGGCCCAGGAGACGCCGCTGTCATCACTCCCGTGAGGGTCCTGTGAGGCACACCACCCACCGGTCCCTCCTTCACATCAACAATGCCTGGGGCCAAGCCGCCACCCAGGTCGGGGCTCCAGGCAGCGCGTGCGGACCACGCTCACGGCCTGGATGGGGCTGCCTCTCCTACCCCTACGGTGGAGCCCCACGAAGTCCCCGGGTGCAGGCAAAGCACACCCACTTAAAATGAAACAAGAGCCCTCGGCAGAGAATTCTTGGACCCGGCAAAGAGGACGAGGGGTTTACTGTTCACATGAATCTTTCCAAAATGCATAAACAAACACCTCAGAAAGGCCTTGACTCCTCTGGAGCTGCCCTGCCTGGGAGGCGGAGGGGGAGGGGACAGGGGAGGGGGCCCCCAGGGGCAGGAGGCTGCAGCTGGCAGCAGAAACCCCTGCCGCGAACAGGGAGGCTCCTGCCGGGAGGACACGGAGTTCCTGCGAGGTCTAGCCGCCGCATCACATCTCTCTGTGTGTTTGATAAAAGGCCCTTTAATTTCTGTTTGTCTCCTTCGCCTCGTTACATAACTGCCTCGCCGCCAGCCACTGAGCTCCTCTACACACACTCCTCTCTGCGCTGTGCTAGGGGACACTTCATCGCCACTCCGTGGCTTCAAAGCAACTAAACAAAACTGTGCTGAAGTGGTTGGAGCCACTCTCCCAAAGAGCACCGGGCTTTCCCTTCCCAGCTGTGCTGGTCAGGGTGGGGGGAGGGGGGAGGGGGAGAGGGGAGGGGGAGGGGGATGGGGAGAGGGGAGGGGGGAGGGGAGGAGGAGAGGGGAGGGGGAGAGGGGAGGGGGAGGGGAGGGGAGGGAGGGGAGAGGGGAGGGAGAGAGGGGAGGGGGAGGGGAGGAGGGGGAGGGGAGAGGGGAGGGGGAGAGGGGAGGGGGAGAGGGGAGGGGGAGGGGAGGAGGGGGAGGGGAGGGGGAGAGGGGAGGGGGAGAGGGGAGGGGGAGAGGGGAGGGGGAGGGGAGGGGAGGGAGGGGAGAGGGGAGGGAGAGAGGGGAGGGGGAGGGGAGGAGGGGGAGGGGAGAGGGGAGGGGGAGAGGGGAGGGGAGGAGGAGAGGGGAGGGGGAGAGGGGAGGGGGAGGGGGAGGGGGAGGGGAGGGGAGGGAGGGGGAGAGGGGAGGGGGAGGGGGATGGGGAGAGGGGAGGGGGATGGGGAGAGGGGAGGAGGAGAGGGGAGGGGGAGGGGGGAGGGGGAGAGGGGAGGGGGAGGGGAGAGGGGAGGGAGAGGGGAGGGGAGGGAGGGGAGAGGGGAGGGGGAGAGGGGAGGGGGAGAGTGGAGAGGGGAGGGGGAGGGGAGGGGAGGGAGGGGGAGAGTGGAGAGGGGAGGGGGAGAGGGGAGGAGGAGGGGGAGAGGGGAGGGGGAGGGGGATGGGGAGAGGGGAGGGGGAGGGGAGGGGGGGGAGGGGGAGAGGGGAGGGGGAGAGGGGGAGAGTGGAGGGGGGAGGGGGAGAGTGGAGAGGGGAGGGGGAGAGGGGAGGGAGGGGGAGGGGAAGGGGGAGGGAGAAAGGGGAGGGGGAGGGGAGGGAGGAGGAGGGCAAGGGGGAGGGGGAGGGGGAGAGGGGAGGGGGAGGGGGAGAAGGGAGGGAGGGGGAGGGGGAGGGGGAGAGGGGAAGGGAAGGGGGAGAGGGAAGGGAGGGGGAGGGGAGGGGGAGGGAAAGGAGGGGGAGGGGAAGGGGGAGGGGGAGGGGGCCCTCCCTAGCATGTGTGGTCCCTGGAACTCGACTGCTTTGGTCCCAAAGTGCTTAAAGACATCAAAGTGCCCCCCTGCCCCATGCAATGACTGCCTTACGACTACAGAGGTGGGCCACCTGCCACGCGTGCAGAGCCACAGTGCCCGTACCTTTCATGTAGGCCTCAATCTTCCGGATGAGCTCGTAGGACTTGGAGCGGTCGAGCAGGGTCCTGATGGCAGGAAGGGGGTCCAGGACAATGGTCTCAGGGTGGGCGTCGATGTATTCCTGAAAGGAGAACACACACCTTCCGGTTAGAGAGGGGAAGCTGATGCTGAAAGGCAGGTGACAGCAAGACTTCATCCTATACAACCCCCCCCACATCCATCCCTGTCTTCCCACTCCCCCCACCAGCCCTCACTTCTGTCTGGGGCCTCCACCTGTCAGTCCCACAGATCACATGACTTTGGTTTGACCAATCCAGGCATTCTGCCACCCTGGGCCACTGGCTCAGGAGAGGACGTGACCCGAGTCCGTCCAATCAGAGGCACGCTCAGAGCTGAGAATTCTGGGAAAGGAAGCTCTCCTCCCTGAGAAGAGGAAGTGGAGAAAGTGGCAGCTGGGAGCAGTCACCTTGGGGTCTGAAGGAGGCCTGATGACATCAAAATTCAAAGTGGAGCCCAAACTGAGAAAATGGAGCCGAGAACGGCAGAGCAACAGGGTGCTGCTGGTCAGCTCGCCTGACCCCTGGATCGAGCCTCACCTGAAGCCTCACCGTCCGTGAGTGGCCCAGCACCCTGCACTGACAAGGGCTCTGAGACAGGGCAGGGGCACGAAACGCCAGCCTGTGGTAGAAGGCCTGGGGGAGGCAGGCCTGCCAATGAGGCACTGGCCGTGGGCGACCCCCTGGCCCTCAGTGCTCACTCCAGTGAGTGTTTCTCTAACCTATGAGCTTCATGGCAGATCATGCAACTGTGAGAGGAACCGTGACAAAACTGCTCTCTGAGGAAGCTGCGATCTTCCCGGGGACAGAACAGCAGCGCACACGAGGAACCAGAAACTACCATCTATAACGGGACTCAACAAAAGACAGAGCAGAATGTCTCTAGGAAAAGAGCCCGGGGACCCTGGCCCTGCCACCCGTCACCTTCGGGACCACAGGAGACCGCAGGAGCCCCGGGACCGCGGGAGCCCCGGGCCACATTCGTGGGCTAGCACGCGCCTGTCAGGCAGACACACACAGAACACGAGACCATCCCTCTGGCTCTGAAGCCCAACAAGTCTAAGGATAGAAACGTGGAATGCTGGAGTAACAAGAGAAGGGCACCGAGGGAAGACTGGGTGTGAGGCCAGCCGCTCAGCAGTTGTCGTTACCGTGGGCCGAAACGTGTCCCCACCCCTACCCCCAACAGGTTTGTTCAAATCCTAAACCCCAGTCCCTGTGAATGTGACCTTATTTGGAAACAGTGTCTTTCGATATGTAATCAAATGAAGATGAGTGCATAGTGGATTCGGATGGGTCCCGATCCATGGACTGGTGTCCTTAGACAAGGAAAACGGGGACCCGGAGACACAGGGAGGAGGCCCTGCGAAGACCCCGGTGAACGTCACGCAGCTGCGAGGCAAGGACAGGCAGGGGCCCCTGGCCACCCGCAGCCAGGAGACGGGTGCAGAGCAGGGGCTCCGAGTGCCCCGGAAGGAGCCGACCCCGCCGACGCCCTGCCCGTGAGGGTCAGCTCCCTCACTTCAAGGCGCTCGGTTCGTAGCTCTCTGTAATGGCCGCCCCAAGGAATGAAGAGAGCCCTGAATCCACCCGCCCCCCCGCCCCGTCTACAGGATGGGCCTGTGAGGTCAGCGAAGGCAAGGGGCAAGAGCCATAATGCTCCCTCTCTGGTAAACCTTATCAGCAAAGAGAAGGCTCCATTTAGAATTACTCTTCTTTTCAGTGACCCAATTTTGGTTGCTAGTAATCATTTTTAAAAAGCTCTCAAACACAAAAGCCAGAGATTCGTATCTACTTCTCTGAAATCTGCTCCCCACTGTCTCATACCAGAGGATCTGGTTATGGGCTCATTTGTGTTTTTTTCTCCAAATGTTTAAAAAAGGCCTCTGTCCCTAAGGGGTAGCCAGCACACACGTTTGGGGAGGCCTCTTCCCATCCCCACAGCAACGGGCCCCGCGGGCCCACGCACTCTCACCCGCAGACGTCCTGTGGGTGTACGTGCAGGACAGCGGCCCCCTCCACGCCCCCCATCCCTCCCCCCGGGAGACGGCCTGCCGGCGTGTCAGCTCAGCCCCTGGCCCACTGCCCTGCACTGACAGAATCAGCCAGCGGCCGATGCAGGCGAACCCCATGTGCCACCCGAGGGCACATGGGGACAAGCCGAGAGGTGTCCTTAAGGAAGGTTTATCAGGTCAAGGGGCCGGGCCCGGTTCCTCTGGTCCACAGCACGGCCTCGCCGGAGTGCGGCTCACCGGGGTGCCTGCGCCTCCACACCGCGGCTCCCCGCGGGCAGCTACCCTCCGGCACCTACCTGCTGGCACCATTCCTTCATCAGATCCCGCTCCTTTGAACCGGGTCTACACCAAGATGTACGGGTGCGTACGAGATCACATTAATGTCCCCATGTTGAAAGGCCAGCCACTCAGCAAACTTCACATCGACAGCACTCGGGTGTCGTGTGGCGTGCGGCAGGCGGGTGGGTGAGCACAAGCCCTCCGGCCTTCGCTCTGCTGCCCCACAGGGCCGGCCGACGAGGCCGTGCTCTGGGCTGTGAACTACAAGCACTGAGCTGGAAGCAGCCTGCTGCAGTGGGAGGGGAAGGGACCAGAAATCAGGAAAACCAGGCTCCTACCAGAGTCACCTCCTGGTGTCACTGTCGGCAAGCCACTTGGTTTATCTGGGTCTCAGTTTTCTCATCCCTGACTTGAATCTGAACTGGAGAAAAGGGAGGACCAGTGTTCACCAGGGCAAACTTCACGACCACCCACGGGGGCTGTTCTGTGTGGAAAGGACAGACAGCCACTTGCCAGAGGCATCGCAGGTGCCAGCAGGGACACACACACCCCGCTGCCTCCCTTCAGAAAGGAGGCGGGAGCAGAGACGCTCACTTCGATGAGCTGGCCCAGCTCTCCCCAACAACTGAGTCAGATAAGACACAGCCCTCACACTGCCGCCCCCTCAACCCCCCCCCCCCGCCCCCGGTCCCAAGAAGAGCAACCATGCAATTACTGGTTCTGGTTCCACTTTTATGCATTAGGGCAGTGACCTCTAAAGAGGGAACTCAGAATCATTAAGACAGGAATTTAAGTCAAACCCAAGAGGGGAAGAAAGCAGAAGAAAAAGGGCAAGTATCTGACAAGCAGGCGCCAACAAGCTTTTGACCCAGGATGAAAGCGTCGGCATTAATAGAGGAGTCATTCCTGAACTTGATCTCTTTCGGGACAAGGACAGGGTGGGCAAAGAAAGAGCTTTTCCAATCACCCCACTATCCACAAGTGGATTTTGTTCCAAGCTTTCCAGCTTATCTATTGTATCCGAGGCCTCATGCATTTTTCACAAGTCTCTTAGGATTACCAAACAAATTGCTGGAAGGGTGAGCGCCCTGGACCATTTTTTCACCGCGCAGAGGGGAAGAGGCCCAAACTGTCCCCATGGCAAACGGTAAACACATGTTCCCTCGAGGGCCGGCCCCAGAACACCTAGGAAGGGACCCCGGAGGCTCTGGAGGGGCAGCCGGCCTAAGCAGACTGAAAAGGGTTCGGGAAAGCAGAAATACACAGCCTTGGGTCAGCAGGGCCAGGAGGAGGTCTAGAGAATGCAGACTTTGTTGAGGGGCAAAGGGGCAGCAACCAGCCAGATGCCCCCACAGCCCAAGCCCGTTGGACACCATAGGATAATGGAGCCAAGAGGTGCCCCCGTCTCTCTGCGGTGCTGGAGCGGCGAGGTTTCCCCGCTGAGACTCGGAGCCAAGGCAGAGGGCTGGGCGAGCATCAGACACTGTTTCCTCTGCAGTTCCATTTATGGCCAGGCAGCGAGCAGGGGCTGAGATGCAAGGATTGCTCTCATCTAATAGGAGAATGCAGGCAAAACTCCTAAGTTCAAATCCTGCCTCTATGTCTGTGAGAAAGAAACTGCAGCTCACCTCTGAGTTTGTGTCCCTGTAGAGAAAACGTGTCTTTTGAGCAAAAATTCCCTCAGGGAGGTGCGGTGGGCAACAAGGAGATCACGAATAGGAAAGGGTTCTCGTGATTCTGTAACACGTGGACTCGCGGGGCCAAACCTGGCCCAAGGCCTCTGAGCTCATCCTGCCGGGCGTGGGCAGCAGACACGAGGCGCACGCCAGCTCAGCACCTGGGAGGGCGGCTGGGCGGTCGGGCCGGGCCCAGGGCACGAGGCCCACCCCATGGCAGCGCCCCTCTGCAGACAGCCCAGGGCCTGACAAGTCCCCGGTGCCGGCTGCAGCCAGCCAGCCTGCTCCGTACTCAGAAGGAGAGGTGCCCACCCACAGGTCCTCACCCTCGAGTCTCGGAGGTAACACTCACGGAGCAACTCTGAAGCGAGCACCACAGTGACAGCGAGCACCACAGTGACAGCGAGCCCGAGGCTGCTGTTGGAGAAACTTCTCACTCTCCAGGAGGGGGGGGGGCAGGGAACAGCACAGCAGCTGCTGGAAAGGAGTCAGGTGCAGGGCTGGGCGAGCTAGCCGGCACTCTACATGCTCACACCAGGCTGGAGGGAGAGGAGGGGGGCTTCCTCAGAGGGGAATCCCAGCACTGGAGAGGAGTCAGGAAGGTCCTGCTGGTCGGGAGCAGTGGGGGAGGCTCGGCTGGAAGCCACTCACGGAGCAGGGACCTGAGACCATCCAGTTTGTTGGGGAAAGCCCGTTGTCTGCTTTGATAACCAGCCTTCTTCCTTCTAGCTCCCTTGTCCCTGGGAAGAGGACAGCATGGGAGAGGACAGCCGCTCTGCAGGAAGAGGACGGCATGGGAGAGGACAGCCGCTCTGCAGGAAGAGGACGGCATGGGAGAGGACAGCCACCCTGGGAAGAGGACGGCATGGGAGAGGACAGCCGCTCTGCAGGAAGAGGACGGCATGGGAGAGGACAGCCACCCTGGGAAGAGGACAGCATGGGAGAGGACAGCCGCTCTGCAGGGAGCTATGGCTCCCTTGTCTGCCACCCTGGGAAGGGGACAGCCGCTCTGCAGAAAGAGGACAGCATGGGAGAGGCCAGTCGCTCTGCAGGAAGAGGACAGCATGGGAGAGGACAGCCGCCCTGCAGGAAGAGGACAGCATGGGAGAGGACAGCCACCCTGGGCAGAGGACAGCATGGGAGAGGACAGCCGCTCTGCAGGGAGCTTTGAGCGCCTCTGAGAACAGGACTGCCCACTGCTCGGCCTGGTGCTACGGACTCGTCTGTCTGGTTTGCAAAAGGTCTTCAAGCTGCTCGTGTATGACATGTACCATTTCTTTATGTCTATGTTATACTTCAATTTAAAAAAAAAGCAAGCTCTGGACTAAACAGCAAGGCCCCGGGTTCCAGCTGTGCTCTGCAGAGTGGCCGCCTTGCCTTCACTCTCTCTGGGCTCCAGCCTTCTACGGGACCGAGGAGAGAAGCAGGCGGAATTCCACCACGCCTCCCCTGTGGCCGTGGCA
Organism: Saccopteryx leptura; assembly: GCF_036850995.1. Classification (NCBI taxonomy): domain Eukaryota; kingdom Metazoa; phylum Chordata; class Mammalia; order Chiroptera; family Emballonuridae; genus Saccopteryx; species Saccopteryx leptura. The sequence continues at coordinate 11,466,663 of NC_089508.1, read as the reverse complement.
GCCATCGCTGCTGACCACGGCAGCGGCCACTGGGGGATCGTAACAATGTTTTGTGCTGAGCCCAGTGAGACTCCAGAATCCCGATGAGCACTCGGTCCCGGAGGTCGATGAGCCCAGCACTCACGGTGGGCCCCACATGCTGTGCGCAGAAGTACCTCTTCCGGGGTTCCCGGGAGCCCACGAGTCAGGCTTGTGTGTGCTAACTCACCCACCACTCGGATGCTTGAAATTACCTCCTTGTGGCTGTTAAAAGCTACCCACGGGGGCTTTTACAAGAAAAGAAGTGACCTTGGGCTTACTCAGCATAATCTTGCTCCTGCTTCTTCCTGGGAGCACAGCCCAAGCCCAGGTGATGGCCACAAAGCCTGGCTTTTTCCACACCAGGTGGTGGGTGAAAGCCAGGAAGCTTCCAGTCCCTAGAGTCTGGACACTATGATGGGGGGTTCCTGGCAAGATTCTAAGATAGAGTATTGTTATTTTATTATTAATAATTACAATAATGGCGATGACAGCAGCTAACTTTCCCCCACAAAGCACAGGACAGCGTTCTACATACTTTGCAGGAACTGACGCATTTATTCCCCAAAACAACCCTATGCAGCAGGTTCTATTAGCAGCCCATTTGACGGACACAGAAACTGAGGCTCAGAGCACCTCAGTACCTTGCCCAGGATCTCCCAGCTAGGAAGAAGCCAGAATGGGACTTAGAACCCAAGCTATTAGATTCCAGAACCCTCTAGAGCGAAACAAGGCATGGGGAGGCCTGGCCAGAGGAACAGCGTCCATTCTACCATGGCTAGGACTACCCACTGCATGCTCCCAGGGTTTATGTGAGGAGGAGAAAGGAAGCCTCTCTCACGTCCTGCTAGCCCAAGCCTAGGCCTTTAGCCTGCTGGTTCAGCCGGGAGACCTGGCACGTGGCACTGGATGTCAACACGAGACACAGCAAGAGAAGACGGCACAGAGTTTGCAACTTCCTCTCCCGGGGCAGAGCCTCAGACGGTCAGACCTTGCAAGGCTAAGGGTCCCTCAGGCTAGCCTGCTGTTTCAAAAAGGAGAAAGGAAGTGGAAACTAGACCAAGTCACACAGCACAGGGCGGAGCTGAGACTGCGGCCCACCTGCTGCTCCTGCCACCCCCGGGAGCCACCTCACTGGGCCAGAGTCTCTACGTCGGTTCCCAACCCCAGATCGAGAAATCTAACACACTGGAAAACAGACACCGCTTCGCAGAGCGGACAAGTGACATGCTGGGTGTCAGCGTTCACAGTGGCCTCCGGGAGGGGGGTCCACGTGGCACCAAGGGAAGCACACGCAGGATCTCGGGGCGGGCACAAGCTGGACGCACGGGAGGGTCACAGTGGACCCCTGTTGGACGACGGAGGGTCCCCGCAGAGGGAGCACTGACCGAACACAGCGGTGCCACCAGCAGTCGCAGCTTCAGAGGCACAGCTCACTTCTGCCGAGTGAAACCTGCTCTGGAGGTCAGCTCCACGTGACGAGGTCGTGAGCCGTGCTGGGCATGGCTTTCCAGGGAAAACAGCTACGGAATCCTCCGGGCAGACCACTGAAACCGTGCAATCAACCACTGTGCGTGCGTGGACATACAATCAGCTGAGGCCGGGGCCAAACGTCCCCCGGGCCAAGCCTCCCTGGCATCACCAGGAAGCCCTGCCTGCTCATGAGAGCCTCCAGAGAGCCACACACCACAGACAGTCCTGAGAATCCGCGCCAGGCCCGGCTGCCTTGACGTGACAGTGTGCCGGGCGGCTGACCATGGCCCAGCTAAACCCTAACACGCATGGCCATTCAAGGATGACAGGCCAGGGGTCTGAAGAGGCAGTCAGGTCTGGTAGAGAGCTGGGGCTGGAAATGCGTGCAGCTACACCTTGGGATTGGGCTCCCAGAGGCCAAGGGGAGGTTGCAGCAACGTCCAGTCCATTCCAGGGGCAGGACTGCCCAGTCCAGCCGGGCAGGTGCCATCTGCAGAGTCTAGCACTGAGCGGGGCAGTGTACCACCTGGGCACCAGTCCCCGACAGTCCACAAGGCTTTTGCCCTCCGATCACTGGCAGGTCACCCTTTCAGCTCAGCCACCTGGCCGGTCCCAATCCCAGCACAAGGACCCTGAGGCACTGTGGACGTTAAGGCAAAGGCAGAGTCAAGACACTGGGGTTCAAGTCCTTCGGACCACCATGGACTTGTGCACTTCCTGAAAGTCACTAGGTTATTTGTATCTCAGTCTTACCATGTATAAGATAATGCATGTGTTTATATTTACAACACTCTTTCTAACTGTGAAGGCCTAGGAGTCTTTCATTCTGCAATGTGATCAGTGAACAAAAGCTCTGAGGCTCCTGCGTGGGGCCAGAGTGCCGCCCGAGGCCTGAGGCCTGTGCCCTTGCTCATGTGCACAGCGCAGAAGCTACGCCAGACCCAGCAGGGCAACGAGTATGTGCCCACCACACTAGAAGGGAGTAAGCAGGCCAGGCACACAAGGACAGGCAGACAACGGCTCCATCCAGGGACAGATACCTGCTTACCAGCGAGACCAGCCTGTCCTTCTGTGCAGGCACTAATGTGACCCTCCGTGTGCTGCACACTCAGCCCTGGCATGCAGAGGGCATCTCCTCGCCAGCTGCTGCTTCTCTCACGCTTCTAAAACCGCTCCCTGGGAGCACAGGCTTCCCTAACAGCAGACACCTTGGTCTTAATCAATCTTTGTATTCTAGAGAGCTCTCTAGTGTCTGAGCATTCAGCCGGATGTCTCCCGGGGAGCAGGAGACCCCCGCCAGCAGTGTGTACACGGGGGACATCACCTCTTCAGCGGCAGAGCAGCCCCACGCTGCCCACCCTCGCTGGGGCTCCTGGCAGGGGGGGACGTGGGTGACCGGTGGTAAGAGAGGAGGGGAGTGTTGCCCAAGGGTGCGTTGGTAAGGGGGAAAGACAGGGTTTCTAGAGGCCAGGGACACTGAGCCACAAAGGGTCACAGGTGTGGGCTGAGGAGGCATTCCAAGCAGAGGGGACAGCAGAAGCGAAGGCGGCGGGGGTGAGGGGGGTGGAGCTCAGCACGGCCTGATGGATGTAGGTCTCCCGGGAAGGTTACGTTAACGCAGAGGACACAGAAGAGACAGCTGGAGACAGACCAGCCAAGGCATTTTGGTTTGATCCTAAAGCAATAGGGTTCTGAGCAGGAAGTGACAGGGCCAGCTCTGAGTGTTGCAGTGACCCGTCTCAGAGGCTGCGTCTAGAAGGGTAAGGGCCCTAGCGTGTCAGACGCAGCGCTGGCCTTGGGGGCAAACATGCACAGGACCCCCGTTCAGGAAGAAGTGAGACGCTGCCACACCTTGGGCACGACACCCCCTCCATGATTCCGCAGAGCCGGTGTAAGGGAATTACAGTGCAATCTGCCCATCGCCCTAGTGGCTCCTCAGGCACTCTTTACACCCGCGAGCTCAGGCCGGCACGGGTCAGGGCCTCAGCACAGGGATGGAGAAGACAAAGGGGAAATGTGAGCACGGGGCACCGGGCAGAGGCAGGGACATTCAGGTCCAAAGTCTGAACAGACTGTGTGTATCTGGCATGGACCCGGCCCCGCCCCGGGCCCTGACACAACAGGATGAGGAGGTGACCGCGAGGATCCGGGCCCTCTCCCACACTCTGCGACTCCGTGCCAAGTGACCCTGACCGGAAACACTGCCAGCCATGGTGGAACACGGACCAGCACTCGGTTGGTGGGAGTTTAACTGGTACCACTTCTAGGAAAGAAACAGGCAACAGACAAGATTAAGACTGCATAAACTCAGCATTTCTCTTTCTAGGTACTGACACCACAGAGCTGTGCACACAAAGATAAACATACAAGGGTATTTCCACCGCCGAGGAAAGTTTGTAATGCATGATCAGAATGTCCTAAATGTCTATTAGAAGAGAACCAGTTAAGAAAAGGTTAAGATCATTTTATGGAATACCATGCAGCCATTCAAATGAACGAAGCCGCCTGACCAATACGCATCATTTCCAAGATGTATCGTACAGAACAACGGCTCTGTGTGGGTAAGGGAAGCCATCTTTGTTTGCATATACAGAACCCCCTGAAGAGGTTCAAGGCCACTGGAACCAATGGCTGCCCCAGGACAAGAACCAGGAGGAGACTACTCTCGAATCTGTTCTCCATGCACGGGTAACCCATTACCAAAACAAGTCGGCTGGGATTGCTGGCAGCCGCACAGCGACGACACAGAGACAGCTGCACCTACAGGATCCACCGGAAGCACGTCCACGAGGAGACTGGTGAAATTCACTGTCCTAGGCCTGGCTGGGGCTGGCAAAACAGTGGGGCATTCCAGGAGGGCAGAGGAAGCTTACAGGGTAGAATGCCAGCAACAACCACCCTCCCCCACCTCTGCTGGTGAACAGAAGGGTCACACAGAGCAGGGGTTCGGGAAGGACAAGGCCAGGTCAGCGTGTCCAGACCCAGCCTCCGGAGTGAACTGTACAAGACGCATACCACGCATGGCGCAAAGGAACCCTTCCCCGGACTCGAGGAAGGTACAAAGAGAGTGCCCGGGTTCCCCGGGTGTGTGGCTCTGCACACACGCCCGGTGCGCCTGCAGTGGCCCCCGGGCCAGAGGCAGCCACATCTGAAGGCAGACACTCTCATCCCCCTGGGTCATCTTCCCAGAGCGCCTCAGGTGTCCCGCACCTTGCTCCGCCACCTGGCAAGTGGCGTGCACAGGCCTGGGAGAAACCACGGCCCCAGCAGGGGACAGACTCTGCAGCTCACAGAGGTGACAGGGAAGTCCAGGTTTGTAGCTCTTGTCAAAGTATAACCAAGAGGCTGTGGCAGAGGGTGGGAAGGAAACTGAACACTTTATGACTTGAGACGACAAATACCTTCTCCCCCTTCTCTGCCAGACCCCCTGCTGAAAACAGTGCCTCCCTTTCTGTCCCCGAATTTCAGTGCCAAACTTAGAGCGTTCCCCATCTCCCATCAATGGGAGGCCGGCAAGGTGCCCAGTCGGATTGCTCATCTCACAAATGTCACATGCACTGTCACAGTGCCACACCACTACTCAGGTCCTCGGGCAAACAGAGCCACCAGGGCCACACAGAGCCTGGGGAGCTGGGATGGGCGGGGCTGGGGGCTGGCCGAGAAGGCATCTCCCAGGCTGGCGCTAAACCAGGACAGGCCGCCTTTCCACTCGGGATCACCGCTGGGGCTGGAGGGGTTCCCTGGGTCATTGGGCCGACTGTCACTGCTGACCACTGAGCACAGAGAGGACCAGAAAGGGGCTGCCTGGGCCCAGGTCACAACAGCTCAGTTCCACACCGGCTCAGCAGCGGCCCCCTGGCTCCTGAAGCGCCTGTCCCCACCCCAACGCACCTTCTCCACATGCGCTCAGGTACCTGTGGGGCAGCCCCAGCCCCAGGTGGCTTCCCAGTGCCCAGACGAAGGCCTGCTCGGCTCGGCCCGCCCTGCCGCCAGGGTCCCCCTCACGGCTCCTGCCTGCTTGAGGGGGTGTGCGAGTGTGACAGCCGGCCTCATGGGTGTGCGAGTGTGACGGCCGGCCTCAGGCACCCGCCCTGCTGTCAGCAGAGCGAGAGGGGACTTCCGGAACCACAGCAGCGTCTGCAGTGGGCTGCTGAGCTCTGCAAAAACCGAGCGTCGCCCTGGCCAGCGGCCATCTGGCCCCTCACATCCGCACTCAGCCACCCCGCTCCTGGCTGCGTGAGCACAGTGGGAGCTACCGCTGTCCGAGGCGACCCCGGCCATGACCTCGGTGCCACAGGCCACTGTCTTCACTTCCGGCTGCACATTTCAGCCCTCGTCTAGCCAAGGCCACCGAGCATGCTCAGTTCGCACATGCTCCCCTGGCCACTGTGCTCTGGTTGCACCAGCTTACTCCAGGCTCCCAGACCTCTGTGTCTGTCCTGCTCAGCGGCCTGGACAGATGCTGCCCCCTGGCCTGCTCCACACTCTCCCCTGGCTTCCCAGGACTCTTAGGCCTCTGAGCTCAAGTGTCAGCTCCTCAGAGAGACTTGGTTCTAAGAACCTCCCTGTTGGTTCAATCACAGGTGGTGACCTCTTCCTCGGGTGACCCTGCATCACCGGCCTCACCCCCGGGGGTTCATCAGCTGCTGGCCAAAGTCCCTGCGAGGCATATTTGGAAAGGCACCAGAGAGTTCTGAGTGAACCCGGGCAAGTGACTTAACATCCTCGGGCCTCACTTTCCTCACCCAAGAAATGGGGAAGTAACTCCATTTTCCCAGGCCTGGGTTTTTCTTCTTCCTAGAACTTAACATAATTGGAGGCTGCGTTACCTTTTCCTCTATTTACTTGTGTTCCGTTTGCATTGCCTGCCCCTGCCCCAGCCCTGCCCCCCTCCACCGCACACACACACATACCACTCGCCAGGCAAGGGCTGCATCCGCAATGTCTTCTGGGATTCCTGGAGCACAGGAAGAGCTCTCACTCATCAGTGGACACCGAGAGCCAGGGGACAGGCCAGGGGCTGGAAGCCAGGCAGTGTGGGACACAGACCCCCCCACGAGCGTGGACTACGCAGGGAGGGGCTCAGGGAAGGGCCCTGTGCCTGGCTCGGCCCGGACCCGCATATGCCCTACCTGAGCAGCTTTGTTCTTGGCCAGAGAGAGGCTCTGTGGTGGATCACACGAGGTCAAAGGGGGCCGCACCGCGCTTTATCCTGGGCATGTGGCCCGCACGGGCGGGACAGAAGCGAGTCAGGGAGTCACAGTCCCAAAACAAAGCAGGAGGAGAAGGCAACAGGGCGAGCTCCCTGCTGCAGGGGTGACTGAAGTAAAGAGCCCACGAGAACACAAGCCTCTGGGCCCCAGACCCACAGCCCGGGCCCGGCACCCGGGGAGGCCTCCGGGACCCCAGACCCACAGCCCGGGCCCGGCACCCGGGGAGGCCTCCGGGACCCCAGACCCACAGCCCGGGCCCGGCACCCGGGGAGGCCTCCGGGACCCCAGACCCACAGCCCGGGCCCGGCACCCGGGGAGGCCTCCGGGACCCCAGACCCACAGCCCGGGCCCGGCACCCGGGGAGGTCTCCGGGGCCCCAGACCCACAGCCCGGGCATGGCACCCGGGGAGGCCTCCGGGATCCCAGATCCGCAGCCCAGGCCTGGCACCCGGGGAGGCCTCCGGGGCTCCAGATCCACAGCCCGGGCCCGGCACCCGGGGAGGCCTCCGGGGCCCCAGATCCACAGCCCGGGCCCGGCACCCGGGGAGGCCTCCGGGACCCCAGACCCACAGCCCGGGCCCGGCACCCGGGGAGGCCTCCGGGGCCCCAGATCCACAGCCCGGGCCCGGCACCCGGGGAGGCCTCCGGGATCCCAGATCCACAGCCCAGGCCCGGCACCCGGGGAGGCCTCCGGGATCCCAGATCCGCAGCCCAGGCCCGGCACCCGGGGAGGCCTCCGGGGCCCCAGACCCGCAGCGGGAATGGCTCTGCTGACCCCATAGGGCTCTCTGAGCCGCTCAGAGTGCTCAGAGTGATGCAGGGGCCTCAACCAGGGGGAATCTCCCCCCGGGAGACGTTCAGCAACGTTGGAGAGGCTTTTGGTTGTCACAATTGGCAGTGGTGCTACTGGGCATCTAGTGGGTGGGGGCCAGGACGCTTCTGAACACCCTGCTGTGCATGGACAGCCCCCCACAGCACAGACTGATCAGCCAACGTGTCCACAGGGCCGAGGCTACAGAACCCTAAGACAATGTGCGTACAAGTTCTTTCCACAACTTGGGAAAAACGGATTGTTAATAAACATTAGTGTTTCTGGAGTCCAGCACACCTCAGACCCAGTACTGCAAAGCACTGACCACCTACCCACACACAGTGGGACCACGGCCAGCACGCTGGGCCAGAGCGCGGGCTTCCGGGAGGCTGCCCCCCCCCCCCCCATACCACCCAGTGCTGTACAAAGTCCAGCTCTGCGCCAGGCTGGTAACAGGGTCACAAGGTCACGGATCTCCCTGGGGCGGGGTGGGGGGCGCTTCCTGTCCACACAGGAAAGGCCCTACAGACGGCTAATGGCACTAAATGGCACCAGCATCCCCAGGGCAGAAAAGAAGGATTCACAGCCACCGCCAGCCGGGCCGGGGCGCACAATGGACAGATTGTGCACCGTCTCCTCCATGGGAGAAGCGGCCTTGTGACCCAGGGCAGCCATCGCGGCGAGGCTGACCTCATGGCCACCCCAGGACAGGATCTCCCCTCTGGGCCACACCACCCGACGAGGCTGACCTCATGGCCACCCCAGGACAGGATCTCCCCTCTGGGCCACACCACCCGACGAGGCTGACCTCACGGCCACCACAGGACGGATCTCTCCTCTGGGCCACACCACCCGACGAGGCTGACCTCACGGCCACCCCAGGACAGGATCTCCCCTCTGGGCCACACCACCCGACGAGGCTGACCTCACGGCCACCCCAGGACAGGCTCTCTCCTCTGGGCCACACCACCCGACGAGGCTGACCTCACGGCCACCCCAGGACAGACTCTCTCCTCTGGGCCACACCACCCGACAAGGCTGACCTCACGGCCACCCCAGGACAGGATCCCTCCTCTGGGCCACACCACCCGACAAGGCTGACCTCACGGCCACCCCAGGACAGGATCTCTCCTCTGGGCCACACCACCCGACGAGGCTGACCTCACGGCCACCCCAGGACAGGCTCTCTCCTCTGGGCCACACCACCCGATGAGGCTGACCTCACGGCCACCCCAGGACAGGATCCCTCCTCTGGGCCGCACCACCAGATGCGCCCAGCTCTGCCTCCCCTGGCATCTGCCAGCCAGTGTTTCATCATGTGGCATCAGCTGTGCCAGAGGTTATCCCAGACGGCAACCTCCTCCTCAGGTGACCCCAAGTCATCGGCCCTCACCCCTCCCACGTCTGTCAGCTGCCAGCCAAAGCCTCTCTGAGGCATATCTGGAAAAAGCGCGGGTGGAGTTTTAACTGAGTAAACCCAGGCCAGTGGCTTAATATCCTCGGGCCTCAGTTTCCGCACCCCAAATATGGGGAAGTAATTCCCTCTTCCCAGGGTTGAGATAAGGACTGAACGAGGTAAGAGACTGAAGAGCCCAAAGCAGAGACGGCGACCTGGATGCGCTCCGGGAACAGGGGCCTCTCCGTGGCTCCAAGGTGCCCACCTGCATCCTTCACTGGCGCCCTCGGTTCTCACTCTGACCACCCAAACAAGAGGCCCACCTGCCGCCAGGTTCTGCCCCCCAAGGGCCAGAAACTCACAACTTTTGATAGGTTTAGATGTCATCTTCTAAGTCGGAGGAGGAGGCCTGGAACAAGAAACACGTTCCTTCCTTCCCCTCCCCCTGCACCCCTCCGTCATCCCACCTCAGGGTGACAGGGTCTGATGTGGCATGGCCGTGACAGTGTGTCTGAGGCCAAGAGGTCAGGAGCAGAACGGAACCACGGCCTTGAGGGTGACCACCATCGCTACCAGCAACCGCCTTCTGCACTGGGACCACAGCTCCCACGGCCACAGTCTGACGTTGCCACCCTGGCGTGCTCCTCATGTGGCAGTTGGGGCAAGCACAGCCCAGGTGAGGGGTGCCCGGGACCCCTGGTGCCTCCCCTCCCCTGTCCTGCCTGTTAAGCTAAACTCAGTTTGCATTTTCCACTCCGCTGTCACAGAGCACAGCTCTCGTTTGGGGACACCTTCATAATCACTGCCTGTTGGGCAGATAAAATATATTATGCAAAAAAAAAAATGTATTATGCTCACTTTGTTAAAGATAGCAATGCCCACGTGGAAGCCATCACCCAGGTGATATTAATGTGTGTTGGGGGCAGGCTGTGGGCAGGCAGGATCCTTGTAGCCTGGGGCTTAGTTTTAGGACTAAGCCTTTCCCACCCTTTTTGATGTGGGGTGGTACAATCCCATCATGCCTCAGATAAGTGACTTTGTATTAGAGACTTCCTTATTTTGTATATTGGATTAAAGGTTTTGAATCTACACTATAAAATGAGGGCAGAACAGGAGCTTGCGCTCTTGGTTCCTGAGATTAGTATTAGAGAGAGGAGAGCAGAGAAAGGCCACGTGGAGGAGGCCAGGAGAAGCAGCCAAGATGGTGGAGTGTTGAGTGAGAAGCCAGTTTGTGCAGAGTTTGTGCAGGGAGAAGGAAAGAGATGGGGAACAGAGGTGAATAAGTCTGGAAACCTTTGATTCTAGGAAACTCGGATAAGTCAGTAGCTTTGTGAGCACTGAATGTGAGTGGGTTTTGGAGCCCAGTGTGTGTTTTTACTTGCCTGCCGGGTGCAAGCTAGGATTAAAAATGATGGCTCATCAGTTTTTGGCTCTATTGTTTCTTTGCCGACTGTTCAAATCCAGTGCAAACCTGTATGGGCCGGGCTGCTGTGATGGTGGCCGTGGCCACTGGCTTTCCACTGCCTCATTGACTCCAGTTATGACTAGGAGCTCTCACGTTGGCTGGGCCCAGCCACAGATAATGGTGTAACAATACTGACGAGAATGAGCTGACATAACTGAGTGTCACCAAGTGCTACTCCGACTGGCCGAGTGCTTCCCTGTGTCATTGCGCCCCGGGCACTAACAGAATGGTGAGGGCTTACACCAAGAGTTTTCATTCATTTAATCCTTACACCAACCCTACCTGGCGCTTTAATTGCCTTTTTTGTTATTTTTAGACGAGCCCTGCAGGGCTGCTGTGTCATTGCTCATGTTTGGCCCCCTGACCTGCAGGGGACCTTCTTCCCTGACCTCCTGCAGGCAGTCATAGCCTCAGGGTCGGTGCAGCCACTGAAATGCGAGAGTCCACGGCCAGTGTCACTTCAGGGCAGACACAAGATCCAGAACGAGCTTCACTGAGTTCTCCTCCCTTACCACGATGGCCCGTGCACAGCTGCCCCATCGTCCCAAGTCCCCGACACACAGCAGAGCTCAGGCAACCTCCCCACAAGGCAGAAATAAGCCTGCGCTGGGTGCCGGGAGCCACCTGTTACTGCAGTGTGGCCAAGCCCACCTGAGAGATGGGCAGGAAGGGCCGGAAGCCATCCCCTCCACTGTCCTCAAGGGGAAATGGAGCCTGCAGCTGCACTTCTAGGGAGAGACAGGTCACTCGTGGCCCGCTTCCTGCCCGGGGCCAGGCCCAGCAGATGTCTGCCTCACTCCTCCGGGATCATCAAGCCTGAGTGTTCTGGGTGCTTGACACGTGCTAAAACACTCAGTCCGCCCACAGCCCTGGGAGGTGGGGACTACAGCTGGCCACAGTTTAGAGATGAGGAACTGAAATACAGAGTAAGTTAAAAGGCATGCCAAAGGCCAGCCAGCAGGACGTGGTGGGAGAGCTCTAAGCCAGGCGGTGGGCTCCAGTCAGTGTTCCTAACCATGCTGCTAGGGGGGCCCAACAGTCTACTGGGGGGAGAAGGCGGACCAGTGGGCTCTAGATATCTACACAGAAAGGATAGGAGGGCGCCAAGGACGAAGATAAACAGATGACTAATAAGCACGCAGAAAGATGCTTGACATCGTTAGCTGTCAGGGGCATTTAAATCAACACCACAAGCCCTGGCCAGATAACTCAGCTGGGTAGACTGTTGTCTCCATACGCAAAGGTTGTAGGTTCGATCCCCAGTCACTGCACATACAGGAACAGATCAATGTTTCTCTTTCTCTCTCAAATCAATTAAGAAAACAAAACAAAACACCACAAGATACCACTTCATACCCACTGAGATGGCTAAGGTCAAAGTCAGGGAAGTGCTGGGGAGGGCATGGAGAGAGCGGAGCCTTTATACACTGCGGTGAGAAGGGAAAAGTCTGGCTGCTCCTCGACTGACCCCGTGACCCAGCAATTCCACTCCTGGGTATTTACCCCGAGAAGTGAAACACACGTGCATGCAAAACAAGTGCAGGCGTGTTTGTAGCACTGTTATCCAGAACAGCCACCGGACGGGACCGCCAGATGTCCATCGGGCGATGACCGGGTAACGCGTGATGCGCTGACACAACGGCGTGTTCAGGCGTGACGGGGATGAAGCACTGGTTCACGCTACCACATGGATGGGCCCTGGACACGTGCTGAGCAAAAGAAGCCGGAAACAAAACATCCCGTATTACGTGATTCCACTCATGTGAAAGTCCAGAGCAGGGTGATCTACAGGCAGCAAGTGGGTTGCTCAGGGCTGGGAGCAGGTGACAGTGACAGTTAAGGAGTAGAGGGTGCATTTGGAGGTGATGGAAATGTCCTGAAACTGTGGTGATGGTTACACACATCTGAGTACACCAACCACCCCTGGACTGTGTGCTTTAAACAAGAGAACCGTATGGTACGCGAGGTATCTCTCAATAAACCTAGTTTGAAACTAAGGGGTGGGGGGGGGGGCGGGGCACTGGGCTAGTAAGGACGAGTCAGTGCTGTGTCCTCTCAGGTGAGACGGTGACAGAGAACCACAGGGACAGCGTGCGTTCCCTGCCGGCACCACGACTGTGATGAAAGGCTTCTCACCCAGAAGATCCACCTCATGTCATCAAACAGCTAGCAGGGGCCTGGGAGGCGAGGGGGACGCTGTCCCGTGGGAGCAAGACGCAGGCTGGCCTGCCACAGCTGAGGGGGGAGCGCCCAAGACCAGGGCCTGAGGCGAGGGGGGGGGCCCTGCGGAGCCTCCAGCGGCCCGCGCTCCCTCCGCATCTCAGAACCCACTGGGCTCCGGGCTCCGAGGACCATGCTGTCCTCGTGGCCAGGGCTCATCTTGCACAGGCAGTTCCCCCCACCCCCAGCCCCCCCACAGGGCCTCTCTCACTCCCATTTAATCCGATCGTATGCTCCCCACCCCCAGCCTGCAGGATCAAGTCCAAGCTCCACAGCCTGGAGTGAAAAAGCCAACCTTATCTCCAACCTCATCGTCCTGCCACCCTGACACTGGAGGCATGCCACACGCACCCAACAGGCAGAGCCGTGGCCGCAGGGACCCTCCTGGCCTCCTCCCTCTGGTGCCTGTGCCCGGCTGCCCACTGCAACCGCTTATTCCCTCCACTGAGCTGCCAGGGCGCCCTGCACAAGGCCAGCACCAACAATGCCCTTCCACTCCACAGATGTGGAGGCCCATGTGAGGCAACGGGAATGCCAGGTGTGCATGAAGCAGACGCAACCCCGCCCCTGTGGAGCTAACGCCCAAATGGAGAGAACAGCAGTAGCAACTGATAAAGAATTACAACCTCCCAGCCGGACCAGGGGGTGACAGAGTGGATAGAGCATGGGCCTGGGATGCTGCAGACCCAGGTTCAAAACCCCAAGGTTGCCGGCCTGAGCATGGGATCATGTCTATGATCATTACGGTCGCTGGCTTGAAGCCCAAGGTTGCTGGCTTGAGCAAGGGCTCACTGGTTCAGCTGCAGCCCCCTGATCAAGGCACATATGAGAAAGCAATCAATGAACAACTAAAGTGACGCAACTACGAGTTGATGCTTCTCATCTCTCTCCCTTTCTGTTTCTCTCTCAAAAAAACAAACAAACACAACCTTACAAAAGGAGGGAAGGAAAAGTGCAGCGTTCTGAGACTCTAGGATGGGAGATAGGCCCTCAGTCAGATGACCAGGGAGACCTCCCGGAGGGAGGGGTACCTGAGCCAGGACCAGGGAGGGGCACGGATCCAAGCAAGGGAACGGCTTGTGGAAAGGCACTGTGGTGGGCTAGAGCGCAGAGCAGGACTGGCAGCCCCCGCAGGCCGGGCTGGAAACCACATCTTGAGTCTTGACCGTCACGTCTGTGCGGGCACGGCGTGGGCTTACGGCAGGCCACACAGGGCCCGGTCTGCACCTCTCCCAGCTCATCACGGTGGGCCAGGGTCCCTCACGGCCTACCCTCCACGCTGGGGCTCCGTCAAGGATGCGCCACTGCAGAAGAAGCTGTCCTTGTGTTCAGACCAAGGATCCAGGGGCCATGAGGGGGACACCTGACATCCTTCCAGCTAATCAAGATGGGGAGAAGAGATGACAGTTTAGACTTTTAGACTCAAACCTCCCCTTCTGGGCACATGCAGGGAAAATCCCACGAAGATCCACCCAGGCCGCTCCACGTGCCTCTTAGCACATGATCACCACAACCCTTCTGGGCAATCGTGGGGCTGCAAGGGGGAGGGCCAGCCCCCAGCCACACCTCACAGGGGGGCCAGGACGCCACAGGGAGAAATCCTCCTTGCCCCCGCTGAGGCCAAGAGGCCCTTGAGCCCTGGGACAGGGACCCTGCCACCACCCCAGCCTCACCGGCCACGTGGGCACAGCCCGCGAGGGACCTTTGCTCAGGTCTGTTCGCTGATAACTGCAGCCCCAGCAGAGCCCTGGCGGCACCGGGCTGCTGGCTCCACATGAACTTGGCACAGAAAACAACTGAATCATCTCAACCGCTATCCAAGCCAAGCCCTCAGGGCCAATATTTAAAAAAAAAAAAAAAAAAGCTTAGAGGTGGTTTCCATGGCAACCCGCTTGAGTGATCTGCCATAAGCCCCAGGCCTACACTCTCCAACCCGTCCACAAGGGCAGCCAGAAAAAAAGCTCAAACGCTCAGCTCTGCGGAGTCCTCCCCATCCCGGGCCATGCAGGCTTAATGGGAGCATCCCAGAGGGCTGCCAGGACCGTCGCAGAAACTCCTGTATCTCAGCCGACACCCCACCCCGCCTCCCCGGGGACCCGAACGGCCCAGGAGGAGGCCTTTCGAGATGAGCCCCTTCCGGAGCAAACCATCTTACTGTTTTCTTACTCACAGCAAAGTGTGGAAAGGCCAGCTCTGCAAACCTGGTCCCTGGGCTCTGCTTCCTGCCTCTGAAACCGACTTCCTTCACAGACCCTGTGCCCCTCCTCCCACCTAAGCCAATGTCTCTTTTGCTAACGTCTCAAAAATATTAAAACAGGAATCTGCAAACAACATGTGATCAAGGTCAAACGTCAGCCTATCTGGTCTGGCTCTGGAACGATCGTTGCATGCAGGGGGGACAACAGGTCGTCCCCGACAGCGCCGGGCCCGGTGGCAGGAGGCCTGCAGCTGCCGGCCTCTTCCCTGGCCCGCACTCCTGCCTCTGGTCCTCCTCTCCGCCAGCCTCCGCCTGTCTCCTCTCTTCCTGGGGCCTCTGGAAAGTGCAGCCTGTCACCCTTTTCCCCAAAGGATTGTTCTCCTCACAAAGGAGGAAACGTCCTGGCCTTATCAGATATCCGGCTTCATGCAGAGGAACAGATTGCAGTGAAAATTTATCCCAGAAATCCCAAGGCTGCGAGGTTAGCCTGAGGTCACCTCAGTCATCTGAGGGCTGGCTGGGTGTGTGTGCCCTGGGCGGGCCAGACTCCAGGGACACAGCAAGACCTCTCCGGGAAACGCACCCGGGGGCTGAAACCCTTAAGCTGCACGTCCCCACCTCCTCTCGACGCCCTCCCTCTGTAACCTCCTTTTCTATCAAGGGAAGGAACCCGGGACCCTGTTCTCCTTGACGGTTCTGTGGTCACCGGCCCTGGGTGTGAGCTTAGCATGGGTCTGGGGGAGCCGGGGGTGTGAGGCCCCCTAGGGGTGGTTGTCCTCTAAGTGCCGGGGCACGGGGTGGGTGGGGCTGTAGCCCTGTATCCCGGAGGGCAGTAGGAACACAGGCACGCCCTCAGTACCCGTGCATACACGCACACACAATGGTGGAAGCATCTAGCAAACAGTAGGAACTTGAACGTACGTGAACATTACTCCTCACGGCAGCCTGGCCACCTTGAGAAGTTGGAACGGCCATCCTACATCATCCCCATTTTACAGAAGAGGAAACTAAGACTCAGAGTGGTTATGGGCTCAAATGACATCGACCTGGACTCCCGGGGCCAGCCTGAGCACTGATATGCAGCGTGTCACCTCCTCCTCCCAACACCGTGTGAGGTTTTCCTGGTGCTGACATGCCTTTCCTGGGGGCCTCCAGCCTTCAGGAAATATTTCAGGCCATTAGCAAGGAGAAGGCCCTGGTGGGCACCCCATGGGGACAGCACCCCTCCCCCACTGCCAGTAGGGCCACAACTACATCTGGGGCCACTTGCACACAGGAAGCAAAGTCAGCCAGGGAGGAGGCGAGAGTCCCAGGGAGGAGGGGGAGGCTGAGGTCACAGCCCCTTAACACGGGAGAAAGAAAACGCTGTCAGCAGGAGGGCTACTGTGCTGCCATGAGAGTCCCCTTTGTCCTGATAAAGACAGACAGGAGGTCACCGCTCCAATTATCACAACTGACAAGCGCTAGCTCAAGCGCCCCCTCCCACCAGGGAGGCCCTCTGCTTCGGTTGCGTTCTCACTGATTATATGACCTTGTTTTACACGACCCCCGAGCCACTTTCCAGAGGAATGAATCACGTTCTTGTCCATCACAGAGAGAGCCCGGGACAAGCAGTGGGGGCGGAGGCAGCACCTCCTGAGGTGGCGGGCAGGTCAGCGTGGGGTCAGGACCCGGGCGCTGGGGAAACGGGTCAGGGAGGAGAGAGCAGCCAGAAGGATGTGGTCTGTGCTCAGAGCCACGCAGACAGGGTCAAGGTAACGAGCAGGAGGGAGTTCTCCCCCAAGGCAGGACTCAGGGGCCAAGTGCAGCTGTCCCAGCTCGGAGACCTCGAGGGCAAGAGGTCCCATCCCTGCGCCAGCCCAGAATCCCCGCAGCGGCTGGTCTGTGCGCGTGCGTGTCCGGACGATGTGCAGGCTGCACCTGGACTCAGCAGTCTCTGACCAGGCGGTCACATCTACACAGGTACAGGATGGAGGGGTGCCAACCTGCCCTGGTTCAGGCCCATTTCACACCCAACCAGACAGAGGCCCTGGCAGGGAAGCGCCTGACCACAAGTCTGGGCTGCAGCAGAACCACTTCTTCGGAGCGCACGGCCAGAGAGCTGCAGAAATGCATGGGCCACTCCTGGGATCTCCCTCCTTCCCGCCCTCACTCACCTGGAACCTGTGCACCAGCTCCAGGGACTGGCTGTCATTCTGGTCGGCTTCGAGGATGACGTCGGTCAGCTTGTGGATGATGACGTCCAAGGGGCCCTGCTCTTCGATTGGCCGGCTAAGGTTCAGCTGCAGGGGGGTGGTGGGGGGAGGAGACAACACAGAGAAGAACATCAGCACCTGAGCCTACCACCCTATGCTGTCCCCCGCCCTCTACATGTATGTCCCTGCAGCATGGACAGAGGGGGGGCAGGAGAGCTGCATGGACAGGGGGGGCAGGAGGGCTGGCACCCGAGGAAACAGGTCAAACAGGATGACCCACTGAGGTCCCAGAACTCCGCCAGGTCCGGCCCTGTGTTTGTACTTCTGTCCCCGAGCCCCATGCTACCCAGGGTACAGACCACACACACATGGAATCAAGGTGACAAGGAACAGGTCAAGCGAGCATCACTGTGAAATCACTTTATAGAGAGAGAGCATTTACTGTGCGCATCCCATCTGCCCGACAACCTAGGTTTTTCTGAAGTCACACAGCCAGATGTGTGCTGAGACCCAAGAAGACACTCCAGGAAAGGACACAAAGTCTCAGCAAAGCTGTGATCTCCCTAACCCCGAGAGCCGCTGCTGCGAGCGACCGGCTGCTTGCTCGTCCCACTGGGATGGGGGCTGATCATGACAAAGTGGAGGCGCGCGGGGCTGCCTGTGATCTGCGGGGCACTGCTCGCCCTGCTCCGCTGGAGACATGATTATTTTTTCAAGAGCACAAGGTCCCGAAGATCGGGCCCCCAGGAGCCCTCTGGCTGACAGTTGGCATCACCTGACCCCGAGGCAGGAGCTCCTGCCAACAGCCAGGGCAGCCTGACACCAGGCTACCTGACCCGCCAGAGGTCCGCTGCCTGGCATGCGGACACCACACCTGCAAGGCCAGGTCCTCTGGAGGCACCTGGCTGACCCCCTGGACGGCCTCAGCAGAAGCCAGATGAGGCCACGAGCCCCTCCCCTTCCCTCAGCCCGTCCCCAAGTGGGCCTCCCTCCAGGACTCAAGGCTGACTGTTCCAGAGTCGTTAGTAGAGAAATCACAATGACAGTACGAATGATAGCTCTGGGAGGCCCCGTGCTAAAAACTTAACGTGTATTCATTTTATTTTCCAACCACGTGGTGAGAAGCAATTTCACAGATGGGTGGAGAACATAGGCTTCTGAAACCTGCCCAGGATCTCACAGTGAGAACGCGGTGGGGACAGGACGCACACTCAGATCCGGGCCTGAGCATGCCACTCACGGCCCCCACCCGGGCCCCCGGCCCTCGCCATGCCCAGGGAAGCTGTCCTCCAGGGCCACAAGCCCCTGGCTGCCTTGTCCTCTGGCTGAGGGCCAAGTCTGGCCAATTGGAGGCACCAACAGAAGATGGGAAGGAGAAAGAGGGAGAAGTCTGGGGGTTCGTTAACTGTCCTCACACCCACCCTATTTCTGGCAGCGGCCACTGTCCCCGTGGGCAGGGCTGCCCCCCTCTCGAAGACCACGGCCATTTCTAGGGTTCCCGTACCGTCCTCCCTCCCTCTGTCCCCTAAGGCCTGGGGTGGTGACAGTTCACCGCGCCCAGGGCGCCTCCCCGCCTCCTGGTGGCTCCTGTGACCCTGCCCAGACCCCGTCGTCCTCCCTTATTTAAACTCTTTTCCAGTTAAACCCCCAGATCCTGCCAGCACTTTCTTGCCGATACCCTTAAGCCCTCTTTTCCACTCTCTGCCAGGAAAGATGTTAAGGGATTTCCCCTACTCAAAAAATAAAGCCACGAATCTCAAGTAAGAAAATGATGAAGACTCCCCTCCCTATGGTGACTAGCGGTGTGCAAACAAAACAAAACAAGACAAAACACAGCACGGAGCCGCTGAGAGGCCGGCCCCTCTCCTGGGGCTCCCGGATGGGGAAGAGGCACCTGTCTGTCCCCACGGCCAGCCCAGGAGCTGGCTGACGTTCCTACCTTCACATACCAGGACGCCAAGAGCCCAGAGGGGAAGATGACGGGCGAGGCCACGCAGCTGGGCAGTGGCCACGCAGCTGGGCAGTGGCCCAGCGGAGGCCTGGACAGAAGCCAAAGAGCAACACCCGCGGGCTCAGGCCCCAGCCGAGCTGCCTGTGCAAAGAGCAGCTCACATCCCTGGGCCTCGGGTCCCCCTTCAGTCAGAACCGGGCCCTGCAGGGCCCACCGGGGTCTGCAGATTCGGTGTTCCACTTCCCTTCAACCCCACTTCCCAGAAATTTGAAGAAGTCAGTGGGAGGTGGTTATTATGGGCAAAGACTAGCAAATTCTCAAAAGGGGCCACAGACACAAGCCCCACGTTGGCCGTATCCCGGGGCTCCCCTGGGACGAGCACCAGGGACGACAGACAGGCCAGGATGTTCAGGCCCAGAGGGCCTCACACGGGAGAGAACCGGCTCACACGGGGGACGCTGGGCGTGCGGCCGGGGTCCCCCAGAAACTGCATCCCCACGAGAGCCTCCCGGGTCTGCCGAGCACCAGGAGGGGCGGACGCCAGCCCGGGAGGAGCCGTGGGGTCCCCGTGGGTTTGGGGAAGGCGGAGGCAGAGGAGATGCCCCGGGCTCATCCTCGCCCGCCCGGCACCGGCCTCGGCCCGTAGACCTGACAACCACGGGCTGTTTCGAAAATACGCTTTCTGCATTCCCGGCTTCTCCGCTGAAGGTAAACAGCTGAGCTCTGGACACCGGCCACCTTCCTTTGTGTATTTTCCAAGCACTTCTATGCCAGGATCACCCTTTCGCGATAACAGCCGCTCGGGACACACAGCAGCCTGGTCTGCTTCCCGCGCGCCCTTGTGCGCGCGCCGCCCCTGCCCAGGCCTGCGCGGGGCTGTCCGTGTCCCCCGAAGGCTCTCCAGCAGCGCGCTGCCTCAGGCGGCCAGACAAGCCTCGCGCCCCCTGAAAGTGCCCCAGGGGGGCTTCCGTCTGGCCCCACCGCTGGGAGGGAGGAGCAGGTCGCTCCCTCAACCGGGCTTAGGGGCACCATGGGGGGCCAGGTGCGTCCTGAGAACCCAGGACCCCCGGGATGGGACCCTCGGAGGACGGGACCCTCAGGGAGCGGAGATGCCAGGGGAGGGGACTCTCAGAAGGGGACACACCTCAGAGGCTCTATTTTCCAGGTGGGGTGGGAGTCGGGGCTCAGGTGGATGGGAAATCATCTCAGTTGTGTCATTTTGTCTTTCTGAGCACACCCTGCCTCCAGGAAGGGAACTTTCCCAGGGCTTGTTGTTCTGTTGCGCGGAAGGGAGCTGATTGGCCTCCCTCGGCGAGGAACAAGGTGTCGTAATGAAAGGACCGCCGCGGTGGCCAGAGGTCTGCAGGCACCACGCTCCCCAGTCACGCCATCCCGGGAGGCCAATGCTGGATGCGGTCTCTGTGGCACTCAGAATCCAGAGGAACAAGGACCCACTGTTCCCTCAGCCACTAAGCAGCGAGGCGGACCAGAGGCGGGGGAGGGCTGCAGGACACGAAACAAAGGCCTGCAAACCCCAGTGGCTGAAAAGTCACCTCAGAACAGGCCACCCAACCATGCCCAGCCAGGCAGCCTCGGCAGGGGGCTCCGGCTCTCCCCACCTTCCCGGCACCTACCCAGCCAGGCAGCCTCGGCAGGGGGCTCCGACTCTCCCCACCTTCCCGGCACCTACCCAGCCAGGCAGCCTCGGCAGGGGGCTCCGACTCTCCCCACCTTCCCGGCACCTACCCAGCCAGGCAGCCTCGGCAGGGGGCTCTGACTCTCCCCCCCTTCCCGGCACCTGCCCAGCCAGGCAGCCTCGGCAGGGGGTTCCGACTCTCCCCACCTTCCAGGCACCTGCCCAGCCAGGCAGCCTCGGCAGGGGGCTCCGACTCTCCACCTTCCCGGCACCTGGTGGGGAGAAGGATGGGCCCGCGGACCCCGGGAAACCCATCACAGCTCAGCTGGCTCCTGGGCTGGAGCAGGTCACTCAGCTGCTCTCTGCCTTGGTTTCCCCATTCATAAAATGAGGGTGCAACCACGTTTTCCCCGATGCTGCACAGGGCTGTGTAAATGGATCAGAACATTCCGTTTGCCTGACTGGTGGTGGCACAGTGGACAGAGCACTGACCTGGGAAACTGAGGTCCCAGGTTTGAAACACTGAGGTCGCTGGCTTGAGTGTGGGATCGTCAACATGATCCCATAGTCACTGGCTTGAGCCCCAAAGTCACTGTCTTGAAGCCCAAGGTCACTGTCTTGAAGCCCAAGGTCGCTGGCTTGAGCAAGGGGTCACTGGCTCAGCTGGAGCCCCCCAGTCAAGCACATATGAGAAAGCAAACAAGAAAAACTAAAGTGATGCAACTACGAGTTGACGCTTCTCATCTCTCTCCCTTCCTGACTCTGTCTCTGACTTAAAAAAAGAACATTCCATTTATGGATGAGGCACAGGGTGATGTTCAGCACATGCAGGTGTTACCACCACTCCGAGTGCTCAAGACAACACTTCTGCTTGCTCGCTCCTTACTTTGACAAGCATTTCTGGGCACCTCCTGGGTGCCAGGCCCTACCCCCTCCTCTCGGGGCTCTCAGGTGGTCGTCTGAGCACGCTGGCTCACGGCAGAAGCCAGCTCAGGTGACAGAAGCAGCCACATGCCGCTCCACGTCCTACGGGGACATGTACCCCTCTGCAGGGAATGTCCCACCCCACCCCCACCCCCACCCCCTTGTCCACACAGTGAGCTCTTGTTTTCCGAGTCCCAGCTCAACAGTTCAATCCTTTTTCAGACTTGCCGACGCGCCCCACTCCAAGGAGGCAGAGCCAGTGGCTCCCTGGTCTCTTCCATATCCCCAGCACCCCTGACATCCCCCCCAGGATTGTACCATAACTTCCCATTACAAAGTCACTTCTTTCACACTAAGAGTCCTCTACCAGACCCCGAGGTCCCCAGTGACCTTGATGAAATCTGACATCCTGAGGACCTAGGACAGTGACTGGTTCAAGGTCAGAGCTTCGCAAGTGTGTGCTAAACGCAACCCCCACTTTAGAGAAAAAGTGACACTGCAGACTAGGCGGGGCGCTCCACGAAGCAGGTGATTCCTCCCGCTCTAGGAGGGGCGCTCCACGAAGCAGGGTGACTCCTCCCGCTCTAGGAGGGGCGCTCCACGAAGCAGGTGATTCCTCCCGCTCTAGGAGGGGCGCTCCACGAAGCAGGGTGACTCCTCCTGCTCTGGCAGTGACAGACGGCCTCCTGGGGGGGGGGGAGGTGTCTAGGCCAAGCCCCGAAGGGAGGAGAGGCAGGAGAGGGAAGAAGAGCACCTCCAGAGACGGGGGAGGAGGTGTGCCCCAAGGAGAAGGGCAGCTACGGGACACAGAACTCGCCCACATTGAATACTCCCAAGCACCTCGGGTGCCCCGGCCACCACCTCTGCAGGAAAGAGCTCGTCCTACAGCAGTGACCTCAGACGGGCACCTTGGGAGCAGCGGCCCATGACCTTCCCCTCTCACGCCTCCTCTGCAGGCAGGAGGCGGAAGATCCGATAAAAGCTGCCAAGGCCCGAGCGTGAGCGTGATTCTGCTGTGCTATGAACAACTAATAAATCTTTAGAGTGTTAAGCCAAAATTTGGGGTGTATATGCTCTAGCCATTAGCCTACCCTGATACAGTCTCCAAAGGGGAGAACATGGCGGGGGGGGGGAACAACATCAAGATGAGATCAAAGGCAGGGGGTCTCCAGGCTGTATTCCCAGCTCTCCCTTCTCTCCCACTTTCCCATATGCGTCCCTGACATGATCAATAACCAGCTAGACATGAAAGAAACAGAAAACCACCCCAGGGGCTCATCGGGCAGACTGGGGACTCAGGAAACCCGGCTCCCACCCCCATGTGCGGGCGGCTCATCCTCTCTGGATGCAAAACACAATGTGTGCTATGACCTGAAAACAGTCTGCGCTTCTCTGAGCAGCCCGAACAGGCTGCAACCGACGTCCAGGCTCGGAAGACGGCAGGTGAAGCCAGCACAGCAGTAAGGCAGGGGCCGGGCCAGGCGTGGGGTCCTCACGCTCTGGGAACTTCGATTTTAACCCCGGCACTAGGTCGCAGCCCTCGTGCACCTGCTCTGTGCTGGGCTCTGTTCTCAACACTTCACATACATCGATTTATTCAATTCTCACTGCAGCCTGAGACGGGGGCCCGAGAGAGAGGCACAGAGGTTATATAAGCAGCCGCGGGCTCAGCGCTCACAGCTACTCTCAACAAGCATCGTTGTGAAATAGCCACCCCTCGGAACTTCCTGGGGGACCGGAAAGTCTTGCTCTAGTGAGGGGAAGCTTGGGGAGCTCGGGGGGTGAGGGCTGGTCACCGGAGAGACCACGCCCTCATTAGAAGCTTTCGGCCCCACCCCCACTCTCCAGGAAGGGGGGAGGGGCTGGAAATGAACTAAAGCAATGGATCATGCCTGTGATGATGATTTCAGAAAAATACCAAGGGTACGGGGGTACGGGGAACTTCTGGGTGGCTGACCTCAGGGAGGTGTTGGTAGGTGGCTCGCTCCACGAGCAGGAAGCTCCGTGCCCCTCTCCACACCCCCTGCCCCACACCTCTCTTCCATCTGGATGTTCAGCTGCACCCTTTCTTGGCTCCTTTCAGAACGAGCAGGTACAGAGTTCGGGAATCCGTTTCCTGAATCTGTGAGCCGCTCGAGCAAATTAACTGAACCAAGGATGGGGTCGTGGGAGCCTTCGATTTTTAGCCAACTGGTCAGGAGCGCAGGTTACAGCCTGGACTTGAGGCTGGAGTCTGAAGGGTCTGGGGGTGGGGGGAGAGTGGGAGGCAGTCGTGTGGGCCGGGCCTTTTAACCTGTGGGATCTGATGCTCTCTGCAGGCAGGCAGTGTCAAAATTGAGTTAGACTGCAGGACACCAGGATGGTGTCCCAGAATTGCTTGGTATGAGAAAAACTCCCCGATCTGGAACCAGAAGGGTTGAATGTGTAAAAGAGAGTCAGGGAGAAACAGAGGCGGTGTGCGTCCCCGGACTAGTGCACTCCATCAAGGTCAGCTACTCCATCAAGGTCAGCTACTCCATCAAGGTCAGCTACGCTTCCCTATTCTTACCATTCCCGTTCCGACTGACCAGTGGAAACCTCCCTGCCTTTCTGTCAAGAGCTCACGGGCAGGCCAGAATTTGAATTCTGCAAAAGTTAGGTCACTCGTACTGACTCACGTTAGACTCCTCGAAAGGATTTGTTGCCACAATAAGATTTCTCATCAGTTACTGATGATTAACATTTACGGCACTTTCTTAGTTTGGGCCAAGACAACTCTAACAAACACGTGAGGTGCAGATGAGGACACCGAGACACAGAGCCCACAGTCATAGGGAGCGATGGCTGTGTGGGAACTCAGGTCTGTCCCTAACCTCTAAACCAATTAACCTCTAAACCAATAGGTGTCCCGGGCGCCTGGGACTTTCTTTCCATCCTTTTCCCCCTCAATTCACACCCATGGAGTGGCGTGTTTTCAGTTGTAACTTCAAATAGAAGTCACTAAGATCAAAAGTTTTGTCTCAACCAAGGTCCAGACAGAACGGCCCAGATGAAAGGCGGGTGGTGTGGGTCTGAGGTATTCCCCTGCACTCTCTCGGGAGCCGAGGCTCGGGGACAGAGCTGCCACCTCCGATGTTTAAAGGCCTTGCTAAGCAGAAGCAGGTCTCTTTTGAAAAGTCGATCTGGTGCCTCATGGACAGACTTCAAAAGGGAGCGTGGCCTCAGAGGACATGGCACGAGTCGCGTGCTTTTCAGAGCGGCTGGCCCCAAAAGGCCGCCCGGGGACACCGGAGGCTCTGCCGTGGCGAAAGCAACTCTCACGTCCAAAGGACTTCCAAGTGGCCCTCAGAGAGGTCAGACACTGAAGGGTCACCGCGGGGCTGCCACCCGGCAGCCTCTGCCCCAGGCGGGACGGGAGTGTTGCCAACGCTCCCTCACCCGGTTCCCTAATTTCTCAGTGTCTAATTACTGGGCGGATGAGAGCAAACAGCCATCTGGTTACGGCAGAAGAGTGGATAACCTTTCTCCCCTAGAAGACGAGAGGCCCAGTGGACGCAATGGTCTCACAGTGAAGGCACCTTGCAGCTCCAAAGCTCTGGCAATCTGCAAGCTGACTTTACTACTCCACAGAGCCAGAAAAATCAAACCTGCTCAACAAGCGTGGGATACAGCACTCGTCTACTTAAACACGTGGCTCCTTAAGACCAGGATCTAGCTGGAATTCCCAGGAGCTAAGAGAACCCTGGGCTGCAGCCAGCGCGGGGGAGCCAGGTTCGAGGGCAGATTAAAGGGATAAACATGGCCATGCCTAGATCTGCCAGCCCTTCCGTGGTCTTTTTGGGGTTTTTTTAAGATTTTATTTATTGATTTTACAGAGAAGCACTTGCAGAGCAAGGGCAATAAGACAGCCTTCCTACAGTCGTCACCAGCAGGCAGCGAGGGGACAGGTGCCGGGTCCCACGTGCTCGGAGCCATGCACACTGCAGAGACGTCAGAGACTCCGATATTCTTCCTCAGAGACTCCGAGTTTCTTCCTTAGGAGAGGCTGAGTTTTCTCGAGCATCAACGTCAGCGTCTCCTGCCCTCTTTGGCTCCCTGACAACACGATCCTAATAATCCCCTCCACCAGGACAACCGAGATGTGGAGGATGTCCCCAGGTGCCGTGCTGGGCAGAGTACACACCTTATTTTATCTAATCCTCATAATGTCCCTGGGAGGCAGAGGCAGCTGGCATTTGGGGGATGCAAAACTAGAGAGGTAGGGGGTGAGCTGGAGGCGTGGGGAGGGATGGGCGGTGAGCTGGAGAGGCCACAGACTCCCTCGGGATGTGACGGGAGCACAGCCTCTGCTGTGGCAGTCTCTGAGGTATCGGGGCTGTCTGCTCCTGTGCCTCAGCTTAGCCCGTGCTGACGAACACGCCCAGCCAGGGGATCTCTGCCCAGGGCATCTGTCACCATGTGCCCAGTGCCAGGCCTCCGCTACCGGGAACACGGCAGAAAGCAGAGTTCCAGACAAAGCCTGGGCCTTCAGTCAGGGGCCTCCACCCCTTTGGGGGCCTCTGTTTCCTTTCTGTAAAATGGAGCCAAGGACACGTGCCTCCCGCCTTTGACGAGACAGTGCTGGTGAAGGCTTCGCTGCTGCCAGGCCCACAGCAGGCCCTCCAGCAGATGTCATTCCCAGAAGCAGGGCACCAGCTCTCCTTTCTGGAGCCTTCTCTGCTCCAGGTCCCTCCAGACCTCATCTGTCACCATTCTCGCTGGATCTTATCTCTGATGCCAACTAGTAACTGCTGTCCGGGTTCAGACTGGACTTTTCTGAACACCCTGGCTCCCAGGCATGACGCTTATACCTCTGGTGAGTTGCAGAAGATGAGTTCACCAAGGTCGGTGACTGTGTCCTGTTCCTTCCCGTGACCCACGCGAGGCCTGGCACAGTGCCCGGCTATGCCAGGGACCAGCAAACCTGCGCTGAATTCATCCCCCGAAGCTGGAGGCTCACACAAACCAGACACTCCACTCACCCAGTCAGCCACACAGTATTTACCGAGTATTTACACAACCACCCCCCAGTAAATGTTACCCCCACTCTCCATTAAGAAAATGAATACAGATTAGGTAACTCAGTCAAGGTCACTGCCAGCAGCAGGCAGGCCCGAGAGACTTCCGACCACACTCCTGCCTGCTCTTTCCCCCTCATCTGTCCTCAGCAAACTGTCCCTACACCCCACCCACCAGGGCCTAGGCTGGACCCCTCAGGCTTCCCAGATTAGTGTACCTACGTTGGGCTCAGAGTGGGAGCACTCCCACTGGAGAAGCACCCAGCCAGCATCTACAGAAGTTCCAAGTGGCCCCAGGAAAAGCTGCAGACACTCTGAGCCTTCGGTATCAGGAAGTCCCGGGAGCCTCTGGGCCGAGGAGCAGCCAGGACCTGCGAGGCCCCAGGCACCTAGCCCTGCCCAGGGCAGCACTCCGCAGGGAGGCCTGGGGGCTCCACAGCTGAGGAATGCCAGAGCTGACCGGCGACACCAGCAGCAGCGGCAGCAGCAGAGGCCGGATTCCCCCTCTCCTCCTCAGAAGGAACCGGCCCTGCTGACCCCTCCATCTTTGACTTCCAGCCCCCACAGCCGTGAGGAAGTTAATTCTGTGGCTGACGGCCCCCAGGCTGGGGAAATCTATCCCAGCAGCCCAGGGAACCGGGGCCGGGCCTCCCTAGGGCAGGGCCATCGGAGCCGGGGCGGGAGCCGAGACCGGACGGGGGACCCCACACTGGGGGACCCCAGTTCTGAGGAACAAGGAAAGCCAGCAAGGGGCCGCGGGCGGAGCTGCGCTGGGTGGATCTCAGGGCGCGGGGGACACAAGGTGGGGTGGGCGGTGCAGCGCCTCCACGGCCGGGCCAGATGGGAAGGCGCTCCCCGGCCTGGGCAGGGAGTTACGCTTCCGTTCCCTTTGAAGAGACCACTCCGGAAGCTAACACGTGAGAGGCGTCAACACCCTGCCTAGCACACGCTATAAGCACTTAACACCTGGCAGCTGTCACTTTTATGGCTCCACAGAAGAGGGCTTAGGGGAGAACTTCAAAATGACGATGCTTTGAAGACAGCGGGGGCCATGGGTCGGGGGCCTGGCACCGACAGGCACTGACACCCTGGGACACGAAGCCGTCGGCCTCCTTGTCTGCAACCTCGGGGTCCTGCTAGCCCTTACCATGAGGACCACAGACCCGAGTGGCCCGGGATGGCGCCGAGGGCTCCTGGTGTGAGCAGAGCACACCCCCTGGACGGGGATGTCCTCTCCGGGTCCCAGATTTCCTCCCCTGCCCTCCCTGGCTCCCACCCGGGGTGTTTCTCTCTGTTGACAACGGAACACATATCTCACTGTTTCCTTCATCTCCATATTGCTCCAGAAAGGCAACCGGCAGCCCAGCCCACAAACGGCTAGGAATTCTCCCAGCCAAAAATACATCCTCTCCGTGTATCCTCTTTAACAATAAGGAAGGGAAACTTTTGAGTCAAAAGTCTACAAAGCCTGCATAGATTATTTCTTAAGCCCCAAAGCTTAAAAATACTCTTTCTATATTCATTTTTTTCCAGTCCAAAGAGAACATTCCTTGGGGCAGTATCCAAACTGGTATTTGATACAATGTTAATGAAGGAGTTTTGTTTTGTTTTGTTTTGTTTTGTTTTCCAAATGTCCAACTCAATCCAGGAAAGAGAAACCTTCAGAGGCCCACACCCCTTGCCAAGGCACTGGGGTGTGTCAAGGGAAACAGGCGTCCTCAGCACAGGTAAGACTGCGCTAAGGGCTTCTCAGGGGTTTAGGTCGCTCGTGTACACCGGATACCCTTGCAGATCTCCAGGGTAGCCATGTCTCGGAATAGTAAGTGGTGACCCGCGATGGGAAGAGCATATTCTGAGGACTGTCATGCATCCTGTGCTGCTGAGCAGCTGCTTGCTAAGCTCGGCTTTTAACTCAGGTCAATGGGAGACAAGGGCCCAGAAAGCTCGTGGACCCTGTGAAGCCAGCCCCTCTCTCTGGGGGTGTGAGGGAGGCCCCGGGACTTCTGCAAAGCCTGGTTGGTTTCGTGTCACTGGGGCAGCAGCTGCTCAGAAAGCCTCGCCACAGAGACGCCCGGGAGACTCAGAATGAAAGCAGAGACGTGAGAACGCCCACCCGGCTCGCGGGAGGCGCTGCCGGTGAAAGCGGACGGCGGGATGAAACCAGGCGTGGGTTTTCCCCGGCGTCGGCAAATTCATCAGCAAATTCAAATTCGTTGTATCACAGCTTCTGTTCAGAGGGCTGTAGGAAGTGTAATTTGTCTATTACTGCAATGCTGCAGGTGAGAGAAGACCAGGGTTGAGGAAGGTCCCCTGGAGTGGGGATGTAAACTCAAGCGTGGGCTCAGCAGCCTGCACCACAGAGGAACGCAAAGAAACAGCCACTGGCCCTGGCCGGTTGGCTCAGTGGTAGAGCGTAGGCCTGGCATGCAGAAGTCCCGGGTTCAATTCCCGGCCAGGGCACACAGGAGAAGCGCCCATCTGCTTCTCCACCCCTCCCCCTCTCCTTCCTCTCTGTCTCTCTCTTCCCCTCCTGCAGCCAAAGATGGCCCGGGCGCTGAGGATGGCTCTGTGGCCTCTGCTTCAGGCGCTAGAATGGCTCTGATTACGGTAAAGCGACACCCCAAGATGGGCAGAGCATCGCCCTCTGGTGGGCATGCTGGGTGGATCGTGGTCGGGCGCATGCAGGAGTCTGTCTGACTGCCTCCCCGTTTCCAGCTTCAGAAAAATACACACACACAAAAAAAAAAAGAAACAGCCACTGTGTCAACTGGTAGAACCACCTTGACTGACAGCAGGAGCCTTCGTAATGTCCCAGGGCAGGGGCCAACCCCACCTACCCGTCCCACGTGCCCAGCTCCTCCTCTGGGCCAGGCCCCGTGCTGGGCCCAGGCGGAAGCACCAGGCTGGACACAGACACCGACCAGTCGCCAGCAGACAGGGACCACTGGGGTGGCCATGCAGGGGGCTCCACGTGTAAAGAACCTCAGGTCAGACCTTGGTGGGAGCCTGCCAGGGCAGGAGAAGAGCTGGAGAGAGGGTCACACAGGTCCCCAGGGGCCAGGGAGGGCAGAATGACAGAGGCTGGCCCCGTGTGTGTGTAACAGGATGAGACCAGCGCACAGGACGGCTCCTGGGCAGCACAGGGACAAACAGGGTATAGGAAGGTCTAGAACGAGGGCAGTACGAGGAGGAGGGGAGAGACAGACAGACATGGAGTGAGCGAGTGAGTGGCGGGACCAAGGATGGGGTGGGCTGCACACACAGGACAGAAGCCCCTCAGGGGTAGGGTGAGGGGGGCTGGCTGGCTGCCTCTCTCCAAAGCCAGAAATGGGGAGAAGACAGCGCCCAAAGGCAGTCAAAGGCTTCCAAGGTCTCCCCTCCCCCCCAAGCCGGCACCCTCCTCCCAGTGCCCTCCCTGCATCCTGCTCAGCACAGCCCCACAGTCTGGCTGAATTCGGAGGTAGCTTCCCGCACACAGGTGCCTGCAGCAACCCGTGGTTCCTACGGCAACCACCCCTCCCCCTCCCTACAAATCCCACACTGACCCAAGGTAAAACCAGTGGGTTTATGGGAATGCAGAGAGGTGCCCAAGTTCCTTGATTCTGACCCAGAAAACTCTCCTGCCCTCTGAGGAGACCTGTAGGACCCTCAGAGGGTGACTCCAGTCCCCTGCCCAGTTACGCCTTCACTCATCTGTTTCTGTGCTTTTCCAGAACACTCCACAAGGAATGGAAACGGAGGTGAGTGCAGCCACAGCTCTGATCATCATGGTCGGCACGATCTGTCTGCCGTGCTCCCCCCCCCCCCAGTCAGAGGGCAGGGAGTGTCCTCGTCACCTGGGTGCCCCTGAGACCTTGACCCTGAGGGGGGGACTAGGAATTTCTGTGGCTGGCTGAGTTGGGAAGCCGAGATGAGACCCAAAGGAGGGCACCCACTGAGGGCAGAGAGGAGGCTGGGAGGCTCCTGCCCCTTGAGCCCAGGCGGCAGTGCCTCCCTCCGCCCTGATGCCCTGAGCCTCCCGCTGCCCCCCTCACCTCTCCCGCCTGGCATCGCCGTGGCAGCCTTCTCCTGCCCACCCCACTCCAGGCTCCCACAGCCTGCACGCCAGCCCCGTGGAGAGCACACACCCCTCTCTCAGGCCCCCCCCCCTCCCCGGGCTTGGCCGTCTCCCAGGACAACACGCTGCCCTCCCCCACTCCTCATCCCCTTTCAAACAGATGCCTCGACTCTGCTGCCGGTGGCGTCTGGGACCCTGGTCACCCCACTTCACAGGCATTCGCTCCACACAGAGAAACCAAGCAACCGTGTCCGCCTGACCCCCCGCCAGGGCCGAGGGGAGGGCCCTCTGGGGGCAGATGCTGTCACCATTGCCCGAGGCAAAGGGGCTGCTCCAGGATGACCACGTGGGGGCCGCAGGGACGCAAGGGAAGGTCTGGTGACTCGGGCGTGGGGCCAGGAGGTGGACTCAGAAACGGTAGCCAGTGTGTACGCAGTGAAGACGTGGGTGCTCATGTCCGCAAACATACTCAGGGATGTCCCGTCAACCCCTGCAGACTACAGCGCTATGGGGATTCCGCACCTTGAGTCCAGGGGCAACGGGAGGCCAGCAGACAGTCTAACAGGCAGCGCTGCCCACAAACAAGGCTTGGCGAGCAGGACTCTGGGAAGGGGGGCGACTCGGGGCAGCAGAAACCGGCCTGGCTGGTCCCCCCACTGGCAGATGGGAAGCAGAGGCCCTTGGGCCCCGCGGGTGCCATCCAGGGCAGCAGCCCTCTCTGGCTGACCAGGGACAGGTGCCCTGGCAGGGCCTCTCTATACCGCAGGACCAGCGGATGTCAGAGCCAGGATTCAACCCACCCTGGGTCGACCTGGGGCATGAACGCCGGCTGGGACTGTGTGTGGGTTGGCCAGGGGTCCATAAAGGGCTGAGGCCCAGGGCTTTGGACTGCGGGCCTGGACGGTCCAGACAAGACTTGGTGGGAGGGGCGTGTGTGGTGCCAGGCGGCCCTCTCCCGGCCTCGACCTGAGCACTTTGATGACTAATGCATGGTTTTCTTATTCCTAAGGAACCTTAGAGAGGGCAGAAACGGGTGGGAGAACTGGTCATCAAGGCCACCCCTTCCCAAGAAACAGGCATGGCAAAAAAAAGCATCAATTATGTGATCAGCAAAACCTGGCCCCTTCCCAAGGAGCCCACCATGGGCAACCTGGAGGCCAGGGAGAGTAGAGACAGCCAGACGAACGCCGTTTCCTTTCTGCTGGGTACACTCCTTTTAGCATCGAGCTGGCCCCAGGATGTCCACAGGGGTGCAGGGGACTGAAGTGTCCTAAGGGCACACGGACAAGGTCACAATGGTCAGCCTCTGCGTCAGTATGAAAAAAGCTGCAACATCTCACTGAGGTTTACGATAAAACCAAAGACACTGAGAGGCCACACAGGGCTGTGGCTGGGTTACACCCCTCAGTATATACAGTGGACTTCACATTCTGCTGGCATCTCCAGCAATGAATAAGTGTGACCCCTCCAGGCATTAGCAGGGGACACATGGTCCAGATGACCCTCGAGGGTCTCGTTCTGCTTGCTGGTAGCTCCATTACCCCCCCCCCCAGCTCAGCAGCTTCCTGAGCCCTCACCTGCCCAGAAAGGGAGGAGTCTGACTCGCTGGCTTCGCCCCCCCCCCTCCGGCTGGGTGGAGGGTTCTCCCATCTGGCTCCGGGAATTACTCCCCGAGGTGCAGACCCAGCGCCCGGGAACACTGACCCTATTCTCTCAGCTCCGGGATCACGACTAAAACCACGAGCGGCCTCCTTTCCCGCCCGGGCAGGGAGGACACGGCTCCAAGAACCAGGAAATGCTAAGAAAAATCTCACAGAAGCAGAGCAAGGAGAGGCTGGGAGAGACCAGTAGCTGCCACAGGAAAGGTGACCGTGAAGGAAGAATAAGGACCACCTGCCGTGGGGGTGGGGCAGCCCCCAGGTCACTGTGTCCTGTGGCTGTTAGAGAGCTAGGAAAGGAACAGAATGATCCTGCCAGTGAGGACCCTCCTGAACGTTCCTGCCAGTGAGGACCCTGCTGAACGTTCCTGCCAGTGAGGACCCTCCTGAACGTTCCTGCCAGTGAGGACCCTGCTGAACGTTCCTGCCAGTGAGGACCCTGCTGAACGTTCCTGCCAGTGAGGACCCTGCTGAACGTTCCTGCCAGTGAGGACCCTCCTGAACGTTCCTGCCAGTGAGGACCCTGCTGAACGTTCCTGCCAGTGAGGACCCTGCTGAACGTTCCTGCCAGTGAGGACCCTCCTGAACGTTCCTGCCAGTGAGGACCCTGCTGAACGTTCCTGCCAGTGAGGACCCTGCTGAACGTTCCTGCCAGTGAGGACCCTGCTGAACGTTCCTGCCAGTGAGGACCCTGCTGAACGTTCCTGCCAGTGAGGACCCTGCTGAACGTTCCTGCCAGTGAGGACCCTGCTGCTCCCCCACCCACTCAACAATGCTCCTCTTTGCTTGGATACTGACTCACTTGTCAGGGCTGTTCTGAGACAAGTCTGGCCCTTAGGGACATTCCCTGCCTCCTGGGTGAACTCCTGGCTCAGCGACACAGCCCAGCGGGGACAGTCCCAATCCCTGGGCCGCACAGGAAGCCTCTGACCTGAGTAAACCTCCCTGCCAGTCCCCTGACCCAGGGGCAAAGCTACCTCTGGGTCCCCTGCACTGCAGTCAACAGGAAGGAGGTCAGATCCCACCGGCCTGCTCTGCCCAGGGCGGAGAGGGGCGTCTGCTCGTGTGTCAGACAGGGCCACGGGTCAGATCCACACGAGTGTCTAACAAAGGATCATTAGCTGTTTCAAGCACCATGAGGGACGGGCCTCGCTGCTGGAGTACAATGGTCGCCATTGGCGAAGGACCAGCGAGGCTTCGGTCTACGTGCCCAGACCCGACCCCGGATCAGAGCAGCCTGAACCCTACAACCACCTGTCGGCTCTACTTCACACGGGAGCCAGCCTGGGCCTCAAGAACATCCAGCTAAAGATCGCCAGGCTGGGACCAAAACCCGGCTTCCAGAAGGGTGCCATCTGAAAGCCCGAGACGGTGTAATTCCTCTTGGCGTCCCATGAACCCCAAATGGGACACGGCTGACCCCGCTCACCGGGGGCTCGGACCCTACAGTGTCCCACAGTGGAGACAGCGAAAATCGGGCAGACCGGAACAATACCAGATGTGGCTACAGAGTGACACAGCTTAAAAAAAAAATCCCGATTAAGTTATTATCTGCTCATTCATTGTCAGAGATGTTTAAATCCCGAATCACTGACGCACAATAGATAATTCTTCCCGGATCTCAGAGAACCCATAATATTTGCTATACATCCCTCCAATGTTTACATGTATTTTTCCCCCAACTGGAATCATGCTAAACAGATTTGGATCCTACTTTTTAATTAAACATGCTATAATGAACATTTTCCTATAGCATTGCCTATTCTTCTAAATCACTGTATTTAAAGATCAATAAAGCATAATTTATTTAACCAACTTCCTACCATTTAACGTTTGGCGGTCTCTAACTGTACAAGGGAGGAAAGGGGGCTAAACGGTGATGGAAGGAGACTGACTGGGGCGGTGGCCTCACAGTACAGTGTACAGACACACTGATGGAAGGAGACTGACTGGGGCGGCAGCCTCACGATGCAGCGTACAGACACACTGTAGACCTGCCTTTGCCTCCCCCCACTCTACTCCATACTCCTGCCGGCCAAGCAAGACTCTGACTCCCTAAAAGTGCCCTGTGCCCCCATCTCCTTGGTTCAAACAGGCTTTCTAGGATCGATCAACTTCTGCAGGAATCCCCGTCCTTCGCTCTGAGCCTGCATTTCATAAACCTAAGACGCTGGTGTCAGACCCACAGACCATTCCTGGGAGACCACTTAACCCCGCCGTGCTCCAGTGGCCACCAAATGGAGAGAGAGGAGGCACCAAACCCCCAAAGGGGGCTGTGAGTCACTCCTGACAGATGGTGGCAGCTCGGGGTCTGACCCTGCCCTCCAGCTTGGCCCCTCCCCCCACCGCGGCCAGCAGTGCGCCAGGTGGGTGTGGTCTCCATGTGCTGACCCCAGATCTCCTGCGCTTGTGCAGTTGCAGGCTACAGAGTCCAGGACTAGGAGGGGGATGAGGGACACTTTCACTTGTCTTCCAGGACCTCCCAGGCCCCGCTGGCCTCACCCTTGCTCCGCACACTCCAAACGCTCTCAGGAGGAGGTCAGAGCATATGCGGGTGTCCCCGCATCCCCACCCACAGGAGGAGGTACCCCACCTCCCATGCAGGCTACCGAAGGCATGCCCGGTACATCTTCTGAATCAGGCAACATTCTGTTCTTTTTTAGTAAAACTGCCTTAATTTTAAAACTAGGCAAGCTCCCCATCCTCAGCATTTCCTTGGGAGGAGAGAACAATCAGGTGATTTCATACCCATTTTACAGACCAGCGATCCAAAGACTGAGGGTCTGTGTGAGGGCAAAGAGGAGCGAGCCCAGGCCCATTGCTGGAGCCTGCGAAGCAAGGCTTGATCCACGTTACAACAGCCAGGCCTGTGCCTAGGAACATCACCCTTGGCCATGGCCCTATGAAATGACAACAGTAGTGACAGCCTGTCACACATCTGCCATGTACAGGGACCCTGTATCCCGGCTCAATCCTCATGACACGCACCACAGTGGAAGCAACTAAAGTTACTTTGTAAGTTAAGGGCACTAACCTTCTAGAGTACAATTACCATATGCCCCAGATCTCACAGTATCAGACTCCGGACTCAAACACAGGTCTGACAAACTTGAAACATGTCTTTTCCTACTCTGCGGCCCCAATGTTCTCATATATGTTCACTGAATGAATGACAGCCACCTACGAACAGAAACAGCTGCTGAGAACAACAGTCCCGCCTCCTCAGCCAGGGAGCGTCCACCCAGTGCCTGGCTGGGCCTGGGGGCTGGGGTTTTCAAAAATGCCTGAAACCCCCTGACGTGTAGCCAACTGGCAAAGGATTCGCTTGAGGCTGAGATCTCACCTGTTTTCAGGGTATTGATCAAGCCCTCTTAACACAGACAAGGCTGGGACCAGGGCTGAGCTGTGATCTTTTTTTTTTTTTTTTTTTTTTTTACAGAGACAGAGTCAGAGAGAGGGATAGACAGGGACAGACAGACAGACAGGAATGGAGAGAGACGAGAAGCATCAATCATCAGTTTTTCGTTGTGACACCTTAGTTGTTCATTGATTGCTCTCATATGTGCCTTGACCGTGTACCTTCAGCAGACCGAGCAACCCCTTGCTTGAGCCAGCGACCTTGGGTCCAAGCTGGTGAGCTTTGCTCAAGCCAGATGAGCCCGCATTCAAGCTGGCGACCTCGGGGTCTCAAACCTGGGTCCTCCGCATCCCAGTCCGACGCTCTATCCACTGCGCCACCGCCTGGTCAGGCGAGCTGTGACCTTTTCTAACTTGAAGAAAAGTTCTGCAACTTGGCCTGTGCTCTGTCTGCCTTTCTGGGGGAACTGGGGCTTGTGGGTGACCCAGAAGCTGGCTTCAGGATGCCAGGTTGGGGCCCAGGAATAGAGGGACATACCCGTGGCCAGAGAAAGGGAGAGAAGCCTCAGACAAAGAAAAGAAAATTAAAGTCTCTACCTATCCCCACATTGATTTGAGGTCCAAACCCTTTCTCGTCCAGCTGCTGCCAGCATAAGAAAACCAGGCGCCCCCCACGGCCCACACTTAGCACTGGCACAAAGTGCCGACGCAGCTGGCCATCTGGGCCACAGGAGGGGTCACGGCACACACAGATCTAAAGGGGGGCTCAGAGGTAAAACGACTCGCTGGAGATCGCACAGCGAAGGGAGGCCAGGGCTGAAGTCCACCCCGTGTGCGCGGAGAAGAGAGAAAGGTTCCCCGGGGGCAGTCGTGGAGAAGGAGAGCAAGTGGGTTTCTAAAGGCAGGAAAACAAGGAGAAACGCCTGACCAGGCGGTGGTGCAGTGGATAGAGCGTCGGACTGGGTCTCAGAGGACCCAGATTCGTAATCCCAAGGTCACCAGCTTGAGCGTGGGCTCATCCAGCTTGAGTGTGGGCTCACCAGCTTGAGGCCTAAAGTCCCTGACTTGAAGCCCAAGGTCGCTGGCCTGAGAAAGGGGTCACTCGCTCTGCTGGAACCCCCCACCCCCACCCCCCAGTCAAGGCACATATGAGAAATCAATCAACGAACAACTGAGGTGTACAACGAAGAACAGATGCTTCTCAACTCTCTCCCTTCCTGTCTGTCTGTCTCTCTGTCTCTGTAAAATAAAAAATAAAAACCTTTTAATTAAAAAAAGGAAGAACACAGAAGGCAAGCAGGAATGGAAACTGCAAAAGCCTGGCTGCCCCCTGGAGTCACTGCAATAACACAGGTAGGGGTCAACCCCAACTGGTACTTCCTTCAGGGCTGTTACCAACAGGAAATTCCATGCGACCCTGTCAGGCAGAGAAATGCCACACCACAGGGCGGCCCCACCCCACCTAGCCCTGCCCGCCTGCGGAACAAAGTACGCCAGTCAGGAATGTGTACCCGGCCTCGGCCAGCCCGGGCCAGCCCGGGAGGAGGCGAATTCTTATCTGGCCCCGATGATAGCCAGACTCGATTACCAAGGCGGGAGGTGTTGTAATCAGGTGCGTGTTACTGGAGCACATCAGGGCTCTGAGGTCATGCTCAGACCACAATCTCTTCATGACCTGTCAGCAGAGGGCCTGGCAGCCTGCCCAGGTCCCCCCAGGGAGCGGCCCCCAGCCCTTCCCACACCACGTGCCCTGGTCCACGTACAGCCCACCCACACCTTTCTGCAGCTCTAGTTTCACCTTTGTCCCTGGAACATTTACAGCCTCAAAGTCCACTATTCAGGCACCATCCCCACCCTGGGTTCTGAGCACACGGGAAGCCTTCCTCCTTCCCCAGAACTCTCAACTGTCATCATTCTGGAATCCGGCCTGTAAAAGACCAGCCTCCAGCCTCTCTCCTCTTCTGCCGTCACCCAGGGAGGCCAGAGCCCGTCAGGAGGGAGGCCAGAGACGGTGGCTGCAGGGGAATCCGGTGGGGAGGGGCTAGAGGCAAATGGAGAAGCACAGAAGAAATGCCCACAGAGGAAATGTAAATGTTGAGGAGGCTGGTGTGGGGCAATAGGGAATAGTGGGGACTGTGGGCAACTGGTTTAAATATTGGCAACTAACTCAAAGGAAAGAGCGTGCGAATCTTGTATAGGCCAGGTAAGGCATATGCAGGCCAGATACTATACAAGTCACCAGTTTGTGATCTGGTCCACACCCCTCTGCACAGAGAGGACAGACAGCTGAGGCTTAGCCACGAGAAAGGGGAACATGACAAAAGTCATGCTGGTAATTACTGAGTAAGTCGAGGACAAAATTCAGCCCCAAGCTCAGTGCTAACTGGCCCCCTTCCGGCACCTGCCAAGCCGAGGCCCTTGGGAGCACTGCGGCATGTGGCTGGCGGCAGACGGACCCTCGGCTGTGGATGAGCCTGCACAGGGCTCTCCAGGTAAAGGACTGAGAGCTGTCCACATGGGAGCCCGGGAGACCAAGGCCGACCATCGCCCAACTCCGTGGGGGTCTCATCCTGGAGACGGGGCCCACAGCCCCAGGAGGCAGGGAGAGGGGTGTGGCCCTCTGCACAGCCCTAACGGGAGGGGCTGCCTCAAGCACCCAGTTGATTAAGGAAGAAGAAGCAAGAAAACCCAAAGGCATTGTGACCCCCCAGGGACCATGGTCAGGGTGGGCTCCAGGGCCAGAACCAGTCTGACTCTGGAGCCAGGGAGGCAGAGGGGAACAGGGCATCTCGGGCCCCCAACCCTGTAAGATGGACCCTAAAGAGCCAGAACCGGAACGCTGCCCTTGCAGCCTGAGAGGAAGCCTGTGTCTGAAGCTCCAGGTCTGATGACAAGTCACCAGCGGCACTGTCCTCGCCCATCCACGCACAGCGTTTCACGACCCAATCAAACCTTCCAGCCTCACCTCTCAGAAACAAGCAGAGGCCAGTGACCTCTCGGGGCCAGCAGTCAGCCTCCTATGCAGCTCTGGGCTGGGTCACTTGGCCAGCCAGAGGAGCGCAGGGGGCCAGGTGAGTGCAGCCTTTTAATATTCAGCTGCTCTAACGACCCCAAAGAGCACTGCTGCAGACCGCAGGCCTGAAGTCTGCCGCCTCCCCTTTGACAAAGGCTCTTCAATGGGGCTGCTAAAAGGGAAGGAGATGGTGTGCCTACTTAGAAGATATTACAGCACTTAGAAGCCAATTAGAGACACTGCGTACAAGCAAATCAGAGAAGTGACTAAGGACCAGTAATAAAAATTAAACTGTACTTTGAACTCTCTGATGTGGAATTTTTTCTGCTTCAGAACTAATCTTCGAGTCCAGTCTCTAGCCTGGGTGAAACCCAATCCACCCTGGGCCAGAACTGCCAGAGCACCCTTCCTTTTTCTTTTTTTTTTAAATGTGAGAGGCGGGGAGGCAGAGACAGACTCCTGCATTCGTCCTCAACAGGGATCCACCCGGCAAGCTCACTAGGGGGAGATGCTCTGCCCATCTGGGACATTGCTCCATTACTCAGCAACCAACCTCTTCTTAGCACCCAAGGCAGAGGCCATGGAGCCATCCTCAGCACCTGGGGCCAACTCGCTCAAACCACTTGAGCTATAGCTTTGGGAGAAGAGAGAGAGAGAGACAGAAAGAGAGAGAGAAGGGGGAGGGGTAGAGAAGCAGATGGTGGCTTCTCCTGTGTGCCCTGACCAGGAATCGAACCCGGGACTTCTACACACCAGGCCGATGCTCTCCAGCTGAGCCAACCGGCCAGGGCCAGAGTACCCTTCCTAAAAATGTTCTCACCCATTCAAAAATCTTCAGTGGATCCCCATTGCTCCTAACCAAGGACACACACTGTCTCCAGCTCACATTCTACACTCACCGCTCAGTGCCTCCCAAAGCAGCTCACTACTCTGGTTGAACTGGTCCACTCCTGGTCCTGGAAGCTGGCCCCAGGCCCTCAGATACACATGCAGAGCCCTGCCCTCTCTGTGCCCCCACCCCACCATGCTCTTTTCTTCTGCAAATGCCCCCGTGTGTGGTTGGAAGCACACCATGCTCCTCTATCTTAACTCCCAGAACATCTTGATCTCACCTCCCAGGATAACCTTAAGCTCAACTTAAGACATTTTTGTGGGCTGTGCTCAGGGTCTCAGATACGCACAGACTTGCTTACAGGAAATTGTGCACAGAAAAGCCACACCAGGGAGCAGGTCACAGGCTAGTTGCATTTTCTCTGTTGTAGAGGAGGAAACCGAGGCTCAGAGAACCAGCACTAACCCAGGGCCCCGGGATCTGTGCTGAGTCTGTCCGGCTGAAACCTCCTGTCCCACGTGTCCCCCAAGTGCTCTCGATAAAAGAAAACCATGAACCCTGTCCCTGCCGTAAAAGAGATAAGACCAGCACACAGGAAACGGTGAACTGCCTGAACCAACTGGGGCGCAGAGGTTCCCGAGTGCTTTGGAGATGCTGGACTCAGGGGGAAGGCACAGGGAGGGAGGGGCGGCCCAATGCGGGGGGGGGGGGGGGGGGGGTGCAAACAAACAAACAAAAAATCTCCAAACGAGTGGGCACTTGGAAAACAAGGGACAGAATCACAGAATTGATATTTTTCCATTTCTCTATGGCCTGAAAACTCCGACAAGTTTCCTGCCACCACGACAATCATGACTGCCTCCCACAGCAGCTGAGGAACACCCCCAAGGAACAAAACAGCAAACCGGTTGCTCATGTTACTAAATAACCTACCCAGGCTGCGTCCCCACCAGCGGCTCTTGTCAATGGAACTGCTTGAAAGATAAACGGACAAGGGCCGAACGTACAACCGGCCGTCAAGTCCACTGCCAACCTCGGCCCCAGGTGCGCAGAGAACAGGTGAGTCACAAAGGCCTGTGTTCTTGCTGTGGCTTGTCTTCCTCTCTCCATCCACCTCCCAACGGAACCAACTGCCCCTCCCCAAGAGCGGACGTGGGGAAGGGGGCTGAACTGGGAGTGAAGCATCAGGAAGACGGACCCCTCGGAACCGAACGGTCGGGGCCCGGCAGTGAGTCAGGCTGCCGGTGGCCGTCACTACCCGTTGTTGCCAGCCTCACATCCCGGGCCAGCACTTTTAAGACACATAATCCCAGCGGGCTGACACCCTACTCACTCTCGGGGTGGGAAGTGACTGAGGCCTGGCCAGTTAGAACAGCACGTCATCCAGAACTAAGTGACTGGTGCAAGAACAGGTGCCACGGGTTGAACTGTGACCCACAACAGGACAGTTTAAAGTCCTAAGCCCCCTACCGACAAATGTGGCCTCACCTGTAAACAGGGTCTCGGCCGATGCAGTCAAGCTGAGACGCGAGGTCACTCGGGTAACTCGTGCTCTCGTGAGCGGAGGAAAGTGCCACACAAAGACAGAGACGCAGAGGAAGAGGGTGGCCCTGTCAGGATGAAGAGAGAGGCTGGAGTGATGCTGCCACAGTCAAGGGCCACCTGGGGCCACCAGACGCTGGACGAAGGGTCAGAGGGGGCGTGGCTGGTTCTGCTTGATTTCCAACACCTTGAGTTCCAACTCCGAGCTTCCAGAACTGGGACTACACTTCTGTGGTTTTACTTTGTTGTGGCAGCCTAGACAACGAATATAATAGGTATATAACCCCAGCCAGGCCAATCAGAGTCAACAAGTACCAGCCCTGGGACTTGCGCTGGACGGAACTTGACACAAACGGAGAGTCAGGCCTGCATCCTGGGAGGTCGTCAGGCAGATGGCATGGAGAGGCCGGCCACTGTCTCCACCCGACTCGGCCAAGCCTGCCCCGGGACGGCCTACCCAAGGGGCCTCACAGGCGAAGAAACAGTTCCAATGACACCAGGTTGAGTCCTTGGTGGCCTGGCGCTGTCACCCCTACCTCTGGGCTTTCTGAGGCATACACGCTCATAAGTTCTATGTATTCATATTTCCTTAAGTCATTTCATGCTGAAAATCCGTTGCTTACAAGCTAAAGAGCCTATAGGTTTTATCACACGTAAAGTACAATTTGTTCCTTTAACGTCACATACGTCCAACTGAATAGGATCCCTAACAGCTGTCCCCCTGGGCACCTAAACTTTCCATATGACAGTAACAACACTCAAAGCCTTGGCACACGCCTCTCAGACACATGCCTCCAGCCTCCAGGGTTTTGATTCAACGGTGGCCAGTCTGTGTCCCAAAGTTGCACTTAATCTTTAATAACAAGAACAGCTCAGCCACACTCAGATAGCAAAGATGTTTCAGACTATAAGAAATGCTGACTATTGGCTTACGTCAGAGGTGGGCCCCGGGGGTGTTAAAGCTTGCCGTCAGCAAGAACCCAGACCCAGGCTCTTCTCGTGTCTTTAACTGTCTGCGTACTGTGACGGGGTTCTGTCCTCTTGGTCAGAAACTGTCTGCCACGGGTCCAGGCACCAGAGCCCCGAGGGTACCTGGACGCAGGCAAAAGAGGCACAGCGCTGCCTTTTGTAACGGAGGAGACGCCGTTTCCTCACGTGGGAATGAGCAGAACTGCGCAGCTCGGGCACTGGCCCACAAGGGGCTTGGGATGCAAGTCTCTGGCAAAGGGAACTGTGTCGGCATGGCAGGCCGATCGCCACGGCCACTCAGCCAAGCGGGCCGTGCGGGAGAGGCAGAGGGGAGAGACGCTGAGACGGCCACTTCCCAGTATTAAGGAATAACTTAGTCCACATGCCCCCTTCAAAGTCCTGAAACACCACTTCTGGGGCTTGTGAGCTGACCTTTAGGGTCAAGTCAACAAATAGAGAAGAATCGTTTATCAAGGGCCTCTCACGTACCATGTTCTTTGCTAGGCA
Organism: Saccopteryx leptura; assembly: GCF_036850995.1. Classification (NCBI taxonomy): domain Eukaryota; kingdom Metazoa; phylum Chordata; class Mammalia; order Chiroptera; family Emballonuridae; genus Saccopteryx; species Saccopteryx leptura. Next base: position 11,424,193 of record NC_089508.1, on the reverse strand, counting down.
ATGAGCTGAGGGCTCTCGAGGACCTCAGAGGTAACAGGGAGGGAGGACGGTCAACCTGAGACAGCTGAGAACTGTTGCCCCAACCCCCGGGGTGGGGGAGCCAGGAGCCCGGGCAGAGCCTAGAGGCAGCGCAGAGGGAGGAGGGGCAAAGGGGAGGTCGAGACCGCTGCCCCTGGGAGTAACACCTGACCGGGGTCCGCAGGGGGCCGAGGCTGGTCACAAGAGCGTGCAGAGGCACAGAGATGGGTCAGTCCAGGGTTGGCTGGCGTTTGACTTGGGGAGGGGCCGAGCAAAAGGAGAAGAGTGCAGTCAGCTCTCTGAAGGGCTAAGACTTTCACCTGAGGCCACGGAAACCAGGAGAGTGACTCGGATCATGCTGACGAAAGACCGCTCCACAAGGAGGGGGTGGGTCACGAGGCAGGGGTGCCAGCCAGAGGACTGGCAACACTAGGTCAGAGAGGACAGGGGACCAATGACAAAAGAATGTAGGTGGGAATGTCAGGGCTGCATCCAAAGGGAGACTCAACCGGACCCAGGGCCTGAAGAGGTAGGGATGTGGAAGGCTGGAAGCACCCGCGCTGGCCGGCCGGGCAGAGAAGGGGCAGCACCTTCATTCTGACCCAAGAAACCAGGAACAGAAGCGGTTTGAAAGGGAGGGTGGCGAGTCAAGTTCCAGAACGTGGTGCCTCCCACACCTACGGGGCTGCTGGCTGTAGGGTGGGGGCCGACGACCCCTCCCACCGGGAAGCATGCTGCCCGCTCTGTTCCACTCAGCGGCAAAAGAGCGTGTGAGGAACAGCCTTTCTGGCGCAAACCAAGGGCAGGAGGCTGGAGGCCGGGGAGCCTATCACTTCCTGCCTTAAACAGAAGCAGACGCCCGGATGGTCCGCAGAGTTTACACAAGGAGGATGGGCTGCCTGCCGGCTCGGGAAAGCCCAGTAGTTACACCCATTCTCCTGTCGGTGCCGACCGTCTGCAAGATCGGAACTGAGCCTCCATTTGTAAAGGCCTCGTCTTCCAAGAGCCTCAGGTGGGCAGGATGTGGCCCGCCTGGCTCAGCCACCCCCGCGCGGAGGAGGTGGGGGGCGGGTACTTCCACCCCCACTGCCCCAGGAAACCGTCAGCTGTCCCCATTCTGCACACGGAGGCCCTTCACTTTTGAACTCCACACGTTCCAGACAGTTCTCTGAAAGCCCCAAACAGCAACTTCGGCCCTGTCCGCTGCGAGAGAGAAAGGAACAAGGGCGGACACCAGAGGCCAGGGGCTGCAAGCTGGGGTCTCCTGCAGCTGGCCCTTGAGAGCACGCCGTCCATCCTGTGCCCCTCCTCACGAGTGACATTTCTCCCTTCCATCCCCTTCGCCCCCTCAGAAAGGTGGCAAATCAAAGTCCTGGAGGGCGAGAGGTTCAGCAAGCATAGCTCTGGAAAGATGGGGTCAGACGGAGACGGGTTGGAGACCCAGGCGCCACAGGGACCCTGCCGCAGGGTCCGCCATGACCGGCAGTGCCCAGTCGGCGGCACGCCCTCCGGGTCTGGGGCGGAAGTGAGCGATGCTGACCGGTCGGCGGACACGAGACCTGCAGAGGCAGCTGTGCAGATGAACATGCTCGGTCCTCGGGCGGCTCTGACCACCGTGCCCAGAACGTGCTGAACGTTTCAGAGTGGACCATGGCCCGAGCACGTCTCCCACTGAGGACTGGGACCGCCGTGCCCCCGGCACGGGACCCGGCTGGCCCCGCACACAGCCGACGGCCTGATGGGCAGTCCGTGAGTCAAGCCAGCCAGTGACGGCCCGACTCCACCGCCCAGGACCACCCCGCTCACCACAGCTCACAGCGCTCTGCACACACAGAACTGCAATGACCGGGGCCCGGGGGAGGGGGCGGGCCCAAGGCCCTGGCTCTGCCCCCCAACGCCAGTGGTCTTTAAACATTCTCTGACCGCAGATGTCTTGCTTGAAAAGAAATCTAACATGGAGACCCTCAAAATAAAAAATAGATATAAGTTGCTGCTGTCGTTGAGGGGAGCCTACTGCGTGTAGAGGAGTCAGCAAGCCACACACCCCCAGTGACACGCCCTCCTGAAGACTCCCTAGGTCCCTCACAGCGCCCAGTTTGGACACCTGCGCTAGCCCCGCCGGCCAGCGCCAGTCCAGTGACGAGGAAAAGCCCCTGTGCCTCGGCGTGGGGAACGGGAAACCGCAGACGGGAGGTCTTCCAGCCTGAGAGCTGCATCACCGGCCAGTCCCCGCCACTGTTCCGAGGAGGGGGGGTCCCCGCCACTGTTCCAAGGGGGGGGTCCCCGCCACTGTTCCGAGGAGGGGGGGTCCCCGTCACTGTTCCGAGGAGGGGGGTCCCCGCCACTGTTCCGAGGCAGGGGGGGGTCCCCGCCACTGTTCCGGGGGGTTCCCCACCACTGTTCCGGGGGGGTCCCCGCCACTGTTCCGAGGAGGGGGGGTCCCCGCCACTGTTCCGAGGCAGGGGGGGGTCCCTGCCACTGTTCGGGGGGGGCACCCACACACCTTGGCCTGAGAAATGTCAGGAACCACCGCCCACTTCAAGAGCAACACTGTTATAAGAAATGCCAGCACATTCCACTCCTGAGGGCACCAGCCAGAGCGTGCCTGGGAGGAGCCACAGGCTCTGCCGGGGGGCTGACATGGGGGTAGAAGGTCGAGAGAGCAGAAACAGAAAGCACCGGGTTCAAATCCCAGCCCTGCCAATTAGTAGCTCTGTGCCTCTAAAATTTCCACAGCTGAAAGGCAGAATAATTAATCACCCTACAGCTCGTACACTGTCTCGGGGTTTACCTGAGGGATCTCTTCAAGTGCTTTATAAACCACTCCCCAATGCTAGCTGTATTTACACTGGCTTAATTACCAGTTTCTGGAAGACCGCGCACAGCAGATGCAGTTTCCACTGAAGGTCTTTGATTACAGATGCCAGGCATGGAGGGCAGCCTGCTTCTCCCAGCAGGCTCCCAGGATTCTGGGCTCCAGACCTGGCTGACACCCTCTTAACATGGGGGCTCAGTCTGTCCTGAAGGAAGTACTCAGGGAACCCCCAGAGACCGCCTGAGAAGGGTTCAGTGGGCTGAACGTTCACCTGGCCTCTGGCCGGTGACTGACCCGACCCGCCTACCTCAGCAGGCGCACCCTGCATTCAGGACAATACCAGCCTGTACCACTACCCTGCTCCCAAACCCGGGATCCCCACGCAGCTGGTGGCCCAGGCACAGAGCGGTTCCCTGTGTCTCCCGCACCCAGCCCTGTCCCCCACTCAGAGACCAAACAGTGCCACCCAGGAAAAGGAGCAGGACACAATCGTCCAGACACCTGAAACGCTTGGAAAGAGCCTCGACGGCTTTCTGAGTGGGGCCCGTGTGACCCCATCACCTCTTCCCCACCATGGTTAAAACCGGTAGTCCAAGGACGGGGTCCTCAGCCCAGCAGCAACATGACCAGAACGACGTCAGAGATGCGAATTCTCAGCCTCCTCTGACCTAATGGCTCAGAGAGTCTGGAGCGAGGCCTCCCCCTGGTTGAAGAGGCCCTCCTGGGGGTTCTGGTCACACTCCAGGCAGAGCACCAAGGCTCTAATCAGTGAGCCCACCCTGGCTGCCTGTCACAATCTCCAAGGCAACATCAACATCAAGCAATGCTCAGGATCGTCCCCATACCCTGAAATCTTGATCTGATTAATGCTGCCCAAGGGTGGTTGTTTTAAACACATTAAAAAGAATACAAGGAGCACAGAGGAGTTTTAGGGCAGCGAAACTATGATACCTCAAGGTGACGATGCCAGGATGTAATAGTATAACGTGATACCATAATGATGGATACATGTCATCACGTCTGTCAAAGCCCACACGCGGAGAGGGAACTGTCCCACTCAGTGAGGGCTGGTGACAGTGGGGGAGGCTATGCCTGTGGAGGGGCAGGGGGTGCACGGGACCTCTCCACCTTCTGCTTAATTCTGCTGTGAACCTAAAACCGCTCTAAGTAACACAATCTGTTAAACGGCGGGGGGGGGGGGGGGGGGTCCCAGGTGACTATAATTCAGGTGGTCTGTGGAGCCTGGGCTGATGGCTCAGAAGGCAGACAAGCAGGACAGCCAGGCTTCAGTCAGCAGCTGAGACCACACAAGTCTGGAGCAACCAGAGATGTTAGAAGGAGGGAAGTCATACTCATGACTCTTGAAAGAGGAAGAGACGGGCTGGCGAAGGAAATGGGATAGGAAGGGCTTTCTTTAAAAGCACTTTCTTGTAGCCCATCCAACAATCCATTCACTCCAACTCGGCTTCTAAGACCTTCCTTCCCACATCTGCCTTCACCCCCCCCCCCCCCGCCCCCGGTGTGTCAGCGAGTCAGGTGCTGGCCCGAGAGGCACTCCACGTGGAGTCAACCAGTCCCCACTTTCTAGCCGGTGAACTTGAACAAGTCACTGCATGTACCTGCTTTGACCTCAGTGTCCTCACCTGTAAACGGAAAATATTAGGAGTCATGAATGGGACACAGGGCCTGGCACAAGGTTAACACACCATAAACGCAGGCTGGTGCAGCCCGGAGCCCGCGTCTGCTATGTAGAAAACAGCACCTTACCGTGTGTGCTCGTGTCTCCCGCCAGCGCCAGCTCTCCGGCTTGGAGGGCAGAGTGAGAGAACAGAACAGGAGAAGGAACCCTGTACCTCCACGCCCACGCTCCCTAAGACAGGCTGGAAGCCCCGGACAGAGCGCCCTTCATTCCTCAAACGTCACTGGGTGCCTGGTCCAGGGGCTGTGAGCACAGGGCCTGCACACCTTTGATCACAGGAAGGCCCCAGTCCCGTGAAGGGCAAGAAGGGTGTCCCCGGAGTGCTGGCTTCCCGCCAGGGTGGCCTCTCTGTGGAGCCTGAATCGCCCATGGGAAAGGGAGCCTCACCTCAGAGGGGAGTCCAGGGAGGGGACACCACGTCCCTACAGGCCCTGCTGCCTGAGCACCGACATTCTAGAGAGAAGCCAATGGTGCACATGACCAGACACAGCACACTCTCTGCCTCCTCTGGCTTTTTTTTGCCTTTTATTTATGCTTTGTAGGCCTTTTATGGGAGTGTAACATACAATGAGGGGAAAAAGCACATATTCATAAACTGACACCCAAGAGCAAGACTGGGAAGAGAAGTCGACAGGACCCCCGCAGGCTCCGCCCGGCCTCTCTGGGCCCCTCCCCAGAGGTAACCACAGCCTGCCTCTGTCCCCGCAGAACAGTCCTGCCTGTCCGGAACTTCACGGAAACGGGATCGTACGCTGAGGGCTCTTCTGGGTCCGGCTTCTCTGGGACTCGGCCTCGCTTTGGGCGTGGCGGCTGCTGGTTCCTTCTCACTGCGGCTCAGGGTTCTGTCGTGTGAGCACAGCACAACGTACGTACCCCGTCGGCAGCTGATGGACATCTGGCCTGTTTCCACTCAGAGGCTATTGTGAACACTCCCGCAACACTCTGTGCCTGTGTTTTGGTGGACACGGACACTCCTTTCTCTTGGGTGTGTACCCAGGGGCAGAACTGGGGGTTAAAGGGTATCATGTGCTTGGCTTTAGCCAACTGATGTTCCAGAATGCCCTGTCAATCTCCAGCCCCACCCCGTTTTCTTTCTCCGGGTCCCTCTCTGCCATCCCACTTCGTACATTTCCTGTCTCCCGCCCTTCAGATGCAAGCGCTCCCCGAGAGTAGAAAGAACTCCTACAGCACGGAGCAGACACTCAATGAACACCCGCAGGCCAGGTGAGCTTCAGCATTCCCACCTGCGCACGGGAGCTCGGGACACCTCTCAGTGTCCCCTGTGGTCCCTTCCTCCCAGGTGCCTTCCCAACGCCTGAAGCCCCGTCTTCATCCAGTCCCCAGCCCAGGTGCCATTACTACCAAACAATGTCCCTTCCACAGGACGGAGTGTCCCGGCTCCTGGGAAAAGTCCGGCCTTGAGTCCTGGCCCTGAGAAGACTAGCTGCCTGAAGTGGCATTCCCGAGTGCTGGTGGCAGGCCAGGGCCCAAGAGAAGGCGAGGCAGTCAGTACCCAGTGAACTTACGGTCAGTGGGGAGAGCCAGAGCGGTGGGTCTAACAGTTCCATGGGGCTGAGGCAGGTGAGACCCTAGGGTGACAGGGAAACACTGGTGAAGCTGGACCTGCCCTAGTCAGGGAAAGCAGAGAGGGCTTCAAGGAAGAGGTGTCTCAGGCATTACTTCTTCTAAGATGACTATAGTTCCCCAGAGAAAGAAGGCTAGGGTGGACAGCGCAAGCTAAGTCTGGCATGTGCAAAGCAGGGGAACAGGCCACGTGAGGCAGGGTTGTGGGGTGATGCTCACTGCTGGCAAGGCAGAGGGAGATGAGGGAAATGGAGTAAGAAAGATCACAGGGTAGGATGGTAGTAGGGACAAAAATGAACCAAGCCAAGGCCTCTGGGCCCTGTCCTGGGGTGAGGGAGCCTCAGGGGTGCCCCACACAGGTCAGCTGACCGCAGTGTAGCAGGCACACGCAAGGAGGCACTGCCATCTTTCTGAGCTACTGACTCCGACCCAGCAGGCCTTGGGAGTGGGTGCATTTCCCACAGGTGCCCCTGAGTGCAGTGGCTGCTAGTTCCCAGACCATGCTGGAGCAGCAAGGGATTGTGGGAGCATTAGAGAAGGATGTCGCTGTGGGTCCCTGAGGGAAGGGGGACCGACTGAGATGTGGTAAAGCTGGAATAGAATCCAGTCTTTTTTTCCATAAGTGAGAAAAGCAGGGAGGCAGAGAGACAGATTCCCGCATGTGCCCCAACCGGGATCCACCTGCCAAGCCCCCTAACAGGTGATGCTCTGCCCATCTGGGGCCATTGTTCTGTTGCTCAGCAACCAACCTATTTTAGTGCCTGAAGTGAGGCCATGGAGCCATCCTCAGCCTCCGGAGCCAACGTGCTCCAACTGAGCCAAGGCTGCAGGAGGGGAAGAGAGAGAGACAGAAAGAGAGAGAAGGGACTGGGGGAGGGGTGGAGAAGCAGATGGTCACTTCTCCTGTGTGCCCTGAATGGGAATTGAGCCTGGGACTTCCACAAGCCAGGCTGACGCTCTACTGCTGAGCCAACTGGCAAGTGCTGGAATCCAGTCTTAAATAGCTCGCCAAGGCCAGACCTCAGTGCAGCTCCCACAGCTCTACTTCACTCCACCAGCCCATTCCAGAACCTTCCACAAGGCTTCCGCGAAGGGCCTCTCCTGCAGAGCCTCAGACCCTTGCATCGCCATGGCAACAGCCCACAAACACGGGAGCCCAGGCCTCAGTGCCATAAACAACCCTGACAGGTTCAATAAATACAAATGTACTACAGCAATTTATGGGGAATTTATGAGAAATTAAAAATTCAACTTGGACAATAAACAAACCCATTTCAGAATCTGCCCCACTTAAACTTAAATAAACCGCATGTGAGCATTTTTTCAGCATGATGCTGCAAGGCTACAAAATGGGGCTTGCCAGGAACGCGTCCCGCGCCTCCACGGCTGGGTACTGCTGGAGAGAGCACCCCCGCACGGCGGCTTACCTCACCGGTCGCTCTACAGTGTGTAACGCGCTTACGCCTGGGTCCACCTATCCGGTCTTCCCAAATGCCACCGCGGAGACAGTGGGGCAGGTATGGTTCACGCCGTTATGACGATGACCCTTGTAACTAGACTGCACCACAGGCTTGCCCAAGGTCACATAGCTGGTCAAGGTCAGAGACAGGACACAAACCCAGGTGGGTCCAACTCCAAAACTGCTGGCAACCACTGTGCACACACAGGCAGCCACATGTGCATTTGCTGTAACACACAGAAATCGCACCCGAATGAAGTACAAAGTGGGGAGCTGGCTGAATTCTCGAGAAATCTGCCCTGTTTAAAAAGCATCAGGTCCTGGCCAGGTAACTCGGATGGAGCATCATCCTGACATGCTGATGTTGCGCGTTCAACCCCCAGTCACAGCACATGCAAGAGTCAGTAACGGCGGCATGAGTAAGTGTGACAGAGAATCGATGTTTCTTTCTCTCTCTCCCTTCTTCCCTCTCTCAAAAAGTCAATAAATAAATAAATAATTTTAAAGCATCAAAGGGGCCTCCTTCAACTGGATCAACAAATTCTCACGCCCACACGCACTCACTCACCACCCAAGGGGACAGGGGGGCTCAGATCCCAGACTTATCAGTGAGAGTGTGACAACTCACCAGGCCGTCTTCAAGATGAAAGGGGCCTGACCAGGCGGTGGCGCAGTGGATAGAGCGTCGAACTGGGACACCAAGACCCAGGTTCGAAACCCCAAGGTCACCGGTTTGAGCACGGGCTCACCAACTTCAGTGCAGGGTCACCGGCTTGAGTGTGGGATCATAGACACTACCCCATGGTCACTGGCTTGAGCACAAGGTCACTCACTCTGCTGTAGCCCCCCCCCCCATCAAGGCACATGAGAAAGCAATCAATAAACAACTAAGATACTACAACAAAGAATTGATGCTTCTCATCTCTCTCCCTTCCTGTCTGTCCCTCTGACTCTGTCTCTGTCAAAAAAAATAAATGCAAAGATGAAAGGGGAAGAAATGGGACAGCGATGGAGAGAATACCGGGTGGGAGCTCTCCACTTCTGCTTTCTGAAGAGTCAGAGGCTGGCAGGTGGGGGCAGTCGGGTGGGACCCCAGAGACCCCAGCAGGGCCACCAGCCCACTTCACAGAGAAGGGACCAGAGCCAGGCCCTGATGCCAGGGCTCCTGCTGTCCAGCCCTGGGGCCTCCCACGCCAGCGGCCTTGACTCAATGCCCTCTCCTCTCACAAGTGTCCCACAGTTGAGAACACCGACAGGTCATTCTCTCCGGGCTTGCAGGCTCCATGGCCCGAGTTTCCAGGTGAGAAATATACTAACGGTGTCTCGAGTGGCTACAACCGAGCGGGAGAGTCATCAGCTCTGGGAATATGTGTCAGCAGGAGCCTCAGCTTCCAGGGAGGCGGCTCCTTCCACCCCCACTCTGCTGACCAGGCTGTCGGCTTCCTGTCTCCCCGAGACACAGGCACCAACGTGGCCCCTGAGTGCCCCCAGGGGACGGGGAGGGCTGCTGCTGGAGGCCTGGGTGAACACCCAGAGGTGGAAAGAACTAGGGGCCCAGCCTGGGGGCCCCAGTCCTGCGGGTATGATTCCCTCCAACAATCAGTCACAGCCAGAAAACAAACTCCGTGGGGTGACAGCCACAGGGTCACCTGGGGGAGCCAAACGGGAAAGTCGGAGCTGGGGTGCCATGTTGGAGTCTGGGGAGGGACAGAGAACCCTGGGTCCTCCTCCTGACTGCTCAAGGCTGGCACTTCAGGGGACACAGGACACAATGCTGCTCCACAGAGTGACAAGGCAGGGGGAGAGGGATGTTGGTCACTCCCCGCTGACCTCCGCCCATTCTCCACCCTGCTGTGTGCAGGAGGTTGACCTCGGAGGACTGAATTACTCAGGGTCCCCAGCTCCCAGCTCCGTTCAGCCACCAGGGGGGCCACCAGGGGGGCCACCAGGATGAGATCAGAGGGCAGGAGGAGAGAGGGGCTGGTGTATTTACTCCCCCCCCCCCAGTCTGTACTGGTGACCAGAGGGCAGGAGGAGAGAGGGGCTGGTGTATTTACCCCCCCCCCCAGTCTGTACTGGTGACCAGAGGGCAGGAGGAGAGAGGGGCTGGTGTATTTACTCCCCCCCCCCCCCAGTCTGTACTGGTGACCAGAGGGCAGGGATGACTCCCAACGCAGGAGCAGCTACAGACTACTGCACACGGACCCTGGGACGGGACAGAGGTAGGGGACTCGATGCTCTACTGCACTGGTCTTCCTGACCTTAGAGGTCGGTGCCATGACAACCTTTTTCCAGGTGAGGAAGCTGCAGCCCAAAGGGCAAATAACTTGCCCTGCTGGTAAACAGGCCACCAACACTCGTGTGGGGATAGGGCTGGTCCCAGGCCACTACCTGACACTTGCTGTCTCTGAGGGATGTGGAGTAGGGGGGTGGCAGCTCCCCAGCCCCCAAGGTGTCTCGTGTAGTCTGATTCTTCTCCTTGGCTCACAGGCCTGAGAGCAGGAGGGGCCTCCGCAGAGGAGACGCAGGGCCACCATGCAGATGGACCAGCCCAGGAAGTGGCCTGCATCCCAGGGGTGCTGGCGAGAAGCAGGACCCGAGAGCACCCGGGACCCAATCAGTCCACACTCCCCGTCCCCTTCCCTGCGTCAGGAACACACACAGAACAAAACCAAGGGCAGAGAGAAGGGGTCTGGGGCCAGAGCCAGAAAGAAAGGAGGGAGGGGGACACAAGAGGGAGAAACAGATGCCACTCACATACCTGAATGCATCCAGAGACCAGAACGAAAAACTCCAAAGCCATGGTCCTTCTCCAAAATTCTCTATAACGTTTGGGGGTTCTCCCCCCAAGAAGTACATACTACTTTTATAAACTTCAAAAGCTATAAATATGCCTTATTATTTGCGTAACTCCAAAAAGTAATCACAGGCTTGCCTCAATGACAGCAGAGCCAGACACTCATCGCAACACTGTTTACTACAGTGACAAAACAGAACCGTCACCGACATTCTCCAAGAGAATCCATCAACTTCGGTTACAGAGGGAGTATCACGCAGCCATGAAGAAAACAGGCTGACTCTGGCCAGGTGGCTCAGCTGGTTAAGAGCGTCGTCCCGGCATGCCGGGGCTGCAGGTCGATCCCGAGTCGAGACACGTGCAAGAATCAACCAATAAATGCATAAATGAGTGGAACAACAAATTGATGTTTCTCCCTCCCTCCCCAACTTTTCTCTCTCTCTAAGATGAAAGAAAGGAAGGAAGGAAGGAAGAAAGGAAGGAAAGGAGCTTAGAACGTTTAACAAAAGGGGAAATGCTACTGATATGCTAAGTGTGTTTGTGGGGAGATTACAAAAGGCTAACAATTTTGTTTAAAAAATATAAATACATGTTCTATTTCTACACACAGAGAACAACTCAAAGAACACTAAGTGTGCCTGCTGGTGACCTCTGGGCTGCGTGTAAACACACTGGCTCCCACCAGCTACACAGGACTCTTCAGACGTTCTGGAAAGACATTCCACACCCGTCCAAGAGGATCACAGAATCCCACAGGCCCGAGGTGAGCTCTGGCCAGCGGCCCTGGCCCCTTGACAGCTCCGTGCTGTTTGCAGCGGTGAACGGGTCCACAACCCAGCTGGAGGGTCCCTGGGCTGCGCTGGGAACAGACTGGCTCACTGTCAAGGTCGAGGCCTGGCCGCGTCACACCTCAGGGGTTTTTATCTCCTCCTTGTCCAGGGTCACCGTCTCCATCAGACAAATGCGGGCACTGAGACCCCAGACAGCAGAGTAAAGAGGCGGAGGCCCAGAGCTGGCCTGGGGCACCCACATTTCTAATGAAGTGATAGCTCAAAAGAGTCACCCCAGAATATTCAGTCTGCATACAATTTTATCAAGTCCTGGGCTTAAAGGAGGGCCAGACCTCCCTTTATAAAGTTCAACAAATATGCCCCCACGCAGTATGCCCTTTCTCTCTCCGGGGCAGGCTCCCCTGCCCACGGGCTCAGTCCTAAAAGCATCCTTTCCCATCCAGGTTTTTGACGATCCTGTCAAAACACCGCAAATAACTTCCTTCCAGTTGGCAGGGAGAAGGGAGTGCACCCAGGGAACCCATCCCTCCTGGCCGGGACCCAGGGGCCCCACCCAGCAGGGATGGAAGAGGCTCTGAGGCCTAATACCTGCCAAATGAGACAAGCGGGTGGGCTTCACAAGACCCCTCAAGTGAACTCAGGAACAAGAAAACCAGCAAGCTGCTGAAAGGGCCTGACCACCCCACCACCTGTGCCCAGGGAGGCCTTCCCACCTGCTCCCACTTCAACTCCCTCACCAATCCCAGCCTTTCCGGGGAGAGGAGTCTGAGAGAGGTCGCACAGCGACCCAGGGGTCGAGTCACCAGCCTCAGCCCAGGGAGGCAGCCTCCTGGGCAGGGAAGGCACCAGCGTTGCCCCTGCACACCACGGACCCAGCCCCAGCTCTGCAGCTGGCTCGCCGGGAGGCCCCAGGCAGAGACACCGCCTGTCTCACCTCGGTGCTCTCACCTGACGCGGGGCGTGCAGGCAAGGCACAGACACCAGTCACCTGGGCTGGGACACCCAAACGCTCTGAACTGTCCCGTGGGCATCTCAGAGCTCTGATGCAATTTTACTGACTGTTGCCCAGACAGTCATCCTGAGAGCTGGGAAGCCCTAAATGCCCCCCAGGACACCTGCCCACAACCCCCATGCCCACTGGACAGCTGAGCGCCTCCCGAGTGGCTTCTGTGGACGTGATGACGGAGCCCCACACCACCGCCAAGTTCCCAGACACAGCGCGAGCCGGGATCTCCTTTTAGGGTATGCTCCGAGGCCATCACGGAAAGTTCAAAAGGGAACACTCAGACTGACGGCCGTGCTGGAAAACAGGCCCACGTGGAAGGGGAGCCACTGGGTCCCTGAAAAGGCTGCCCGTGCCTGCCACGAGCACAGGACATCAGGGCACTCGGGAGAGAGGTGGGGGCCATGGTGCTTCCCAGGGGAGTTCTCACAGTGAGGGGGGCTGAATGGGTGGACAGACGGAGCCAAGTTACAGCTCTGGGTTCACAAGCTTCTGGGAAAGCCATGTAAGCTCAGCAGCGCAGCAAGACTCCCCAGGCCTCCCCCAGCGAACGGTGAGCTGGCACGCCGGGGGTGCGGTCAGGGCCGGAGGTCAGCACCCCTCGGAGGCAATGCCTTCACCTGATCCTGGCTGGACTTGGGGAGACCCAGGAAAGAGTGGGACATAAATCAAGCTGTGGCCTCAAACATACCCAGCGAGGGCACACGGGGCTCCCACCCCAGCAGGCACTGTGCCCAGGAGAGGGCCCCGGGGTGCCAAACCAGGAGGGGACACGGGAACACCCAAGCTGCGACCTCGCTGCCCCACGGCAGGAAAAGCAGCCCGGTCAGCCCTGCTCTAAGCAAACCAGATGGATGGAATTTCTAGTGCAGACAGCTCTGGCTTCTTGACTTTCTCTTTACTTGTGACAACCAATCAAACAAGAGAGATCCTTTCATTTTGGCTCATCTACCGACCCAGTCATTCACTGACACAACACCCCATTTAGACCCATGCAACCTGTCCAGTTCTAAGACCGGAGCTGCACATGGCCGGCGGTAGGCCCACACCCATCCTCTTCTTTAGTAACAGAACCCCAAGTTCATGTGAGGTGACAGCGTGTCCAGCAAAAAGGCCACAGTTGCCAGCTTGCTGGTGCCTGATGTTAGAATGCTCGGTTCTGCCTGACCAGGCGGTGGTGCAATGGAGAAAGTGTTGACCTGGGACACTGAGGACCCAGGTTCAAAACCCCGAGGTCGCTGGCTGGAACACGGGCTCACCTGGCTTGAGCGTGGGCTCACCAGCTTGAGCGTGGAATCATAGACATGACAGCATGGTCACTGGCTTAAACAAGGGGTCACTGGTTTGCCTGGAGCCACCCAGTCAAGGCACATAGGAGAAAGCAATCAATAAACAACTAAGGTGCTGCAATTATGAGTTGATGCTTCTCATCTCTCTCCCTTACTGTCTGTCTGTCTGTCTCTCTCTCTCTCTCTATCTCGCTTAAAAAAGAAAAAAAAAAAAGAATGCTCAGTCTGACCAAGGCAAGGCAGGCAGCAGTGTAAGCTGGGACTTCTAGGGAGGTCACCCAATGAGAACAGACATGAGGGTGCCCTACTTCCTCACTGCCCTCCTGCTCCCTAGAATGTGAACATGATGGCCAAACCTCAGCAGCCGTCTTCAGCAAGGAGGGGCCCCGGAGCCTGGAAGCCAGTGTGGAGGGCAGAGCGGCACACACACAGAGAAAAGGGTTGTCCGCATGACTTCATGCAGCCCCGGCCCTGGGTGCCTGCGCCCGGCCCCCTGACACGGACAGAAATAAACGTGCTGTTACTTAGGACATTGTTGTTTCCAATCAGCCACTGGCAGCTGAATGCAAATCCTGATGGCTCCAGAGTCCAGCCCCAGGTGGACAGGGTGCTGGAGAAGGGGAGCTGGTCAGGCAGAGGGCTGGGCGTTGGGGTCAGGAGAGGTCCCTGCAAAGTACAGTGTCCTTGCATGAGAGACTCATGGCCACCATACTACTGCTTCTTGTAATTCTCCCTTTAATCCAGGCCAAGACAAAGATTTCCTATTTGACATTGATACATTCTTCAACATTTATGGGAGGAAGGTTCAATCCTCTCCTGTCTTTACTCCCTTTGAGGACTCAGAGTTCTCCTCTCCCGCACGCACTGGCTACTGGGAAGCTCAGAGCACCTGGCGTTCCCTCCCAGCAGCGGGTCTGTCTGTGCACATTGTATCTCCTTCTGTTACTCGGCCTTGATGCTGCTCTATTTTACTAACCTATCCTCTGGGGAAGAGAGCGTAAAAAAGCACACAGCCTGACCGGTCGTGGCACAATGGACAGAGTGCCGACCTGGAACACCGAGGTCCAGTTTGGAACCCAAGGTCAGCTTGAGCCTGGGATTGCTGGCATGAGCCCAGGATCACAGCCTCGAGCCTGGGCTCTCTGGCTTGAGCCTGAGCTAACCAGTTAGAAATCTGAGGTGGCTGGCTTGAGACCATGGTTGCTGGCACAATCACAGGGTCTCAGGCTTGACCCCGAGGCTGCTGGCTTAAACCTGAGTCACCAGTTCGATCCCCAGACAAGGCATATATGAGAAGCAATCAATGCACAACTAAGTGGAACAAAAATTGATGCTTCCCTTTCTTTATCTCTCTCTCTCTCTCTTTCCCCTTCCTCTCCCTCCTGTCTCCCTTCCTCCCTCTCTCTCTCTCTCTCTCTCTCTCTCTCTCAAAAAAAAAGCATACAGAACACTAAAAGCCAGAAACATGCCTGGACTATAAAGTTAGTGAAAGCAACTAATTTATCTCTTCTGAGAATAGTTAAAATGGCAACTTATCTAACAAATTAGCTCTTCCCAAGAATAAGGGAAACTCCAGTTCAGTTCATGAGTACTTTCTGACCTCTCAAAATGGTGCTACACAATAAACCAACCTGATACAGAAAATATGGGGCCAAGACTCCTCCCCCAGCCTCAGCCTCACACGCTGTGGAGAGCAGACCGAGCCTGTCACAGTATTCAAACGTGCCATCATTCTGTCCTATGTTCAAAGGCACCACTAGTCAGACCTATCACATTAAATGTTCACCTCTCAATTTCAAAGGTATTAAAATGTATTGCCTGACAAGTGGTGGCACCGTGGACAGAGTGTCAACCTGGGATGCTGAGGTCCCAGGTTTGAAACGCCAAGGTCACCAGCTTGAGCATGGGCTCCTCCGGCTTGAGCTCAGGCTCACTGGCTTGAGCGCAGGGTCACTCACTGGCTTGAGCATGGGATCACTGAAATGACCCCATGGTCACTGGTTTGAGCCCAAAGGCCACAGACTTGAAGCCCAAGGTCGTTGGCTTGAACAAGGGGCCACTGGCTTGGCTGGAGAGCCCCTGGTCAAATCACATTATGAGAAGCAATCAATGAATAATTCTAGTGACACAACTAAGAATTGATGCTTCTCATCTCTCTCCCTTCCTGTCTCTTCCTCTGTCTCTCTTCTCTCTCTCAAAAAAAAAAGTATTAAAAGGTATTTAAATAGGTGTTAGAGAACAGGGGAGGGGGAGTATAGGCAGAGGAAAACAATGGAGACATTAACGGTAGTCACTTCTGAAGAACGAGATGATGAGATGATGGGGAAACTTTTCCAATCATATATTTCTGTAGTATTTCATTATTTTCCACTGATTTCCAAAGATTTCTTGATAAGATACAGCTATAAACCAGAATGCACATGAGGTGGGCATAGCCCCCAGAGGAACGGGACATGGTCCATGATCCTAAGGAGCTTAAGCGGAGGGGACGAGACCCCCCAGTACGGAACTATGCCGTGAACTGGCAGCATCCATGCCTCTGAGGCTGGGGGCCCAGACAAGGCAGGGGCTCTCTGGGACAGGAGGGCCAGGCTTCCAGTGGCCACAAGCTTGGTCGGGCAGGTTGATGAGTGTCCGGGTGGGACAGGAAGTGGGGTGTGATGGCTGCTTGGACAGGCTGCGTGGAGGTGCTCTGAGGATGCCCTGGACAGTGTGGTCTGGGCTGGTTCTGCAGAGCAGGAACCAGCTATCAAGGGCTTCGTGGACCCCTCCCAATGGGTCTTCACCCTGCACCCAGGCGCTGCAGCCAAGCCGTGACAAGGGGGGGGTTGTTTGAGAAAGAGCACTCGGACAGCAGCCGGGCCCAGGCCAGGAGACACATCAAGACACCCCAGCACTGGTTTCGGGAAATTCTGCAAAATCAGCAGGGGTGTGGCGGTCAAGAGAGGAACGCCAACGGCTCGAACGCCAGCTCCGCCTCCTGTGCTGGCTGAGGGAGCAAGGGGAGCTCCTTCTGATTCTGTGTCCTCATCTGTGAAGTGGGGGTGATACAAGTGTATCCACTAAACAGAGCTAGTTAGAGTGCTAATAACAGTACTTCCCAGGATTGGGGCGAGGATTAAATTAGCTAACACATGGAAGCGCCTGGAGAAGTCCCCAAACACAGGAAGGCTGAACCCGCACCCCTGGCATCCCCGCCCTGACACCGTTATGCTGACCACTCTTAAAGGGGTTCCCATCTGAACAATTCCTCAGGACCCCATCAAGTCACACGCGTCTCGGCTTCCTCTCAGTCTCCCCGAGAACCTGAGGCTGACAAGATGACAGCCGGGGTTCCGAGGACCTGCCCCTGGCCAGTGCGGTCCTTCGTTCCCCCCTCAGGGACTGGAAACTCCCGCAGGGCAGGGGCAGAGCAGGGGGCCAGTCCCATCGCCCGGGGGCCAGCAAACGGCCCGGCCTGAAGTGAGGGTGGAGGGCTCGTCCTCCCTGCGGGGCACACACCGAAACCTCCACGCAGCAGCCGACAGAACGGAGACCTGCCTGCAGACCGTCAGTGGGGACCAGGGTCTCCATACAATGACCACGTGCTGACGTCCATCACGCTGAGGGACCGGCACGCAAGGGCTCATCAGGCTGTGCTCCCTAAGTTGGTGCGTCATGTGACTCCTTTTCCGTAATAGAAAGTAAAAATAACAACAGTAAATAAGCCCTCTGGAGCCAAGCTGCCCTGATCCCAATCCCAGTCCCTCCACTCAGCATCTGCAAGCTTGGGCAGACCACCTCACCTTTCTCTGTTCCCTCCTCCTCTGTAATACAGGACAACAACATCGCACAGCTCACAGGTTGTTGCAAGAAACAGATGAATTAATACAAGTAAATCCTATGAACTTGGATGGCATGCAGCAAGTGTTCGATCAACGTCAGCCGCTCTAATCACGAGCCAGTTGACGGAATGATGGCCACACCCTCATCCCCACAGAGGCGTCGGCTGCTGCCAACACTGCTTGGACATCCCTAGGCCTCCTACCCTCCGCGTCTAACACTGGACCAGGTATGGGGACATTGTGACAAATAACCACTGAGTCACCGGCCTGGGACGCACCCATGCAAGCAGAGCAGGTGGGAATGCAGAGAGACAGCCATCAAGCCATGGGCACGGCCACCTATGAAGTCCTGGATCCTTAGACTCAGTAATGTCACTTCTAGAGGTCAATCCAAAGAGAGAACCTGAGATGGGAACAAACACTGAGGTCCAAAGACACCCCGGGCAGCGCCAGTCGAAACAGCACACCAGGAACTTCGTCGTTTCAACGACTGCCCATCCCCTAAATCTGGGATCGGGAACCTATGGCTCACGAGCCAGATGGGGCTCTTTTGATGGCTGCATCTGGCTCGCAGACAAATCTTTAATAAAAAAAATAATAATGTTAAAAATATAAAACATTCTCATGTATTACAATCCATTTATTTCCTACTGCTCATGTTCATGGTTGTGGGTGGCTGGAGCCAATCACAGCTGTCCTCCGGGACAACAACAAATTTTTATTGGATAATGCCTAACGTACACGGGTCGCTGTATGGCTCTCATGGAATTACATTTTAAAATATGTGGCGTTCATGGCTCTCTCAGCCAAAAAGGGGTCCGACCCCTGCCCTAAATGCAGGTCGCAAGGAACAGCCCAACTGGGATTCGTACACTATGTAACAAATAGCCTGTTTTGGGTAAAGATATGAGAAAATTAATTGAGAAAAATATACCAAAATAATTGTTTTAATAATTATCTCTGGGTTTTCACATTTAGGCCGATCTTTATTTCCCAAGATTGCAAAAATGAGCCCATAGGAGTCACCGAGGAAAGAATGATCAGGAGTCTAACAAACAGACCCTCACGGCTGGCCCGGGGAACTGGCTCTCTCCCAGCAAACAGAGCGCCCCAGGGCTGGGCCTGGCACCCCTCGGACACAGGGAGGTTCCGGCCCGGGAGAACAAGGGAACAGGCAGCCGAGCTTGGCGGCAGGGCCCGCTGGGGCAGCAGGAAGGTGTCAGGCAAGGTGGCATCTGAGCGGGTCTAACAGCACCCATGGAAACATTAGATGGGGAGGGGCTGGAGAGGGAGATGCCAGCTTCTTAGCCAACCGAAAGCTTCAAGGAGGCTTCGTGGTCGGCATACTGAGCTGAAGCTGAAGGCAGCGCCTGTCCCAACGCTGCTTCCCACGGCGCCAGCTGGGCGGCCATGGGCCCGGAACTCGGTGCCAGGACCACCCATCAACGCACCATCTCGCCCAAGTCTCTGCCCCGGGACCTGAGCACGCCCCAGGCGGTGGCCCCCAACTCCAACGAGCGCCCACTGTTTGCACGGGAGCCTCTGCTGCTCCAGTGTGCACCAGGCCTAACGGGGGGCCTGACCCCGTGACTGGGGCTGGCACTGTACCCAGCGCCCGGTGAGGGCAGCGGCGATGCCGACATTGGCAGACCACTCTGGACAACCTCGCCCCAGCAGAACCTCCAAATAGGTCGCAATGAGCCTCTGAAAGATTCTGGCTCATCCCCTGTGCCCCTGGCCCTCCCCGTGCCATCCCGCTCTCCCCCGTTCCTCCTCTCCTCCCGTCCTGGCTTCCATGGGAACTGCTTACGTGCTATAGACGCTCCAGTGAGGCCGCTGAGCCTGGGGAGATGGGGTCCCGGCTCCGTGGGGAGCCAGCACGGGCCTGGGAGCTCGGCCCCCAGCTCCCCCAGCAGGAGCGCTTTGTTTTAAGGACTTGCTCAAGTCGACTCAGCGAGTCCAAGGGGGGGAAAGGACACCCCGAACCGAGAGGCACGGCCCCCCGAGGCATGCAGGGCCGCACCAACGCCAGAGGCCGTCCCATTGCAACGGTCAGCCTACAAAGCTCAAGAGTAAAACTAAAACGGACGGAGCGGAAACCATCCAGCGGACGTCAGCAGCACTTGACGTCATCTCACGGGCATCTTTCCATGCTGGTCCTCCAGAACGTGATCTCTGTGAATGGCTAGACCCTCATCTGAATGAGGAGACCCTAATTTACACAGCTCCTTCTTCTGCCCTGTGTATGTTATTCAAAAAACTCTATGATGGCCCTCCTTACACATAAATTTCTCTTAACACTTTTTGTTAAATACATATCCTCAGTAAATGACTGAGAATGGAAATAATTTTCAATGTTTTAAATCTGTATTTAAAATTTTAAACAAAATAAAACCTACCTTTTAAAAAGGGATTACGCTAAAATCCACACCGGAAGCGCAGCAGCGCTCCTGTGGGGGGTGGGGGAACGACGTTCTCCGCAGTGGCTACAACGTTTCTAAGCAGCAGCGGTTCGCCCACAGCTGTGCCCCTCCCCTCACCCCAGCCATGAGCCACTCTGCTCATAACAAAGCATTCGGAAAAACAAACTCATTCCTTAAGCTTCTATTAGGTGTCGGAGGTCCTGTGTGGTGAGGGTCACCCCATTTTTTAAAATGAGGAAAGTAAGATGACACAGAGACCATCAGAACTCAAGCCCAGACCCCTGGGCTCCGCGGAAGGTCAGGCAAAGCCAAGAACAAGCTGTATCTCAATAATGGTCCCAAATGGTCACGTGGGAAAGTCTGGTGCAGAGCCAACTTCCCCATCCTGTGGGTGCCGGGCCTCCTGTCAGGGGTCAGGATCAGAGGCACATGTTGGTGGCCTTCGGGGAGCACCCGCCCATGAGGAGGGAGGGGTCTGTGGGCTCTTTCAGCGGCAGAGATGCCAAGTCTCCTGTAGACACCAAAGCAACAGAGATTCTCAAATCCCCGTACACCTGCCCCCAGAGTGCACCGGGCAGAGGGAGCACAGGGAAGGAAGAAATGCTCACAGGCGCCCAGCTCTACCTGGACTTCAATTACCTGGAAATACAATCCAGTGAGGCCACTGGGGTCAGCCCGCTGGGACACCCTGGGGAGTGTGGACGGCAGAGGGAACCCAGCGGGAAAGTAACCACTTGACACCTTTAACTGCATGTCGTATAAACAATTTTTGAACCGTGTGAAAATATTACCCAAATAACAAGTGTATTTATTTATTTATTTTTAATTTAGAAATTAAACTTAATGGGGTGACACTGATCAATTAGAGTACATATCAGCAGTAGAGCATCGGCCCAGCGTGTGGAAGTCCCGAGCTTGATTCCTAGTCAGGGCACACAGGAAAAGCGTCCATCTGCTTCTCCACCCCTCCCCCTCTCCTTTCTCTCTATCTCTCTCTTCCCCTCCTGCAGCCAAGGCTCCATTGGAGCAAAGTTGGCCCAGGTGCTGAGGAAGGCTCTGTGGCCTCTGCCTCAGGTGCTAGAATGGCTCCAGCTGCAACAGAGCGACGCCCCAGATGGGCAGAGCATTGCCCCCGGTGGGCTGCCGGGTGGATCCCGGTCGGGCGCAGGCGGGAGTCTGTCTGACTGCCTCCCCGCTTCTAACTTTGGGAAAATACCAAAAAAAAAAAAAAAAAAGTACGTACATAGGTTTCAGGAGAACATCTCCATAGCATTTGAACGGTTGATTGTGTTGTATGCCCGTCACCCAAAGTCAAATCATTTTCCGTCATCATATACTTGACCCTCTTTACTCCCCTCCCCCTGGTAACCACTTCACTTTTATCTGTGTCCACAAGTCTCAGTATTATAACCCACCTATGTGGGATATGCGCCAAAATCATCTTCTAAAGTTTAACAGAGAACTCAGCATTTATAATCCTCGGAGAGAAGCATCCTTCTCGGCCCGTGACTCTCCCTCTGGCTCTAAAGGCAGAAGGCAGCTGCTGAGATTACCTCACCTTCATTCAACGTACCTGCCCGAACCAGCTTTCTCTCCCCGCCGCTTGTCTGCACCCCGAGTCTGGGAACGGACCCCTTTCCCCATCACCCCCCACATCTACGCAGGCACCACACCCTGCCATCCATCTATCTCCTCGGCCCTCCACGACCGCATTAACTCCTACCGGACCCCAACACGCCCGCTCGGCTGCGGCCCCAGCCTCCTACCAGAAAACCCAGCAGCTCCTCGCCCTCCAGTCCAGCCCCGTCCAATCGCCACCTCTGTGCCTCCCAGGGGGACCTTGCCCATGCCCCCAACTAGAGCAGGCACCTGTCCCCCATAAAAGCCCCTCAGTGCCCCCTCACCCAGGGCCCCAGGAACAACTCACTGGGGCCTGTTGTGGTCCGGCCCTGCCACCCAGTCTGACCTGGTCACTTGCCAACTCCCTCATGGCCAAGGCCCCAGAGCCTCCAAGTGACTCCAGGTCAACAGACCCCCTTGCTCAGCCTCTGGGTCCTTCTTCACGTGATATTTACTCCCTGCTGAAATGACGTTCAAACACTTCACCACACCACCCACACCTGCACCCAATGTATTCTCTGCCACGAGGCATTCATTTCCCTACGAGGGCTTCCCAGCCCTCTGCCCACTCCCCCCTTTAAACGCCGGCCCCCATGTCCCCATGTCCCCATGTCCTCGCAGGCCCGCACCACAGCACGCACAAGGCCTCCCAGCCCTCTGGGCACGCGCAGGAGCTGGGGGCAGCCATCAGAGGTCCAGCACCCAGTCCCTCAGCCCCGGGCCCACGGCCTGCTCTCAGCGTCTCCCTCGATGTTTCCCTTCCTCCTTGGTCATCCACCACCCAACTCCATCCCTGAACTGTCTGGGCAGAAAGAGGGCAAACGCAGAGACAAAGGACCCCAACATCTCCTTCAGGCAAGCAACAATTCTGCAGAGACCCCCAGCAGGGCACGCCGCCCACGTGGGCGCTCTGGCAGGCTGGGAGAACGTGCTTCCGTGCCCGTCTGAGAGAGCAGCTGCTCCGAACGCTGCGTTTCCTAACGTCTGGATTCTCAAGGGATTTGGAAGGAGGACGGCGAACCTGTAATCAGCGACAGCCCTTCTCACACTGATAGCTTGCTCATTTGCATTTTAAAATAAAACTAAAAGGCCAACTCCTCAGGTGCTGAGAGTCATCTTCTTCTCCCCCTGCACTTCGCAAACACCCGGGGAGAGGCAGCACGAGAGCTGGAGAGCTGGCCGGGCAGAGGAGGGGCGGGCGGGGCAGAGGAGGGGCGGGCGGGGCAGCGGGTACGTGTTCTCCTGGGCTCTTCTCCCGCCAAGTTCAGGGCTGTTCTAGAAAGGGCCGATGATGACCAGGGATGAAGGAACCTCACAGGCCTTCCCACAGATCAGGTGTGAGTGGAAAATGCTCCCAGATGACACGTCCTGCAAGGCTGACGCGGGTCTCCTGCCCGACCGGCAGCAGAGGCCCAGGACCACCCCTCCAGCCCCCCAGGCCACAGATGACCCAGTGGCCAGAGAATGCTTCCCCCTTCCAGAAAAGGCTCACTGGGCGGAGGGGCAGGGAAGACTGTGCTACACTTGGCACTGGTCATTTTAGCAGCTAGCTGTTTCCGGGGCAGGGGGAGCAGAGGGGCCTGAGGTGGGAAGCTGTGCAGCCAGCATCCTCATCACAGGGGTACGGAGGAGAAACCGAGGCAGAGTGCCTGCAGACCGTCACCATCGAGACAGGCGTCTGTGACCACTGCCGTCAGGACAGGTCCCCGAGACCATCGCCGTCAGGACAGGTGCCCGTGACCATCGCCGTCATGACAGGTGCCCGTGACCATCGCCGTCATGACAGGTCCCCGAGACCATCGCCGTCATGACAGGTGCCCGAGACCATCGCCGTCATGACAGGTGCCCATGACCATCGCCGTCATGACAGGTCCCCGAGACCATCGCCGTCAGGACAGGTGCCCGAGACCATCGCCGTCATGACAGGTGCCCGTGACCACTGCCGTCAGGACAGGTGCCCGTGACCACTGCCGTCATGACAGGTCCCCGAGACCATCGCCGTCAGGACAGGTGCCCGTGACCATCGCCGTCATGACAGGTCCCCGAGACCATCGCCGTCATGACAGGTGCCCGTGACCATCGCCGTCATGACAGGTCCCCGAGACCATCGCCGTCAGGACAGGTGCCCGTGACCATCGCCGTCAGGACAGGTCCCCGAGACCATCGCCGTCATGACAGGTGCCCGTGACCATCGCCGTCAGGACAGGTCCCCGAGACCATCGCCGTCAGGACAGGTGCCCGTGACCACTGCCGTCAGGACAGGTCCCCGAGACCATCGCCGTCAGGACAGGTCCCCGAGACCACCGCCGTCAGGACAGGTGCCCGAGACCACCGCCGTCAGGACAGGTGCCCGAGACCACCGCCGTCATGACAGGTCCCCGAGACCACCGCCGTCATGACAGGTCATCGCCGTCATGACAGGTCCCCGAGACCATCGCCGTCATGACAGGTGCCCGAGACCACCGCCGTCAGGACAGGTGCCCGTGACCATCGCCGTCAGGACAGGTCCCCGAGACCACCGCCGTCATGACAGGTGCCCGTGACCATCGCCGTCATGACAGGTGCCCGTGACCACCGCCGTCAGGACAGGTCCCCGAGACCACCGCCGTCAGGACAGGTGCCCGTGACCATCGCCGTCAGGACAGGTCCCCGAGACCATCGCCGTCAGGACAGGTCCCCGAGACCACTGCCGTCACGCTCCTGGCCCTCCCTGCCCCGGTCTCACCTAGGGTTTCTCATACTAGGTGAGCGGAGAACTGCACGTTTTCCTTACTATCAGCATCCCTTGGCCTAACAGACCCAGGTTAGGGAGGCCAGTCAGCCTGCAGACCAGCCCGCTGCCAAGGCCTTTCTGGGTCTCCGTAGGCACACAGGCCCAGAGGCTGAGCGGCCCAGCCCCCTAGGGCCTCTGCAGGACAGCCTGAGAGCAGGCGCTGGCCCTCTCTGAGGCACTGTTTGCCTAAGAGCCTGATTTTGAGAAGTAAATGGGATAATGTCACAAGTAGTGGCCTTCAAACCAAACCCCCAAAATAAATGTTTAATGCGATGTTTCTATTTGCACATTTTCAAGTTGACATCTAAAATTTCTCATCATAAGTTTAAATACTTGTAGAGGATGTAATTTCCAACATATTATAAATATTAACATTTCAAAATAAAACTGTTATTGTTTCTCTTTTAAATGGATCTAATGGAATCTAAATATAGCAATTTGAGAGTGACCATCATCCATCTTAAAATTACAAAATCAAATTCTTCTCAAACACCTGGAAAGTTAGCAATGTTCCTTCTGCCTCCTCTGGTTTCCCGTTCACATCCCTCAGAGATGTTTCTAGTATCAGTGTGTTTAATGTTCAAAGGCCTTTAACTGATGATTATACTACAAAGCCAAAAAAAAAAAAAAAAAAAGGATGTAAATGTTTTAAATTCTTTTAAGTTCATGTGACCATAAAGCTCTAAGTGTCAAAAATTTTCTTCTGGACAGATTTGCTATCAAAATTACTAATAGTACATAATTGACCAACACGACAGAAACATATAACAAATTTGTATAAGTAGTAAGCACAAAATATTAAGCCTTGTTAGAAATACATCTTAGAAGAGATGAATGGACATTTTAACTGATTCATACACCACAGATGGACAGATGATACCTATTGTTAGAATAAGACTGCGTGTATCGATTCTATCTCTATTTTTCCATTTTTATCGCTACAAGTGCTGAGACCGCACATTCAAGTAAATGAGATGAAGTGGAAAGAGATTTTCCACAGCACCGTCTGAGTTCCTTCAGAATTATATGCCACAAATTACAGTACTTAATTATCAGAAATCATTGCTAAGGTTCTGTCAGCTGACAACCTGCTCAGGTCTTCTCTCAGTTTCACTGCAAGCAAAGAACTGAAAGTCCCTCGCATGCCCCAGGATCACAAGGACCAGCCACGTGGTGCCCAGGGGTTTTATGCCCATGTCTCACACCAGATTCGCATCTGATAACAAGAGTTTGCGGTTCTTGTGTAGATGACCAGCATCTCACGTGCCAGGTGGCGTAGCTATTGCTTTACCCGAATTATCGGCATTAGTCCTCACAGCGATCCCAGGGGACAGAGTCCATCATTCCCGTTTTACAGATGGGGAGACGAAGGTGCTGAGAGGCTAGGCAACTGACCCAAGGTCATATAGCCAGAACTGTGAAGCCGGGCGTCTTGCGTCTCACCATTTGGTGCTCTGTCTCCGTGGAGATGGGAGGAGGGCCGAGGTGCAAGGGGTGGCTGGGAAGGACAGTCTACAGGCTCCGTCCCCGGTGGCTCAGCTGTGACAATGAGGACAGGGAGGCTGGGGAGCTGCAGGATTAACTTCTTAAATGTGCTCCCACCACCACCTTGGAGAGGTCACATCCACATGCTTCTTTTAAGTAAAAGCCATCACTGCCTAGCACCCCAAAGTACCCCATTAATGTGAAACATTCATACTGTCACCACTGCCATTTAATAGCAGGAAGAGACGTAACTCCCACGACAGGGACAAACACCGCAGATCTTACCAGCCTTTGTCTTCATTCCCGACATCCCCTTTTAAAATGGTAGCCAACCCCGAGGCAATAACAGGCCTGTAAGCATCTGGTAAATGGAGCAGTCTGTCACTGTGCAGGCCTTGGTGACAACGGACCGCATTCAAATCCCAGCTCTGACCACTTACCAGCTGAGTTCCTCATGAGAAGTCACAACACCTGGGCCTCAGCGTCCTCATCTTCTAGGACAGAGATGAAGACAACGACCACTCACATCAGTGGGTGGCTGTACAAACGGGAGAATGCCCACCAGGGCACCTGGCACGGGAAACATGGGGTGGTGGGTGGTGGCATGCCTATTTCCCCCTCGTCATGAATCACCGGTGCCTATGATGGCAAAGCTCATCCCCAGCAGCTGGCGGCCACCAGCCTGGGGACCTGGCACATGGAAGCCTGGCTGATTCTGAAAAACCAGCTGAGTGGATTCACTTCCAATGTTCCTCTATGTCCTGAAATTTCAAGTTCTCCAGACACGCAGGATGCCAGGAGGAGGTGAACAGAGCGGCGGCGCGGTGGGTTGTATTTTTAGATGCTGGTGGGGAAGGCGTCCAGTTTGGCTTCGTGCTGGCCCCAGCCACCACTTCCTCCAGCAAGACACCACCGAAATGAACAGCCAGATACGTGCAGAAAGATTTCACAACTCTGCCTGGTACGTTCTAAAACAACGGCTCCAGTCTCGAGCTCCACTCTCAGACTAGGTGGATTACAGGTTTTAGCCTACATCTTTCTGAGGAAGCCGTGAAACACTGACCCCTGAGTGGCCCCTCACACCCTGAGGCCCCAAGGCCCCTTGTCCCCCTATGGTGGGGATGGCACCCCACTGTGTCTCGGAAAGATCAGGTGTTGGGGGAAGGGCACATTTCTTCCCCTCTTAAGCAGTGTGTTTGTTGGTGAGCACGTAAAGTTACTTCCTCTAAAAATGGCTCCCACAAGAAATTTCCTCGTGGGCCCCGAAGAGAGGCTGGAGCTAACCTCGGGGAAGCACCTGGCCCTTCGCATACTAAGCTCCAACTGTAACTCTGACTACAGGTCCAGGCCTCAGTGGTGGGAACAGCACATCTGCAAAGGATCCAGGCACTCCAAGGTAACCACCTTTCTGGACTAACAGACAAAGCAAGCCAAGCATCCTGGGGCAGGAACAATCTCGGAGACACCTGGCCCCAGAATGACAGCTAGACGACTGCGTGCCCTCCACCCACTGCAGACCCCAGCAGGCATTACCAATCAATCCCTGCCTCAGCCCTTCACAGATTCAGAATACCCCAGGCAACTACTGCCAATCAATCAGAAAGGGCACTGAAGGCAAACTGCTTGGCTATTCCTGAATTAGGACCTCCCCGTTTTGATGTATGGTGAAATTAAAGGTCAGAAAAAGCTCAGGGCCGATCATACAGCTTTGGAGAGACCAGATGAGCCTGGATGAAAACTAGAGCTGACGATAAGGCTTCCAGGAATTGGCTCCTCCCCCAAAACAAACCTCAGCCTCCGGGTGACAAGTTCAAGCCACCAGCTGCAGAAAAGGGAGGGCGGAAGGAAGAATTCGGCAGCCCTCCACTGGGGCTGCCAGACAGTTCACCCCACTTCGCCAGCCCCCCATGGGCGCTGTCAGGCCTGCACACTTATTTCCGAGCCACAGAGCCAGCCCCAGCACCTGGGAGGGCTTCTCTTCATCTGTCCTTCCTTCCTCCCTCCTTCAGCCAATGAGCACCTGACCCAGGTCCACCGCAGCAGGTGAGACAACATGGGGGTTGGACAGCGCCCACTGACAGTCCACCCACAGGAGCCAGGGGCCCCTAGGGAAGGCAGCTGTGGCCTGACAGCAGACAAGGGGTGACATGGGGGAAGGGACATACCCTGGCTTGGGAAGGGGGGGACAGGCGTGGTCTTGGAGATGACACTACGCACAAGAAGGTCTGAGACGGAAGTGGGCTCATCCGCAGCGGGCTGAATAACCATGGTGGAGGGGGCTCCTTCCTGCTCCTCAGCAGAGCCCGAGGACAGACAAGGACAAAACGTGGGGGCATCGGGACGGCGCACGCCACCCTGTCCCCCCCACCAGTGCCTTCCACGGACAAAGCCACAGCAACCCCACGAACCTGAGCGACTACCAGCCCAGCCAGCGCCCTGCCCAGGGGAGAAGCCAGCGGGCCCAGGGGAGAAGTGAAAGACACAGTGCCTGTGAAGGGAGGCGGGCGGCCACCCCCCGGGGGGAGAGGAAGGTGGGCGCGGACGGACAGGCCCTGGCCTGAATGGTGGTGAAGGCAAGGTCTGTACTCACCTGGACGACTTCTATCCCTCGCTTCCTGTGGAGGAAAACAAAGAGAACAAAGGTTACTCAGCAGGCAGGGAGCATCCTTCCAGAATGTTCTCTGCAGCCAGCTGAAGGAAAGAAAGCAAGGAGAGCAGGCAGCTGCCCCTCTCAGGCCATGATTCCCAGAATGGCCTCATTGTCAGGGGGAGGTCTATGAACTGCTGGCCACCTTCAAAGTCTTCAAAACCACCTCTGGCAGAAAGAGAGGGTTGGTTCCTCAGAAGGACTTGGCCAGAGTCCTACCGAGACCCCACTTTGTCTTCCTCACAGCCAGCTGTCTCCTTCTTTAATCCCGGAGCCAGGCCTCTGTTGGCTTAGCTTCAGCCCAGGCTGCCCAAGACCCTGCCCAAGACTGCCCACCACCAACAGCTGATCACACACCTCTGCCTGGCCTCCCAGGTCAGCCCCAGCCCGCCACGCTCCAGCCCGTCCACCCGCCCTCACGCAGGAGGCCCCAGAACCTTCGGTCCTTCCCCGGCTGCCTGGCCTCCCAGGTCAGCCCCAGCCCGCCACGCTCCAGCCCGTCCACCCGCCCTCACGCAGGAGGCCCCAGAACCTTCGGTCCTTCCCCGGCTGCCTGGCCACCCTGGCCATCTCTGGCTCCCACTGACACCCGGCCCGGCCTCTGAACCAGTTCAACCATCTCGGCCCTCCACAATGTCCCCCGAGCCTCGGCCTTGTCTCTTCCCATGCCCCCCGCCCACAATCCCCTGGCCTCTGGTCTCCCATACCAGTGCCCTGACTCGCCCAACCCCATTACAGAGCCTGGGGTGGCATCTCCACAGAGCACACCTTGACCTCCCCCACCCCAAACTTCTGCTGACAGTGAGTGCAGGCACACAGGGCTACAGGGCTGAGCCACATCTCCAGGCCTCGGTGCCCACCTTCCACCCCAGCCTTCAGGACTGGGCTCAGACAGAAACACCCCCCAGGAAGCCAGCCCTGCCACACCATGCCTTCACCCCACCTGAGAGCCAGAATGCTCCTGAGAACTCTGGGTGCCACCCCCCGGGCCCTTTGTTCCGGAGTACTGATGGGCTGTCACTCGGGGGGCAGGGACTGGAGAAGGCACAGGGGTCTGTATGGACCGTAGGTGGCATGCCGACCACCACACCCAGGAGCGTCTTCCTGGAAGAAGGCTGGCCTCCTGTGGGTGCTCGGGGCGCCATGACCAGCAGAGGTCAGGAACTGAGTTGACTCGCCCAACTTCCTTCCCTGAAGCAGGAACTGTGGCAGATTCAACAACTGTGAGTCCCCCATGCCTAGCCATGGTGCTCACCTGGCATACGGATGCTCCGTATACCTAAATATGTCAACCACAGCTCGGTTCCCACAACCAGCCCAGCCTGGCACTCACAGGGCACAACAAATGCAACAGCCAAGACTCAGGCCCTTGAGGGGCTCACCATCTAAGGGAGGGGACAGGGGACAGCCCAATGCCTCCAGGCCTCTCTCAGCTTGTCACTATCTGGGTGACAGTGAGCAGACACCGTCACCTCACACAGCACAGCTGAGGGGACACCTACCAGTCTTACACTTGTTGGTTAACTCATTCAACAAGGGCTTCCCAGCGCCTTCCAAGAGCAAGGAGCAGAGCCTCACGAGGAAGCCACCCCGTGAGACAGCAAGGCTGAGCAAGAGCACTCACCAGGTCACACTGCTGGCAGTGCCAGGCTCCTGCTCCTCAGAAGCCACCCTGTGAGACAGCAAGGCTAAGCAAGAGCACTCACCAGGCCACACTGCTGGCAGTGCCAGTGCCAGCCTCCTGCTCCTCAGAAGCCACCCCCTGAGACAGCAAGACTGAGCAAGGGCACTCACCAGGTCACACTGCTGGCAGTGCCAGCCTCCTGCTCCTCAGAAGCCACCCCCTGAGACAGCAAGACTGAGCAAGGGCACTCACCAGGTCACACTGCTGGCAGTGCCAGTGCCAGCCTCCTGCTCCTCAGAAGCCACCCCCTGAGACAGCAAGACTGAGCAAGAGCACTCACCAGGCCACACTGCTGGCAGTGCCAGCCTCCTGCTCCTCAGAAGCCACCCCCTGAGACAGCAAGGCTGAGCAAGAGCACTCACCAGGCCACACTGCTGGCAGTGCCAGCCTCCTGCTCCTCAGCCCCAACACCTCCACAGAACCCCCAGTGCCGAGGAACCCAACCTGAGAACCAGCGGCTGGTCCAGGAGTCCACACCACCATGCAGCTCCTCTGCACTACTGGAAGGAATGGTGGCCACTTCCCATCTGCTTCCACAACCTTATGAGGGGACAAAGTGCGCACAACAGCAGAGCCCTGGGCCCCCAGAGCCCGGGACAGCATCACCAGAAACGTGTGCCACGCCCAGTCAGCAGCTCACAACCCTCACCATTTCTGAGTCCTGGCCCGCCGAGCAACCGTGACGGTCAAGCGCCGGTCACTTGGCACACGACTGTAACTAGCCAGGCTGGGCTCAGTGTACCTCCTCACCACTGCCCCTGCTTCTGGACAGAAATCTGAAACAGCCGGGGGAGCAGTCCCCAGGAGAACTCCAAATGACGGGACTGGGTCCGCCTGATGGGAGAGAGAAGGACACTGAAGGAGACAGAGGGCGTGTGTACGTGACCCACACCATGTGCAGCGAGCTTCCACTGGGTTCACCCAGCGAGCTAATCCTGCCGCATCCAGATTAGCCCAGGGTGCCTGTCACTCTCCTCCCAAAGCCAGCGCTCCTTTCCATATGTGACATCATCCCAGACAGCTCTCCCTCCCCCAGTCCTAAAAACAAACAGGTCTCTAACTTTGAAAACAGATGGAACCAGTAACATAAAAGAAACAAAGTAATCCTGAGAACAGACAGGCTGAAAACCTTAAGTAGGGCTGAATTCCCAGGAAAGAACAAGTTCTCTAGCTCAGAGCTCCCAAAACAGGAGAAACTGCAACTCTGGCAGAAAAGAGGGAACCACACCTCGTGCATTAGACCCCCTGGATGGATGGTTCGGGAGCTAAGGCACCCCGAGTGCCCCCTGCACTGAGGGAGGGGCAATGACAGCCCATTGCTCGGAGGAGCCAGCTGAGAGAGACCCGGAGCAGGGCCGGGCCGGGCCGTGGTGTAACGGGGAAGACTGGGAGGGGGCAGGTGAAAAGCTCCTTCCCTGGCTGTGGGGTCCCACTCAGGACCGCAACCTACTCAGGAAAGACAATGCAAACCTGCTGGGCACCTTTCTTCATCAGGGACTCCAGCAAGACAGAGGTCCCCACAATCTTCTTTTCCCAAGCAGCAGGCTCCTGAAATCCAGCCATGACCAGAAAGTGTAGAAGTTGAATCATAACACCAAAGGGGAAGAGGGAGAGGGGGTGAGGAAGAAAGGGGGGGTGTGTAAGAGAAACCAGAGCTTGTTGTCAAGTGACGCTAACCACTCCTCCTGGATACCCCAATTCCAGGATCCCAGATCCCACCCCACAGACAGGCAAATATGTGCAAAGTGTTTCAGGCTGTGGCTGTTAACTGCCACACTGTCTGCGATAGCAGATGATCAGCAAATGATCGAAATCCCCCAAGCGGGAGCAGGCTCATGGAAGGAATACCAGGTGGCAGTTAAAATGAATGAGGAAGTACTCCAGGCACACACACAGAAGGCATGAGTCATCGCTAAGACACCGCTATGTGAAAATGCAAGGTGGGAAAACCCTGTGTGCAGCTCACCATGACTTGGGTTAATTTAAGCACAACATCTAGTACACACAACGAATCTAAAAGTTCTCCGAGAAAATGGTCACAGGGTAGCCCGGGGGTCTCCAAACTTTTTACACAGGGGTCCAGTTCACTGTCCCTCAGACCTTTGGAGGGCCGCCACATACAGTGCTCCTCTCACTGACCACCAATGAAAGAGGTGCTCCTTCCGGAAGTGGGGGGGGGGGCAGATAAATGGCCTCAGGGGGCTGCATGCAGCCCATGGGCCGTAGTTTGGGGATGCTTGGTAGTCTCTGGTCAATAGCAAGTGTGGCCGGGGAGGGCGCAAGACTTCCTTTTCACTGTACATTCTCACACATCTCTTGAGTCTTGTGCCGCGTACTTCTAACGTAATCTCCAAAACTGGAGAAATAACGTTTTTTTTGAATTATCTTTTAAATGACAGGTAAAACTCCAGTTGCCAGCATTCCCAGTGCCCAGTAATGACATGACTCAATCGACTGATTGATGAAGTGAAGCAGAGAGCTCAGGATGTATCTAGGAAAGCTTCCAAATTCTCTAAGAGCAGCCAAAATAGCACCAGCTCTGGGGCCATCAGACTGTCAGCCATGGGAACATTTGATTCGGATTCTAAGCCCATTTAAAGACACGGTACCAAGAAAACAGACGGAAGGGACCCCACTGCAGTGTTAACTGGGGCTGCAGCAGTCCAGTGACGAGTTTTTCCCCCTTATACTTTCTTGTATTTTCTAGTTTTCTACAATAAATATAGATATTATTCCCAAAATAACAAAAAGGAACAATAAAAGTTAAAGTAATTAAAGAAGTGTATTTAAAACCTGCACCTGGAGAAGAATTCTACAGGCTCTAAAGCTCTTGTTTTCTTGATAAATATTGCATTAATAAGTTTAGAACAGTCAGCCCTGGCTGGCTGGCTCAGCAGTAGAGCGTCGGCCCAGTGTGTAGAAGTCCTGGGTTCAATTCTTAGTCAGGGCACACAGGAGAAGCCATCTGCTTCTCCACCCCTTCTCCTCTCACCTCCCTCCCCCCCCCCTCTTTCTCTTTCTCTTTCCCTACTGCAGCCATGGCTCAGTTGGAGCAAGCTGACCCCAGGCACTAAAGATGGCTCCATGGCCTTGCCTTAGGCATTAAAATAGCTCAGTTGCCAAGCAACGGAGTGAAGGCCCCAGGTGGGCAGAGCATTGCCTGGTAGGGGGCTTGCCAGGTAGGTCCTGGTTGGGGCACATGCGGGAGTCTGTCACTCTGCCTCCCACTTTTCACTTAAGAAAAAAAAATTTAGAACAGTCTACCCACAACTCATATTTATAAATCTATTTTTCCCAAAACTGGATAACCACCAAAATGTGGATCCATTTTAAACAAGGACCCTCCTTCCTCCCCCCCCCCCCCACCAAATCCAAGGAGAGCACAGCCATGGGGAATATAAAATACTCATTTACAAACAAATAAACTATCCTTTCAGGAAAGGAGGGAGAACAATCAAAGAAGGCTTCGTGGAGGAGGCAGCATTTGCCATTTGAACAAAAACTGAAGGGAAACTAGAAGCTGAGTAACATGAGGAGCGCCTGCTTCCTGAAAGATGCCTGTCCTGGGGTGTGGGAGCAGAGCACGCGCTGAGGGCAGGCAGGGGCGTGGGAGATGGGACAGTAGGTGCAGGCTGGCCATGCTGCAGGGGCTGGAATATCACAGCAGGCCTGGCCTTCGCCCCCCTGCCTGTGGGTCCCAAACGCCAGGCCAGATGACTAAGAGTCACCACTAGAGCTTGTCAAAATTAGTAATTTAACGTCCAGTCCTGAAGCCTATGATTCCGGAGGTCTAGGGGCGGGGGGGGGGGGGGGTGGCAGTGGGTAATTCAGGGTTTGTCAGGCCCCCCGGTGCTGCTCAGGGGCCGCAGGTGTGGGAACAGCTGCCCGCCCACCAGGAGCAAGTCCTCATGCTGCTGGTAACAGGACCGGATCCGCCCACAGAAAGGGGGAGAGGGGCTGGTTTCGTTCAGGCGGGGCCCCCTCCCAGGTCTGGGAACAGGAGCAAAGGGCACAAAGGGACCAGAAATAGCCGTGACGCTCACACACCAGGAGCGTCCAGGAGCTCACACACCACACACCAGCACCGGGAGAGGACAGGAAAGCGCATCCCCCAAGGAGCGGCCAGGCTGCCGTTTCTCCGGCCGTGGAGGTG
Organism: Saccopteryx leptura; assembly: GCF_036850995.1. NCBI lineage: Eukaryota > Metazoa > Chordata > Mammalia > Chiroptera > Emballonuridae > Saccopteryx > Saccopteryx leptura. The sequence goes on along the minus strand of NC_089508.1, from coordinate 11,390,129 downwards.
CCAGGAGGCGGGAGAGAGCCCAGGGCTGACTCAGCACCCAGTTCAGGAGCCGTCTGAGCAACCCACAGAAATGGAAGAGGCGGGTAGTCCCCAAAGGAGGACCCGGAGCCAGCACAACGGTACCTGGTGCCTCAGTTTCCTTACAAGTGAGGAGACCCCTAGAACCCAGTCTACGGGGCTGCCAGGCCCACACTGGGACTGTGGGCTTCCGCTACTGTTGTTCCAAACTACCCTCCTTTGCCCATTTGGGTGGTTCTGACGGGTAAGCCAACGAGCGAGGGACTGCGCTCCCTCCAGAGGTGGGTACGTCCGCGGTCTGGCACCTCGCATCGTGGTAGGATGTGTGTGAGACCGAGCCAGGACAGCCCTGACCCTTCCCGGGAAGAGTCCCGGGGGCTGTCAGCAGCACAAGGGGCACAGCCACCACCGTCTCTGTGTGCCCTGACTCTCGAGGCCACGCCAGGAGGAAAGGCCCGTGTTCTCTCGCCAGAAGGCAAAGCCCGCCCAGCCGGCCAGCGCCCACTCCTCTGGACTGGCAGCTGCGGGGCTCTGCTGAAGCCAGGTGACACTGGGTTTCCATCACTGCCGCTGTCTTGCTTACGACAGCAGGTTCTCAGTGACAGGCAGCAGCTACCACTTCCTGAAGATGACAGAAATTACTCTGAGTGACCTGGCGCAGGAACCCAATGAAGAGGACCCAAAGCAGGGGAGCTCCAGAAGAGCTCCCCAGGGCCGTCAAGAGGGAGAAGCATCACGTGCCCACGCCACAAGGCCACGTAAGGCCCCAAGTGCAGGCCACTGGATATGACATCAGGAAGGTTATCACTGGACACCTTGGGATTATGACCCCCATTGAGCAGCAGGCCTGCAGGACCTCGTGAAACCAGCAGCAGGAACAGGACATGTTGCTGAGCCACCTTGGGTCTCAGCTTTCACATCTGTTAAATGGGTATGAACTTTGGTATCCAATAGGACCTCCCTGGGCAGGTCTGAGACCCCAGGGTTACTGACAAGAAAAGCCTGAGAAATGGTGAATCAGAAGGGGAAGCAGAGCAAGCAGAGACACAGAGGCCCCCTCGGACCAACGAGGAGAGTAAGTCCAGTGACAGCAGGGAGAATTCAAGGAGCTCTGAGAAGGCAGAGCAGCGACCAGAGAAAAGTTTGTAAAACCAGGGCCCTTCATCAAGAACTGCTTTCCTGTAATATGCAGGCCACAGCCACCTCCTCCCACTCAGGCACAGTGGAGGGCTAGCCACAGCAGAGGCGAGCCACCATGGAAAAGGGGGCCCACCGGGCTACCCAGCTGTGGAGGGAAGCCAGGCCTCCAAGGAACAATGTCACAGTAGCGGGAATCAACCGGAAACACAGACTCCCTCCCACCAATGGGCAAGGAGACAGAAGCTGCACCTGCACCCAGAGCTCAAACCCACTCCGAGGCGGTGTAATTACGCCAGCAGGGAGCCAGCGCATCCTCATCCAGCCATTTGTAGCACACTTTGGTCATCAGCCGGTTTCCGAGACCCCAATATGGGTCCCTTTAGCATCCACAAGGCCTGCAGGCAACCTCCCCCTGCCTCTCGCTGCCTTCAAAAGGACTCAGGGTTCCCTAAACATGTGTGTGCAGAGAAGCGCACCGTTCCCGCTGCCTCAGGTGCCCGGCCGGCATCACCGCCCGCACACACGCGAGGTCAGCTCCTCAGGAGCCGCCCCCCACCGCACCCCCCGCCGCAGCACCCCAGCAGCCGACGCAGGTCCGGAGGCTGCCGAGATCAAATCTCTGCGGCGGACATGGCAGTGGCCACCGTCCTGGCAGCTCCCCTCCTCCTGGGCATTCCCCTGGACATCTCTGCGGCGGACATGACAGTGGCCACCGTCCTGGCAGCTCCCCTCCTCCTGGGCATTCCCCTGGACATCTCTGCGGCGGACATGACAGTGGCCACCGTCCTGGCAGCTCCCCTCCTCCTGGGCATTCCCCTGGACATCTCTGCGGCGGACATGGCAGTGGCCACCGTCCTGGCAGCTCTCCTCCTCCTGGGCGTTCCCCTGGACACCCCCAACCCCAGGTTAGGCAGATCTATGTGCCCAGCGCTCCCGGACCTCAGCGACCGTGGGAGCACGTGGCCACGGAGGACTCCCCAGCCGGCTCTGGCCCATTCCTGGAAAGAAACCTGGCTGGGTGGCAATGAAGCCGGGCTGGGAACCAGACAGAAACTACTAAGAGGACCTTCGGCGAGTCGTGGTTCTGGACTGCCGCCAGAGAACATGTAGTAAAACCTGAAGACATTTTTGATGGTCACAACTAGGGAAAAGTCCTAGTGGCATCCAGAAGGTCAAGGCCCTACAATGCACAGGACAGCCCCATGGACAAAGAATTATATAAACTGTCCACAGTGCTGAGGTTAAGAAATGCGGGACAGGGAGGACGAGCACTGAGCCACCAGAGGGAGGACACCAGTCCTAGAGAGTTGCCCAGCTCCAGAGTGAACGCCCAACAAGCTGTAATAAACCTTTGTTGCAAACCTCTCAGGGCTGCTTGTTATTGCAGCCTAACCGGGCTGATCCTGACGGACAAACTCTCCTTGAGGAAACAGGGCTTGTGCCCCATCTGTACCCCAAATTCTTATCATAAGACTTGGCACGTGGCATATGGCGGTACAGCATCCAAGGCATTGGGGGAAGGTAGTACCGTCCCTCCTCGCATCAAACCCTCCGGTGAGGAACCGAGGCCAGACAGTGTGTGCACTTGCACAAGCTGTTCCCTCTGCTAAGGAGTCCTTCCTCTCCAGCAAACCCTTGCTAGTCCATCAAGAACAGCTCAAACGTCATATGCACAGGGAGGCTGTTGCCTGTCCTTTCCCAGGGCGGCAGTGATGGCTCTTAAGCCCTTCAGCCGTCGACACTTAAGACGGCTCTGTGCCCCAGAGACTGTGTTCTTTATTACACATCCTGTGCCCACTGCAGACCCTGAACCTGGCCGGTGCCCTGCAAGCACTTTCTTTTTTTTGTTGTTTGTTTTTTTGTTTTGTTTTTTTTTATTTTTACAGAGACAGAGAGAGAGTCAGAGAGAGGGATAGATAGGGACAGACAGACAGACAGGAATGGAGAGAGATGAGAAGCATCAATCATCAGTTTTTTCGTTCCGACACCTTAGCTGTTCATTGATTGCTTTCTCGTGAGTGCCTTGACCCCAGGAAGGGGGTGGGGGTGGGGGGGTCTACAGCCGACCGAGTAACCCCTGGCTCAAGCCAGCGACCTCGGGTCCAAGTTGGTGAGCTGTACTCAAAGCCGATGAGCCCGCGCTCAAGCTGGCGACCACGGGGTCTCGAACCTGGGTCCTCCGCATCCCACTGCGCCACCGCCCGGTCAGGCATCTCTCTCTCTTTCTCTCTCTCTCTCTCTCTCTTAAATTAAGCGTGGGGGGGGGGGAGTGGGAGGCAGAGAGACAGAATTCCGCATGTGTTCACATGCCCCCCCCCATCGACAGAGTGACAGGATCCACTTGGCCAGCCCCTTGTGGGGCACCGCACTGGCTGCCCATCTGGGGTATTGCTTGTCAGCTGAGCAGCAAATCTTAGTGCCTGAGGCAGAGGACAAGGAGCCAGCCACCCGCCCGCCCGCCCGTCCTCCCTTGTGTCCTCAGCTCCCAGCTCCCTCCTGGAGCCAATTCGCTGGAGCCATGGCTGAGGGAGCGGAGCGGGTGGAGAGGATGGGGAAGGTGTGGAGAAGGCGCTTGTTGGTCCAAGCTCTAGGGGAGTGTCCGGCGTGGCTTGCAGAGCCCAGTCTGGAGGGGCGCTGAGGGGTGGGCATCTATCTCACTGGTTAGCCACAGAAAAACTGCAAGCACTTTCTGAGCGAGCGAGTGTCCCAGCCTCCCGAGCCGTCCCTGCCTGTCTGGTTCACTGGCTGTTAGTTTCAGAATCTGGATTTTCCTCCTATTAACAGTGCCGCGACTGAAATGGTGACTCGATATAAATGCAACGTACGAACAGAATTTTAAAGCCAGCACAAATATTGAATTGTTTGGACAGCTCCAGGAAAGCACTAGATAAACTAGAAGCTACCATATGTCTTTTTATGGGGGGGGGGGTGTGACACCCTTCCCCTGATTGGAGAGTCACCAGATCCTGTGACTGAGGACCTTCCCCTACACCAGGTGTCCCACCTGGAGGAGGCAGGGGGAGGGTGGGCCACGGGGTGCCCGCAGCGCAGACGCGGCATGAGTCAGTGTGTTCCCTCAGAACCGTATGGAGCCCACAGGGTCGGGACGTGGCTTCTCAGGAACCCAGGATGTGGGCTGAAGCCAGAGACAGTGAGTCACCTTCCAGGCACCTCCTGGAGGAAGGCAGAACCGCCAGGACTGAGGGGCCTCGGCTGCTGAGGCGGCTTTAAACAACCCTCGACGCTCAGGACGGGGAAACTGAGGCAGGGCTGGGTTGAAGATCATCCAAGGATGAGTTAGTTCTTCTGCATCCAAAGTGTCGGCTTTTCCGACTGCAAATCACCCCAGATTTTCATCTGAAAACAAATGCTGAAGTTCCCCCGATGCCACCTGACACACTGCCACCTCTTAATATAAAAACTCTCTACTTGGATGTCTCTTTAAGGCTTTCACTATGCCCTTGCAGGTGCTGTAATTTTTCTTTCTCCTAATTAGGGACAGGCCCTGGATTGGGGGGGGGGGGTCACAGGGGCTGCAGGAACGGCTGGTTCCAGGCTCCCACCACCCCCACCACCAGCTGTCAGCCTCTGCCTCAAGGCTAATGACTCAGTCTGTAAGCAGCTGTGACATCAGCCTGAAGAGCGAGGTAAGCTACGGCAGGAAGGGGAACGACAAGAATTCCTGTGCTGACACTTCCCCCTCAGGACCCACGGGGGAGGGAGAAGACTGCCCAAGAAGGTCTGAATCTGTTTGCTGTTGTTTTTTAAGCACTTATCTTCAAAGTAACACAAGTATTACACAGGTGTGTGTCCGCGCCTGCGTTCTGACGTCTGTGCCCCACGGGAAAGTGAGCATCTCCATCCCGTTCCTGCTGCTAACACTCCCTCACAACTGAAAGCTCCCTCCTGGGCTGAGGGTGGGTTACAAGACCACAGAAAGGGTTCTTTGCGCCCCTGCGGCTCCTGCGGGGAGGGGAGTCTCCTCCCTGCGCTGGGTCTCCAACCAGACAAGCGCGAGTTCTCTGTCAGCAGACATTCGCTGGGCGTCTCTGTCCAGATCCCGGCTGGCCCGGAAACATGGACCTCCAAGCCATAAGCCCTGCCTAGAGAAGCAGGAGGCCAGGAAAACAAAGTCAGCAAACCGGTGTGTGAATCACAGTCCCCTGAATACAGCAAGGATCTGGGGGTGGCAGGGGCAGAGGAAGGTGACAGAAGACAGACGGCCTTTTGAGCCGGACCCATGGTGGCACAGTGGATGAAGCATCGACCTGGAACGCTGAGGTCGCTGGTTCGAAACCCCGGGCTTGCTCGGTCAAGGCACATACAAGAAGCAACTACTACATGCTTCCTGCTACTTACCTGCCCCCATCTCGCTCTCCTCTCTCTAAAAAATTAATAAATAAAATCTTTAAAAAGAAAAAGTAAAAGAAGGGAAAAACTGTTGTAATGTTGGGAAGATAGAGAAGTTTTAAAAAGCAAAAAAAATGAAGACTGCTCTTTGAGCTTTGCTCCTGCAGGTGACCAGGAAGGATGTCACCAGATAGGTCATCAGCAGAGGGCCGGCCGAGTACCAGGCACAGCTGGGGAAAAGTCAGGGCCTCTGGGCATTTGGGGTTACCTGGGCCTCAAGTTACCCCCACCCCAAACTCAGAAAACTGAAACCCTGAAGCACCTTATTCAAATATTTTCCCAAACCCTCAGCTCTTTATGGAAAGCCAGGGCGAAGGCAGGGCCGAGGCCTATGATTCGGGGAGGGAGCCTGGCTCCGACCTTGACTCAGTCGCTTCCCGTTCAGGCCCCATATATATATACCTGTACAGTATATGAATGCTGTATTCATTTCCTATTGCTACTGTAACAAATCAACACCAACACACTGGCTGAACAATACAATGTATTCTCTTCCAGTTCTGGAGGTGAGGAGTCCGACACAAGTCAGCACCACGGGCTCCTTCTGGGGCCTTGGGGACAAACTGTGCCTTTTGCCTTTTCCAGTTCTAGAAGCTGTCTGCATTCCTCGGCTTGTGGCCACATCACTTCGATCTCTGCTTCTATTATCATATCATCTCTAACTCGGACTTTCCTGTCTATTTCTCCTGAGGACCCTTGTGGTTATAGGAGGCCCTCTCAGATAACCTGGGATGGCCTCTCATCTCAAGATCCTTAACCTCAATCACATCTGCAAAGTCTCTTTTGCCATGTAAAGTACCGTATTCGGGTTCTGAGGGCACACTGGAAAAGGGAGAGTGACTTTTTCCTGTCAACCTCAAAACTAAGGCTCTTGCCGCTCTGCGACCCCACGAGTCTTGCGCGCTCCTTCGCAATGTCCACATGTGGGCCGTGGGCAGATGAGGATTCGTGCAGTGGTTTGGTGGGAGCCTCGACAGTCAACAAGGAGAAGGCTGGACCTCACCCCCCACGGTGCCCACAGGGTTCCAAAGGCACATGGGTATTACCAGACACCAGCATGGGGCCCCCCAGGGGAAGAGGCACCCGGGGCCAGGGAAGAGGGTGCCTGGGTGATGGAGACCTGAGGCCCGAGGCCTGGAAGTCGTGGCCATAAGTTGTGGGAAGGGGTCATAATTGCTGACCCTTTGGTCCGACCGGAGGACCATGAGAGATGCCCAGAGCAGCCACACCTTCCCACCCCCCACTCCAAGGCCACAGGGCTACACTGAAGGCCATGTCCCTCAGACCCTGCCAGGTGGCTCTGTCCAGCTACAAAGACCCCCAGACACCGAGGCAAGGGGAGCCTGAACTCAGCACCCAGGTAACACTAGCATCAAGGAGGTCCACTCGGCCCTCACCAACAGGCCCCGCCCCCTCCCAAGGCGCGGAGGTAAGTACTGAGAGACAGGCAGCGGCTTTATCTGGTGCCCGAGACCTTCGACTGCAGGGAGGCTTCCAAAGGCCCTGTCACAACCCAAACACACGAGAGGCAACAGCAGTATTTGCTGGGCCCACCAGCTCTCCTCAGGCAGGGCGAGAGGGGACAGAGGAGGAGGTGGAGCCACGGGTCCTATGAGCTGGCCCTCCAAAGGTCAACTTAGCATTCATTTTAACAGCTGCCTTAGCGAGTGTGACTGTCCTATTTTTTCAAGGAATGAAATTCAGAGAAATTAAGAATACAGAAACACAAATAGTGCATGGTAACACTTGCATGTGGAATCTTAAAATAAAAAAGAGTCGAGCTGACAGAAATAGAGTAGAATGGTGGCTGCCCAGGGCTAGGGCTGGGGGCCAAGGGGAAGGGGCTGGTAAAGGGTGCAGACTGCCGGCTCTAAGATGAACAACGCCTCAGCATCTCGTGCACAGCATGCTGACCCTAGCTGGTAACACTGTGTGATACAATTGAAATTTGCTAAGAGAAGTGTTTCTCCAAAAAAAATTTTAAAGGTAAATATGTGAGGTGATAGGTGTTTTAATGACCTCTGTGGTGAAAATCCCTCCATGATGTGTATACATTGTATCAAATCATCACTCCGCACATTTTAAACAGCTTACAATTTTATTTGTTAATTATACCTCCATAAAGCTGGAAAATACACACACACACGTATATACATAAGTATGCATATAACGTACACACACACACACACACACAAATCAAAGAGCGGCACCCTCCTGGCCTGTGCGGGGGGTGAATAAAGCATCAACCTGGAATGCTGGCATCCCTGGTTCATAACCCCAGGCCTGCCTAATTCAAGGCACGCACAAGAGAAGCGAGTTGATGCTTCCTGCTCTTCCCCTCTTTTCTCTCTCTCTCTCTCCCTCCCTCCCTCCCCCCCTCCCTCCCTCCCTCCATCTCCAATCTCTAAAATCAATAAATCGAAAGACAGAACAAAAGAAAGAGAGGAAGAAAGAAAGGCACCCAAAGACACAGCAAATGACCACCGACCTCTGAGGCTGGGGGCCCAGCCACGCCGGCTGGGGGTGAGGCTTCTGAAGTTTCTGAGGACAAACTGCTCTAGACAGGGCTGGGGCTCCCCCCAGCCCACCCGCCACCGGCATGGGCTGACCTCCCTCCCAGACCTGTGGCCCCAGGAGGCTGGGAGAGGGGTGCCACGCCCATGCGGCCTGCAGCAGAGCCCAGAAGGCACTTTCTGGGAAGTGTGACTGGCCTCAGACAGAGTGGGGACAGAACACGCCCTGGGTCACTTAAGACCCAGAAGCAGGAGGAGCTGGCATGCCTGTCTCCCTCCCACAGAGCTGACAGCGCCTGCCGAGGACAACGTGACCCGAATCCACACTCCCCAAGCAGAAGGCACCCTTCCACAAAGCAGAAGGGCAAGAAAGCAGGTTCCAGCTCCATGGCAGGAGGAAGGTGCCAGGTCCTTAAGGAAGGCTACCCGGCAGGGGAGACTGCCCGTGCTGAGGGCTGGCGGGCAGGGAGGGCAGACTGGTACACGGGGAAGGTGGCAGGGCTCGTGTCTTTGGAGCCCTCCCCATCTCTAAGCTTTCTGCACCAGCAATGAGAAAGAGCCATCGGCAGGTCACAGGACTCAGAAGAGCAAAGGGGCTGCAGAGCACAGGCCAGGGGCTGGGGGAGCGTGAGCCCCAGGCTGCCGAGGGCCCGGGGCCTGCTCGGCACAGGCGGGCACAGGCGGGCACAGGCCCCTGCTCCTTCCCGCCCAGCCTCAAGCCCTGCCAGGCTCTGCAGCTGGGAGCCATGGTAACAGGCCCCAAACAGCTCAAGAAATCCTTCAGTGAGCCCCACGCGGGGTGTCACAGCAGTCACCAACCCAAAGCCGAGAGCCAGGGCCCTGGGCAGAAGTGAGAAATATCAAAGAGGAAGCCCTGATTCCAGCCAGAAGAGAGGAATGCTTGAGTGTGACAAAGGACAGCCTCCCTGCCCCAAGAGACACAGACTGCTGTCCTGAGGGCTACCAGGCCACCACCCTACTGTCCCTGCACCCCCCTTCCCAGCCAGTAACCCCCTGCATCTAAGGCATGACTCTTAACCTCACTGCCACCCAAAGTCTTCCTGCGGCTTCCCTGGTCCACCCTGCCATCACAGCCTCGGTGACACTGGTCTGCCCACCTCCTCAGCATCAGTCTGCACCCCTCTGCTCCCCGCACAGCCGGCTCCATGCCCGCCCCCCGAGGCTGAGTCTTCCACACTCCACCCCTCTGCTCCCAGCACAGCCGGCTCCATGCCCGCCCCCCGAGGCTGATTCCTCCACACTCCACCCCTCTGCTCCCAGCACAGCCGGCTCCATGCCCGCCCCCCGAGGCTGATTCCTCCACACTTCACCCCTCTGCTCCCCGCACAGCCGGCTCCATGCCCGCCCCCCGAGGCGGATTCCTCCACACTTCACCCCTCTGCTCCCCGCACAGCCGGCTCCATGCCCGCCCCCCGAGGCTGATTCCTCCACACTTCACCCCTCTGCTCCCAGCACAGCCGGCTCCATGCCCGCCCCCCGAGGCTGATTCCTCCACACTTCACCCCTCTGCTCCCAGCACAGCCGGCTCCATGCCCGCCCCCCGAGGCTGAGTCTTCCACACTTCACCCCTCTGCTCCCAGCACAGCCGGCTCCATGCCCGCCCCCTGAGGCTGATTCCTCCACACTTCACCCCTCTGCTCCCAGCACAGCCGGCTCCATGCCCGCCCCCCGAGGCTGATTCCTCCACACTCCACCCCTCTGCTCCCAGCACAGCCGGCTCCATGCCCGCCCCCCGAGGCTGATTCCTCCACACTCCACCCCTCTGCTCCCAGCACAGCCGGCTCCATGCCCGCCCCCCGAGGCTGATTCCTCCACACTTCACCCCTCTGCTCCCAGCACAGCCGGCTCCATGCCCGCCCCCCGAGGCTGATTCCTCCACACTTCACCCCTCTGCTCCCAGCACAGCCGGCTCCATGCCCGCCCCCCGAGGCTGATTCCTCCACACTCCACCCCTCTCCTCCCAGCACAGCCGGCTCCATGCCCGCCCCCCAAGGCTGATTCCTCCACACTTCCCAACATCTGCCCACCCTGTTGGCACCTCATCTGCAACACCCCACTGCTGCCCATCACCCACAACCCTGGCAGGCTCTTCCTTGCATGACCCTGCCAGAAGGCCACCCAAGAAGACGGCCACTGAGGAGCCCAAGGGTCAGAGGGAAAGCTGGAAGGGCCCGCAGGCCACGCCTCCTTCTGAACACAAGTCCTCCTGGCAGAAGGAGAAGGCACACAGCCCTCTCTGTTCCGGCCCTTACGCCCTTACCCTTACGTACTGGGGGGAGGGCTCTCTGAACATCCAGCCCGCATCCCTGACTCAGGATGTTATCTGCTGGACAACTCTCCGGAGTGATCCTAACATCCACAACACCGGGCTGTGCAGAAGGGGCTTACTTTTTTGTTTTCTTTTGTCAGGTTTTCTTGAACTAAATTCTTCCTGATGACTTGCTTTCTCACTATCCAAGGTGTTCTTCTATCCATTCATTTTTTTCATGTACACTTTTTTTTTTTTTTTTTTTTTTACAGAGACAGAGAGTCAGAGAGAGGGATAGATAGGGACAGACAGACAGGAACAGAGAGAGATGAGAACCATCAATCATCAGTTTTTCATTGCAACACTTTAGTTGTTCATTGACTGCTTTCTCATATGTGCCTTGACCGCGGGCCTTCAGCAGACTGAGTAACCCCTTGCTCGAGCCAGCGACCTTGGTTCCAAGCTGGTGAGCTTTTGCTCAAACCAGATGAGCCCGCGCTCAAGCTGGCGACCTTGGGGTCTCAAATCTGGGTCCTCCGCGTCCCAGCCCGATGCTCCATCCACTGCGCCACCGCCTGGTCAGGCTACACTTCTTTTTTTAAAAACCGAAGGAACTACACACCTTTTTGTTGTTATTGTTTTTAATGTTTATTGTATTGATCTAAGAGAGAAAGAGAGAAGAAAGAGGGAGAGGGGGAGGAAGAAGGGGAAGGAGAGGGGGAGAGAGGGAAAAAGGAACATCAATCTGCTCTTGTATGTGCCCTGATGGGATCAAACCGTCGACCTCTGCACTTTGGGAGGATGCTCCAGCCAACTGAGCCATCCAGCCCGGGCCTCGTGCACACTTCTTGAGCACCAATTATTATATGCCCATCACAGTTTCACTACTGGGAACACAACAGTGAATATGACAGAAAGGGTACTGGTCCTCCAGGAGCTTACAGCATAGAGAGGAGGGTGAACAAGCAAACAACAGAGGAGTACGTGAGATATGTTCTGAATCATCACTCGAGAGGCTGAGACACAAAAGCGGGAACTGTGCTAAGATCTAAGGACATGATCAGGGGAAAGAGACTGCCAGGCAGCAGCAACAGCATATGCAAAGGTCCTGAGGTAAGAAAGAGAAACAGATGAAGAACTGAGAAAAGATCCTGGTGGCAGAGTCCCAGCGGGGAGTGAGGGGGCAGGAAGCATGCCTCCGCTTCCTGAGGGACCCTTCTTGTGCCATTTGGTAAACTGAGCCAAGAATTTCTCTTTTTGCTTAAGTTCATCTGATTTGGGTCTTCTCTTACCTGCATCCACAAGAATTCTGGCTACTAGAATATCTAAACCAAAACATCATATTCTACCATCTCCAACCTGCGCCTCAATCTTGAAAGTTACCGCCACCACCCAACCAGTCGCCCAGCCAGAGCCTGGCATCACACTCCACTTTTCTCCCTTGTCCCTGTCCCATCAGTCTCCACAGAAAGGTGGCGTCTGGGCCTCTAGGCAGCCAAGGACAGTGGTACCTCGGCCAAGGAGATGGGCTACTGCATGCTGAACAGAGATGCAGGAAGCACAGCAGATGGCCGCTCAGCTGAGGGAGAGAGAGAAGCCCCTGAACACGAGCTGGCTGATTGCAGGTAATTAAGAAGGGGGAAACGCGCTTTAAAATGAGCTTTCTAAACGCAGATATCATTTCAAGTGTCCCTTGCAGCGTGATTACAGCGTCCGCCCCACGAGTGTTTTATCGTTCAAGTCCCCGCGGGGAGGGGAGAGGGACAAAGCACACCGGGGAAAGCACCAGCCTCAGGCCCAGCCTCACTGCCCCCCACCCCGACCGAGCTCAGGACCCTTCCCGACAAGGCCTCCCACGGCCAGGTCGCACCCGTGCCTCAGTTTCCCCGCCTGTGCAGGAATGGGCATGACAGTGGAATGCACGCTGGGGGACCGAGTGTTGCCTGGCACGCCGCGGGCGCCCAGCCCGTGCCCAGCGTCCCTCAGCCCTCGGACCGCACTGCCCCCGTGTACAGGTGCGGAACCTGAAGCTCAGAGAAGAGCACAAGCCATTCAACTAGAGGCTGAAGAGCAGTCTAAACCCCACCCTCGTGTCACACTGGTCCCTGCTGGGCTCAGGGGATGGTGGGAAAGGTGCCGCTCTTCGCTTCTCCGTACACCGCTCCTGGCAGAGCCGACAGACCCACGTGCACGCACCAAGCAGCTGGCAGGCTGGCCCGCCCAGCCTTGGCACGTGACCCTGTTCAGCTCTCCGGGTTTTGAAATGTCACAGGCTCTAGCCGGGTGGCTGGCCTCCGTGGCTTTCCTCTGCCCCGGTGGCTGCCTTCTAGCTCTGGAGCCTCTGCCCCCAGGGTCCCTACAGTTTATACTCAACACAACCAAGGTGCAGACTGAGAGGAAAGTCAACAGATCAACACACTGTCACCAGGCACTCTGTGACTAGGCCAGCACTGGGGGTGGGGAGGCTCCACATACTGGCATCTCAAATCCGCCCAGCCCCAAAGCAAGGGCTATGCAGCCCCATTTTAAAGATGAGAAAAATCAAGGTTCAGAGAAATAGGAGCCATGATCTTCCATCCAGGCCTCCTGACCCCCAGGCCAGAGAACAAGCCATACCCAGTGCCCAACGCCCACGAGCACACTGCCACACAGGCCTCAGCCGGAGTGTGAGGAGTGAGCCAGCCACCAGAGTGGGTGGGTGGTAACAAAGCCAGGCTGGGAACAGAAAGGGCTGTAACGGGACCTACAGCGGTTCTGGCTGAGTGCCCTGGGGGACATCTGGCGATCCCTGGAGACATTTTTGGTTGTCACACTGGTGGAGGAGTGGGTGGAGGCCAGGGACGCTGCCAAACGTCCTAACAAGACAAAAGGATCCAGCGCAACAGGTCAACAGAGCAGCGGCCGAGGAACCCTGAGCTACGGGAAGCTGCATACAGGGATCTGGGTCTGCCTGAGCGTGGGGCTGGTTCAAATCACAAAGGGCCCTGGCTGGTTGGGTCAGTGGTAAAACATCGAACCAGCGTGTGGAAGTCCGGGGTTCGATTCCCAGCCAGGGCACACAGGAGAAGCGCCCATCTGTTTCTCCACCCTTTCCCCTCTCCTTCCTTTCTGTCTCTATCCCTCTCGCATCCAAGGCTCCATTGGAACAAAGTTGGCCCAGGCACTGAGGATGGCTCTATGGCCTCTGCCTCAGGCGCTAGAATGGCCCCAGCTGCAAGGGAGCAATGCCTAGATGGGCAGAGCATCGCCCCTGGTGAGCATGCCAGGTGGATCCTGGTCAGGCACATACGGGAGTCTGTCTGACTGCCTCCCCGCTTCTAACTTCAGAAAAATACAATAAATAAATAAATAAATAAATAAATAAATAAATAAATACCACAAAGGTCCAGGCGTCCAGCATACTGGCTCCCACAAAGAAGGGAGGCGAGAAGAAGGGACATTTTGCCATCAACAGGTCATGACCAGAGAACACACCATCAACATTCACAGATGCATCCAGAGTGGGTTTCAAGAAGCATGCCCCTCGGGCAGTCAAGGAGATCCAGGAATTTGCCATGAAAGAGATGGTAACTCCAGATGTGCGCATGGGCACCAGGCCCAATACAGCTGTCTGGGCCGGAGGAATAAGGAATGTCCCATACGTATCCAGGTGGCATTGTCCAGAAAAGGTAATGAGGGTGGTGATTCACCAAACAAGCTCTATCCCAGGGGTCGGAACCTTTATGGCTGAGAGAGCCATGAACACCACATATTTTAAAATGTAATTCTGTGAGAGCCATACGCATTATCCAATAAAAATTTGTTGTTGTCCCGGAGGACAGCTGTGATTGGCTCCAGCCACCCACAACCATGAACATGAGTGGTAGGAAATGAATGGATTGTAATACATGAGAATGTTTTATATTTTTAACATTTTTATAAAGATTTGTCTGCGAGCCAGATGCAGCCATCAAATGAGCCACATCTGGCTCGCGAGCCATAGGTTCCTGACCCCAGCTCTATCCCTTGGTTACCTACATACCTGTCACCACTTTCAAAAATCTACAAATAGTTCATGTGACTGCGAACTACTGTCAAATAAAGTTATAAAACTGCAACAAAAAAAAGTTCAAGTAAACATGCTTGCATGTGAGCATATATGTACACATGTGTTTATGTAAAAGTGGTCATATAGATATGCACACAGGGACTGATTCGGAGGGGGTGAAACAGCTGGGACAGGACTCCTTTCACTGTAAGTTCTTTCTTGTCTTTTGATATTGAACGATGCTGGCTGTACTAACTATTCCACAACATTTACATTCTCTCAAAAATAACAAAATAACATTTCCCTGGTATACACAGTCTCCCTCAACCACCCAACCTCTGTTGAGAACCTTGCTTTGGATGCCCAAAGAGGCACAAGGCCAAGTGCAGAGCGCGCATGGTGTTCGTGACGGCAGCCCAGGCAGACTGGGGGAAGGAAAACCATGAGCCAGGGGCCAGCCTAGGACCCCAGACAGAGACCGACAAAGGCCTTTTTCAAGGCTGAGGTTGCCCTAGAACAGGAAAGTGGAGCTGTATTTACATATCACTATTTTTTAAAGATTTTATTTATTGATTTTAGAAAGAGGGAGGAGAGAGAGAGAGAGAGAGAGAGAGAGAGAGAGAGGGAAGACGGGAAGGGCAGGAAGCATCAACTCACAGTTGTTTCCCACATGGGCCTTGACCAGACAAGCCTGGCGTTTCGAACCAGCGACCTCAGCATTCCAGGTCGATGTTTCACCCACTGCGCTACCACAGGTCAGATGAAATATCACTTTTTAGACAATGATGGTCGAAGTCATAGGGACAAATCATCCCTAAGCTTTATTAAACAAAGAAAGGTGAAGCGTAGGAGCGCACAGATGATGGGCCGTCACGGTGTTCCGTGTGTCCGTACACACTGGCTGTACAGACACAGCATGTGTGTCAGGTCCGTGGTCACGCGGCTGCCTCCAGGGACTGGGGGCGAGTGTGAGGCAGACGAAAGTTCACTGTATACTCTCTGGCACTGCTTAATTTTTGACCATGTATATTATTACTTTTTTTTCCCACTGATTTGAATGGGGGGGGGGGGAGAATCAACTGGTTTGTTCCACTAAGTTGTTCCATTTAGCTGTGAACTCACTGGTTGCTTCTCATGTGTGTGCCCTGACCGGGAATTGAACCCGAGACCTCGGTGTGCTGAGATGACACTCCATCCACTGAGCCACCTGGCCAGGGCCTATTACTTTTTGACCTAAGTTTTTCAGTGGTATTCACAAATCAGATATGAGTCTACCCAAGAGAGACGCTGGAACTGCACGCAGACAGGTCACCAAAGGCCCTGAGCTTGGTTGTTGTTTTCAAGCACTCTGTTCTCATCATCTGATAAACTGAAGTGACCCATCCTCTCAGCATCCCACAGCAGACCGCACAGCCCGGCAGCTCAGCTCCTCACGGCAGTCCCACGGCTAGACCAGAAGCAGTGGGTCACCAATGTGCTTCCCGGGCCTCGGAGCTGGGGGCTCCGATGAAGGCCACACCTCTCCACGGTGGAGAGAGGCTTGAGCCCCCTGGCCCCAGCTCTCGCCACTGCGTACAGCCTCAGAGGGCCCAGGAGGCTACCTGGGGACTGACACCCGGCAGGCCAGTCCCGCCTGCTGTCCATGGTGTCCACAGCAAAGAGGAGAGGGCCCAGGAGAGCCTTCCTACCGGCACCACCTCCCACCTGCCACCAAAGGCCACACACTAGGAAGAGCCACTGGCCTATGAGAATTCGGGAGCACCTGAGCAGAGGCACCAGCAGCCAGGGCCAGGGCAACGGGCAGGCAGCCCCGGCTTCTCAAGGGGCCTCACCTCCCGCTGGCTCCAGAAAGGGGCTCCTCATGGGGCCCCAGCCCCCTGAGCCCTCTCCCAGCTCCCTGCCCACCCCCTCCACCTGAAGCCCTCAGGAGTGCAGGGCGGGGGGGGGGGGAGTCAGCCCCTCGCCATTCTTCCCCCCCCTCCAGGTGGAACTGTTCCCAGGGTGCTGCCCCCCAGGCCTGCTTGGATGGGAGGGCCAGGACAGGGGCACCGAACGTCCTGCACACACGCTCCCCCCTCCAGTGCCACAGCACCATCGGTTCACAGCTGCAGAATCCTGCAGGCTCTTAGAGGAAGACACCTTCTTTTTTTTTTTTTAATAATTTTATTTTTTTAATGGGGCGACATCAATAAATCAAGATACATATATTCAAAGATAACATGTTCAGGTTATTTTGTCGTTCAATTATGTTGCATACGGAAGACACCTTCTAAAGGCTCCCCGCAGCCTGGCCTGTGCTGGCACAGTGGACAGATCGTTGACCTGGAATGCTGGGGTCGTGGGTTCACAACCCTGGGCTTGCCCGGTCAAGCCACGTGTGAATAGCAGCTACCTTGAGTTGATAATTCCGGCTCCTCTCTCCCCCCTTTCTCTTGCTCCTCTCTCTAAAATCAATAAATTAAATTTTAAAAAATAATAAAGAGTCCCCACACGGGGCAGGAATGCACAGCAAGTGGCAATGCTAACACAGGACTGTTACCCACAAAACACCATGTCAAGACACGGAGGTTCTGCAGAGCGCCGCGGCAGGGACTCATCAGCCTTCAGCCCAGATTCCTGGCAGCCTTCCCCGGGGCTCCTAGCCCCTTCCCTCGAGGCAGAATCCCAGGAGCCTCTGCTCCGGACCAGGCCCTGCCCAGAGCCCGCAGACCTGCCTGCGTCAGACGGGCCGTGAGCATGAACCAGGATCAGGTTTGTCTGAGCAGGAAGACGGAACCAGGGGCCCAGTGCTGGGTTCCAGCTTGTGGGGGGCACTCTTCACCACCTTCTTTAGGCCCTGGCCCTGGGGCTGTGGGCAAAGCTTCAGGGTGGCAGAGGCACTCACCTTTCGCTCGCTGCCCTACAGCCATCCCACTACCTGTAGGGAGAAGTCTCAGATTCCTGCGTGAGGTGCCCCTTGCCCACACCCAGGCCACGTGCTGGGGAACGGGGCAGTCCCTCGCCACTGGTTCACAGACAAGTGTGTGGCTCAGGCTGACCGATCAGGGCGAGCAGAACGAATCTCGGGTCCCTCGGGACACGCCCCTGCCGTGCAGCCAGCCTGCCCAGGTCTGGCCCCATGCCCCGCTACCCACCAAGTGTGTGACTCCGGGCAAGTTACCTGACCCCTCTGGGCCTCCTGCAGTTAGAAAACAAGGGCACTCAACACGCCCCCTGGACAGGTTGTCATGCAGATCAAATGAGGCAACATACAAAGAACTCATCAGCGCATGCCTGGCTCAGAAGAAAGGTCCGTTTGTGAGCACTCACCTCGCACGACGCGGGCCGGAAAGTGAAGCCAGCTCACAGAGACCAGGGAGACGGGAGCCCAAGTCCTGAGAACAGCTACTGAGGCCCTGAGCCCACCTATGCCTGAAGCCTGGACTCTCCACTTACAGGGGCCCCTTCACTACTGACCCCGCTGGCACCAAGTTTCTGTCGGAACCGAAACCCCCCGGCGACGTGCAGGAATCAGCCACACATGGCTTCTCCGCTCAGATCAACTTCATCCTGACAGCTCTCCACATCTGTCAGCTGACTGGGTGAGAGAGACACAGGACATGCCTGCCCCACGGTGTCCTCCAGCAATGGGGACAGACTTGGAGACACTGGGCCTAGTCCCCTGGTCTCACTCTCAGGGCGGTCCAGTTCATTGCTGGTGCAGAGACCAGAACTGCCCACATCCCAGATGGCCGCCCACCTCCTCCCCACCCTCCTGGGGGAGCATCCCAAGTCCACAGAGCTTGTCCCTTCAGGGGGGGCAGGGGCTCCTGACTGCCCGAGCCCATGGACCAAAATCACCCGGGGGGCAGGATCCGCGGACAGTGGCCCCAAGCAGTACAGACCCTGGCCTTGCATTTGATCTGAGGTTCCCCAGAGAAGCCTGTGGGCTCGGGAGCTCCAGCCCAGCCCATCAGGGGCCAGCGCCAGGTGCTCGGCCCAGCAAGGCCCGCCGCTCGGAGCTGCAGGGCCTCGCCTGGAAAGACCCCTTCCGGCTCAAAGATGGTGGACCGCTGCACTCACCAGCAGAGGGGTTACTCTGCCACCGCCTGCGGACATGACAGTGTGACTGCAGGTTGGGGGAGTGGGGGACGGTCCTCCCGTCTTCCTTCAGCACTAGTCTCTGGCCCTCACCAGAAAGGAGGACGTTTGTGTGCCGAGCCCCCCCCCCCACGCCCCGGCTCTTACCAAGGAGGAAATCATGGCCCAAAGAAAGGAGCCAAAACCCACCAGTCACCCATCCAGTAAGAGGCTGAGTCAGGATTTGGATCCCACCACTGACCAAGCCACACGCTGTCCACAGGACACCCCGCAGAACCCAGTACTGCCCTACC
This sequence comes from Saccopteryx leptura, assembly GCF_036850995.1. Taxonomy (NCBI): domain Eukaryota; kingdom Metazoa; phylum Chordata; class Mammalia; order Chiroptera; family Emballonuridae; genus Saccopteryx; species Saccopteryx leptura. The sequence goes on along the minus strand of NC_089508.1, from coordinate 11,371,379 downwards.
CCAAAGCCGGGAACTACATTCCTAACTTGCCCAGAGATGGATGGTCAGACACAAGCTCCTGGTAAACAGCTCATCAGCCTTTCATGACGGATTCCAGACACGAGTTACTGAGTTACCTTAACTGAGCACTCAGCAAGGGCCAGCTCTGTGCTAGCGACTCAGGCTGCCACAGCTCACCCAGTCTGCAGAACTATCCAGCTGCAGGCTGGTATTAAAATGCCCACTTCAGACCTGTGGTGGCGCAGTGGATAAAGCGTCGACCTGGAAATGCTGAGGTTGCCGGTTTGAAACCCTGGGCTTGCCTGGTCAAGGCACATATGGGAGTTGATGCTTCCAGCTCCTCCCCCCTTCTCCCTCTCTGTCTTTCTCCTCTCTAAAAATGAATAAATAAAATTAAAAAAAAAAAAAAAAAAGATAGAAATGTTTAAAATGCCCACTTCAGAGACAGAAACTAAAGGCTCAGAGCCCTGGTCAGGTAGCTCAGTTGGTTAGAGCATCAACCTCGATACACTAAGGTTTTAGGTTCAATCCCCGAGCAGAGCACATACAAGCATCAATTAATGAATGCATAAATAAATGAAAGAGTAAATTGATCTCTCTTCCTCTCAAGTAAATAAATAAACAATAAAATTAAAATAAAGGCTCAGATAAGCCCTGGCCGGTTGGCTCAGTGGTAGAGCATCGGCCTGGCGTGCAGGAGTCCTGGATTCAATTCCTGGCCAGGGCACACAGGAGAAGCGCCCATCTGCTTCTCCACCCCTCCCCCTCTCCTTCCTCTCTGTCTCTCTCTTCGCCTCCCGCAGCCAAGGCTCCATTGGAGCAAAGATGGCCCAGGCGCTGAGGATGGCTCTGTGGCCTCTGCCTCAGGCGCTAGAATAGCTCTGGATGCAATAGAGCAACGCCCCAGATGGGCAGAGCATAGTCCCCTAGTGGGCGTGCCGCGTGGATCCCAGTCGGGCGCATGCGGGAGTCTGTCTGACTGCCTCCCTGTTTCTAGCTTCGGAAAAATGCAAAAAAAAATAAAATAAATAAAATAAAGGCTCAGAGAGGTTAAGTCACTTGGCCCAAAGTCACACAGCCAGAATGCAGCAAGCATCCCCCACTTCTGAAGCTGAGAGTCAGCGCCCAGGCTTTTCGGGGGTCTTTCCAAGGAGCTTCCAAGACCTCTAGGCCTCTAACTTCAGTAGATAAAGCAGCAAGGTCCCGAAGGTGACCCCCAGGAACAAACATGAGTGGCAGTTTAAAGGGAAGAGTGGGCCACACAGCCTCATCCACGGCAGCCCAGGGCATCTCAAGGAAAGAGCAGGATGAGGTGAGAACGGCAGGGCCCTGGGACGCTGACCAGCTGTCTGGAGCACAGCACTTCGCCAACCGGGCAGCCCACTCAGCCTGAACGGCGGCTGGGGCTGGGCAGAGCCATGGCCTGCCTCCCCGGCCTGAGTGGGTATCAACTGGGTCGGCACCTACCTCTCCCAGGTCCAGGCTAGCAAGGCACCCGATTGAACTTGAAAGGAAAAGGGGAAAAGCAAGAGACTAAGAAACACCGAGGACAGGTCATTAGAGAAGAGTTCAGACAAAAAGAAAGCCATCAAGCCCTCCTGTCGTCTGCCTTCGCTTACAAAGAAAAAACACTCTGTAATGGTCAGAGTATGAGCTTAGAACCCACACAGGCTGCTGTGCAAACCCCAGCCCAGGAGGGGCCAGCCACGACACCCTAGAACAGGGGTCCCCAAACTACTGCCCGGGAGCCGCATGCGGCCCCCTGAGGCCATATGGCCCCGCTGCACTTCGGGAAGGGGCACCTCTTTCATTGGTGTTCAATGAGAGGAGCAGAAGATGCATCCGCATCCTGTGCTCCTGGAGTACTGTATGTGACGGCGCCGCAAAGCGCTGCGTTGCTCAGGTATAGTACTATTTCCGGTGATGCGGGACGCACATGTCACAGCTCCGGAAGCGTGCCATATCACTTGTTACGGCTAGCAGTGACAAATATGGAACCGGACATTGACCATCTCATTAGCCAAAGGCAGGCCCATAGTTCCCATTGAACTTTCTCATATATGAGCTTTCTCATATATGCCTTGGTCAGTTTCTTGATTTAAATTTACTTGTTCTTTATTTTAAATATTGTATTTGTTCTCGTTTTGTTTTTTTAATTTAAAATAAGATATGTGCAGTGTGCACAGGGATTTGTTCATAGTTTTTTTTATAGTCCGTCCCTCCAATGGTCTGAGGGACAGTGCACTGGCCCCCTGTGTAAAAAGTTTGGAGACCCCTTCCCTAGAAGGTCTTAGGCTCTCTGAGCCTCAGTTTCCACACATGGACTGGGAGGCTTCCAGCAAGGCGTCAGGCCCACAGCTGGAGCTCCAGAAACGGAGCAACCGGGATTTCTGGGGCGGAACTGCTCTTGTACCTCTGAAAATAACACCTGCAGGGACCACATTGTAATCCCCAGCAAAGGCTGGTGTGCCCATGTGGAGGAGGACCCCATTGCCCTCTCCACACCAGGGCAGCCACATCAGTCCCCCTGCAAGGGAACAAAGCCTCACTCACCAGCAGGGAAGCCTCCGTGAGGCCCAGAGGCTAAGGCCTGGACCCAGTGACCAAACCTTAACCGCAAGTGCAGGTCAACGCGAGAGGACCGGAGGCCTGGGGGCCAGTTCCGCGGGAAACAGAACTCCTTCCCAACAGGATCCTGAAGCTCCTGCCCAGACATGCCCACAGGGAGGTGGAAACATCTGACAGAATGGTCGTAACACCTCTTCTTTTCAAGGATCCCATGATGAATGTTAGGGCTTTAAGAATAAAGTCTTAAAGAAAAGAAGCTTTAGTGTCAGCCAAACCAAGTTCAAAATCAAGCTGCCCTACCTACTAGCACTACAATATGGGACTAACTGCGTTTTTTTCTGGGTCTTTGTTTTCCCACCTGTAATACAGACTGGGGTATAAAAAACGAAATTCCATCCAGAAAAAAACCAATTGTCCCACAGCACTGAACATCCCTCTCAGAGATGCCCACGAGCCCAGGGTCCTAGAGGGAGGAGCTTCCCTTCCAAACCAGCTTCCAGGGACTCGCAATGCGTCCCCTCCTCTCCCAAGAGTCCCCCCAACCCTTCTGAGAGAACAGAGCACCCTACACAACCTGTACCTTTGTGCACTGCAGGGCGGAGCCCTCAGGCTGTGTTCTTGGGACCAGAGGAGACCTGCAGTGCTCACTGGGTCCCCAGAACCCAGAGGGACTGGCCACACAGCAGGCCCCCAATAATACAACATGTCAGGCCTGTCCAGTGGTAGTGCAGTGGATAGAGCATCAACCCGGAACACAGAGGTCTCTGGTTCAAAACCCTGAGGTCATCAGCTTGAGCGCCGGGTCACTGGCTTGAGCATGGGATCACTGACATAATCCCAAGGTCACTGACTTAAAGCCCAAGGTCGCTGGCTTGAGCCCAAGATCCCTGACTTGAGCAAGGGGTCACTCGCCTGCTGGAGCCCCTCCCCCCATCAAGGCACAGATGAGGAGCAATCAACAAACAACTAAAGTGAAGCAACTACTAGTTGATGTTTCTCATCTCTCTCCTCCTCCCCTCTCTCTCTAAAAAAAGCAGAAAAAATAATAATACACGTTGTGAGACTGCACGAAGGAACAATGAGGGTGCTCTTCACAGGAGAAGGCTAGGCCCACCCCAGATGCTGCAGGGGGACGGGGTGGCCCAGGAACCTGCACCAGGACGAGAGCGCCAGGGTGGGGACCGGATGTTTCCTCACCTCCACACCCCGGGCGAGGCAGAAATGAAAGCGAAACTCCTACAGGGGCACCCTCCCCGTCCCCTCCTACCCCCTCCAGGCTGTCCCAGGGAGCGGAGAGCCAGGATGCGGGTCGTGTCCCGGTCACCAGCTCTGGCAGACCCCACACCAGAAAAGGACAGGGGGAGGAGGAAGGAAAGCCACCAGTCTGCGTGGACCTGGGGCGCCCGCCAAAAACATTTCAAAGGTCCCATGTCCCAGCTCAGGGCTAGGAGGGGACGGGAGGTGGCCCCCTGGGGAGGAAAGGGAAATCCTATCATGTATTAAGCACCCATCATACTCACTCGCCCTAGAGGTAAGTGGCCTTCCCCCACTGTACAGATGGAGGAGCGGAGGCTTGGACAGACGGACTGGCTGGCCCCATCAGTCATGCCGTCAGTCATCCACAGCCAGCTGGGCAAGTCCTGTGCTCCAAGCTGACAGCCATACCACCCTCTGGGCCCAAAACCTGCACGCAGAGAAGGCTCAGAAAAAAAACCTTGACTTTCTTCTGAAATGGGGTATCAAGACAATAGTGCCCGGATGTTGAGTTCAAGACGGTGGCAACCTGGCAGGGTGGGAACAGCACGGTTTCAGGCATCAGTCAGCCGCAAGGGTGAGTCCCAGCTCGGCCACTACGCTGTGTGACCGGCAAGTCACCCGGCCCCACCCTGGGCCTTGGTGTTCTCATCCAGCAAATGGAGACCGCCCGACGTGGAGGGGAGACTTCCATCGCCACAGGGCTGGCCCTCGCTGGGCTCTGAAACCTGGTGCGAGCCGCTGACTTCAGAGCGAGCAGAGGCGCGAGCCTCAACACAGGCCTTCTGAGGCGTGGAGGGCCTCCTGGACATGCCCACGCCCTGCTTTCATGGTTCGGACCCCAAGACCCGAACGGGCCGCAGCTGAGGGGAGCCGAGGGGTCTGCGGAGCCAAGTGCGGAGGGAGGTCCGCGGGCTGCGCTGCCCCACGCGCCCGGGCCGGGCCTGACGATCGGCCCCGCAGCCGCTGCCCCACGCGCCCGGGCCGGGCCTGACGATCGGCCCCGCAGCCGCTGCCCCGCGCGCCCGGGCCGGGCCTGACGATCAGCCCCGCAGCCGCTGCCCCACGCGCCCCGGCCGGGCCTGACGATCAGCCCCGCAGCCGCTGCTCTGTGCACCCCAGCTGGGCCTGACGATCGGCCCCGCAGCCGCTGCCCCACGCGCCCGGGCCGGGCCTGACGATCGGCCCCGCAGCCGCTGCCCCGTGCGCCCGGGACGGGCCTGACGATCGGCCCCGCAGCCGCTGCCCCACGCGCCCGGGCTGCGCCTGACGATCGGCCCCACGCGCCCGGGGCAGGCCTGACGATCGGCCCCGCAGCCGCTGCCCCACGCGCCCGGGCCGGGCCTGACGATCGGCCCCGCAGCCGCTGCCCCACGCGCCCGGGCCGGGCCTGACGATCGGCCCCGCAGCCGCTGCCCCGCGCGCCCGGGCCGGGCCTGACGATCGGCCCCGCAGCCGCTGCCCCGCGCGCCCGGGCCGGGCCTGACGATCGGCCCCGCAGCCGCTGCCCCGCGCGCCCGGGCCGGGCCTGACGATCGGCCCCACGCGCCCGGGCCGGGCCTGACGATCAGCCCCGCAGCCGCTGCCCCACGCGCCCGGGCCGGGCCTGACGATCGGCCCCCGCAGCCGCTGCCCCACGCGCCCGGGCTGGGCCTGACGATCGGCCCCGCAGCCGCTGCTCTGTGCACCCCAGCTGGGCCTGACGATCGGCCCCGCAGCCGCTGCCCCGCGCGCCCGGGCCGGGCCTGACGATCGGCCCCGCAGCCGCTGCCCCGTGTGCCCCGGCCGGGCCTGACGATCGGCCCCGCAGCCGCTGCCCCGTGTGCCCCGGCCGCGCCTGACGATCGGCCCCGCAGCCGCTGCCCCGTGCGCCCGGGCCGCGCCTGACGATCGGCCCCGCAGCCGCTGCCCCGTGCGCCCGGGCCGGGCCTGACGATCGGCCCCGCAGCCGGCCAGCCCCCAGGAACGCCTCCTGAGCAGAACCCAGCTCCTGTCCAGACTCAGGATCCACCCTGAAATACATTCCAGGGCGCCCCGTTTTTTTAAAGGGGAAAGTGGATTGTCCACAAGGTAGCAAGCACAGGCGGAGCTGGGCAGACCACCCGGGGGTTCCCGCCCTGCCCCCCGCCTGGGATAAGGCTCAGAGGCAGCTGGCTGTCCACACAAGGGCTCCCCAAACAGACCAACCTGGGACCAGTTACAGCCCCAACGCCCTCCTGGAGAGCCCGTCCCCACAAAGGCCCCACAGTAGAGTTCATTTTCAACTGTTTAACTTGGTGTTAAACAGGCCTGACATTTTTGGGGGGAGGCCCAGTTATGACAGCTCCCATTTCCCAGAGAAACCACAAAGGTACCTATTAAAGAGAGATTCCCAGACCCCTGCCACGGAGACGTCTTGGTAGAGGGGAGTCTCCGGGGACGTGTGATTCCAGGTGCTTTTTTTGTTGAGCAAGTTGGGCAAACACTGGCCCAGGAAGAGGTAACTGACTATTAAAGAGAACCAGCGTCTGATGTGGTTCCCACCCTGGGCACCTGAGGCCCAAACGGAGCTCTGGGAAAACACATGGCCTACGGCCTCCAAGGGCCACAGGGTCCCCATCCAGCCCCTCACCCCAGGCCCTCAGGGCCCAGAACTGCCTCCTCCTGAACACAAAGGCTGGACCGGGCCAGACCAGAGTGGAGCGTCTGGCCTCCCGTCCTGGACCCGAGTACAATGGCGGCTTCGGGTGAAGGGCCATCTGAGGGCCCCCCACCTGCCCCCCGCAGTCAGAGAATAAGACTACTGAAGGACACCCTGCTGTCTCCCCTGCCCACCTGTCTAATGTGGAGCCCGGCCTGCCCTTCCCTAGACGGCTGCCCTGGGTCCACACAGAACCCAGGGCTGCAGCAGGCAGGCCAGGGCGTGTGGCCTCTAGGCAGCTGACATCACCCGCCCCGTTGCTCTTTACTTCTAGAAGAAAGGGCTCTCAGACCCTCTCATGAACTGTCGCCCCCTCAGAGAGCCCTTCTCTGACCAGAGTGCTACAGTGGCTGCAGCCACCCCGGCCACAGCTCTCTCCTGTTTGCAGGCTTCCTGGCTCTGATCTTACCTTGTACGCCCACGTGCAGGCTTACTTGCATTTCCTCAGCTCGCACCTGGGTGCACAAGGGCATGGATCAGCACCAGCACCAGCACAGGGTCAGTGTGTGTGTGTGTGGGGGGGGGGGGGGCTCAGAATTCACCGAGTGAATAAGCCACTGAGCTGCTTCCTGACCTGGAACCCATCACCTCACCCCGCATCCCTCCCATCTCCCCCGACTCCCCTACTTTCCTCTACCCCCCCCCATCTCCTCTCACCCCTGAGGTTTCCCTCCTGGCACAGAGCACTCCAGAGTCACAAGTGGTTTCTGGCTGAGCCATAGGGGCATGGAAAAGGCTTCCAAAACCCACCAGTCAATCCCTCCATCCACTAATAGGTGCTATCTTGAGCCCCTACTATGTGCATTAGTACAGGCACTGGGGTTTCAGCAGTGAATATAACTGCCCAAGTCTCTACCCTCACGGAACCACCAGCTTTTCAAAGGAGAGATAGGTAAGGAACACACCACAGTGTGTCGAGAGAGAAAGAACGAGCCAGCAGTGGGATCTCCGGGGCTGAAGATTCTGAGTGAAAGGGGAAATCAAGGTGTCCCAAGAAGCAGTCTCTGGAGGGACTTGGCCATGTGTGTCCTGCTTCTCCCAAGAAGCCGTCTCTGGAGGGACTTGGCCATGTGTGTCCTGCTTCTCCCAAGAAGCCGTCTCTGGAGGGACTTGGCCATGCGTGTCCTGCTTCTCCCTCCAGGAGTGGCCAGTGCCCTAGTCTACCTGGGCTCCGACAGCCGGCTTCCTAGGAACACCAAGAGCAATTAACAGGGTGGGACAGTTGCTGGCCACCAAGAGTGGGCACCCAGCACCCAGGGCCCTGGAAGGGGGGGAAGACAGGAGTCTGGGGGTCCCTTATAGGAGTGTTTCTCAAATTCCATAACCGATGACAGTCACCCCCTGAGCCTTAAAAATGGGGGATGAGGGCTCCCCCAAGAGCTGTCACTATCCTCAGCCTGGCACCATGACAGGCCTCCAAGTCCATTCAGTCCACGAGGTCTGGCTAGGGCGGTGCAGGCCACAAGGACAGCGGCTTTCTGAGGGCGGCTGGGGGCAGGCAGGACACAGCACGAGGCGGGCTTCACACAGCCTGATGGCAACGGCCTGGCCCGGCGGCTCCGATCGGCACCCCGCTCACAGTACCGAGGAAGTGCCGTTTGAAAGGAGGTCTCAACAGGCGGCAGGGAAGGGGCACCGGCCTTGGAGCTGGCACACCCCGGCCGCACCCCACTCTGTGACCTTGGGCAAGCCACCCCTGCTGCTGAGCCTGGGTTTCCCCACCAGGAATCCAACCCAGTGCTCTCCCCAAAGCAGGGCCGCCCACACCCAGGCCCAGGCCCAGCGGAGGGAAGGAGGGAGGGGGGGTCATGCACAAAGCGGGGAGGCGGCTAAGACCCTGCCCTCGCCAGGGATGGAGTAGCTACCCAGCTCCAGAAGGATCTGCTTTCTAAAATGAATCCTACTTTTTAGAAGGAAGCCCCGGAACATTCCTTCAAAATAAAAAACTAGTGTACCAGCTGAATTCACAGTATGAGTAGGAACAAAAACCCTGTTTACATCCAACTGTTCAGGAATCACACTCATGAGGCCTTTCGCTGAGCATTTACTGAATGACCCAAACCTGCTAGATCGTGTGCGAGAGACAGCCAGTAGGGGCAGGAATTCCCAAAGGTTAGAAATGGCGCCCCAGCCTGAATGCAGGGGAGCCCCGCTCTGCCCAGCACCTGCCTAGTGCATTCAGCCCCCACAATGGGAACTCAATATCGATGTCATAAAAGAAATGCAATTCAGAAGCACCCTTTCTCACCTGCTCGTGTGACCAAGTTCAAAACCCATTTCTCCACGATGCTGGGGAGGGTGTAGGTCACAGCCTCCTCCTTCACTAGCGCTTGTGAGCAATGGCATGTCTTTGCGGCCACTTCAGAACTTCCAGGAAAAAGTAAATTGCCCGTGCCCGTCGACTCAGCGCTCACTCACCTGGCAGCGAGCATCCAGGCAGCGGGACGGGCATGCGCTGCCCCACCGTCTGCACCGGCAGAAGCCAACCACACGGCAAGAAACACAGCCTGGCCTGACCGGGTGGCGGCGCAGTGGACAGAACGTCGGCCTGGGATACTGAGGACGCAGCTTCGAAACCCCGAGGTCGCCGGCTTGAGGACGGGCTCATCCAGCTTCAGTGTGGGATCGTCAACATGACCTCATGGCCACTGGCTTCAACCCAAAGGTCACTGGTTTGAGCAAGGGGTCACTCGCCCTGCTGGAGTCCCCCAAGTCAAGGTACATATGAGAAAGCAATCAATGAACAACTAAGATGCCACAAGGAAGAACCGATGCTTCTCGTCTCTCTCCCTTCCTGTCTGTCCCTCTCCTTCTCTCTCACAAAAAAAAAAAGGAAGGGAGGGAGGAAGGGAAGGAGGGGGGGGGGAGAGAGAGAGAGAGAGAGAGAGAGAGAGAGAGAGAGAAAGAAAAAAGAAAACACGGTCTATCATTTTAAAAGCTGGGCCCCACAGCCATTAAAGAAACAAAACAAATAATACAGACCTGTCTCCAAATGACGCAGCAATGTGCAACTTCTCTAACACATGGTGTTCCATGAAACAAACAGAACAGTATGCACGCACAGACCTGCGCACGTGTGTGACCCTGTTTGTACAAGACACCTATGGAGAGATACTGACAAAAGCCACTATCCCTGAGTGACCGGAATCGAAAACAAGAAGAAAACTGACTTTTCACTGTGTACTTTGAGTCCTCTGATTTTTTTTAAACATGTAAATGTATTAAATATTCAAAATCATAACAAAAACAGTAACTGTTAGCTAATAATAGTAACATGATTGCTCATGGAGACTCTTGGCATTTTCAGGAAATGCAACACAACTCTTCTTGAATCATCAAACTTAAAAAGAAAATGAAAATATCATCTTGCATTAACATCTAATTTTCTCTGGTTCCCTATGTGTTAAATAGGTGAGGACGGCGCCCTTGCCTCCCAGAGGCTGGAAGGTTTGGATGGGCCAGGCCATGTATAAAAGGAGAAGACCACAGGGTAAGCCCCTCCTTAGCTGTTCCTGCCAGCCCTGCACCCCCATACCCCACACACCCCTCAGGATGACCAGTCAGCATCCACATGGACTTCAGGGTCACTCACAAACTGCTCAAGCCAAGAACACGAAATCTACGCAGGCCAACGGTCCCAGAATAGAGGCAGCCACGGCAGAAGCCCCCTCGCCCGCTCTGTAAGGACAACAATGGGGGCCGGGGCGGGGGGGCGACATGCAGCAACCACTGTTCAGAGTTCCGGGCACTTCACATGTGCTCACTGACTCCTTATTATCCTCACTTGACAGACGAGGAAACTGAGGCACAGAGGGCTTAAGTCCTGTGCCCAGGGTCACAAGTGGCCCGGGACCCAGGCAGTCTCACTAACAGACAGCAGTGCCCGGATGGCCGCGTTCTCCCACTGTGAGCCCACTTCACTTCGGGGGCCGGTGGGGGGTGTTCATTCGCAAGGCTGGGTCATGACAGTCCCTGTCACTGCTGCAAAGGAGACCCAGTCCTCCTCACACCCCACACCCCCACAGAGGGGCCGCATGCGCACAGAACACAAACAGACCCGCATCACTCGATCCTGAGAAAGATCCTCCTTCCCCTCCCTAAGAATCTCCGGAAAGAATTGCAGCTTAGAACAGTGAGCCACTGCCCTGGCCATGTCGGCCAGGTGGAGCATCTTCCCGACATGCAGATGTTGCCGTCTGATCTCCGGTCAGGGCACTTACAGAAACTGATCAAAATTTCTCTCTGTGTTTGTTTCTCTCTCTCTTTTCCTCTCTCTCTAAAATCAATAAATTCATTTTTTTTAAAAAAAGAAAAAATGCCTGACCAGGAGGTGGTGCAGTTGATAGGGCGTTGGACTGGGATGCAGAGGACCCAGGTTCGAGACCCCGAGGTCACCAGCTTGAGCACGGGTTTGAGCAAAAGCCCACTAGCTTGAACCCAAGGTCGCTGGCTCCAACAAGGGGCTACTCGGTCTGCTGAAGGCCCACGGTCAAGGCACATATGAGAAAGCAATCAATGAACAACTAAGGTGTTGCAACGCGCGCAATGAAAAACTAATGATTGATGCTTCTCATCTCTCTCTGTTCCTGTCTGTCTGTCCCTGTCTATCCCTCTCTCTGACTCATTCACTGTCTCACTGTCTCTGTAAAAAAAAAAAAAAGAAGAATAGTAAGCAATCGCAGCAGAAAAGGGCCCCTTTGAAGGAGCACAGGCCCTGAGGGGAAGGGACAAGGGAGCCCCAAGCTCCCCACCGTGCCTCCTAGGCGAGGCCAGTCACTGTGAACACTGCACTGTAGCTCCCGGAGGTCGGGGCTCTGCTCCCTGCCCCCCACTCACTCCCTGCCCCCGGACCCGGACTCCAGAAGGCACTTGGTGAACTAGAGCCACAGGGCACCGCGGCCCGCTCCTTCTGGGGGAGCTGGACAGAGTCCCTGAGGGAAAGCGGCATCAATAACATGGTCCGAGAGTGCATCACAGGCATCTTATTTCCTGGCAGCCAGTCGGCCCAGCTGGCCCCCAAGTTTCTCAAGGCCGAGAACCTCTCAGACCTTCTTCTGCTTTGGGAACCTCCAGGAAGCCCCGGGTTAACCTGGGCAAAGAAAAGACACACAAGGAAGTCACGTTCTTAGGTTCAGATCCCTCAGGACTGGACTCAGGGAAGCCCAACTGGCTGTACAAGTTCCTTACACTCCCCGAGCCTCAGTTTCCCCGCCCCACTCTCCCTGGGCTGCTGGGAGGATGAGGTGAGAGATATGGGAGCTGGAAGGATCACCCTAGAAAGTCAGTGACTACGACGGCAAAGGTGGCCAGAGGCTCCCTCCCAGTTTACACCAGCCAACTCCACAAAGTCACATGCCTTTCCATTACCCCCTGCGACACAGGTCCCGCCACAGGAGAGAGGAGAGGAGAAGGCGAGGAGCAGGAGGACGGACACAGGAAAGACGGACAAAGGGAAGCTGGCTCGGCCAGCAGTTCCAAATGGGGCCCTGTGGAAAGCTGAAACAGAAGTCACCCAACATGTCCAACCAACAGCTTCATTTCCTGCTGTTCCTCTGAAGTCCCCTCTGGACACAGTGAAAAAACACAGAGCGAGTGTGAGGTGGCGTCAAGCTCTGCTCCAGCGTTGGGAAAGAGAAGGGGAGTGGACTGGAAGAAGTCAGGCCCCTGGGGAGAGGTGAAGAAACGGGCGTCGCAGGAACACATCGTATCGCTAAAAAACAAGCTGAGTCAAAGGCACATTGTTGACGAGTCAGAAGGCTGGGGCATCAAGAGTTTGAAGGGCTGGCCCTTATGTCTACCTCAGGTGTCCCAGCAGGACCGGGCCCCAAATACCCACTGATGCCATCAACGCATGCCCCTCGGAGAACAAGGCATTCACCATACTTCCTAAAGGCACGACTCAGCCTCACAAGGAAAAGTGTCCCCAGGGCAAGGTGGCAGCCACCGGAGTCCACTGAAAATGAGGGAGGCCACCCTTCTGTCAGCGGTGCTCAAAGAGAAAAGGGGCTGGCCTTCCGTGTGGGTTTCAAGGGCACTGACGGGATCCACCGTAGACGGTAAAGAAGAGGAAGAGAGGGATGGCACCTGCCCTCTCTCGTGCCTGTTCCCCATCTGTTTAAAAAAAAAAAGCGCTAGATGAAATGCGCATCCAACATCCCTTCCTGCTCGAAGATTTTTACATGGCCTGACATTCAACTAAACAACTCATCCTGGTCTGTTCGGGTCAGCCTCTCTGGCGCGGACACCGCCCCAAACATTCAGAGCAGAGCCTCAAGTCATTTTCAAACATCTCTGGACTTTTTCATTGGGAAATTCACAGACAACTCATCATCCATCAAAATAGTAGTGCCGTACCCCCAGATCGTGAACGGTGAAAACATGACACGGTCCGTGCACATCACCTCTAGGTTCACTAACATTGCACCAGCTTTCCCATCTACACAACAGCAGCCAAGGGCTCTGGCCACCCTTTGCAGGGTGGGAGCATTTTGTACCCAGTATAGAAACGTGGCCACCAGGGGGCACTGCTGCAGAAAATAAAAAAGGAGAGAAGAAACAGAAAAAACTATTTTTGGTGTTTTCTTTTCCTTCTTAAGCTTCAGCGGCAAAATACCTACAACGTTCCTAATGAAAACACAAAGTGGGCTTCCTGAGATTCTAGGATGACCTAGACACTTTCTTCTCCTCAAAACCACTATTTTGAGGACAGCAACCCTTTCAGAGAATTAATACTCCGCGCTGGATTTCCCCTGAAGGGTTGACATCATAGCTTGCCCTGAACCCCTTGTTTAAAGGCAGGGGGTCCACGAGGAGGGAAGGCCAATCTGCAAGTCTGGGAGGAGGATATAGCCGCGAGCCTCAGCTAGAGCCTTCTAATTACAGAGCAAAACATACCAACCAGATGACAAGCCTCCTGCTTTAGCTGCAGACACGAGATGACACAAATACAACCAGACTTCAGGGAACAGGGTACAAGGTCTTAACTGGGATCTCCCAAGTCTTAGATGACTGCAGGGGATCTCTGGCACCTCATACCAGAACTAGACTTCAAGAAACACATCAAAGGGGCTTCTCCACATTTCTTCAATGGCTAGGGCACATCTTCCAACAAGTATATCCCGCAGGCAATGTTCAAATGCCCCTTTCTAATGTTCCAAAAGTCCTCAGACCCACTTCCAAACTTCTGGCTTCCAGTTTCTCCTCATTTCCTCGTGTATTCGTCATGCCCTACTGACCATGGAAAGCTTGCTTTTTCCTGGGAAAGAGGGCCTGCGAGGAGGCAGCCAACTCCATCCCCAGCCCCAGGGAAGCAGACCCAGGAGCTGCGCTGTGCAGAGTGCGCCCCTCTGGCTGCCCGGAGAAGAGCGCCAGCGGGGCTGGCAAGGGGCAAAGGGACACCAGGCCCTTGGGACAGGCAAGAGGGGCACAGAAGTGCTCCAAGCCCAGCTAGCTCTGACCAGCCGCTTGCTCCTCACACCAGAAGATACAGAAACACAACTGTTCGATTCTGCATGGTGTTTGGAGACCCTGCAGGGATGGAAATGCAAGTGGGGCCAATTTTCAAGAATCTGATCTATCAAGTGGAGACACCGTATAACAAAAGGTTTCCATCCAGAGTTTGCAAAAGGCTTGAGGGGCCGAATTCTCATTTGATTTTACTGAGAACAGGATTTAACTCGGCTTCTCAAAGGCAAAGCCATAGCTGTGGGGCAAGGTAAGGCATACCTGACCCAACACTGCATGCTTCTGTAATGAATTATGAATATCACCTTATTGAAACACTTGGGTCTCCACCATTGAGCACTAGCACTGGGGGGAGCAGAAAGGGGGTGGAGAGCGGAAGGCCGGTGCTATGACACAGGCATTTACCCAGCCTCTGCACCAGCCACTCCCTAGCTCTGGGACCCCTGGCATGGTACCCCAACCTCACTGCAGAGCGTCCCCCATCTCATACACGTGGCCCAGAATCACCACCCCGGCCAATTCTCAAGGCTGGTGCGAGGCTCTAATGAGACAGCAAATCACCACATATGTATTTTATATATGCCAAGTATTGCTACTCGCTTCACACCAGCGTAACCCAGTGACATGCAATGACAGCTTCCAGAGCGGCACTCACGGGGCACATAGTAGGTGATCCGCAAACATACGAACACTGGTGCCCTTCTCCACGAAGAGAAAGGAAAGGAGCCACGGGAGGAAAAAACACTCCGGTACAAAAGTAACCTCCAGCCACAGGCAGAGAGCTTGGATTCCCCGATTTCGCAGGTCCCTCCGCCACCTTCAGCAGCGATCCCACCGCGCCCTAGGCGGCTGGAGGCTTCCCCACCCGGCCCCAGTGCACCTGAGAGCCCTGCTCAGTGCCACGCCGCCCGTACTGGCCACCGGTTACCTCGAGCACAACCGGCGGCCACCACAACCACCTGGCTCCCCGGACTCAGTGTCCCTGCGCACCGCTCCTTCCCGTTTTGCTCTAACCTCCCTAAAGAGCCTCTGGGGCTGAGCCGCTCGGGCCAGGGGTCCCCGGACGCCGGAGCCCCGTCCCTCCTTACCTGCACAGCTCGGCGAAGGCCTGGAAATTGAGCTTCTTGATTTTCTTCTCGCTCAGCCAGTAGCCAACTCTCTTCCCTTTCAGAAAGGTCTGCATCTTCCTCCTCGGGCGGGCAGCTCGGGTCCGGAGGAAATCGCCCACAGGCCGAGTCTGGCGGCCCGGCGCGCGCCGCGAGCGTGCGGGCACCTCCTCCCGGCGGCGGGGACGCGGAACGGGGCTCCGGGCGCGCAGTCCTGCCGGGAGGGGCGGGCCGGGGCGGGCCGGGGCGGGGCGGACGCCGGGCGGGGGAGCGGCGCTCAGCGCGGCGTGCCACTGGCTGCCGCCGCGCCGGGGCCGCCCCACCGCCCGCCCGCCCGCCCGCCGGGATCGCCGGCGCGCAAGTTCGCGAGCGCCGCACCGGGCAGGGCAGGGCCGGAGCCGCCCGCGCCGCCCGGCCCGCCTCTCTCCGGCCCGGGGCCGAGCAACCCGCCCTCCGGCGCCGGCGGCGGAGGATCGACCCCGCGCTCGGGCTGCTCGCCGCCCCCAAGTGCCTCCTCCCTCCCTGCCTCCTCGGCCGGCCCACCCTCCGAGCCCCGGCCGCGCAGACGGCCGTTCCGGGCCGGGCGCGTGCCCTTCCCGGTGCGCTCGGACCCCGGCACGCGGCCTCCGACCCGCCCACGGTCCTCACCCGCCGCCGCTACTTCCTCCTCCTCCTTGGCCCCGTCTTCGCGCGCACTCGCCGAGTCCGACCCCACCGCCACGGCCGCGCTGACCCGGCCGGCCGGCCCGCTGGACCCGCCGGGGCGGAGGAAGCGCTGCCGCGCCGGCCGCCAGGGGGCAGCACCGCCCGCAGTCTCTTAAAGGCGCCGCGCCTTCCCCGCCTAGTAATGTGGAGCCTGTTTGTGCCGGGGCTCAGGTTGTTGAGCTTGAGGACTGAGAACACCGGACTGGATTGGGGGCTGCCTTAGCCAAGTGGTTCTACATTTTTAATGCGGCGATGTGGGCATTTTTTGCCTGTCCTTTGGGAGTGATCCCAAAAGCCACTGGGTTTCATTCATCAAAAATATTTCTGTACCCTGAGCTGTATTCAGCCCCTCCCCCAAGGTATTTCATCGGAACCGCCGCGGGCAGTGGGAGATCCAGGCGAACAGTGAGCTCATCTGCTTTCCCTGTAGGATAGGCATACCCAGGCCCAGGATGGTGGTAACTGGGGTGGGGACATGAACATCCAGGGGCCTTCTCAAGCTTAGGACGTTGACCCACACTCTGGGTCCCCTTCAACTGAGGTGGGAAAGGGCGGGACTGGAAGCATCAAGGCTAAGTAAGGGTGTACCACTTTCAGGAGACCATTTCCTTCAGCCTTAGCGCCTTTGATTCACAACCCCAGCCTACCCTACCCAAACCCTAGGGGCCTGCCTTCTTGCCTTAATTACAGCCTCCTCCCACCTTTTCCCTTGGTTTCCCAAGTTATAGCTAGGGGAGGCTTTTCCACTCTGGCACTTAAGGAAGATCCTACTTGTCCTCTGTCTCCACCTCTCAGCTAGACTGCACACTTGCTGTGTGACCTTGCAGGCCACTTAGCCTCTCTGAGCTGCAGGTTCTCCACCTTACCTCCCAAATACACCCTGCCTCATGAGAGCACTTCAAACTGCAACAGAGCTTAACTATGCGATCTAAACTATATGGTGTTATGAGGTGTGGTGGGGACCAGGAAAGGAGAATAGAGATGTCTCTCATTTTATTGAGAATAATGGTCTTTGGCTTCTAAAAGACAGACAAGGGAGGGTCCTAGTTCAGCTTGTCCCAGCTTGGGCAAATCACTTAAGTTCTGTCTCCAGGCGGGAAAGTAATGATGGCCTTAAAGGACTATGGTGCACTGGTCCTCAAGCAGGCTTTCAGAAATGGTGCTTTTTCTGTCTCATCCAAGGATTCTTGAATCCCAGGTACTTCACCACCTCGCCCCACCCCATGGCTTCAGGAGCCCCTGGAGCTGCCAGAAATTATGTACATAATGGTCATAGCTTTCAACAAACTCTCAAAGGCTCTGTGATCTGCTCCAAAAGTTGAGTCACTGATTACTCCACCTTCCTGTCTTACCAGTAAGAAGTGAACCCAGAGAGGAAAGGAGATTTGCCCAAGGTCACAGAGCAAGTACACGGGAAAGCTAAGACCAGCATTCCTGGGGCCAAGAGGTCCTCCCACACTCACCAACCTTCTGGAGCTGTGGGAGGGATGTGATAGGAAAGGCAGGTTCCAAGCACTGGGACTCCTGCCCAGGGTAGAACAGAGTCCTCCCTGCATATTGTTGGGACGAGGGACCCACCCACACTTCTCTGGAGCCCTGGGAAAGTGTCGGCCTCAAGCTTCTTCTCCACTAAGAATGGGAATGTGTGCCCTGGCTGGATAGCTCAATTAGTTGGAGCATCATCTTAATACACCAAGGTTGCTGGTTCGATCTCTAGTCAGGGCACATATAAGAATCAACCAATGAATGCATAAATAAATGGAACAACAAACTGAGGTTTCCCTCTCCCTTTCTCCCTCTAAATTAAATTTTTAAAAGTTTTTTTAAAGACTATGAGAAGGGGAGCATGCCAAAATAGCTCAGTTGGGAGAGCGTTAGACTGAAGACTATGAGAAGGGGTGCTTGTACATTTTTTATCTCTTTTAAGATCTTGGTCATCTTACAGGAAGCTCCAGGGCTAGATCCGGCCTTCAGAGTGTCCCACCTTGATCAGTGAAATGGGCCTTCTTGCCTACCCCACCACTGCCCATCACCCAGTCTTTGAACACGGACTGACCCTAGAGAGAGGCATGGTGTTGGGCCGAATAGTTCTCAGATTTACTACTTTATTTCTTTCAGGGCCACCAACCCTTCTTGTGTGTCTCCTTTAGTCCCTGCTACCCTGGTCTCTACTTTTCAACCAGAGCTGTCCAGAATATAAATCCGTTATGATCCGGCCAATCAGGCTACAGCATTACCAGGCTACATTCTTACCACACCTCCCAGTTTAGACAGCTTCCAACTGTACTTGAGATAAAACCAAAACTCCTTGACAAGTCCAAGACCTTCCAGCCTCATCTCCCACCAAGTTCCCCTTCCCCTGCCCCAGCCATCCTGGCTTTTTGTGGTCCCTGCTATCCCTAGCGCCTTTAGATAGGCAGTCCCTTTTTCTAGAAAGTTCTTTGTCCTCTTAGCTAATTACTCATCCATCAGCTATCAGGGGTCCCCTCCCGGCATCTAAGTCATCTAGCTCTCTGCACCTTCAGTGACGATGGTAATCACACTTGGTCTCTAACTTAGGCTGAGTATTTAACAATGTTTGTCCCACCACTAGACTGTCAAAGGCAGGGACCATGTTTACAGAGAAAAAGACCGCTGTATCTGCTAAGACAGTAGTAGATATACTAGTGGCCAATCTAGGTTCTGTCTGGATTTGGATGAAGCCAAATAGTGCCAGACACATAGAAGTGCTCAATAAAAGTGACTGAATAAATGAATGTCAGCTAAGTCCCCCAGGTGGTCCCTGACACCTCTGACAGAGAGATACAAAGGTGGAACACTCCCGAATAGGAACCTGGACACAGTGACATTCCCTCTGGCGGGCAGGTGAACCACTCAAGGGTTAAGTGGGTTATTATATACATGTCCATGGCCTAGGGCCACTGGGAGAGGGTTCCAGACTGGGAGAGGAACTGTGGTCGAGGAAGGGCCTTGGGAAGGAAGGACATCGCCAAGTGGCAGAAGTGGGCCACCTGAAAAGCCCTCCTAACCCTAGTCCTCCTGGGAGAGAAGGACGCTTTAGCGGGTGAGACGATGTAGTGGTTGAAAATTCAGACCTCAGATTCAGTTGATGGACTGATGGAGTTGAATTCAGGCTATATGATTTTGAACAGCATCTTGACCTCTCTGAGCCTTACTTGCCCATCTGAGAAGCACAAGATGGTGTCTATTTGTAGGAGACTGATTAAGTAAATCGTGATATACACATTCTGTACTAGTCTGGCACGAGTAGTAGTGAAAGGTACTAGTTCAAGATGCAACAGATGGCCATGACCTGTTATCTGTGTGACTGTGGGAGAGGGAATAAATCTATCTAAACCTTGGTTTTATAATCTAATAAGTGAGAGTGACTGTCAAACCTAGTTCATAAGATTGTTGTGAAGTGTAAATTCATAAAGGACTTTAAATTTATAAAAGACTATAAATTTGTGAAGCAACTAAATCCATAAATGTCTATATCATATAAGAGTGTTACCAATCACTGTGCTATTATTATTACATCATTCATACAATAGATCCTTACCCACCTTTAAAATAATCAATAGGAGGCCCTGGGTGGTTGGCTCAGTGGTAGAGCATCGGCCTGGAGCGTGGAAGTCCTGGGTTCAATTTCCAGTCAGGGCACACAGGAGAAGCCACCATCTGCTTCTCCAGCCCTCCTCCTTCTCTCCCTGCCCCCAGGTACACCCCGCCCCCAACCTTCACCCCCACAGCCATGGCTCAAATGGTTTGAGCAAATTGGCCCCAGGCAAGCTGCTGAGGATGGCTCCATGACCTCACCTCAGGTGCTAAAATAGCTCAGTTGCTGAGCAACGGAGCAGCAGCTCCAGCTGGGCAGAGCCTCTCCCAGTAGGGGGCTTTCTGGGTGGATCCCAGTCAGGGCATATGCAGGAGCCTGTCTGTCTGCCTCCCTGCCTCTCACTTAATATAAAAAATAAATAAATAGGATAACATCTGTTCATTTATTCATTTACTAAGTATTTATTAAGCACCTACTATGTGCTAGGCACTACTCTACGCACTAGGATACTGCAGTGATGAAACTGCAAACTCTCTGTCCTATGGAATTTATATTCTCATTGGGCTGTGGATTCAAAAAAAAAAAGGATTTTACAGGAAGTAACCTCATAGGTTAATCTGGTCATAAATTCCTAACTGGACAGGTCATGGTGAGTAGTCAGACCCCAGGCGTGTAACTTCTCTAGTAAAAGGTTAATCTTAAACAAGTCCTGTTTCTGTGCACCTAGGTTAACACACCTTCGAAATGACTCTTTTCAGACCTTGCCTTCTCAAGCCCTCACCATAGCATATAGCCTTGTTAACTACCCTGTAAGCCTGCCCTTGCCTTGCCTTCTCCCACTTTCATGCAATCTTCCTTAGTTCTCAACCTAATTCCAAATGCATAAACGAAGCTGCAAACTCATTTCTTGAAAGCATTTTTCTCAGTCTGTTGAGATCTTGTTTCCAGACGTGTCCTCTATTGGATTCAATTAAATTCAAAAATTCTCTCCAGGCCCTGGCCGATTGGCTCAGTGGTAGAGCGTCAGCCTGGGGTGCAGAAGTCCCGGATTCAATCCCCAGCCAGGACACACAGGAGAAGCGCCCATCTGCTTCTCCACCCCCCCCCCCTCCTTCCTCTCTGTCTCTCTCTTCCCCTCCCGCAGCCAAGGCTCCATTGGAGCAAAGATGGCCTGGGCGCTGGGGATGGCTCCTTGGCCTCTGCCTCAGGCGCTAGAGTGGCTCTGGTCGCAACAGTGCGACACCCCGGAGGGGCAGAGCATCGCCCCCTGGTGGGCAGAGCGTCGCCCCCTGGTGGGCGTGCCGGGTGGATCCTGGTCGGGCGCATGCGGGAGTCTGTCTGACTGTCTCTCCCCGTTTCTAGCTTCAGAGAAATACAAAAAAAAAAAAAAAAAAGATACGTTTCAAGTATACAGTTCTGTATACTTGAAGTATAATACATCATCTCTATACTGTATCGTGTGCTCACAATCCAAAGTCAAGTCTCCTTCCATCATTATATAACCCCAGGGTTGCAATTTTAATCCAGCGCTGAGGGTAAAGCCTACAGGAAGGTGACATTTGAACAAAAGGGTGACGGAGATGAGCAAGCATGTCTTGCAATAGATATCTAGGGTGAGAGCTTTGGATCCCAGGAACAGTATATGCCCCAAGGTAGGTCCCAGCCTGGTGCTGACACAGGACAGTGAGGAAGCCAGTCTGGTGAGATCAGAATAAGCTACGGAGGGAAGAACAGGGGTGAACCCAGAGCCAGGTAGCAGTGAAGGCAGCAAAATGCGGTCAGCAGCTTGAAGGGAGAGTTGAGAGGATCTGCTGGTAGGTGGGTATGGGTTTGAGAGCAAGAGAGAAGTCCTGGCTGTCTTGGGCTTTGCACCTGGGCAGCTGGAAAAGGGAGTCACCAGAAACTGATGGGGAAGACGGCAGGAGGCAGAGGTTTGGGGGCTTAGGGCTGGAGCTCTACCTTGGACAGGTTAACACGGAAACATCTACTTGACGTCCAAGCAGAGATGTCAAGTAGGCAATCTGATCAAAGAACCTGGAGCTGAGGAGCATGACTCTAGAGATATAAGATCGGGAGTTGTCAGCATAGAGATAGACCTTAAACTACAAGACTGGGTGAGATCAGCAAGGCTGTGGGTGTGGAGAGAGAAGTTCAAGGATGGGTCCCGGGGGCATGGCAATGTTCAGAGGTCAGGGAGGAGTGGAAGGAGGCATCAGCAGAAGAGCTGAGGAGATAGGGGAGAGCCAGGAGAGTACCAGCCCCGGAAGCCACCCCCGGGAAGGTTCCAGGAGGAGAGAGCAATCAGCTGATTGTGTAAGAAGAGGGCTGACAGGCGGCCTTGGATCTGACAACCAGCAAGGTCACTGGGGGCCTTCAGAAGCGCACCTATGGATGAGTCAGATACGTGTGAGTCAGAACAGTCAAATGTAACCCTAGCTGGATGGCTCCGTTGGCTGGAGTGCCATCCCGATGCGTGGGGACTGTAGGTTCGAGCACGGTCATGGCACATGCAGGAGCAGATCAATATTTCTGTCTGTCTGTCTCTTCCTTCCTCCCTCTAAAATCAATAAGTTTAAAAAAATTATTTTAACCAATCAAGTATTTTTATTTTTTGTTTGTTTTTGTTTTGTTGTTGTTGTTTTTGCATGGATGGTAGGCTGTGTCAACAGAACGTCCAAACCCGTCAGGAATTTCTGTAAAACTGCGTTTGAGCCAGACAGAGGATGCACCAGGAAGCGAGGCTCACCAGACCGATCACGCTCACTGCTGACAGTTTGCATTTTCTTTCTTGCATTTGGAATTAAGATTAAATGAAGGTGGGAGAAGGCAAGATGGAGGTTGGATTATAGGATAGCTAAAATCATGTGCTCCACTGAGGATGATTATGCCTCCAAGTGTCTGAAAAAGAGGGTGATTTGCCATTTCAGAGGTATGTTAACCTAGATGCACAAAAACAATGGACAGGACTTGCTTAAGGCACAGAGAGGCCTTTTACTGTGGAAGTTATAAGCCTGTGCTGGCCAGGTAGCTCAGCTGGTTAGAGCATTGTCCTGATGCCCCCCCCCCCCCGCAGGTGGGATCCAGGTCAGGGCATATACAGGAATCAACCAATGAGTGCATGGGTGGGTAGAAAAACAAATCAATGACCCCCTCTCTCTCTCTCTCTCTCTCTCTCTCTCTCCCTTCCTCTCTTTACTTCTCAAATCAATAAATTAATTTTTTTTTTAAGTTATAGGCCTGGCCTATATACATAGGTCTGGATAGAGAGTCAACCTGGGATGCTGAGGACCTAGGTTCGAAACCCCGAGGTCACTGGCTTGAGCGCAGGCTCACCAGTTTGAACGCAGGGTCGTTGGCTTGAGCGTGGGATCATAGACATGACCCCA
This sequence comes from Saccopteryx leptura, assembly GCF_036850995.1. Classification (NCBI taxonomy): domain Eukaryota; kingdom Metazoa; phylum Chordata; class Mammalia; order Chiroptera; family Emballonuridae; genus Saccopteryx; species Saccopteryx leptura. Next base: position 11,348,657 of record NC_089508.1, on the reverse strand, counting down.
AGGTAGCTGGCTTGAACCCAAGGTCACTGGCTTAAGCAAAGAGGTCACTGGCTCTGCTGGAGCCCCCGGGTCAAGGCACATATAAGAAAGCAATCAATGAACAACTAAGGTGCCATAACTATGAGTTGATGCTTCTCATCTCTCTCCCTTCCTGTTTCTCTTCCTCTCTCTCTCTCTCTCTCTCTCTCTCTCTCTTTCTTAAAAAGAGAGAAAGAGAGATGTTAATTTAGAGCAGTGGTAGTCAACCTGGTCCCTACCGCCCACTAGTGGGCATTCCAGCTTTCATGGTGGGCGGTAGCGGAGCAACCAAAGTATAAATAAAAAGATAGATTTAACTATAGTAAGTTGTTTTATAAAGAGTTATTCTGCCAAACTTGGCGAAAATCCGACATAAAGTACTTGGTAAGTAATTATTATTATATGCTTTAACTTGCTGTAACTCTGCTTTATAAATTTTATAAAGTACAGTGACTTCCCTACTTTATAAATCACCATGACTGTGGAACCAGTGGGCGGTTAGAAAATTTTACTACTAACAGAGATACGAAAGTGGGCGGTAGGTATAAAAAGGTTGACTACCCCTGATTTAGAGTATAAACAGCAACTGAGCCCCTGAACCTAGTTTTCAGAGAACTCCTCAATACATTGCTACAGGGTTTCAGCAGCCACCCTGTAGAGAAGGGTATGTGCTCCCATTTTACCAGCTGAGGACCCCTGGTGAAATGCTCAGCTGAAGGTCACACGGTGATGGCCAAGTGGGGCCTGACCCCTGGGGCCGGGCTCTCCTACCGGTGATGGCCAAGTGGGGCCTGACCCCTGGGGCCAGGCTCTCCTACCGGTGATGGCCAAGTGGGGCCTGACCCCTGGGGCCGGGCTCTCCTACCGTCCTTGTTTCTAAGGGATGAGACAAAGGAGGGCTGAGGACAGAACCACTTCTTGAGCTCTCCGGAGGAAAGAAGGAAGGAAGTGCTCGGAGCGACAAGGCAGCGCAACCGAGTTTTGAAATGCAGCTCGCTGCAGCAATGCGCCCTTTGTACAGGCCAGTAAACCAAGACAAAGGGCAAACTCCAGCAGCGGCTAGCGCTGCCTGTGGCCTGAACAAGACCAGGCTCCTAGGACCACAAGGCCAGAGCTTCTTCAGGCAATGCTAGCTCTCTGCTCACACCACTATATCTACGCGGTGAAAAAGCATTGAGCAGACCTGTGTATGGGGATTTGTGTCCATGCTAGCTCCCCTCTGTAATATCCAGTCTCCTTCCAAGGCCTGGGAAATGTCCTTCTCAAAGCCATCCGTTCCCTCCATTCCAAACATTTACTGACATTCCTTTAGTCCTCTGTGGCACTCAGAAAACATAGCTGTTGACTAACTATATTAAGAAATGCCATCCACAGCCCACCGCTGGCAGCCCCATGAGTACCAGTGACGTCCACCCTCCGGGGTCATGGGGAAAGAGGTCCCGGGTGGCCTTTCAGGTCCTAAATTGTTTTTCCTGGCACAGTCTGGCCCTCTGGGCTGTGCCAGATGGAAAACTGCAGAGGATCCTTGCTTTGTGAGAGCCCTAGATTAAGAAAGAAAAAGAAAAAACAAGCTCACTGCACCTTGGGTCTTAAATAAGAGCCCATCGATAGCAGCAGGTCTCCAAACTCACTTCCAAGCACAAGAGGTGTGCGCTTCCGCAGCAGAAATGAGCGCACAGGTCACTTGGACTCTGTTCAAGTGTGTGTTCTGGTTCGGGGGCCTGGGGCGGGGCCTGAGACCTTTCGTTTCTAGCAGGCAGTGCCCGGGCTGCTGGCCCATGGGCCACTTTGAGCCGAAAGATACTAGATGCTGAAATAACACCTTAGGTTAGTGGTTCCCTGGCACAGATTAGACTCACTGAAGAACTTTTGAAAACACATACCTCTGTCAGTGCCCCAGCCCAGACCAATGGATCAGACTTCTCGGAGAGAAGAAGGCGTGCGGAGAAAAAATTCAAACAAAAAATAAACAAGGGCAGCACTTTGCATGCACCAAATGAAAGGGAATACAATTCCTCTGTCTCCAGGACCACAAAAAGAAATGCAGGAAATAAAAGTCTTCCCTGGAGCCCTGGCCGGTTGGCTCAGTGGTAGAGCGTCGGCCTGGCGTGCAGGAGTCCTGGGTTCGATTCCCGGCCAGGACACACAGGAGAAGCGCTCATCTGCTTCTCGACCCCTCCCCCTCTCCTTCCTCTCTGTCTCTCTCTTCCCCTCCCGCAGTGAGGCTCCATTGGAGCAAAGATGGCCCGGGCACTGGGGATGGCTCCTTGGCCTCTGCCCCAGGCGCTAGAGTGGCTCTGGTCGCGACAGAGCGACGCCCGGAGGGGCAGAGCATCATCCCCTGGTGGGCGTGCCGGGTGGATCCCGGTCGGGCACATGCGGGAGTCTGTCTGACTGCCTCCCTTCCAACTTCAGAAAAATACAAAAAAAAAAAAAAAAAAAAAAAGTCTTCCCTGGGATGTTGGTGCATGTGGGAATTGAGGGCTGTCATACTGCACAAGTATATGGGAGAAGCAAATCACGGATTCTCACCATCCCTTATAACCAGGTAGCCAATATTCCTTTTTAAATTGTTTTAGAAGTTGATTTTAGAGAGAGAGGGAGGGGAAGAGGAAAAGAGAGAGAGAGACATTAATCTGCTCCTGCATGTGCCCTGACCGGGAATCGAACCAGCAACCTCTGCACATCAGGATGACACTTTTGCCACCTGAGCTGTTCAGTCAGGGCTATTTCCCAATATTCTTTACAATTGGAAACAATCATGACTTCCCCTAGCTCAGTTGGTTGGAACATTGTCTTGATACACCAAGGTCATAGGTTTGATCCCCAGTTAGGTCACACACAAGAATCAACAAAGAATGCATGGATGGGTGGAACAAGAAATCCATGTCTCTCTGTCTCTCTCTCTCTCTCTCTCTGGCCATGCATGCATTTGCATTATAGGGCTCCTACAGTGTGCACACAGCATCAGTTCAAGCTTCATAGGCCCTGTGCTCGGGCCACAGTGATTTCCCACCTTCCACCCGAGGAAACCGGAGGGCCGAGAGGTTAGGAACTCCCCCAGGGCCCCAGTAAGTGGCTGGCAAGGCTGCAGGTGAGCTCAGGCAGGTGAGCCTGCCCCCAACCCATGCTGTAATGGGGGATTCTGCAAACAGCCAGGCCAAACCCTACACGTCACTGGTTTTTGAACAGCCTGTAAGCTAGGAATGTTTCTTCTATTTAAAAAAAGTTTTAATTGATTTTAGAGAGAGAAGAAGGGAAAGAAATATTAATTTGTTGTTCCCCTTACTTACGCATTCATTGGTTGATTTTTTTTTTTTATGTGCCCTGATCGGCGATCGAACCCGCAAACTTGGGAGTATTGAAAGGATGCTCTACCAACCAAACTGCCTGGCCAGGGCAAGACCTTCCATGTTTCAGTGGTTGGGGGAAAAAATCCAAAAAATAATAATTGATGTCATATGAAAATGATTTGAAATTCCGACTCCGGCGTCCACAAATCAAGCTCTATTGGCACGCAGCCACACCCACCCTTCTCCTTCTTGTCTGTGGCTGCTCTCCTGCTCTAGGGCGGGGTCGAGTCATGGTGACAGAGACCATATGGCCGGCGAAGCCTAAAACATATACAGCTGGCCCTTTCTGGAAAAGGCTTGCTGATCCCTGCTCTAACCGGCTACACAGTTTATAAATGCACCACTTTTCTTTTCTTTTTCTTCTTTTTACACTTAAATGAGTACAGTTTTTACCCCCAAACTGCTCAATTCCAGCATGCATAAAGTTGCTTTTATAGGGTCACTTAACAATAAACCAGTGACTGCTTGTCCAAGATTTCTGGTGGATCAGCTCAAGTCCCTGCACGCACACGTATTGACAGGTCAGATGCGTGCAACCACAATGACATCCACAGCAAAGGAATCCTCCTCTTTCTTGTATGTGGCATCTGTCAAGTCTCCTGGAGGCTGGGCCAGACCCGGAAAAGGCAAGAAAGAAAGGCAAGAAAATCAAAACGACAAACTAAAGAGGGTGAGGGACCCTCCATCTCTTGAAGCCAATCACATGTTCTGGGGAATCGAGGGAAAGAGTCACAGTTTTTTACCTTAAGAAAATTGGCCCTGGCTGGTGGCTCAGTGGATAGAGTGTTGGCCTGGCACATGGACATCCCAGGTTTGATCCCCAGAGAAGCAACCATCTGCTTCTCCCCCACCCCTCTTTCCCTTCTCTCCCTCTTCTCCTCCCATAGCCCATGGCTTGGTTGGTTCCAGTGTGACCCTGGGCACTGAGGATAGCTCCCTAGAGCACATAAGCCTTAGGCACTAAAAATAGCTCGGTATTTGAGCATTAGCCCCAGCTGGGGTTATTGGATGGATCCTGTCCAGGGGTCGTCAAACTTTTTATAAAAACCGCCCACTTTTGCAGTGCTTGGTAGACCTGGTCCCTACCGCCCACTAGTGGGCGTTCCAGCTTTCATGATGGGCTAATCCAGTGCTGTTTGGTTGCACGGTAGGGACCAGGTTGACCAGCACTGCAAAAGTGGGCAGTTTTTATAAAAAGTTTGACGACCCCTGGCAGGATTCTGCCTCACTATCTCCCCTTCATTCACAAAAAAAAAAAAAGACAAAAGAAACTCATGGTCTAGTGGAGAAATCAGGTAGGTAGGTATAGAGAAGGTACCCTCAAGAGCATCCTGAGGAGGGGAGTCTTGAGCGGCTAATTAGTGGGTGCTACATGAAAGTGCTGTGGTTCTATGACCCTGGAGGGCAGGCTTTGTGTGTTTCTCATCTCTGCATTCCGACTGCTCTGTGGTGGGTCTGTGCCTGGCGCTTATTAAATACTATCTTTATACCTGGGAAGAAAAGGAAGATTCTGGATGATTTTTTTTTTAAATGAAAAAATTAACTTACACTCACTAAAGGCACTTAAGGATTTTAGAAAAAAGAAACTATGGAAGACAAAATTACCTAACAATCAGAGCAATTTTTCCCTTCTAGTGTCTTCTCTATACATAGGTAAGAAGATTTAATTTTAATTTTATATCCTGCTTTCCCCCATGTCATCATCATACCTTAAGGATCCTCTGTGTTGTAATAATCATTAGTTTTAATGACCGCCTTATGCCTTGCCTGGTGGTAGACCATCAGCTCACTAACTATTCTGATATTGGATAGTTATTCCCTGGCTTTTAGTCTTACCATAAGGACTCGGCAATTCGCTTACAACACTGCCATGTGAGTGTTAGCAATTATGACAGATACAGTCATCTTTATCTATATCTAGAGAGATAGCAGTTATTATAGGCAGTGCTGAATGAACATCTTGATCCCTAAAGCTTACTTACAATTTTTGTTCTTGCAAATGACTCCTTGGAGGGGAAATCACCAGGTCAAACTCCTTCAGAACAAAAAGTCCAGGCAGAGGTGTTTTCCAAAGGCTGAACCTGACTTCAGCTTCCCAGGTAGCTTTTTAAAGGTTGATACTACTGATCAGCAGCCATTTCAGTTTCATGTGTTCTGAGTACAAATGCAGCTGAGTATTCACATGTAAATGACATCGTTCCAATGCTTTGAATCAGCAGCACTGCCCTTCCCTGACAGATGTCACTGCCTTTATTTTTTATTTATTTTTTTTTATTTTGTTTTCTGAAGTGAGAAGCGGAGATGCGGAGAGACAGATTCCCGCATGCGCCTGACCAGGATCCACCCGGCATGCCCACCAGGGGGCGATGCTCTGCCCATCTGGGGTGTTGCTCCATTACAACCGGAGCCATTCTAGCCCCTGAGGCGGAGGCCATGGAGCCATCCTCAGCACCCAGGCCAACTTTGCTCCAATGGAGCCTTGGCTGCAGGAGGGGAAGAGAGAGACAGAGAGGAAGGGGGGAAGGGGGGAGAAGCAGATGGGTGCTTCTCCTGTGTGCCCTGGCGGGAAATCAAACCCAGGACTTCTACACACCGCGCTGACACTCAACCGCTGAGCCAATCAGCTAGGGCTTGTCACTGCCTTTAAAGACACTGATGAGCACCCCTTTCCTCGTTGTTTACCATATTTACCAAAAGTTGTCAGATTGAGCAAATAAAAATAAGGAGGCCAGACCTGGGCAGAGAGCTCAGTTGGTTAGAGCATCCTCTTCAGAGGTTACCCGTTTGATCCCCTGTCAGGGCACATCTGGGAGCAGCTCGATGTTCCTGCCTCTCTCTCTCTCTCTCTCCCTTCCTCTATTTCCAAAATCAATAAATAAAAATTAAAATAAACAAATTGGGAGGCCAGTTCAGTCTAAATCTCTGAAAAACAACAAAATTTTTTTTAGCATAAGTATATCAGCATAGCCTGACCAGGCGGTGGTGCAGTGAATAGAGCGTTGGACTGGGACACGGAGGACCCAGGTTTGAGACCCCGAGGTTGCCAGCTTGAGCGCAGGCTCATCTGGCTTGAGCAAGGCTCACCAGCTTGAGCCCAAGGTCGCTGGCTTGAGCAAGGAGTCACTCGGTCTGCTGTAGCCCCCCAGTCAAGGCACATATGAGAAATCAATGAACAACTAAGGAACCGCAACAAAAAATTGATGTTTCTCATCTCTCTCCCAGCCTGTCTGTCTGTTCCTATCTGTCCCTCTCTCTGTCTCTCTCTCTCTCTCTCTCTCTCACACACACACACACACACAAAAGGTATATCAGTATATCCTAGCCCTGACAGGATAGCTTGGTTAGTTAAAGCATTATCCCGATATGCATAGATCCCCAGTTTAATCCTGGGTCAGGGCACATACAGGAACAGAGAGATGTTTCTGTCTCTCTGTCTCTCCTTTCCTCTCTCTCTAAAATTAATAAAATTGAAAATAATAATAATAAAAGTCAAAAGAGGGGAAAAAAAGTATATCCTAAATGAGCTGTGGAGCATACTTCAACTTTGTAAGAGGTATTTATTCTTTACGGGAGATTCCAGAGGAACTGGGCCTCCTGTATTTTATCTGGTGAACCTACCCCTGAAAGGGCCCATCCAGCACTTGTTTGTTTTCAAGTTATAAAAGAAAGTTTACTTAGAAAGTCACAGAGGTAGCAGCAGTGAGCGGCTGGGCGCCCGGCCTCAGGGAACAAGGTACAGAGACAGAAGAAGGGCCTGGGAGCTTAGCAGGTAACGCGCCTGGGGGAGGAAAAAGGCACAGGCGGGCTCCCGAGAGGGACAGCTGTGCCCATGTCCAACGTCTGAAGCCACCTCAGTGAGACTGTGACCTTTACCTGCCACCCGGGGTTAGTCCCTCTTCCCCTCCTGGGAGTGGGACTGTGATGTTGATTGGATGCCCAGGGTATAATTCCAGATGCCCGTATTAGGAAAGCAGGGTAGTCCTAGAGGAACTGTTAGGTTTGTTTGTTTTGTTGGATGGAGATTTGTATGCTTACATTAGTGGGTAAAGTTTTGTGTTCTTTTGGGAGAGCCAGAAATATCCGGGCAGCCCTGGGGCCCAGAAGGGCTGGTGGAATAGGTCAGAGCGGCTTCCTCCAAGTCATCCCTGATGAAAGCCCCTCACGGATTTTCAGTGGGGAGAGAACACAGCGTCTTAGCCTTAAGATACAGACAGTTGGGGGGCCGTGCAGTGGGGGTGGGGCAAGCTGAAAGTGACGTCAGGGACCATCCAACATCTTGGTGTGGAAGGACGAACTCAAGGCCTGCTGGGAGCCCTCTGGACAGCTGTCCTGTCTGGTCTCTGCTCCCCCAGGCCAACCCGTTTTGCATCTACACCCTGACTTCCTTCTGGAAAGTTCTTTTGTCTTTTGTACCTAATCTCCCACTCCCTCAGCGTAGAATCAGACCTTTTTAACTTCTAAGACTGAGGTCACCCGGGGAGCTCCTCCTCTCTGACCTGTGCCGTGAGAACCGCCCCCCTGGACCCTGACGGTCGGGCAGGAATGCCAGGAAGCCCAGGACACCGAAGCCCAGAGAGACTCTTTCCTCTGATGGCCCCTGAGAGAGGAGAGAGGAGGAGAGTCATCCACCCTTACCCACTGCTGCTCTTTTACCTCCAGGCCAGAACGGCCCATCTTCTCTCCGGGAGTGCTCCTCTCCGAACCCGGGACGGCCCGTCCTCTCTCCGGGAGTGCTCCTCTCCGAACCCGGGACGGCCCGTCCTCTCTCCGGGAGTGCTCCTCTCCGAACCCGGGACGGCCCGTCCTCTCTCCGGGAGTGCTCCTCTCCGAACCCGGGACGGCCCGTCCTCTCTCCGGGAGTGCTCCTCTCCGAACCCGGAGCGGCCCGTCCTCTCTCCGGGAGTGCTCCTCTCCGAACCCGGAGCGGCCCGTCCTCTCTCCGGGAGTGCTCCTCTCCGAACCCGGGACGGCCCGTCCTCTCTCCGGGAGTGCTCCTCTCCGAACCCGGGACGGCCCGTCCTCTCTCCGGGAGTGCTCCTCTCCGAACCCGGGACGGCCCATCCTCTCTCCGGGAGTGCTCCTCTCCGAACCCGGGACGGCCCATCTTCTCTCCGGGAGTGCTCCTCTCCGAACCCGGAACGGCCCGTCCTCTCTCCGGGAGTGCTCCTCTCCGAACCCGGAACGGCCCGTCCTCTCTCCGGGAGTGCTCCTCTCCGAACCCGGGACGGCCCATCTTCTCTCCGGGAGTGCTCCTCTCCGAACCCGGGACGGCCCATCCTCTCTCCGGGAGTGCTCCTCTCCGAACCCGGGACGGCCCATCCTCTCTCCGGGAGTGCTCCTCTCCGAACCCGGGACGGCCCATCCTCTCTCCGGGAGTGCTCCTCTCCGAACCCGGAACGGCCCATCCTCTCTCCGGGAGTGCTCCTCTCCGAACCCGGGACGGCCCGTCCTCTCTCCGGGAGTGCTCCTCTCCGAACCCGGGACGGCCCGTCCTCTCTCCGGGAGTGCTCCTCTCCGAACCCGGGACGGCCCGTCCTCTCTCCGGGAGTGCTCCTCTCTGAACCGCTCTGGCAGGGCTCGCCTGGCTGTTTCAGGGCAGAGTGGAATTTTCTGTCCTTGAAGTAGACACTCAAGATATGTCTATTGATGGAGGCCTCTGGTCAAATTAGCTTTTTTGACTGGTTCTAATCCTCCACTTCACAGACAAGGAGGCTGAGGCTAAGTGGCCTGCCCAGTGTCACACAACGAGTTGGTGGCAGAACAATTTTGTGAACCCAGGTCTCTGGCTCCAGAGGGTGTCAAGAGGGGTGGATGGGCCTGTGGCTCTGCCTGTGGACCATGAGCGCCTGGCACTCACAACCCAGGCCTGGTGCTTGGTGTCTGCATGATAGTGGGAATGTTTCTTAGCCTCTCCACCGAGCCTCAGTTTCCTCATCTGTAAAATGGGGTTATGATAGCACCTTACTCAAGGCATTTCCCAGAGGATCAGAAGAGATGATCCTTGAGCACTACTTGTAGCCGTGGCCGGATAGCTTGGTTGGTTAGAGTGTCATCCTCATATGTAGAGGTTACGGTTCCATCCCCCGTCAGGGCACACAGGGGAACAGATTGATATTCCTCTCTCCCTCTCTCTCTCTCTCTTTCTCTCTCTTCCTCTTCCCCTTCCCCTCTCTCTCAAGTCAATTAATAATTTTTTTTTTTTGTATTTTTCTGAAGCTGGAAATGGGGAGAGACAGTCAGACAGACTCCCGCATGCGCCCGACTGGGATCCACCCGGCATGCCCACCAGGGGGCGACACTCTGCCCACCAGGGGGCGATGCTCTGCCCCTCTGGGGCGTCACTCTGCCACGACCAGAGCCACTCCAGCGCCTGGGGCAGAGGCCAAGGAGCCATCCCCAGCGCCCGGGCCATCTTTGCTCCAATGGAGCCTTGGCTGCGGGAGGGAAGAGAGAGACAGAGAGGAAGGAGGGGGGGGTGGAGAAGCAAATGGGCGCTTCTCCTATGTGCCCTGGCCGGGAATCGAACCCGGGTCCCCCCACACGCCAGGCCAACGCTCTACCGCTGAGCCAACCGGCCAGGGCCTCAATTAATAAATTAAAAGCTAAAAGCACTACTTGTCCCAGTGCCGGGGTTGACATTTAGTGAATGTCACTAACTGTTGTTATTTTAAAAACGACTTTTGAACAAAAAAACAAACGAACAGTGGTTGTCACCCTGGTCAAAAATCTCAGTGTTGTACAAAGTTGAGAGCTGGGTGTGAGACAACTTTGACTTCCATAGCTTGCACCCTCTTTGAGATGATGCTGGACACGCTGTAGTGTAGGGCCCCAGGGGTGTAAGTGAGGGCAGTCCTGGGCACCACTCATCCGTCCATGGCCTCACCGAGGGCCCACGTGTTCTAGGCGGTGAGGATGCATCAGGGAACGAACAAAGCCCCCTGTCCTGCAGCTCACATTCGAGTCCAAACACAAAGCAACATACAAACAAAAAAATGTAGACTGTAAGGTTTGGGAGTGCTGGGTGCTGGGAAGAAAAGTAAAAAGGGGCCCAGCTAAAAAAGTTCTCACTTTAAACGGTAGCACCACCTAGAGGATATTTTTGAAAATTTCGAAGGCTTTTTCTGGTTGTGGCATTGATGGGAGGCACACCCAACGTTGAGCAGGCGGGTGTCAGGAACACCAGACATCCTGGGACGAGCTAGACGGACAAAGGGATGACGGTTTGAAGACCGATGCCCTTCATGCGAGTCTGGAATGTCCCAGCAGACATCCATGTGGGTGAAAAATCTGCTTATAATTATATGAGCCTGGAACCCAACTTGGTTTTATAAACAAACACAAGGTATTTTGTACACAGATTTATCGCTTATCACTCAGGAATTCGAGAACTATGTACACAGAAAGTTATACTTGGTTTGGTTTGGGGCTCTACCAAGAGTTGTTTACTGTTTGAAGAAATCGCACCTTACTGGAATCTGAGCCAGCCCCTCCCACTTTGCAGTACAGATACAAATGTACACAGCTCCCAGGAGTCATACGATAAAGTATGAACTAAGTTATTAAGCATTAATTTCTTTTTATTTCTCCTTTAAATTTAGTATACCTATTGAGTTTTTTTTAATAAGCTTAGGCAAATTTTGTTATCTGTGAATTTATTTTCATGCTTGTAAAATCTTATAAAAGGGGGCATTCAGGTGCAAGTGCTCATGAGCAGAGATCCCGCTGGAGGCAGGAAGGGGTCAGGAGCGAATCTGGGGAAGAGCGTTCCAGGCAGAAGGAACATTGACGGTGAAGATATCAGAGTGGAGAGGGAGACCCAGAGAAGGGACCCTCTACGTCAGGGGTTCCCAAACTTTTTTCACAGGGGACAGTTCACTGTGCCTCAGACCGTTGGAGGGCCGGACTATAAAAAAAACTATGAACAAATCCCTATGCACACTGCACATATCTTATTTTAAAGTAAAAAGACAAAACTGAAATAAATACAATATTTAAAATAAAGAACAAGTAAATTTAAATCAACAAACTGACCAGTATTTCAATGGGAACTATGCTCCTCTCACTGACCACCAATGAAAGAGGTGCCCCTTCCAGAAGTGCGGCGGGGGCCGGATAAATGGCCTCAGGGGGCCGCATGCGGCCTGCGGGCTGTAGTTTGGGGACCCCTGCTCTACGTCTTTGTCAGCATGACAAAGACCACAGACTCGAGGCCTGACCCCTGTTGTCCCAGTAGAGCCCGAGTTCTCCGTCGATCAGGCGTCCCTGATTCGATTTCCCTGTGCAGTGGGACTCTCCTGCTTATCAGCAGGGCTGGCAGCCTCTTCGAGACTACTCTTGAGGCGGCTATGAGGATGCTACTTATCAGTGTTGACACTAACTGCCACTGGAGGAAAAGCATGAGACCGACACACAGAGTTAGTTGCAAGAATCACACGGGCAGTTTATTACTCACAAATCCTTTTGGCGTGCCTGGGTACAGCGTAAGGGGGCCCCGTGGGCGTGCTCCTCTCGGCTGTCTTTGGTCAGAGCTCAGAGCAGCGTGGAGACAGCTTAGGTTCATGCTGGAGTCTGGGTGACTACCGCAGCAGGGGGCCCTCAGCTTTAGTATCCTTTCTGGCCAACCTTCTAACAGGTGTCAATCTACAGGATTATCACCTCAAACCACCTTTTTGGGAGTTCCTCGTAGGGAACCCCTTTTATGTTAATCTACTGAAATGTTACATCAAACCACTTTTTAAGATGTTCCTAGGGAAGCTTCTTATTTATGTTAACTTACAAAGTTATGACATCAAGCCACTTTTTGTTTATGTATGACTTCACACACACACTAACTGGGTCCTGCGCGAAAGTCAGATTCTGTTTATCACATCTGCACCCACTATATTCATTCCTGTCCAGACGACATAACTTTATTTAATTTCAATATTCTATCTTAATTACTTTTTATATGTTTTCCATATTTTTGTTTTTTCTATTTCTATATATTTAATTACTATAACATTATATTACAACAACACTTGGTCAGGGGTGAGGATTCAGGATCGAACCAGCAGGACAGGCATGTCCCTGGGGCCAGGGCCAAGCAGGGGAGGAACAGAATCTGATTACCTGCACCCCTTTCTAAAGCTCACTGTGGTGCCTGACCTGTGGTGGCGCAGTGGATAAAGCGCGGACCTGGAATGCTGAGGTGGCAGGTTCGAAACCCCGGGCTTGCCCGGTCAAGGCACATACGAGAAGCGACTACTATGAGTTGATGCTTCCTACTCCTTCTCTCTTTCTTTCTCTCTCTCTTCACTCTAAAACCAATCAATAAAATCTTAAAAAAAAACACACACACACAAAGCTCACGGTGGTCTCCTGATGGAGGGTAGATAGGAAGTTCCTGCAGTGGTCCAGCGTGACAGTGGCTTGGAGTAAGGAAGAAGGCACGTGGTGGTCAAATGGGTGATGTATTTTGAAGGCGAAACCCACAGGATTTGCTGATGTATCAAAGTGTGACTAAAAAAATAAAATAAATAACAAGACCAAACAAAAACCCCACAGGACTGGACCCTCAGAGAAAGGAAGACAGAGAGAGACAGCTGGTTAACCCACAGGGGACATTCAGGTTTGGAGTTAGGAGATTAAATTGAGAAAGGTTTTGCATTTTGAAAACACAACAAATCTCTAAAAATATAAAACATAAGCCCAATTTTAAAAAAATAAACATAAAACATGTTAGTGTGTTTTTAAGTTAGGAGGTATGGATTTTGTGTTGTTATTTATTTATTTATTTTCCGTTGCGACACCTTAGTTGTTCATTGATTACTTTCTCATATGTGCCTTGACCGCGGGCCTTCAGCAGACCGAGTAACCCCTCACTCGAGCCAGCGACCTTGGGTCCAAGCTGATGAGCTTTTTGCTCAAACCAGATGAGCCCCGCGCTCAAGCTGGCAACCTCAGGGTCTTGAACCCGGGTCCTCAGCATCCCAGTCCAATGCTCTATCCACTGTGCCACCGCCTGGTCAGGCGTGTTGTTATTGTTATATAAGGAGTAACTTGTTTGTATATGTTAGATATCACATAATAGTATTTTTTTATTTTAATTTAATTTTTTTATTTTTAGAAAGAGAGAAAGGCGTGGCGGAGGAGCAGGAAGATCAGTTTGTAGTAGCAGTTGCTTCTCATACGTGCCTTGACCGGGCAAGTGGGGCCTCGAACTGGTGACCTCAGCGTTCCAGGTCCACGCTTTAACCACGGCGCCACCACAGAACAGACACAACAGTACTTTTTTAAAAGCTTGGCACTGACATTTTTTTGTGAGCTTGGGACTCTATTTCCTGGACAAAGCCAGCACTAGCCGGAACGTGGCAGCTCAGACGGACGGGGGACATCCACGGAACGCTGACCAGAGTAGCAGGGCTCGGAGCAGGACGGCGCAGCTGGTCAGCCAGGGCCGAGGTTCTGGCCTCGCTGTGGTCATGTGACCTCGGGCAGGTTCGGTCACTTCTCTACACCTCTGTATCCTCATCTGTAAAATGGAGACCATAACACTGTCCCGCTAACAGGGCTGTGAGGACTGAAAAGAGATAATACAAGCCGAGCCTTCAGCGCAATGCCCAGCACACAGGCTGCTTCTGTTGCTGCAGTTCAGTTGTGCTTGAGGCTGGGGTCGGAGGGCAAGAAGGGCTTACTCGACGCTCCTGAAGAGCAGCTACCTGAGCGCTGGGCTTCCTGGTAGAGACAGGACCCTACCCAGGGCCAGTGCTGGACAAACATCCAGGTTCTGTGCCTCCAGTGTCCTCTTTCAAAGGTGCCCTGCATTCCAGCCACTTTATTTTTTTGTTTGTTTGTTTGTTTTTTGTATTTTTCTGAAGTTAGAAACAGGGAGGTAGTCAGACAAACTCCCACATGCGCCCGACCGGGATCCACCCGGCATGCCCACCAGGGGGCGATGCTCTGCCCATCTGGGGCATCACTCTGTTGCAACCAGAGCCATTCTAATGCCTGAGGCAGAGGCCACAGAGCCATCCTCAGCGCCCGGGTCAACTTTGCTCCAATGGAACCTTGGCTGCTGGAGGGGAAGAGAGAGACAGAGAGAAAGGAGAGGGGGAGGGGTGGAGAAGCAGATGGGCGCTTCTCCTGTGTGCCCTGGCCAGGAATCAAACCTGGGACTCCTGCACGCCAGGCCGGTGCTCTACCACTGAGCCAACCAGCCAGGCCCATTCCAGGCACTTTAATCAACACCTTCTATCTTCAAGCAGAAGGCAAATTCATCCCAGCTTCCCTGTGGCCCAAGCACGAGGAGGAAATGGTTTCTCCTGGATGTCAGTTTATCCCACAACTATCAGCAAGAGAAATGGAAAGGCAGATTGGGAGGAGGAGGCTATTTGGTGAGCGGGGGAAGCAAAGGGGTTGATGCCTTCAAATGTGCATCTGGTCTCCCCCTCCCCTTGGTCAGGTTGAGGACATGGCAGGGCCAGCCCCGAGGAAGGACGTGGGTGTCAAGGGATTCAGTCGTACAGGCAGACTGAGCAAACATGGAAACAGTGAAGACAATGGGATCTGGTTTCTCACCATCAGAGAAGAGACTGACTTCCTATGGAAAGGGGGAAAGACAGGAGTAAACGCTGTCTGTTGAATCGGAATTAGATATATTGGTATAAAGTCTTGGTTTTTAGACATACAGAGAAATAAAAGTTGATATTAGATGTGTGGCTTAACTATATACACTCTCATAAATACATATACACGCACATATGTTCCCCGGTTTTGTCTGCTGGGAAGCCTAGAGCAGTGTCAGCTCTGAAAGGCAGAAAGCGCGGGCCGAACCGAAAACATGAGGCCAGTATGTTCCAAAAGGAGAATTTATTTTAAAAGAGCCTGGGTGCAGGTGGGCTGAGACCAGCGAAGGGTGTCGGCCCCGAGCTGCAGGAGAGAGCGTTGGATAGAGGAGTTGCTGCTGGCATTTGCTAGCATGGGGTTGGCTGCACCTGGACATGCTCAGATGAGCATATCTTGGTTTGTGGCCTTGGTTACAGACCTTCTCCCTTTCCCAACCCTCAGGTCCCAACCTTCATGATGGCTTTGTCCCAAGGACATTTCTCAGAACCTTCCCAGGGTGGGGAGAGTTGCTTAAGGAAAAGGGGGAGTTGCCAAGGGAGATGCTTAATGAAGAAGTTGCCCAAGTGGGAAGTCGGGTGCGGGGAATTTGAGTTTAAAGGGGTTTACTACCTAAACCTAGTAAGCTCAGTAGTAAGAAGCATAGCTAGCACACAGGTCATGGTTTCTAATTACCTTTCTCCACGAAAACACATCACTGGCATGGCTGACTCCGAGGCTGGGCCATGATAAGATGAGCCTGGAATATTTGTGCCAAATGTAAGGAAATACTCAAAAAACAAAACGATGTATGTATATCAAAGTAACACATTTGTCAAACACAAAGTAACACAGCCTGACCAGACGGTGGTGCAGTGGACAGAACGTCAGACTGGGATGCACAGGACCCAGGTTCAAAACCCAGAGGTCACTGGCTTGAGTGCAGGCTCACCGGCTAGACATGACCCCATGGTCCCTGGTTTGAGCCCAAAGGTCGCTGGCTTGAAACTCAAGGTTGCTGGCTTGAGCCCAAGGTCGCTGGCTTGAGCAAAGGGCTCACTTGCTCTGCTGTAGTGCCCCTCCAATCCCCATCAAGGTACATTTAAGAAAGCAATCAATGAAAAACTAAGATGCCGCAAGAAAGAATTGATGCTTCTCATCTCTCTCCCTTCCAGTCTGTCTGTGTCCCTATCTGTTCCTCTCTCTGTCACAAAAAACAAACAAACAAAAAACACAACTGTCAAAGCCAAAACAATCTAAACAGTTGTTTGGCTCTCTTTTGGATGCTATGAGCTCCTTATTTACTGAGTATCTTAGTCTGTTTGGTGCTATAACGGAAGTACCATAGACTGGGTGTCTTATAAAGTTTATAAGATAAACAACCGAACTAGTCTCACAATTATGGAGGTTGGGGAGTGCAAGGTGGAGGTGGCAGCAGATTCTGTTTCTGGCGAGAGCCCTGTTGCCATCTTCTCACTATGTTCTTACTTGGTGGAAGGGGTAAGGGAGCTCTCTTGGGTCCCTCTTTTCAAAAACTGATTTTAGAGAAAGAAAAATATATAGAGAGAGACATTGATTTGTTCCACCTATTCATGCATTCATTGGTTGATTCTTGTATGTGCCCTGACTGGGGATCAAACCCACAACTTTGGCACATGGGGATGATGCTCTAACCAACTGAACTACCTGGCCAGGGCCCTGTTGGGTCTTTTTTGTAAGGAAACTAATCTCATTTGTAAATGTTCATGGCCTAATCACCTCCCAAAGGCCCCACCTCTAAATACCATCTATTGGAGTTAAGATTTGACACATGAATTTTAGGGGGATACATTTAGTCTGTAGCATTGAGTATTAGAATATAGATTTGGCTTTTATAACAAAACCCAAGTATTGACAGTGACTAAACAAATATAAAGTTCTTTTGCACTGCAAAGTCTGAGCATTTAAGCTGGTATGGTGCCTCTCTTCTGTTAAGTCATTAGGGACTCAGTCTTCTTTTATCTTGTTTCTCAACATCCTCAACATTCTTTACCTCATGGACCAATATGGCTGATCCAACTCCTGCTCGCACATTCTTGTTCCGGCCGGAAGGACATGAGAAGAGATAAGAGGTGAGTCTGTGCCTTCCCTTTTAGGACGTGACCTACAGGTTGTACATTATCACTTCTGGTCACATCCCAGTCTCCAGAGCATAGTCACCAAGTCATGCCAGTCTGCAAGGGAGGCTGGGGAGAAAAATGTAGTATTCAGCTGAGCAACTATGTACCTAGCTAAAAATTATTTTACCTGGTAAGAAAAGACTAACAGACATTAGGGGACAGTTGGCAGTCTCTGCCATTTTTACAAGTGAATTCCTTGTTTTGCTTTAGTTAAATAGAAAGTTGATTACTGCCGTGTATGACCAAGGTGACATAAATACAGGAGAGGGGACACTAACTTCTATCAACCATCTCTTATGTCTGAGGCACTTCCTATAGATTGTCTCTTATCATCTATTTTTTCTTTTCTTTTTTATTCTTTTATCTCTTTTCATCTCATTTTATTGATTCATTGATTGATCTTAGAGGGAGAGGAAGGGAGACAGAGAGAGAGAGAAACATCGATTTGTTGTTACACGTATTCATGCGTTACTGGCTGATACTTGTATGTGCCCGACCGACACTGAACGGCAACCTTGGCGTATGGGGACAGCGCTCTAACCCAATGGGCTCTCTGGCGTATGGGGACAGCGCTCTAACCCAATGGGCTCCCTGGCGTATGGGGACAGCGCTCTAACCCAATGGGCTCCCTGGCGTATGGGGACAGCGCTATAACCCAATGGGCTCCCTGGCGTATGGGGACAGCGCTCTAACCCAATGGGCTCCCTGGTGTATGGGGACAGCGCTCTAACCCAATGGGCTCCCTGGCGTATGGGGACAGCGCTCTAACCCAATGGGCTCCCTGGCGTATCGGGACAGCGCTCTAACCCAATGGGCTCCCTGGCGTATGGGGACAGCGCTCTAACCCAATGGGCTCCCTGGCGTATCGGGACAGCGCTCTAACCCAATGGGCTCCCTGGGTATCGGGACAGCGCTCTAACCCAATGGGCTCCCTGGCGTATCGGGACAGCGCTCTAACCCAATGGGCTCCCTGGCTGGGGCTCTTTTCATCTTCACAGTGACTCAATAAAGAAGTTTTGATAGATGAGAAAATTTAGACTCAGAGAGGCAAAGTGACTTGATCAGAGTCACAAGCCACAAGTGACAGAGCTAGAATCTGAACATAGATCTCTGAGACCCCGAAGTTCAAGTTCTTTCCCTGGAACCCCCCCACTTGAGGTGCTGCTCTTCTTCCTCTGCTCAGGTGCTGCCCCCCCGCCCAACCACCCCCGTCCCTTGGTGCTGGGAACATACTGGCCACGGTGAGCATGCTCTGCACCGTCTGCGGGTGTCACGGCCTGTCTCTGTTTGCCATCTTCCCCTTGAGCAGCGCTGAGGCCATCCTCAAAGACGCACCTTTGTGCTTAGACAGCAGGCGGTGTCTGTGGCCCCACCCTGATCTCACGATTAGAACTGGGGTGTTAGAACACACCTCAGTCACTTCTCAGTCACCCGTGCGCTCAGGAATAAGACCTCAGGAGTTTCCAGAGAGAAACTCTCCGTGTAACAAAAGACTCAAAAATAGTCTACGGTCATGCCACCCTGAGCGTGCCTGATCTCGTCTGATCTCGGAGGCTACGCTGCGGCAGGCCTGGTTAGTACCTGGATGGGAGAACTCCTGGGAACACAGGCTGCTGTAGGCTTTTAAAAAAAAAACAACACTTAAAAATAAGCATTTAAAAAGTGCTGACGGTGCTGAGACAGAGTGCCTTTGGGGCACACGAGATGTGGAAGCCAGGAAAGGCACCAGAGAAAAGGAGCATTTGGTCCATGAACCTCCTAAGACTATATGCAAATATTTGTGTGTCGGGGTGTGTTTCATCTACGGAGAAGGTACGTGACCGTCACCGGATTGTCCAGGTGATGACAGTGGAGGAGAGACTCTGGGCTGGAGGCTCAGGAGGTCAGGGTGCGGGCATGGGGTGGGGAGTGGTGGAGGGTAGGAGCTGGCAGGAAGGAGCCTGGAGGAGCGGGGAGGGCAAGGGCCCCTGTTCAGAGTGCCACCCTGCCAGGCCAAGGAGTGTGGACTTCACTCTAAGGGCAATAGGCTGTTGTTGCCTGGTTGGGGTGTCTCTTCTATCCTTGGCTTATATCATGTAACTTTCAGAGTTCTGGATTTTCTCATGGTGTCTCTTACACACTGTGAGTACCCAGAAAACTAGCTTTTTTTTTTCTTTTCCTTTTAAAATTTGTTTATTGATTTTAGAGAGAGAGAAAAGGAGAGAGATAGAAATTGATTTGTTCCTGTCCGTGCCCTGACCAGGGATTGAACCCACAACCTTTGTATATCAGGACGACGCTCTAACCAACCAAGCCATCCAGTCAGGGCAGAAAACTAGCTTTCCACAAACACCGGGGGAGGCTTCTCGCAGGAGAGGTACTAGGTTGGGAAGCATGAGTAGGAGTTTGCCCGGCAGATGTATCAGTCTTGTGTTTAATAACCAGCTCCTCGTGGGAATCCCTGGTCTATAGCACTGGCCAATTTCTGTGGTGTAAATACTATCACCGTGACTTTTTTAAGCAACCAAGGTGATGTTACTGAAGAAATATGTACATTCGGTTTTCATGAAACAGTGCGAGCCAGCTCCTGCACACCATTACTTAAACTCCACTTATTATAAGAACATAAAGGTACTCCATGGGGACCTAGCTGGAGATGCGGCGGGGGGCTCGGGTCATGCTTTTGCAACCCATCCTTCCTCTTTCTTTATTCATTCCTGTGCATTCTTGTCTTCTGTTGTGGCAGATCGGCTTTCTTTGCTCCCCAGTCCCTGCAGCCAAGAATTGCTATCGCCTTCCTGGCCGGATAGCTCTGTGGGTTAGATCATCATCCCAACGCATGGAGGTTGT
Organism: Saccopteryx leptura; assembly: GCF_036850995.1. NCBI lineage: Eukaryota > Metazoa > Chordata > Mammalia > Chiroptera > Emballonuridae > Saccopteryx > Saccopteryx leptura. The sequence goes on along the minus strand of NC_089508.1, from coordinate 11,328,718 downwards.
GGGTTCCATCCCCAGTCAGGGCACATACGGGAACAGATTGATGTTCCTCTTTCTCTCTCCCTTCCTCTCCCTCTAACAATCAATAAGTAAGTTTTAAAAAAATGAATTGCTATTACCAACAGTTTCCAGGTGTTCACATCTCTCTTGAAAAGAAAGTAGCCAGCCATTGGTCCAGCTGGTGTCAGGTGCCCTGCCCCAGTCCAATCAGCTGTGACGAGAGAAAAGGATGTTGTTATGCCAACATGACAGCCCAGCTCTCTGATGCTGTAACCACAGAGTGGTGGGGAAGGAGAAGTAACCAGAGGACAAAGGAAGCAAGATCTGAACAACCAACTCCTCAGGGATGTTAACCAGCAGGAAATCGGGGAAATTGATCATATAATAGTTCATGTTATCTCCCTTAGTGTTTTTTTTTTATTTTAATTTATTGGTTTTAGAGAGAGAGAAAGGGAAAACGAGAGAGAGAGAGAGAGAAACATCAATTTGCTGTTCCACTTCTTATGCATTCATTGGCTGCTCCCTGTATATGTGCCCTGACCGGGGGATCGAAACTGCAACGTTGGTGTGTCGGAATGATGCTCTAACGGACTCAGCTGCCTGGCCAGGGCTCCTTGAGCCTGTTGAACTATCCACTAATCTACTGAATCAGTCACTCATTTAGTCACGTATTTATTCATTTCATTGTGCATTCAGTAGCAATTTGACATTTATTGAATATATAGTCTGTATTAGACACCATGTAGGGCTCAAAATGAAGGGAAAGATGAATAGGTTGAGTCACTGCCCTCAGGTGTCTGTAACCTGGGACTGAGACAAAGCATCTATGACACAACCTGGAAAAAGCTTTGCAAGAAGTGTGTACAAAGTACCCATCCCCTGAGGACCGCAGTGGGGACCTGTGGCCACAGCCACCGAGACAGCCCCGGCGGTTCTCACCTGCTGCGTTCACACCCCTGTGTAGTCCCCTCCCACACTGCACCCCGGTGGGTTTGTGAGTGTGGCTAATAGAGGAAAGCAGAAGCAATGGTATGACACTTCTGACGTCAGGTTATAAAAGACTGAAGCTCCCATCTTGCATATATTCATTCCCTAAACTAAAGCACGCAGTCGGAAGGAGGCCAGCTGCCAGGCCAGGAGCAGCCCTACGAGAAAGACCCATGCGGCCCAGAACTGAAGCCTTCTGCCAACGGCCATGTGAGTGAGCTTGACAGTGGATCCTCCGGCCCTAGTCAAGCCTCCAGATGAGACAGACTGCAGGCCTACCAACAGCTCAAGTCAGGACCACCCATCGAGGCCACACTCAGATCGCTGACCCTCATAAGCCGTGGGCAATAATAAATACTTGTTGTTTTAAACTGCAAAGTTTGGGGGTAATTTGTTACACAGCCAGAGATGACTAACACAGGAGGCGATACTCAAGGTGGATCTTAAAAGATGACCTCACCCAGCAGAAACAAAGACAGGCAAGCACAGCAGGTCATTCTAGCAATGTCACGTGCAAAGCCATAGACAAGAAAGTGCAGGACGTGAACGGGGACGGTGGCTTGGTGTGGCCAGAACTTGAGCTGGCTGGGAGAAGACAGCATAAGGCTGTAAAGATGGGCCGGGTAGCTCAGCTGGTTGGAGCATCATCCTGACCAAGGTTGCGGGTTCCATCCCTGGTCAGGGCACATATACGAGTCATCCAATGAATGCATAAATGAGTGAAACAACAAATCAACGTTTCTTTTGTTCTTTTTCTTTTCCTCTCTCTAAAAATCAATAAGTAAATTTAAAAAGGAAAAAGAAAAGATGGGTTAGGCAGGAGAAGGGCTGAGGATACTGCTATTAGTTTAGCCAGTGGCTTCAAACATTTCTTAGCACAAGGAGCCTCTTCTTCAAATAAAATCTTGTACAAAAGGCCAAGCTGGTTGGAGGTGGTGGCGCGGGGGTCGTAGCAGGAGAGGGTCCTGCCCCTTCTTCCCTCTCCCTGTTTTTATACACACGGACCCGCTCTGCAACGAAACCCGGCACACTGGATAAGCTGGTGGCCCACCCTTCAATCCCTTTTTTACTAGATTTTCTTTTGCTTTTTATGAATTTTAAATAGTGTGCATCATTACTTATTCAGGGAAGTCAATAAAATAAAAAGTAAAGCAATAACAAAACAACATTAGGGGAAACCCAGAAAAAATTTTTGTTTGTCTTTCTGTTATTTTTATAAGAGTATATTTGAGGCAAACTGATGACTTACACAGGGAGCAGGACCTCAGTTGCTCCCCCAGAAGGTTGTAGTGAACAGGGCAGCGCCAGGGCAGCTCAGGCTGTGGACAGGTCCCTGTGGCTGCCACGTGGGGAACCGTTAGACCGGGCGCAGCGCAGGAGCCTGATCCGTCCAGGGGCCTCTGGGAAGATTCCGGGACCCAGAGCAGAGCCTGTGTTCCAGGGACACATCCGAGGTGGAACAGTCAAGCCCTTCATTTGTTATATCTATCTACTTAGTTATTTACGGACAAAACCCTTTGAGCCGTTGCTGTTCAGTCAATAAATGTGTATTTACCGAGCACACACGGGGTACGGAGGGAGGCAAGAATGCCGGCGAGGGGGCTTGATCTGCTCTGCCGCCCTCTCGCTCTGTGACCTCGGGAGGCTGCCTGACCTCCCTGTGCCTCCGCTTCCCATCTGTGAAATGGGATTACTAATATCACCTCTTATTTATTTTTAATTTTTATTTTTTTTGCCTTTTATTATAAAATGTTCAAATATTCAGAAAAGTAGAGAAAATAGTATAACAAACGCCCACATACTACAACCTAAATTTAACATTTTGCCATATTTGGTTCATTAGGCTATCGTTATTGAATTATTTTAAGCATAGACATCATCACATTTCATCTCTAAATGGTTTATTATGCTAAAAAAACAATGACATTTCCCCCTATAATCACCACATTTTTATCACACCTAACAAAAGTAACAGTAATTCTTTTATATCATCCAATCCTCAGTCTATATTCAGATTTGCCTAAAGTTCTCCAAAATGTCTTGTACAAACCCCCCCCCCCTTTTTTTTTTCAAATCAGGTTCCAGGCCAGGTCAATACATTGATCTCAGGGGGTCTTTGCCACAGGATGAAATGAAGGAAAACGTGCTCAGGCAGTTCCCTGGCCTGCTGAGTTCTGTCAGTGACTGATTCGGATTCAGCACTAGGAATGGGGCGCCGACTGAGTGGGTGCCAGGACGCACAGAGTTGGCACACACCATATCACAGCGGCAACCATAAGGGTGGCAGGAACAGGACTGAGGTCCAGGGGGCTCACATGGCGAGGGTGGGGGGTGAGGCCACGGGAGCTGATGACCCCAAGGGGAGCCTCTGCGTAAATCCTAACTGTCCTCTAGGGGGCAGAGGTGAGCCAGCCGGGATGAAAGCTCGTAGTAAATAAGGGGCTTTCATATTGCTTCTACCGGGGGTCCCCGGAGGCAGAGCGGACTCTGCCTTTGGTTGAGGTGTGCGTGGGCCCCTGGGAAGGCTCTGCATCTGTGAGCTGAAGGGCAGACAGACTTTGATGGTGCTGTGACACAGAGAAGGCCAGTGCCAGCTTGGACATCGGGGTCAGGGGCCTGCTGCAGGGACACCATGAGCCTGGCCAGCCCCAGCTCTGGCCTCCCACTCCTATTGCTTGGAGGTCTCCCTTTCTCCCCCCACCCCAAGGGCTTGTACTGGATGGGGTGTGGGGGTCATGAATTTCCTGCCATCTGTATATGCATTGCTCCCCTCCCCCCACAACACACCCAATTTGGCATTTCCTGGGCCTCGTCCTGCCCCTTGTCCCAGGCAAGCATTGCTCCTGAAACTTGAAAGGACAGGCTGCCCAGGGACCACACTTGGTCCTTACCTCCCACAGCGACTGTGTCAGAGGAAAACATATGACCCTATTGAGTCCATGAGGGTCAGCTCCTGGACTTAGGCTGAAACCACGCAGGAGGAGGCCTTCTGGAGCTGCCGGGGCCTGAATCCAATAAAGATGAAGCGGAGGAAAGCAGAGCCTAGAGGCGGACGGAGGGGAGGTTTCTGACACACTGTTTAAACACTGTGCTCCCACAAAGCCAACGCCCTTCACTTTCTATGTAAACCAGCTAGTTGTAACTTAGCTGGGGTCCCCCAGAAAGCAGAGCCTGGGGCAAAGACTTATTTGCTACTGAGTGTGATCCCCAACAGCAGAAATGAGGGGCAGGGAAGGAGAGTGAGAGGAGCCCCTGTCGACATGAGGGTGCTCCACCATGCAGGGCTCCCCTCTCAAAGCCCCGTCAGTTTCATCTCAGGACTGTCCACGGAGGGGAAGAGGGTAGGCGTTGGTCCACTGCTCACATCTCTCATTGGTTCATGGTTCGCCCAAGGGGGCATGAACTCCTCAGCTGTCCCCCCCCCCCAAGTTGTCACCATGGCTTATGAGTTCTTGGAGCCTCTGGGAACACTGGAACTTACAATCTTTGGGGGAGAAAACCAGAATGAAACAGTAACTGCAAGATGGAGAATGTTTTGAAGAAATAGAGCAGGACATTCTAGAGGGGGGTCAGGAAAGGCCATCTGAAGAGGTGGTGAATCCAAACGTCGACCCAAAGGAGGAGCAGGAATTAGCTAGGCCAAGGGGGTGCAGGTGGGGGAGAGCCCTTGGGTAGAGAAGGCAGTATGTGGGAGTGTTTGGGAAACTAAAAGGAAGGCCAGAATCTTGCAAGATTTAGAGCAAGGCAGTTCAGTAAGCATTTATGGACCACTAAGTATATACTGGGACACAGCTCCTTACTGTTTGGGTTGCCAGCCCCTCTCTCCTTTTCTCAGGGAACTGAGCCTTCTTCCTTCCGGCCTGGTGCCTCCTAGTTACCATAGGAACAACCTCCAAACTATAAGTGGACCACACCCCTCTGGACATAGTTGATTGGGCTAAAGGTGAACACCTCACCCAGGCTGGACCAATCAGCGTCTCCACCTTTGGAGACTGGGCAGATTCCGACGATGAGTGTGATAAAGCTTTCTGCAGCAGGGCTGGGCAAATTGCACATCTATTAGGAGATGCCAGCAGCAAGGCTTTCAGCCTGGAGCACCAGGAAGCAGTGGAAGACACTCTGCAGAAAGGTGTTGATGAGACAGATGCAAGAGATGAGGAGCCATGAGAGAGCCTGATTCCTGTTCCTCCAACGTGTGGCTGCACTCCTGCCCTGGGGCTCCGTGAAACAAAGCCACCTTTCTGCTTGAATTGCATCCACTGGGTTTCTTTCTTTTTCAATGAAACAAGCCCTAGCCAATACCTTGTTAAGTGCTACAGATGCATAAAATATGGCAGGGTCTCGTCCCTGAAGAAAGTCATAAACCAGCAGGAGAGACAGACATATCCACTAAACATTAACTACAGGGCGTAAGTGCCATAATAAACATTTGTTCAAGGCAGGGAGCTTGTGCAGAGAGAAATTAAGATAACAGATGTAAAAAGCACTTTGAAAAGAAAAACATGGTATATGTGTCTTCTAAATCATCCGTAGGAGACTGAATTTAGTGTCTACCTTCCATTCAATCGAGAACACAGCCACCCAACTTTGAAAATGATGCTGTTTCACAAGGCAGATGCTAGCCTCTTATCTGGAAATGGGTAAATTATCCAGGGTCTAATGATTTTAGTTCCTCATCTGTGTTTGGAGATTAGCTGGATAAATAACATTACAATTTCCCAAAGAATTGGGAAGCCTTGGCTGTTTCTAACCTTGCAGCCATGTCGCAATTTTCCGCTCTCTTTACACCAGCCTCTCCTTGACCCCATGAAGGTAAAAGGTTGCTGGCTCAACTAAGATAAAATCTCACAAGTGAATTACTGATTGAGAAGTTTACTGGTAGATATACCATAGCTACATTAACCACAGATGGGACTTTACGTCTGGAGAGGTGTGACTGCTTCTACCTAAACAATCTTCAAGATCATCCTATCTGAATGTTGAAGTAGTTTATGTAAAAGCAAAGACACTTTGTTAAGAAACACCTTTCCGGCCCTGGCCGGTTGGCTCAGTGGTAGAGCGTCAGCCTGGCGTGCAGGAGTCCCAGGTTCGATTCCCGGCCAGGGCACACAGGAGAAGCGCCCATCTGCTTCTCCACCCCTCCCCCTCTCCATCCTCTCTGTCTCTCTTCTCCTCCTGCAGCCAAGGCTCCATTGGAGCAAAGTTGGCCCAGGCGCTGAGGATGGCTCCATGGCCTCTGCCTCAGGTGCTAAAATGGCTCTGGTTGCAACAGAGCAACGCCCCAGATGGGCAGAGCATCGCCCCCTGGTGGGCATGCCGGGTGGATCCAGGTTGGGCTCACGCGGGAGTCTGTCTGACTGCCTCACAGTTTCCAACTTCAGAAAAATATCAAAAAAAAACAAAACAAAAAAACCTTCCCCCCACCCATATCACAGACAGACATCTTATTCCTTGCTGAATTCCTGATGGCAGGAACAACAGCACAAGTGTAGCTTAGAAGCACTCTGGTGCACAGGCACAAAGCAGGGTTTGGTGTGAAGCTGACCCAGGTCCAAATCCCAGCTCTGCAGATTGTGAGCGGTGGGGTCTTGGCCAATTACTTGACCTCTCTGAGCCTGTTTCCCCATCTGTTGAAGAAAGTCAAAGGCACTGACAGAAGATCAGCTGTGGGAGTGAATGGGTAAATAAAAACGGGTAGAGCTGTGAGGATTTAATGAGAGAAGGCAGATAAACATAATCTAGCACAAAGTGGAGCTTTAAAAACTTCGTTTCTTCTCTTGTATCCTGGAGCGAATTGGGTTTTCTGGGACAGACTGGGAGGGCGGGACTTCCTTTCCCGCAGAGTCTGATTGCTCGCGCTTAACGAGGATGATGGGTGTCGAGAGACTTGCGTCGTTTAAAATTCAATTATTCAAGAGTAGTTTACCCATAAGAATAACTCTACACCTGGGGGCACGCTCCTCAGAGCACAATACACGACGGTTGTAGTATTATTGTGCGACCACGGAACTGTTACTCTCTGCACCATCTCTATTATCTTGCAGAAGCCTCCCACGTAAATTAATGTAAGCTCAATCACAGCGACAGGCTTTCTTCCAGCGCTTTATCTCAGCTGACCTGTCCGCAAGAGTGATTATACCACTTCGACACGTCTTCCAACCCCAGCGCTTCCAAGACCACTTGGACTCAGAAGTCCTAGTTCACATAAACAACGTGGTTCCCACGCTGCTACTCAGGAAACCTACTTGTTTACCCGAGAAAGTGGCGCCACCCTGTGGCAACGTCATGAACGGTGTACAATCCCCAGACCCACCAGTTTTGACATTAAGGGATTCTTGACTAATTTTTTCCCCATTGATTTGAGGAAGGGAGAGCAGAGAGAGGAGAGAGAAGAGCAAGAGAAGCATCAACTCGTTGTGCCAATTAGTTGTTCCATTTATTTATTTATTTTGAAATTTATAGATTTTAAAGAGGAAGGGAAACAGAGAGAGACAGACAGAAACATAGATCTGGTTCTATATGAGCCCTGATGGGGAATCGAACCCACAACCTCAGCGCGCTGAGACAACATTCTATTCATTGATCCACCCGGCCAGGGTGAAGTTTCAATTTTCAATGTTTCAGTTGTCATTTCTTAATTTCTCACTCCTCCTTCCACCCCTCATGCGAGTGAGCAAAGTCCAGGCTTCAAATCAAACTAGGGTTTCTTTGCCATCTTCACTAGGAGTATACAGTTTGCACAAATACTAAACCAATCTGAGACTTAGCCATCTCTACCTTTACCAATAAAATTGAGGTCATCACACATACAAGTGCGTGAAAAAACGGGTGAACTCAGAATAAAGCCTGCATTGTACCAATGTCGGTTTCCTGGTTGTGATAGTGTACTGCGGTGATGTAAGATGTCACCACTAAGAGGAAGCCGGTTAAGAGGACGGTCTGCACTGTGTTTGCAACTTCCTGTGAGACTGATCATTTTCAAATAAAGAGGTCTTTAAAAATGTAGGTAATGAATTGATAAAGACAGAATCTCCAAAATTTATTCTTTCCTTTTTTTAAAGATCTACTCCCCTAATTAGATGAATACACCCCAAAAAAATCTTAAGTCATTAAAATGTTTACCTTAACTGTAAATTCATTACCTCTTCCTTTTTAAAAGTCAATAACATAAATGTTGTCATTATATTGTTGCAATTTATTTTTAAAAGACTTTATTCATTTTAGAGAGGTGAGAGAGAGAGAGAGAGAAGGGGGGAGAAGCAGAAAGCATCAACTTCCATATGTGCCTTGACCAGGCAAGCCCAGGGTTCTGAACCACCACAGGTCAGACCCATTGGTTAATTCCTGTATGTGCCCTGACTAGGGATTGAACCTGCAACCTTGGTTCTGAACCACCACAGGTCAGACCCATTGGTTAATTCCTGTATGTGCCCTGACTAGGGATTGAACCTGCAACGTTGGTGTATTGGGATGATGCTCTAACCAACTGAACTACCCAGCCAGGGCCAGAATAATGTTGCATGTTCACTGCAATTAAAATTTTAAATAAATAAATAAATAAAAAGAGATAGTCAATTGTAAAAATCTATAGAAATTAAGAATTTTACATTATTACTGTGAAAGACATTTTAAGTACTAATGCTGTTCTGTTTATTCTGTGTCAGTTATTATGACAGTAAATCAACTAATTCTCAAAATTCTAAAAAAAAAAATTAATGGTGATTGTCTCAGAATGGTGGGAAGCTTTTTGGTTCTTACTCATTCTACTGTGTTTTCTGAATTTGCTATCATGAATTTTTTTATTTTATTTATTTATTTATTTTAGATTTTATTGATTGATTTTACAGAGCTGGGAGAGAGGGGCAGGGAGCAACATGTAGAGTTGCTTCACTTTAGTTGTTCATTGTTTGCTTGTTGTTTGTCCTGTGTGCCTTGACCGGGTTTTGAACTGGCCACCTCGGTATTCCAGGTCGACGCTCTATTTATCTATTACTGCATCACCACATGCCAGGCTTATTTTTTTTAATGTTTATTTTTTTATTGATTTTAGAGAGAGGAAGAGAGAGCACGAAAGAGAGGAACATTGCTGTGTTCCTGTGTGTGCCCTGACCGGGGATTGAACTGACAAGCTCTGCACTTCGGCACAGTGCTCTAACCACCGAGCTGCCTGGCCGGGCCAATGAATCTTACTTTATATCAGGGGAGACAACACTTCACTCAAAGAGAACAGACTTTGGTGCTGAGGCAGAAAATCTAGGGGGTGTGGTTGCCATTCGTCCTGCACAGTACTGGCCTTGGAGAGTCAAGGCAGTCTTTATTGTTTAACAAAATGAGTTCTAAAATGAATTATAAATGCTTGTGTTAACAATCCATAAAGTCGCTAGACCAGGTGGTGACACAGTGGATACAGAGTCTACCTGGGATCCTGAGGGGCCAGGTTTGAAACCCAAGGTCACCGGACTGAGTGCAGGGTCACCGGCTTGAGCATGGGATCATAGACATGACCCCATAGTCGCTGGCTTGAAGCCCAAGGTTGCTGACTTGAAGCCCAAGATCTCTGGCTTGAGCAAGGGGTCCCTGGCTCAGCTGGAGGTGCTGCCCCCTCTCCATCCCCATCAAGGCATATATGAGAAAACAGTCAGTGAACAACTAAAGAGACACAACTACGAGTTGTTGCTTCTCATCTCTCTTCCTTTCTGGCTTTCTGTCCCCCTTGCCCCTCCCCCCAAAAAGGAATCCATAAAGTATATTACGGTGGAAAGGGCTCTGACCAGTTCTTTTCTACTTTCCAAAGGTAAGCATTATTGTTTGTTTTTCTCCAGACTACACTCATTTTTTACCTTTTTTGAGAAGTTTCAAGGAAGCACAGTGGAAAGGCAATCTGACGTTGTTAACTTCCAGAAAGAGCCCCACTCCGGCCAGGATGGTACCAGGAGGTGTCTACAGTTGTCTTTGGAAACAAACTATTACTTCCTTCTGTCAGTTGACGTCTTCCCAAGCTGTTTCTGCAGGTCAGCAGTGGGCCCCTCAAAGTGCCGTACATGTGGCTACTGAGCAATCTCTTTTTTCTTTCTGATCCTTTCTCCACTCAGAGTGGGGTGTGTAGGAAGAGTCTTGGGTGATCTATGAGTGCTATCAGAAGATATGAATGTTGGCCTTGGCCAGTTGGCTCAGTGGTAGAGCATCGGCCTGGGTATGGATATCCTGGGCTCGATTCCCAGTCAGGACACACAGGAGAAGTGACCATCTACTTCTCCATCCCCCCCCCCTCCCTCCTCTCTCTATATCTCTCTCTTGCTGACCTGCAGCCATGGCTCAGTTGGAGCAAGTTGGCCCCCAGTGCTGAGGTTGGCTCCATGGCCTCACTTCAGATGCTAAAAACAGCTTGGTTGCCAAGCAACTAACAGACCCAGATGGTGAGAGCATCACCTGGTAAAGGGCTTGCAAGGTAGGTCCCAGTCTGTGCACAGGTGGGAGTCTGTCTCTCTGCTTCCCCACTTCTCACCTAAGACATTTTTTTTTTTATAAGAGAAGTTATAAATGTCGTGTTTTTATTTTCAGATCATCTGGGCGATTGCCCCAGAACTAAGTGCTGTTTTACAATTGTAAAACCTCCTTTTCCATTTGGATTAAGGTCATGTCCAGGGCAGATGAATCAGTGCGCAGTATCATCAAAGGCAAATAAATGCCTCACCACAGTTCTAACAGAACGATGGCACCAGGACTGTGTGGTCCTATGGGATAACGAATGTCACGGTCCCCACCTGCTTCCCATCCAACTTGCGACACTGTATATTAGGAGAAATATGGTGTAAATAAACAATAAAGAAGTTTCATTAAGTACTATTTAACTGTCGTCTGTATTATATGTTAGGGTGCATGATTAAATTATTTGGCTCATTCAAAAACTGGATAGGTGCTTAAAAAGGCATTTATTATTCAAAATTTTAAAAATTAACAATGATAATGTCAGTGACTCTAATAATGATCCATTGTCCAAAAAAACAAGTTGAAAAAGAAAGTTCATCTTTCCTGCATTAAAACCACATCGCAGTGATTCCCAGCGATTCAGTTTCAGTAAACATCATCCATTATGTCAACTGAAGGTGGTTAATTTGAAGTTCATGGCTTTCTGATGGTAGTTTTATTTCAGTTTAAAAGCAGAGGCAGCGTATGAGCTTTTTAAATATGGGAATTTAACAGCCTTGTTTTCTCTCTTTTCTTCCCTGCTTTGGAAGGATTGAACCCAATATGGGGGGGTAGCGTCTGCCCCCATGCAAATATTTCCAAATATTTCCCTTCCCTTTCCCGTAGCCGAGGGAGAATGAATCCGCCCAGCCCTCAGAGCTGGGGAAACCAGTTGTTCAATAGATAATGACCGAGTGTCCAGTTTTATTGGCCCAGCAGGGTCCGTCAGGAAAGAAAGAGAGTAGGGTTTTTGTGTGGAGGAATTGGGGGTGCGGCACTGCATGTGAGGCCCTGAGGGCCCGGGGCTGTGGTGGCACCTCCCAGCTTCTGCCCGGAGACTCCACACACAGACGCCTCTGTCCTCTGCACACAGCACGCACTCAGCTTCTCACCAGGGACGGCCCAGCACGGACAACACCCAGGGATGCCACAAGACTGGTCTGTCCTGCTATGGCTACTCAGTGTGCGGGCACCTCCTTGAAATGCTCCTAGACCCCTGTGAGCTCAAACTGTACGCCTGCCCACCCAGCAGCCAGCTGGGAGGAGATCTCACAGCTGGAAGGCCCCAACCTGGGACAGTCATTGGAGATGACCCTTCACTAGCCAACCCATTGGGAAGACAGCCCCGAGTAGGGGGCACTGCCCAGCCGCGGCTGGTACATGGGAGGGGCACAGCAGAGCATAGTCGGAGGCGCTGAAGGAATCTGGAGGCTGTAACTGACCCATGTCGTGAAGACAACATGGGCAGGAGCACCAAGCAGCAGGAAGACGTCCCTCTCCTCTTCCTCCCTGTCTTTCTCTAGGCGGGCTGGCCAAGGAGTCTGCAATGTGGTTTCCAGAGTCCCAGCCCCAGAGCAGGCCCCTGGGAGGCCCTAGCCATGGTCGAGGCCAGAGAGCAGCTAAAATCCTGCGTCTGGTTCAGGACTCTTAGGTGCAAGCTGGAGAAGCCGTCTGGCGGCTGCAGCTGGAAAGGAATTTACCGAAGGTTATTTGGACATCTCACGGAACTAGCTGGAGAGCCAAGACTGGAACTTGGGCCAGAACCACAGGCGGAATCACAGCCTAGAACCAGACCAGAAAGAACACCACTGCCATCCAGCATCTGATGTTGCCGCCGTGCTGTGACAGACTGTTGTTTTCCAGGAAGGATTTCTTGTCCCCTCTTCTACCCCATAGATCCCTGACCCACTGACTTTGGACTTGGTCACGGGACCTTCGCTGACTTATGGAATATGGGCAAACTGACTAAGTATCCTTTCTTTTTTTTTTTTTCTCCCCTTATGACATCAATTTCTTTTCTTTTTGCATTTATTATTAAAAAGTTTTTTCAATTACAGTTTACATTCAATATTATTTTATGTTAGTTTCAGGTGTACAGCACAGTGGTTAGACAATCACATACTTTACAAAGTGTCTCCCTGATATTTCCAGTACCCACCCACCTGGCCCCGTACACAGATATTACAATATTATTGACTATATTCCCTGTGCTGTGCATATATGTGCCCTTTCTGAGCAAAGTGTTTCTACCCCACATCTTGCGCGAGAAGAGCACACCGCAGGGGCTGCTGCTCCTCCAGCCTGAGCTCTGGAATAAAACCTAGAACACACTTGAATCTAACATCTGTCCTGGAGCCCAATCATTGGGGGCCCAATGGAAACCAGGCAAGCTGCAGCCCACCACCACCCCATTCACAAGACTGTCAGTGAGAAGCACATGTTTGCTGTTGAAAGCCACTGAGATGGGGGGGGGGGGTGTTTGTTACACAATAGCAGCTGACAAATACTAGTTAGAAGAATCATTTCTCCCCTTCTTCTCTTTAAAAAGTTCTAGCTCCAGATACAAATCCTATGCGGTGTCCCACCGGGCAAGCCCTCGTCAGTACCTGTTCAGTCAGTACCCGCCCGGGAGACTAGGAGAGTGAGAGCAGGAGAGTTTTCATTTTCTGTGGAAAGAGGCAGGCTCTATCGCTTCTGTCTCCCAAACAGACTCAGGTGGCGCCCTGGGTGGAATGGTGTCCTCTAAGAGTTAGTGTCCATCCGAAACCTCAGAACGTGAATATTTGGAATAGGGCCTTGGCAGATGTAACTGGTTAGCATAAGGTCCTAGTGGTTAGGCTGGGCCCTAATCCAAGTACTGGTGTCTTTATAAAATGAGAAAACTGAGACGCAGACACACATAGAGAGAAGGCCACGTGAAGATGGAGGCAGAGACGGAGTGATAGGTCTAGAAGGCAAGGAACGCCAAGGATTGCCGGCAACAGCAGGACCCGGAAGAGGGGCGTGGCCTGACCCTTCCCTGGGCCCTGCGGAGAGAGCGGAGCCCTGCGGAGAGAGCGGAGCCCTGCGGAGAGAGCGGAGCCCTGCGGAGAGAGCGGAGCCCTGCTGACAACCTGGGCTCACACAGTTAAGCCTCCAGAACTGTGAGCCAATCCATTCTGTAAAGAGATATTTTGAGATAATCTGCGATATCTGAATATGAACTGGGTATTAGTTGATCTCAAGTCATTATTGGCAATTTTATCAGGTGTGATATTGGCATTATAATAATAGGGCTTTTTTTTTTTTTTTACCTTGATTAAGAAATACTTTATTGCTAAAAACAGCTAAACATTACCAAAGCCTCCAGAGAGTCATAATCTTTTGTTTGGTGGGGTCTTGCCTTGATGTTGATTGTGACCAGGGCTGTTTCTTAAGAGGTAGGTACTGGCCCTGTCTGAGATAGGCTTTACAAATATCATAATGGGTCTGACCAGGCGGTGGCACAATGGATAGAGCATTGGACTGGGATGGCAGAGGACCCAGGTTCGAAACCCCTACGCTGCCAACTTGAGCACAGACTCACCAGCTTGAACGCGGGGTCACTAGCTTGAGTGTGGGATCATAAATATGACCCCATGGTGGCTGGCTTGAGTCCAAAGGTCGCTGGCTTGAGCAAGGGGACACTTGCTCTACTGTAGCCTCCCGGTCAAGGCACATATGAGAAAGTAATCAACAAACTAAGGTGCCACAATGAAGAATTGATGCTTCTCATCTCTCTCCCTTCCTGCCTGTCTGTCCCTGTCTGTCCCTCTCTCTGCCTCTGTCACAAAAAAATATCATAAGGGTAGGGTTGAATTTTGACCATTGCTTTTAGATAAGCAGTATGATTTCTGATAGACTGCCTGCTTGCTCTTAGTATGGAACTATTTTTTTTTTTTTTTTTCATTTTTCTGAAGCTGGAAACGGGGATAGACAGTCAGACAGACTCCCGCATGCGCCCGACCGGGATCCACCCGGCACGCCCACCAGGGGCGGTGCTCTGCCCCCCAGGGGGCGATGCTCTGCCCATCCTGGGCGTCGCCATATTGCGACCAGAGCCACTCTAGCGCCTGAGGCAGAGGCCACAGAGCCATGCCCAGCGCCCGGGCCATCTTTGCTCCAATGGAGCCTTGGCTGCGGGAGGGGAAGAGAGAGACAGAGAGGAAAGCGCGGCGGAGGGGTGGAGAAGCAAATGGGCGCTTCTCCTATGTGCCCTGGCCGGGAATCGAACCCGGGTCCTCCGCACGCTAGGCCGACGCTCTACCGCTGAGCCAACCGGCCAGGGCTGGAACTATTTTTAAAAGATGCATATAATATTGTAATAAATGGCAGAAGCAATAAAGCTATTTGTAAAAATATTTAAAACCAGTGGAGAGATATTTGGTTAAACACTGTCTGTTAAACACACATGTTATCTCTATTTCTACCTGAAACTCATCCAAAATGACAGTCAAGAACTAAAACAAGTGTCAGCCTACCAAAATAAGAAGGAGGTTGCATCCACTGTCAAAAAGATATGTGTCTTAGTCTGTTTGGTCAGCATAGCAAAATACCACAGACTGGGTAACTTATAAACAACCGAATTGTATTTCTTTCCGTTCTGGAGACTGGAAGTCCAAGATCAGGGTGTCAGTGCTACTGGGTGAGGAACCTCTTTTGGAGCAAAAACTTCTCTTTTATTTAATTAAAAAAAATTTTTTTATTTTTATTTTTCTGAAGTTGGAAACGGGGAGAGACAGTCAGACAGACTCCTGCATGCGCCCGACCGAGATCCACCCAGCACGCCCACCAGGTGGCGACGCTCTGCCCACCAGGGGGCGATGCTCTGCCCCTCTGGGATGTCGCTCTGTTGCAAACAGAGCCACTCTAGCGCCTGGGGCAGAGGCCAAGGAGCCATCCCCAGCGCCCAGGCCATCTTTGCTCCAATGGAGCCTTGGCTGCTGGAGGGGAAGAAAGAGACAGTGAGGAAGGAGAGAGAGAGGGGTGGAGAAGCAGATGGCGCTTCTCCTGTGTGCCCTGGCCGGGAATCGAACCTGGGACTTCTGCACGCCAGGCTGACGCTCTACCACTGAGCCAACCTGCCAGGGCCAGTTTTTAAAATATTTTATTGATTGGCCTGACCTGTGGTGGCACAGTGGATAAAGCATCGACCTGGAAATGCTGAGGTTGCCAGTTCGAAACCCTGGGCTTGCCCAGTCAGGGCACATACTGAAGTTGATGCTTCCTGTTTCTCCCCCTTCTCTTTCTCTTTCTTTCTCCCCTTTCTAAAATGAATAAATAAAGTCTTTTAAAAAATATTTTATTGATTGATTTTAAAGAGAGGAAGTAGAGGGAGAGAAAGTCAGGGTTTGGGGGAAGAGTGGGAAGCATCAACTCATAGTTTTCGTATGTGCTTTGACTGGGCAAGCCTGGGGTTTTGAACCGACCACCTCAGTGTTTCCAGGTCAATATGTTATCCACTGTGTCACCACAGTTCAGGCCAAAGACTTCTCATATCCTTGCACAGTGGAAGGGGCTAGAAATCTTGCTGGGGTCCCTAGCAAGAATGGCACTGATCCCATTCATGAGGGCTCTACCCTTATGGTCTAATTGCCTCCCAAAGGCCCCACCTCCTAATACTACCAACTTTTGGGTTAGAACTTTAACATATATAAATTTTTTGGTTGGGGGAGACAAACATTCAGAACATTGCAAGATGTCAACACAGGTTTGGAATATGGAGAAGTGTTAAAGGAATGGCACTTACCCTAGGAGAGCAGTGGAAGCTACACTGTAAGTCCCTGAAGATGGAGGCAGCTGACAGCAAACAGCAAACCCGCACCCTTCAGCCTGGCCAGACAGTGGCGCAGTGGATAGAGTGTCAACCTGGGATGCAGAGAACCCGGCTTCAAAAACTCAAGGTCACCAGTTTGAGCGTGGGCTCATCCGGCTTGTGCGTGGGCTCACCAGCTTGAGTGCAGGGTCGCTGGCTTGAGCATGAGATCATAGACATGACCCCATGGTTGCTGGCTTGAGCCCAAAGGTTGCTGGCTTGAAGCCCAAGGCACTAGCTTGAGCAAGGAGTCACTGGCTTAGCTAGAGCCCCCAACCCCCGCTGGTTAAGACACGTATGAGAAAGCAATCAATGAACAACTAAGGTGCCACAACAAAAAATTGATGCTTCTCATCCCTCTCTTCCTGTCTGTCGGTCCCTATCTGTCTCTCTCACTGTCTCTCTCTTGCTAAAAACAACAACAGCAAAAAACGCTGCACCCTTCACAGAGCTTCCAAAAGGTGTACAAGGTACTAGCGACAGAACCAGCATAACCAAAACCTGGGACTGAAAAGCAAAGGTGTAATGGATTGCGTAATGGGCCCAAGGCTATCAGGCGCTAAGCCCTGGCACCTGTGACTGTTACCTTAACTTGGAAAAGGGGGGGAGGGGGGCTTTGCTGATGTGATTAAGAATTTGAGGGGAGAAAATTTCCAGGATTATCTAGGTGAGTCCTAAATGTAATCATGTGTCCTTATAAAAAGAAGACGGAGGGGGATTTGACATAGTCACAAAGGAAAAGGCCGTGTGAAAATGGGGCAGCGAGAGACTTACGCATGGTGGCCTTAAAGATTGGACTAATGAGACCACAAGCCAAGGAATGCCAGCAGCCACCAAAGCTGAGGAAGCAAGGAATGGGCTCTCCCTTAGAACCTCTGGAGGGAGCGCAGCCCTTCCCACACTTTGATTTGGAACCAGTGAAACTGATTTTGGACTTTGGGATTCCAGACTTGTGAGGGGATACATTTCTACTGTTTTAAGCCACCAGGTTTGTGGTAATTTGTTACAGTGGCCATAGGGAACAAACAGAAAGTTGGGCTAAAAGTCAGATAGCTATAAGGAGCTGTAAGACTTCTAGAACCCCACCTATCCTGACGGCCCACCTTGTCAGGAAATGGGAAGCTTAGTCTCTGATCAAGTTGAACTTGAACCAGAGATGCTCCTGACTCAGGGGTGCAAGACACAGCGTGGGGGCGCAGGTGCGGCTCCTGCCGGGTGAGGGGACTGTGCATTCCAAACAGAGCCGCCCAGGGCTTGTTTCCCACCAGGCTCCTGAGGCGGCAGGAGTCGGCTCACACGCCTGGGGCAGGACAGTCAAGGGGCATTCCCCGGATAAACTGAGCAGTTTGAGAAAGAAGACCTCACCTCCTGACATTTGGGGGCCCCCATCCAAAAATCTGACCCCTGTGCTATCATCTCGCGGTGAGGTTTCTCCACCCTCCCGCGAGACCTCGAGCAGCGCAGCGTCAGCGACTTGGCGGCCCACTCTACGATGAGAATCGTTAGCTACACGCATCTGAGAATCCACAACACATTTTCTCAGACTCATTTGAGAAAAGTTTCCAACACAGAAGAGAGAACAAAACAAACAGGAAAGGGGAACTGGGACGCAGGGCCACCCCTGGTGGGACACGAACATCATAATACAGCCCCCAGGGCTTCTGCCCCCATGAGGGGCTCAGACAGCCTGCTACCCCCAAGTTGCCTTCCCCAAGGGATGGATCTGACTGAAGGAAACAGCAACAGCTAGGGAGGGGACAGCAGAACACTACAAGGATAAAGGCAAACAGAAAAAAACACCTGGAGTCAATATCCTAAGAGTGGTGAGGAAGGGTAAGGGCCGTGGAGACAGACTCCCTTTCCAGTTATATGTGCGTCCCAGTCCACCGTCCACCTGCTCTTCTCACAGTGGGACTGCCTTGCGGTCTCCGCTCTTTCCTGAAGTCTGGGCGGGGGAGGGGCTGGACCTGCCCAGCCGTAACCGGTGAGAGCAGCAAAAGGGATGCTACGTGACCTCTGGAGCTAGGTCGTAAAAAAGATCCAACTTCTGCCCGACTCTTGGCATGTTTGCCCTTGGCACCCAACCACTCTGTTGCGAGGAAGTCCAGCCACATGAAGGGCCCGGCAGACAGCACGCCACACCCCCAGTTAGGCCTGAGCTGACTCCAGCACCAGTGGGCACACGGGTCAGTGACAAGGCTTCCTGATGATTCTAGCTCCCCTGCCTGGGAGTCTTCCAGCTGAGGACCCCAGGTCGCACGTCACAGACAAGCCGCCCCGGCTAAGCCTTGTCTGAATTCCTGATCAAAGAACTCATGAGAATGATTATTGTTGCTTTAAACCACTACGAACTGGGGTAGTTAGGCTGTCATGGTTACTAGGTAATAATAGCAATACAGCCAAGAGTAAAACCAAAAATGGAATAATCACACAATACAAATGAGTGCTCAGAAAATAAAGCTGTAACAATTTAGAATTCAACAGAAAGGCTGGCCTGAGCAGGTGGTGGCGCAGTGGATAGAGCGTCAGACTGGGACCTGGAGGACCCAGCTTCGAAACCCCGAGGTCACCAGCTTAAGCGTGGGCTCATCTGGTTTGAGCAAGGCTCACCACTCACCAGCTTGAGTCTAAGGTCGCTGGCTCGAGCAAGGGGTCACTCGCTCTGCTGTAGCCCTCCCCCCCCCACATCCCCTCACTCCCGTCAGGGTAAAAATGAGAAAGCAATCAATGAGAAACTAAGGTGCCACAATGAAGAGTTGATGCTTCTCATCTCTCTCCCTTCCTATCTGTCTGTCCCTATCTGTCCCTCTCTCTGTCTCTCTCCATCTCTGTCACAAAACAAAACAGAAAGGCTGGAAGAGGGAGCTCAGGAAATGGGGTTCACGCTTCGGCAGCTTCCACCTGGTTTTGTGCCCGCCTCGTGTTTCACTGGCCAGCGATCCATCCCAGACTATGGCTGAGCTATGGGGAGAGAGCCCCCCAATGAGAACCGGGGTATTGCGGAAGAAGGCAGAGTGGGTGCGGGGAGAAAGAGTCTCATCAGACAATCCTGGGGAGTGTGCGCATTGCTTCAGTCACTCTGGTCTCCACTAAACTCAAACGGAGATCACTCGGAGAAAAAAAATCTGCCTTTGAGCCTCCAGGGCTGGGACATTCTCCTCGTCCAGGACACTCCTCTCTGCCGGCTGGGACGGGGACGTTACTCTCTGTGGAGAAGCGGCTTGGCCCCTGCTTTGCTTAATGAATTATACATTACTAATAAAAAAATATATATGAGACTAGGGTTTGCCCCCTTGGAATTTATCTCTTATGGTTTATTTTATTTAACAATCTGTAAACATTATACCAATAGGAAGTATTCATTGGAGAAGAGCAGAAACTTCATTTTTTAAAAAAGGATAAAATTGTTGAGAATTCTGCCACCCAAAGATGACTATTGCTAACATTTGGTGTATGCTTTTCCAGACATTTTTTTACAAATATATTTATGGGCATTTGTCAACACAAAAATGAGATTGATCCATAGATACTGTTATACTCTGCTTTTTTTTTTCCACTCATTAGTAGGTTGTAAACCTATTGATATGTCAAAAGATAGCCTTCTACTAGGTTGAACCATCTGAAGTTATTAGACTGCACCAAGTTTTGACCTACAAAAATGGCGATTGCACATTGTTCATCCAATGCAGTTTTGTTTTCATGGCTACAAAGTTTACAGCCCCTTGGGCATGGCCTAATTTACTCACCCCATCACTAATTATTGGGTGTTTATCAAGTTCCCGTTTGTTTGTTTTTCACAATGATAAAAAGTATTGCAAGAAAAACTCTTCTAGCCCATTCTTTGGAAACATCCTTAGTTTCTTAGAATACATTTCTATAAATGGCATACATTCACTCATACATTAGATTTTTAAAAAGGCACATTTAAAAAGCTTCTCTTGCGTATTGAAGGTATAGTTTCTGAGCTTCCCCACCCCCAGGAGGATGGGTGTGTCAGAGGCCTTTGGGTTATGGCTTCTCCTTAAAGGGCACTCAGATGGGGAGGGAGGTAAGAACAGAAGGGGACCGGAAGCTGGGGAGCAGTGGGACAGTTTCTGCTGGAGTAGAAGGAGACTGGGGAGGTAGTTATGCCTGTACTCTAAGAAGCTGAACATAACGCTGCTTGTAAAACCTACGGGGCCCCCCGGCAGCCTGTGGAAAGGACGAAACAGCCCTGTGTTTATTACTCTGATACATGAGTGACCAAGAATGTAATGGAGAACGTTTTTCTTTTAACCTGGATCTAATAGAGAAATTTAATTTATTTTTTAAATTGATTTTATTGGGGTGACATTGGATAACATAATTATACAGCTTTCGGGTGCCCAATTCTACGACACATCTCTGTACACTGCATGGTGTGCTCACTGCCCCAAGTCAGTCCTCACCTATCACCTCCTCCACACACACACACACACCCTGCAATCACCACCCTGTTTTTGGTGTCCATGAGTTAGAGGAATTTTATTACTTAAGTATCAAGTAGTATTAACAAAAGTATAGACTTGCTCTCTGTATATGTAAAAAAAAAAGAAAAAAGAAAAAATCCCCCCCCCTCCAAACCCCCCCCCCCCAAGATAATTGCTGGCATTAACAGCCGCTCAGTGGCCCCAAAGAGTCTCACCGCCAAGAATTCACACCCTGGTGTAATCTCCTTCCCTAGGGCTGGATTTGTTGGCTTCCTTCTAAGAGGGAGTATGGCAGAAGTAATGGGACATCACTTTGAGATAAGCTTCTGTAAGGACTGTGGCTTCCCTCTTGGGTGTTCTCTTGCTTTCTCTCGGATTGCTTGCTTCCCTGGAAATCAGCGCCCTGTCCTGAGGCAGCCTGCAGAGAGGCCCGTGAGGGAGCTTAGAGAAGATCCCCCTAGATCAGTGGTCCCCAACCTTTTTTGGGCCATGGACCGGTTTAATGTCAGAAAATATTTTCACGGACCAGCCTTTAGGGCGGACGGATAAATGTATCACGTGACTGAGACAAGTGTCAAGAGTGAGTCTTAGACGGATGTAACAGAGGGAATCTGGTCATTTAAAAAAATATATAACATCGTTCAGACTTAAATATAAATAAAATGCAAATAATGTAAGTTATTTATTCTTTCTCTGTGGACCAGTACCGGTCCAAGGCCCGGGGGTTGGGGACCACTGCCCTAGATTACCACCAATAACTCCGTTTGGCCAATAACTCAGATTGGCCAATAACTCTGTTGCAGTCTGTCAGAGATTTTTATTTATTTATTCATTTTATTAGAGAAATGGGGAGGGGAGGAAAGAGATAGAACAGGGGGAGGAGCAGGAAGCATCAACTCCCATATATGCCTTGACCAGGCAAGCCCGAGGTTTCGAACCAGCGACCTCAGTGTTCCAGGTCGATGCTTTATCCACTGCGCCACCACAGGTCAGGCAGCCAGTTAAGTTGCTCCCAGATCCTCGATCCTCAGAAACTGCGGGATAACGACTGTTTTCAGCCATTCCGTTTGGGATACTTTGCAACGCAGCAATGGAGAACAAACACAACAGCTGTTCGTGGAGCACTTAGTAGGTGTCAGGCTCAGTTCTCCGCAGTGCAGTTTACACTATTCATTCATTCAGCCTTCACAGTGACCCTACCGGGAAGTGCCATTGTTATCCCTGTTTTCAGTTGAAGGAACTGAAGCCCAGGGGGGTGAATAAACTTGTGGGAAGACCCAGAGTTAGACGATGGTGAGGCTGGAATAGGAATCGAGGCATTCTGGCAGCCAAGCCACTCACAAAAATAAAGATGAAAAAAACATCGCTGCTCATATTTCACTGGGTAGAATGGCAGTATTTGCCCATGCCTCAAGCAAACAATCTGGCAAAGGATACAGAATCATCTTAAACTAATCAAGATTTACCACCCTACTTCCAGCAGGGGCTGAGGAAAGGCTGGGTATCCCCTGAAATCCACAGCGCTGGGCAGTGGGTGAACCAATCTGGCTTTAGGTACAAGGGAGGGAGAGGGCGGTGGTTGCTGGGTGGGGGCTAACAGTGTGGTCTCTATGGCAGCATCATCTGGGCTGCACTCTTTATTTCTGGAGGGAGACCACAGGGAGCGGCCACAGATAGGATTTCAGGTTATATGGTCAGAAAGCGGCTCACCAGTGAGTGTATTCATGCACTCAGACCCACTCCTGAAGTGGTCTGGTTCAGAGCCAAGATGCTCTTGGAGGCCATCTGGCACAGTGGCTAAGTACTGGCTCTGGGACCAGGACAGCTCTTGGTCGCTTCCAGCCATGTGACTCTGGACAAACCATTTACCTGTCCAAAGTTCTGTTTCCTTACTCGAAATCAGGAATAGTGATATCCCCACAAGGGCTGTAGTTAAATTATGAGGTAATATATGTAAAGCATTTAGCAACGTGCCTGGTGAAAAGAAAAAGCTTAACAGATGATAGCCATGATTATTATATACCGTATTTCCCCACGTGTAAGATGCACCCTTTTTCAAAAAATTGGGGGTCTAAAAACTGGGTGTGTTATAGATACTTTAAACTTGCATTTCCTGTTTTTTCGCTTGGATGAGGAGTTGTATGAATTCTATGATGAATAAAACTTGATTTCAATAAATTTATGTAATACTTTTTTTTTTTTTCAAATTTCGGCCCCCGAATTAAGGTGCATCTTAAGGCACATCAGAGCACTACTAGTTAGTTAAGAAATATTTGTTACCTTTATTTTATTGTTGTTGTATAGTTTTTATTTCATAATCATAGACTTAGCTCTGCAATCCAGCTAGACATGGAAGGGGTTGGGAAAACACGGAACCCAGAGAACCGTGGTGAGAGCCGGAAGATGATGGGACAGTCCAAGCAGATGTGGGTGAAGAGGTGCTCTCCAGAGCTGCAGAAGGAATGGTCTGGTGGTTGAGATAAAACACAAGTGAAATTATTAGAGCTGTCCGCAGTCAGCAATGGTGGTCTTGCCATTCTTGCACTTGGAGTGCCCATGGCTGTCACAAAACCCATGCTGTCTTTCACCACAGGCTTGCCGTTCAACCGCTCCGTCTTGGCAGTGCCGGGGAACACCCGGGAGCCGTTTGTGTTGGGCCCAGCATGTTTGCCACGGACAAGATGCCAGGATCCATATGCTTCAGGATGAAATTCTCATCAAATTTCTTCCTATCGGTGGCCTTGCCGCCTGTGTCATTGGGCGTGTGAAAGTCACTGCCCTGGCACATAAACCCCCGAATAATTCTGTGGAAGCAAGAAACTCTGTAACCAAGTCCTTTCTCCCAGTGCTCAGAGCGCAGTTTTCTGCTGTCTTTGGAACTTTGTCTGCAAACAGCTTGAAGGTGATGTGGCCCAAGGGCTCACTGTCAACCAGAAATGTCAAAATACACGGCACCTCTTACCATGGCTGGGCGCAGGTGACTCCGGGGTGACAGGCATCTGCAAGGCCTTATTTTCTTTCAGATATAGAACATCATGTTGGGCTTATATGGAGATATAATACACCTTGATATCAAGGAGAACAGAATCTAGTTAAGGAGTTAGATAAAAAGATACCAAAAGATATCCTTATTATCATATATTGGAATACATCTTAAGTGACAAATATTAGGCATGTTAAGAACTTAGTTTTTAAATTAAGGTATTCAAATATAGACACAAAAAAATTTTTTTTCCGAAGCTGGAAATGGGGAGGCAGTCAGACAGACTCCCGCATGCGCCCGACCGGGATCCACCCGGCACTCCCACCAAGGGGTGATGCTCGGCTGCAGGAGGGGAAGAGAGAGACAGAGAGGAAGGAGAAGGGGAGGGGTGGAGAAGCAGATGGGCGCTTCTCCTGTGTGCCCTGGCCGGGAATCAAACCCGGGGCTCCTGCACGCCAGGCCGACGCTCTACCACTGAGCGAACTGGCCAGGGCTATAGACAAATTTCTTAAAAAGATTTAATTGATTTTAGAGAGAAGAGAGAGAAAAAGAGAAGGGGAGGAGCAGGAGGCATCAACTCTTGTGTGCGCCTTGACATTTTATCCACTGTGCCATCACAGGTCAGGCAAAGACAGGTCTTTTGAGTCACACACTTTTAAAGCTAAAAGGAACTGCACATTTTGTAGTTAAGTAAACTGAAGTCCAAGACGGGTAAATGCCTTTACTTCCGGTCACCGAGCAAGCCAGAGGCAGGCTCAGATTTGGGCTCAAGTTTGGCTCTGCCACTAAATAGCTGTGTGTCCTTTAAGGGAGCCACTCACTCACCTTCTCTGAGCCTCTCTTGACTCCTCTGCAATATTCTATTCTTTTAGACCACAGCCTTCTGACTCCCTGCGTACCTCCCAGCGTGGTGACTAAGCAACCCTACTCTAGGCTAAATTAAACTATTTATTTAATAAATTAGTCCAGTTTACATGGTAATCCATGTGTACATAAGAAAACGAACACCTCTGGAAGCAGTGAGGCTTGCCGACAGCAGAGGCAGGAGAGTGTGAGAGAAACCCATGACCACTAGAGTACTTCGACCTCAACATCATCCTCTTTGAAGTAACAGACTCTCAGGACTTGATCTCGAAAACCATCTAGTTTCCAGTGTTATGAAATGCCCTGGCTGGGAGTGAAGCAGAACCGCTAAGAATGTTTTCCCTTGTATAGACAGATTGGTCTGTTTGCTAAGTCCAGGCCTCGCTGACAAACTAATTAGAAGATTCTAGAAGTGCCACAGACCTAGAGAGGAAGTCACTGTCCTACAGTGAAAGGGTACTTAAGTTTTTTCCCTCATAAAAGCCTGAGAAAATTTCCAGTCTTTGAGGGGCGGGGGTGGCAGGCATGATGCCACTTATGTAAGAAATAATCTTATTCCCCTGCTTTGACCTGGCTGAGGCCTAACCTGAGTGCTTGTCGCCACCTAGTGGTGTTTAGATGAATAATCATTTTTAGGAAAGGGGTGGTCCTTCAGTTACTTCCATTGATTTCACTGACTGGCATCCCAGGTCCTTTGTTGCTGGCTTGAGTATCCATGTATGTATTCCAATAAATATGTTATTTAATAATAGTTTTACACTTACAGAAAATTTACAAAGATAGTAGAGTTGTCGTATACTTGAGTTGCTATATTACTATCAACTCAAGACTATCTTCAGATCCCACTGCTCCACTGATGTCCTTTACTTGTTCCACGATTTCTTCCAGAATACCACATTACATATAATCACCTTCTCTCCTTAGTCTCGTCTGGTCTGTAATAGTTTCTCAGTCTTTTCTTGTTTCTTCATGATCTTGGCAGTTTTAAGGAGTGTTGGTCAGGTATTTAGTAGAATGATCCTCATTTGGGTTTGTCTCATGATTAGACTGGGTCATGGGTTTTGAGGAAGAATACCAGAGCTGAAGTGCCCGTGTCATCACATCGTATCAAGGAGACACGCAGTCCACGTGACGGATGACCGATGTTAGCCTTGGTCACCCAGCCACACCGGCCCTTGCCAGGTTTCTCCACTGAAAAGTTATTGTTTTTCCTTTCTATACTCTATTCCTATTTCAGCCCACACTAACTCAGGAAGGGAATCAACTCCATAAACGATTTGAAATCCTTCTGTAAGGAAAATTTGACTCTTCTCTCACATTTATTTATTCATTCATTTGTATCAGCATGAACTTGTATACATTTATTTTATACTTTGGGTTGTAATCTGATTTTGAATTATACTGGTTTTGTTGCTCCAACTGTAGCTTTCGCCAGTGGGAGCTCTTTCAGGCCGGTTCCTGTGGGCTTTTAAAATGCCAGCTTCCCCCAGGCGCTGAAGGGGGCTCCATGGCCTCCGCCTCAGGTGCTAAGAGCTCCGTTGCTGAGCAATGGAGCAACATCCCAGATGGTCAGAGCATCCCCCACTAGTGGGCTTGCTGGGGTGGATCCTGGTTGGGGCACATTCAGGAGTCTGTCTCTCTGCCTCCCCTCTGCTCACTGAATAAAAAAAATAAAATAAAATGCCATCTTCCTTTTGCTTTTGAGCACTTCCTTTGTATATTTATTTTTGTTTAAAAAACACATTTAGGAAACAAAAGAAAAAAAATCTGCCTGACCAGGCAGCGGTGCAGTGGATAGTGTCAGACTGGAATTCAGAGGACCCAGGTTCAAAACCCTGAAGTCGCCGGCTTGAGCACGGGCTCATCTGGTTTGAACAAGGCTCACCAGCTTGGACCCAAGGTCGCTGGCTCGAGCAAGGTGCACTCTCTCTGCTGTAGCCCCCAGTCAAGGCACATATGAGAAAGCAATCAATGAACAACTAAGGTGCTACAACGAAGAATTGATGCTTCTCATCTCTCTCCCTTCCTGTCTGTCTGTCCCTATCTGTCCCTCTCTCTGTCACACACACACAAAAAAGAACCTAAATCATCCTCATAATTTCATCATCCCAACACAACTAGTTATAGTAGTTTGGAGTTTTGTCGTTTATGTTAAAACATAGCTATTTTTAAAAAAGATTTTATTTACTGATTTTACAGGGGCAGTGGGAACATGAAGTAGCTGTTCATTGGTTGCTTGTCATATGTGCATTGACTGGGACAAGCCCAGGGTTTCGACCCGGCAGCCTCAGCATTCCAGGTCACGCTCTATCCACTGTGCCACCACAGGCCAGGTGAAACATAGCTTTTAAAGAACATAGATATTTATTATTTACTTCACTTCACAAACATAACTGCCATTTTTTTAAAAATTGAATTTATTGGGATGATACTGGGTAACATAATTATACAGGTTTCAGGCGCGCAATTCTATAATACATCTCAGTACAGTACACCACACTGTGTGTTCACATCTCCCCCAAGTCAAGTCTTGGTCCATCTCCACTGATTCCTCCCCTCCCCTCCCCCCACCTCTCCCTACCCCCTGGCAACCACCACACTGGTGTCTGTGGCCATGAGTTTTTGCTGTTGTTGTTCTTCTTTTTTGCTCAACCCCTCCACTCCCCTCACTCAGCGCACACCCCACTTTATCCACTGCATCACACAGGACAGGCACATACTGCCATTTTTGACAATGACATAGTGTATACCAGAGGCGAGTCAGAATATTTTAAGAAAAGCTCTCAGGGCCCTGGCCAACGGCTCAGTATCTAGGCATCGGCCTGGCATATCAACGTCCTGGGTTTGATTCCCAGTCAGGGCACACAGGAGAACTGACCATCTGCTTCTCTTCCTCTCCCCTTCTCTCCCTCTTCCCCTCCCACAGCCAGTGGCTTGATTGGTTCAAGCGTGGCCCCAGGCATGGAGGATAACTCAGTTGGTCCAAGCCTATCAGCCTCAGGCTCCAAAAATAGCTTGCTACTTGAGCTTTGGCCTGGTGGGGATTGCCGATGAATCTGGTCTGCCTCACTATCTCCCCTCTTCTCACCTAAGGGGGAAAATAGGCTCTCAGAAACAAGACTGTATGCCCGTACCCTTGGGTCTGAAGCTTTCTGAGCCTCAAGCCTTTCATCTGTAAGGGGCAATGATTGGTGTTTCTTACAGGTTTCTGAGAATTTAACATGTCAGCATAGAATAGATTAAGAGCAAGGGCTCTGGAAATAGATGGTCTGAGTGTAAATCCTGGCCCTGCAGTTACTGGCTGGGGAGTCCTTCAGAACTATGCACTGATGCGTCAATGTGCTCACCCACTATGTGCAGTACTTTGTGCACTGTCTGGTTTCATTCCATGTGCTTCAATAGCTCCCTCCAGAAATCTCACTTAGGGACTACCACTGGGTAAATTCAGTGCTTTTCAGATTCACGCTTTTGGAACCCATTATTCAAGTGAAATCTCTTTTGGAAACTTGATAAAAACCAAACAGATAAAAGGGTCCATTTTATCAGCATTCCTTTGTTTTATAAGCTCATACCTAAATTCTAGAACACCTATTAAAATGATATTCGATGCTTAGCTGACGAACTCAATGTTTTGCTGACGCACAGCAGGAATCTGGGGTTAGAGATGACAGCTGCGAAGTCAACCTCAGCATTTAGCTCTGCCTCTTGTGTTGATTGCACAGAATCAAAGTTCTGGTTCACATGGACAAGATCTTAAGCACTGCTCACAATCTTCATGATAAATGAAGGGCAATACACACTAAAAACTATGATACGTGATCACATTTGACACGCTACCCTTTGCACCTGTTACCACACACACAAGATCAGGTCAGCACAGGTGGCACCGGACCCTTGCCTTCCTCAGAGTACTACACATACGCAGTGTAGGCTTTTGTACATTCTGTATGATAAAAAATTCACAGGAGTGAATTTATAAATACCAGTGCAGAACTGCAGCATTCCTAGTCCATGACACATTTAGGAGATATTAAATAGGCTCAGAAATGATCATGAATTTGTACTGAGAACTGTACAAAAATGAGTTGGTTGGCATCACAACGTAGGGCTTGGTTAATGTCTATCACTGGAGTATATGAATTGTTCCACCTCCGTGGTCTGCTCACTGTCACAGTCCTTTTCCGGTTTCCTAAGATTCAGGTGAAAAGGCCCTCTAATCCTGCCTGAAGAAGGGCCTCCTCCTCCTCCTCAGCTGCCTCTCCATTCCTTATCAGTGTCAGTAATTCCAATAAGCCAGGGGCTGACCCATCCTCCTTCAGAGCAATCTGCCTGCGCAGTGTTCTGTGGGCCGCTCCAGCAATGATTTGGTCTCGGTGGGCCTGATTCACAACCTCTTCCTCAACTGCTCCTCTCTCCACCAGTTGCTGTAATAAAGGCTCCAACCTCAGTACGTAAGCAGACAATTTTTCTTCATCCTTCTGGTAAGTGGTCAGATATTTGACCTGCAACTCCCTAGGATTGTCAATAACCACCAAAACCAGCTCAAGAGCCTGCAGGCATTCAGGGACTGTGATGAAAGGACTTTATCTTGAGGATCCGAATCACATCATATGCAGGGCTTCTAAAGCTCTCTAGCAATCGCCTCTTTTCTCGGCCTCTGACAAGTGCCATGTGTTCATCATTTGCGTAGTATGAAACATCCAGTGCCGCGAACCAGCATGGATAGTAATTCCAGGTCCTGAGTGGGAACGGCAGGGAATTAAGAAAATAGACTTAAAGGAGAAAAAGGATTGGATGGAGAGGCCTCTGTAAGCTGACGGCAAGAACAGAGAGCACTCGCCATCCCTAACCCTGCTTTACTTATAGGGCAGAGAGAGTCATTAGCAAATCAGTGATCACATTTCCAAGGCAACCCAAGAATTCTACCAAGTGCAGAAAACCCCCACCATACATAATATCTTAACTTCACAAAACAAAGGATTGCCTCCAGTCTTTCTGAGGGACATGGGGATAGGACCAGTATAAACAATCCAGCTAACATGGAGGTGTGGAAAAAAACAGCCTTTAGCAACTTCACTAAGCAAGTGAGGTGGAGGGTTGGACAGACTGTCAGTTTACTGCCAGTTCCCCACACTTGTCCCCCCAAAATCTAAACTGCAAAGACCCTGTTGGCTTTCGATCCCCAACAAGCCAGGATTCAAATTCTTCTTCTTCAGGTTTTGGAGGATCACTGCCTGAGAATACTCTGTTTTTCGTATTTCAGGTACTGCATGCAGGGCATTTGCTAACATGGGGGCCCGTATTTCTGGGATCATGTTCTGGTCTGGGTAAAAGGGTCCTTTTCATACCCAAAAGTTCTGATCAGCTCAACCAATGTCACACTCTCTCCTTCTAAGAATTCAGTTAACCTGCTTAAAAATTCACTATCTGGGTCCGGGGGGCTTACAGATCACTCTCCAGGCACCTCCTTTCCCAGGTATCTCCTTGGGGACCAGAGCAACACCAGAATCCTGGGTAAGTCCTATTGAGGCTCCATCCCTGTTGTGGTCCCTCCGGAACATCCTCCCCCAGCAGTGTGTGCTCGCCCAAGGGAGCTAGAGCAGCCCACAGGGCCTCCTCGATTTCCGCCACATTACAGGTCTGGGGGATGCCGGCAATCGCAGCGCTTTCCGAGGGTTCATATGCATCCCCCTACACCAGTCTTTCAAGAGCCTCAGCGTCACGGTGGCCAAAACAATGTATTTAATTAAATTCCAATTTGTTGGGGGCGCGGATGTCACCGCAATTCACAATAATCCTCCGAAGAACCCCATATAAGTCCAGTGAACGTCCCCAGCTCCAGGTCCTGTGAGGACAAGGCAGTCAGGTCCGCTCAGGGTGTCAAGGACCCCAGAGCCCCGGAAGCCGGGCGCACCCTAACGGGTGTGCGACGCCAGGCGGCCCCGCTGCGGCGAGCTGCCGTCTTACCCCCTCCTCCGCCTCGGGCGCCCCGCCGTTGTCTAGCTGGCCATGCCTGCGGCCACCACCAGCGACCCAGGCACCAGAAGGCCCGGCCCGAGGAGCGGAAGGGCGGCCTCCGCTCCGCTCCGATGGGCACAGCAGAGGACCACCGGGGGCTGTGCAGAGGCGCCATGCGGGGCAAGGAACGGCTGCCTCGTCGCTGCGGTTCTCTGCGCGGCCAGGGGCGATGGGGTGATCAGAGTCGCGGGCGAGGGCCGGGGGCAAGGCCGACTAGCGCGCGGCAACGGGGGTCCCACCCCCGGAGTCGCCGCGGGTTCAGCCCGCGTCCCACCTCCAGCGATTTGGGGCGTGCCCGAGGAGGCGGGGCCGCGGCCTGCAGCACCCTGACGTCACGAGGGGCGAGCCCTTCGGGGCGGGGCGCGCGCGCTTCCGGGCCGAGCCGGAAGCCCCGACAGTGGCAGCATCCGGGACGGTGCGCGGGCGGGCCAATCCGGAGAGGAAGGTGAGATCCCGGGCCTCCCCAGCTCTGCAGGCTCGGCCGGTGGCCGCTGCCCGGCCCCGGGCTCCCGGCGCTGCCAGGCGGAGAGACCCGGGCCTGGCGCCGCCCGCACAGCCCTGGTCGCGGCCCGTGGGCGCTGCAGCGTGACAGGGGGCGGGGTTGGCTGGGGAGTCTCCGGGCCGGGCCGAGTGACACAGTCTGGGGGCTCCCGGAGCAGTGACGGGGGGCCCGGCCGCCGCGTGACCCTCCGCAGTCACGCCGTGCTTAATCACAATTAGCTTGTGCTCCAGGCCGGTCGCGTTCACCGTTCTCCCAGCCGGTGACCCCGGGGATTTCTTTTATGGTAGCTGTCTGTGACATGCCAAAGCTACCCGATTATACAGAACCGAGTGACTCTTTAACGCTTGCCGTGGGAACAGGAAGATTCTCGGGACCACTGTAAGTGTTTAAGAGTTACTGTCTTGACTTAGGGGCCCCGTCTGAAGCAATCCTATTAAGTCAGAAAGTCTTTGAACTGTAAAAGTGTGAAATGTTCCTACGGAAACCACTTTAATTCCAGTTTCTTAATGGAAGGTGTAGTGGACCTATTTAAGCCAGATATAAGTGACTTATTCTGTGGGATTCACACAAAAGCAGACTCGGTATATACCGAAACTTTTTGTACTTCCTTATAACTGTTACCATAAAACAACCTGTAAGTTGTTTACGTGCCTTAAGAAATGTAATTTCAATTTATTTGAAACCGTAGAAGGGGTAGTGAGGTATTTTAGAACTCACTGGAAATAAAGCAAGTATATTTGGAATAGTCGCTGTGACAGCATTACGAGACCCTAACTGTATTTTCTTTCTTTTAAATTGGAAGGCACAGAGCATGGAGAATGATGAATTTCCGTCAGCGGATGGGATGGATTGGAGTGGGATTGTATCTGTTAGCAAGTGCAGCAGCGTTCTACTATGTGTTTGAAATCAATGAGACTTACAATAGACTGGCCTTGGAACACATTCAACAGCACCCAGAGGAGCCCCATGAAGGAACCACATGGACACACTCCTTGAAAGCTCGGTTACTCTCCCTGCCGTTTTGGTTTTGGACAATTATTTTTCTGATACCTTACTTGCAGATGTTTTTGTTCCTATATTCTTGTACAAGAGCTGACCCCAAAACAGTGGGCTACTGTATCATCCCCATATGCTTGGCAGTTATTTGCAATCGCCATCAGGCATTTGTCAAGGCTTCTAATCAGATCAGCAGACTACAACTGATAGACACATGACATCAGTCACCATTTTCCCTTTATGATTACAAAATTGTCAGTACCATATGGAACCTGATCACAAGACTGCAGTTTTTTTCACAGCTTTCAGGAAGTTGTGGTGGGGCAGAGGCTTTTTTTTTTTTTTTTTTTAAATGTGACTAGGGGGCTATCTTTATCTGAATAATGATGAATTTTATAAAGGCTGAGATACAGTACTACAAAATCATGTGGATGACTTCAGATTTTGGAAGTAAAATCTTGTCTGTTATTTGCAATCTTTAGAAACTTGAATAAGTTCCTAAACTCATATTTTTATTCTACTGTGCAACATAGTGATGGTTCAGAAATTTTTCCTTTGGGGAAAAAATGAATATGAACATTTCCATTGTGTTTAATATGTAAAAAGGTCCAAACATGGTCATAAAATTTAAATTTTATACAATTACATGGCTTGCTTTAAACTTCTTCAAACTAAAACACCAATTCATCCTTCTGTGAGTAAGCTGTTTATGCTCTGTTGCTATCAGCTTGTGAGAAATGGGTATAAAATTATTGAAGTAACGGCTGTCTTGATACACAGAATGTGTTCCTCCTTTTGGTAATGCTACTGGCATTGTTAATTAACTAGCATCAGTAAGGCTACTGATTTTAAAAAGAAAAACTTGTAAAAAGACTAAACGTTTGAATGTTGAGAAATCTTACGCATAGAAGATAGAAACAAGGTGTTCAGTGAAAACACTTGGCCCAGCGCCCGTCAGGTGTGTGATAGCGCTCTAACAGGTACTGTCAAGTCAGCACCCTGATATTCTTGCCTAGCCTGAGGGCTGGTCTTCAGGTGATAGGGTAGTTGCATGAAGGTGTGGTCCTTGTGCTTCCTGTGCATTTGTGCTTGACTACCTCATGTCTGGTACCAGTACAAGTAACAGAAAAATGGAAATACTAGATTTTAGGATTTTTTTTTCTTTATTCCTGAGTGAGACTGAGATATATTTTTATAGTTACATGATTAATACCAGGGAACTATTTCACACTAATAGACTTTAATAATCAACATTTTTTGGTACTTGCTCTGTTCTAAGAACTTTACATGAATTAACTCACTTAGTGCAATAAACCTATGAACTAACAATTATGTAGATTTTACAGATAAGGACACTGACATGGAGAAATTAAGTCACTTGCCTTTGGTCACTTAGCTGGTAGGCGGCACAGGCAGAGTTATGAAGTCACCTGAGGCCTTGGTTCCTGGCCACAGCTGCAGTGCTTCTCACAGATGGCAGCTGTTTCAGCACTGGGTGCTCTCTGCCTAGCCACGCTTAAGAATGGAAATGGCATTACTGGCTTTGGCCAGTTGGCTCAGTGGATAGGGCATTGGCCTGCCATGTGGACGCCCAGGGTTTGATCCCGTCAGGGCACACAGGAGAAGCAATCATCTGCTTCTCTTCCCCTCCCTCTACCCCAGTGGTCTCCAACCTTTTTTGGGCCATGGACCAGTTTAATGTCAGAAAATATTTTCACAGACTGGCCTTTAGGTGGGACGGATAAATGTATCACGTGACCGAGACAAGCGTCAAGAGTGAGTCTTAGACGGATGTATCAGGGAATCTGGTCATTTTTAAAAAATAAAACATCGTTCAGACTTAAATATAAATAAAATGGAAATAATGTAAGTTATTTATTCTTTCTCTGCGGATCAGTACCAAATGGCCCACGGACCGGTACCAGTCCACGGCCCGGGGGTTGGGGACCACTGCTCTACTCTACTCTCTTCCCCTCCTGCAGCCAGTGGCTTGATTGGTTCGAGTGTTGACCCCAGATGGGTTGCTGGGTTGATCCCAGTCAGGGCACATGCGGAGTCTATCTCCCCTCCTGTCACTTAAAAAAGTGGCATTACTGAGAAATGGCTCAATTTTTATGAGCTACTGAAAATCTAGAAGTTTCTGGCAACCCAACTTTGAAGTCTGATTTGACCAGAACGGAAGGCTGCACGTTCCACAGCGATCTTTTAAAAGGTAAAGCAGGTGCCTTTGCAATTCAGAAGCAGCAAGAGCAGATTCCTTCCTAACTTGTCTCATTGCTTTTACTGCCTCCATAGGTCTAGTTCCTGACATGGTTTATCTTCTGCTACAGGACTTGGAATCTTCAAAGTAGGCAGCAGTTTGAAATACCTGTTTCTGTAAGGGTCAGGTGAGCAAATCACACGCATCTTTTGAGTACTTAATAAGTACAGTCCCCGCCTTAACCCTGGTTTGACAGGATTTTTCCACTTTATGATGGCATGAAAGCAATATGCAGTTAGTAGAAACTACTTTGAATTTTGATCTTTTCCTGGGCTAGTGATATGCAATAGGATTCTTGTGATGGGCAGCAACATAATTTTGCCTAACTGTAGGCTGTTAAGTGTGCTGAGCATGTTTAAGGTAGGCTAGGCTATGCTCTGAGGTTTGATAGGTGAGGTGTGTTAAATCCATTTTCGACTTGCATTTTCAACTCACACAACCATTAAGTCAAGGAGCACTGTAGTACACATGCTGCAGGCACTGCTTTAAATGATTTACATTCTTTGCAATAGCCCTATGAGGCAGGCATGGTCGGGTCCTACTGCCAGTTTCCAGAAGAGGAAAATTAGGAAACCTGAAGCACATAGGAATTAATAACTTGTCCATGGTCAGCCAGTAAGTGGGAGGGCCAGGACTTGAACCCCAGATGTCTGGCTTCTTATCTTTAGCTCTAGCTAGCATCCCACTGTACTGCTTCTGAAAAATAATCTGAGGAAAATCAGCGAGCATTTTCTTGTTTTATGTGATTGGTCTTGAAGCAGTGATGGTTTAGAAATAATCTAAGAAAATTATTTGTCACTTTTTGTTTTACAGATGTTTCATGTAATGCATGGTTTGTGAATTTGTCACTTGTAAAGTAGTAATTTCTTTTTTTGAGAGTGAGAGGGAGGGAGGGAGGAACAGAGAGAGATGAGAAGCATCAACTCATAGTTGTGTCACTTGAGTTGTTCATTGACTGCTTCTCATACGTGCCTTGACCAGAGGACTCCAGCCAAGCCAGTGACCCTTTGCTTAAGCAAGCGACTCCAGGATCTTGTAGATCAGGGGTAGTCAACCTTTTTATACCTACCGCCCACTTTTGTATCTGTTAGTAGTAAAATTTTCTAACCGCCCACCGGTTCCACAGTAATGGTGATTTATAAAGTAGGGAAGTAACTTAACTTTACAAAATTTATAAAGCAGAGTTACAGCAAGTTAAAGCATATAATAATAATTACTTACCAAGTACTTTATGTTGGCTTTTCGCTAAGTTTGGCAGAATAAGTCTTTATAAAACAACTTACCATAGTTAAATCTATTTTTTTATTTATACTTTGGTTGCTCCGCTACTGCCCACCATGAAAGCTGGAATGCCCACTAGTGGGTGGTAGGGACCAGGTTGACTACCACTGTTGTAGATGATCCCACACTCAAGCTGGTGACCTCAGAGT
This sequence comes from Saccopteryx leptura, assembly GCF_036850995.1. NCBI lineage: Eukaryota > Metazoa > Chordata > Mammalia > Chiroptera > Emballonuridae > Saccopteryx > Saccopteryx leptura. Next base: position 11,292,932 of record NC_089508.1, on the reverse strand, counting down.
TTTGAACTTCATACTTTAGCGTCCCAGGTCAAAGCTCTATCCACTGTGCCACCACTGGTCAGGCAGTAATTCCTTTTTATTGAAGTAGACTTTCTCTCTTAATTCTAGTATTTTGAGATTTGGTAAGTGCTTACTTAGTCCATCTCTCTTTCAAGATCATATTGCCTTGGTAGTAGACATCATAAAATAATTACAGTAGGAGTAATGCAGTACTTTTACATATAATTATTATTTCAGATTGCAGAGTTAATGTTTTTTTATTATTTAGGAATTAAGTATCCTAGTTAGATTATTACTATTTTGTCTATGACTAATTGTTCAAAGCACTCTTTTGGTAAAGAGGGAAAGGTAAAATTTATCTCCTAGCTCTATTAGACTGAGATTGAAACTGATGGATAGGAGACTTAGTAATATAGCAGATAATCATTTATTTTATATTCATGTCACAATACAAAGAGCAGTGACTACAGGCTTAGGTAGTGAGATAAAAGGCAAATATGAGAGGTGCTTCCGAGATTTCAGGGAAGGGACGAGCATCCTAGGATTCATAACTAGCCAGTATTTGCTTCCAGTTATGAGGAAAATAGTGGTCTAAGGAGTCATTTGTATGCAACTACACCTGAAATGAGATAATAGCCTGCTGTTTTTCATAGAAACATGCCAGGTATTTTAGTTTTTAAAAAGTGCCAGGATAGGGAATAGAAACTGAAATGCAGAAACACCTAATTCATGGAACTTAAGTCACCATATAAATTTTCTGGTTTAAAAGATGTTATCCGTTTTAAAGTAAAAAGGAAATCCCTAAGTTTAGAATTGGTTGTTTCAAAGCTTTTATAATGAAAAGCTTTTCTTTAGGGAAGTGGAATCATTAGATAAAGTGCTCTCAAGAGAGTAACTGTACTGTGCATATTGTTAAAGTCTTTATTACGATTATCTAGTGTTGATTTCCTTCTTGATGTATTTAACATTTTCAATCTCCAAGCCACTGGCAGAAAATCTTACCACAATACCACATGACTCAGTTTTGTATCAAATATTTGCCATCACTTTATAAATTCTACAACATATTTTTAAAATTCCATGTAATTCTGGACCATGACTGGGAGTCATCATGCATTGGTATTTTTGTTTTGGTCTAAGACAGTGAATATTCTTGAAATGTGGCTGTATATTAGAATTACCCAAGGAAATAAATAAAAAAATAACAAAGCTCACATGAACAATGTTAGGATCCCTTCCCAACCAATTATATCAATTCTGGGGGCTCTGCCCAGTTTCTTTGTGTGTGTGTGTGTGACAGACAGAGACAGAGATAGGGACAGACAGACAGGAAGGGAGAGAAATGAGAAGTATCGGTTCTTCGTTGCAGCACCTTAGTTGTTCATTGATTCCTTTCTCATACGTGCCTTGACCGGGGGACTACAGCAGACCGAGTGACCCCTTGCTTGAGCCAGCAACCTTGAGCTCAAGCTAGTGAGCCTTGCTCAAACCAGATGAGCCCACACTCAAGCTGGCGACCTCGGGGTTTTGAACCTGGGTTCTCCGCGTCCCAATCCACTGTGCCACCACCTGGTCAGGCTCTGCCCAATTTCTAAATATTGGCATGCCTTTTCTCTAACTCCCGTGATCATCTCATCTGGGCTCATGGCTTTAAATGCCCAAATTTATATCACTACCTTATATCTTTCTTCTGAGCTCCAGTCTCAAATAGCCTACTTGTTATTTACTAAGATGTCCTAAACTGAGCTGCTGCTCTCTCCACGCACCCAAATCTGCTCCTTAAGTCGCCTGTGAGACAACAATTACCAAACAACTGGCGAGGGATCCTTTTTAATGTTACTCCTCTCAAAAGTCCTCCTATAGTTTCCCTTTTCAGAATAAAAGCCGAAGTCCTTAACATGGCATAAAGAATCATAAATGAGTGGCCCTTGACTTTTACTTCATTTTCTAATACTCTCTCAGCCCCCGGCTGCACTCCAGCCACACTGGTCTTCTCCTAGATTCTAGAACACACTAGAAAAACCTGTTTCAGGGCCTCTGTACTCAGTGTACTTTCTGCCTGGGTGCTTGGCTCGGGCCTGCTCCAATCACCTGCAGACCTTCGCTCAGCTGTCAGGTTAGTGAGGCGGTTCTGACCACCGTATTGAAAACTAAGCATCCCCCCCTCATTTTTTTCCCACAGTGCTTACCCATGACTTAGCATGTGACATGTTATATGCTTTGTCAGAATCGAAACTCCACAAGGGGACAGATTTTGTCTGTTCTCTGCTGTATGCCCCGTGCCTAGACCAATGCTTGGAACACAGTAGGTTAAAGTAAATGTTTACTACTAAGTGCAGGGCATAATCTGTCACATGTGCTGGGTAAGTCTGGTTATTAACCTTTCAGTACGTACTGATGGATTCTTTTCAAGGCCAAGATTTAAAATGAATCTCCCAATTTATTTTTGCCAACAATTCTTATGTTGGTTTTCTTGGGATTTTCCTATTGATGCGGAGAAAAACATAGGCCATATTCACAAACAAGTGGCATATTTGAAGTGGTGGTTAGAACTTTTGAGAATTCTCGTTATAGTCATAATGGTCCCAAACCACCTAACATACGCACCAACTCTCTTAACGACCTCTTAGAGCTACAACATACAATCTCAGTATTCTGGTGTTCGAGGAAATACCTTGGCTCCATCAACCATTCATTTAAACTAGTAATGTTTTTCTAGAAGTTGCTTCTATCTCCAGCAGAATTTTTGGCACTGGAGTATATTTCCATTTAAGACTGGACCTCAGTGGCCCCAATGTGAACTGCTACTTTTTAAGATTTAAATGGAAGCTTACTGTCTAGCATTCACCGATTCCTGGACCATGTCTTTAAATAGAGCAGTTCTGATCCCAAAGGTCACCTGAGAATGGAATAGTTGCAGCAACACTGAAATCCGTTTAATAGTTTGAGAGTAACGCACTGGCTAGAGGGCAATTTCTTCAAGGTTCAGTCTAGGCAACGCAGTCTTAGAAACACCTCCTACCTTTATTTATATCCTAGCTCATACTTAGTCTAATTTCTTGATCTCTTTAGAAACCACATTTTACTCCCTATTCTGGCAAAGTAGTGTTCAGATAGGAAATATGAAAGTTTTATTTTGTTTTTAAGTCTGAAGTGGTTCATTTTTGCCTTGAATTACTTAATGACATTTTAAACTGTTAAGTTGGTTTTTTGCCCTTATTAAATTAAAAGCATGGTTTTTTATTTTTATTTTTTTTGCATTTTTCCGAAGCTGGAAACGGGGAGGCAGTCAGACAGACTCCCGCATGCGCCCGACCGGGATCCACCCGGCATGCCCACCAGGGGCTGATGCTCTGCCCATCTGGGGCATCGCTCTGTTGTATCCAGAGCCATCCTAGCGCCTGAGGCAGAGGCCACAGAGCCATCCTCAGCGCCCGGGCCATCTTTGCTCCAATGGAACCTCAGCTGCGGGAAGGGAAGAGAGAGACACAGAGGAAGGAGAGGGGGAGGAGTGGAGAAGCAGATGGGCACTTCTGTGTGCCCTGGCCGGGAATCAAACCCGGGACTCCTACACACCAGGCTGACGCTCTACCACTGAGCCAACCGGCCAGGGCCAAAAGCATGGTTTTTGATAAGTAAAAATGGAAAGTTGCGCAATAACTTCTTTTTTAATTTATATGCTGCTTTATCTCTGTAAGGGTGCCCTGGAACATTAGCTAGTAATAGCTAATGACAAAATGGAGAAATGAGACGTCAGCTTCTCTAACTCCGCTCCGGGAATGTTAATGCGTACGTGTTGTCAGTACTTGTCCCCTCTGGTAGCGTGTCATTCTCCTGTGCAATATAACATAGCTAGAATACAGTGTGTAGGTGACCCTGCATCTCAGGCAAGCACTCCACGGAAATCCGGCTCTACCTGTGAGGACGGTAGCCTCCCCACTCCCCTGGAGACCCAGCTAAGTTCTTGAGGAACAGTCCTAAGAGTCACAAGAGAAGGGACGCTGGTGGCCCCTTTAACACATTGGAAAAGAGCAAACTGTTTGGAATGTCACCTCGTATCAATGACAGTCCTGGTGCCGGTTCAGCTACCCCTCCAGAGCTGCATGGTTACTTCTGGAGGGTGATTTCAAAACTGCAGGAACATCTGAGGGAGCTAAAGTATTTTCATGCAAGTCTCCAAATCCCTAAATTATGCCATTATTAATTAAACAAAAATATTAATTAAAAAAGGAAAAATGACAGCTGGGTTAGTGTTGTTAGGCTTCCAGAAGTATTCACTGTGACGATGTTCCCTCTGAAACAGGCTCGTTTTCTCAGACTTGTCTCCACTTTCCAAATCACCTGCATGTTCCATGCCTGAAAGTAGGGGTGTTCAGAAAACATGGCACATGGGGAACTCATGTTAATTTGGGGAAAAGGTCAGTTTAGAATTAGAGATAAATTCAAATGTTAACTTTCTGAAAATTTGTATTTGTCAATCAAAAGCACAAAAGAACAGAAAGGTTTTGATGAGGAAGTTAAACCATGCATTTTGCTAAGTTCACTCTGTACTCACAGGACAGGGTGAGCAGCGAGTTGGAGCAGCCGCTATTGTGGATCCCAGCTGACCATGGTGGGTCCCAGCTGAGCCAGGAAGGGCATCTCAGTGAGGGCTTTACCTCGTAGGCTTCTTCCTTACATCTCTAAGCAGCTAAATGGTTCGTGCTTTTCTGCTCTATGATAAACATGAAGAAGAGTCAATCTACCTAAGTGTTCATTTTTTAAGCGCAGCCATCACAAAATTAACTTTGCTGCAGGGTTGCTTCTTGCTAAATCCTAGTATGATCACTGTGTGCCCTTATTGAAGTGACACTATCAAATAGGAGAAAGAGAAGGAAGAACCTTGAAAAGGTGAAAGGCCTCTCTTTCCTGCCTGCCCTCAGGTGGCATAGTGGATAAAGCTTTCAACCTGGAGGGCTGAGGTCGCTGCTTCGAAACCCGAAACCCGGGGCTTGCCTGGTCAGGGCACATATGAGAGGCAACTACTATTCCTCCCACTGAGTTGATGCTTCCTGCTGCTCCTCCTCTTTCTCTCTCCCTCCTCTAAAGCCAGTAAGTAAACTCTTAAAAATAAAAGCCTTATGTTCTCTATGGATGGTGCAGGGCAGAGGGCGAGGACATAAAGAACAAGACCCACTTCCATTTGACAAGACAGGAGCCCCTGTCACTTTACAGGTTTTTGACACAGTCAGGGCAATACACTTCATCCTGATGGATAACAAAGCGCTTGTTGGCCAGATTCACGGAGCAGCTTTTGCAGTGGAAGCAGTAGTCGTGCCAGGTTTGTCCTTCAAAGGTCACCACACTGGAGCCTTTCCCAAACCCAGTGATGGGGCTCTTGCATCCGGCACACTTCTTGGCCACATGGTCCTTGTAGCAATCCACACAGTAATGCTGGTCCTCCAGAGTGGTGAACCGCTGCCCCGCCAGCTTCTTGGAGCACAGCGCACACACAAAGCACTCAGAATGCCAGGGCTGATCCTGGTAAGTGATTCCTCCAGACGTGATGGCCTTGTTGCACTTCACGCAATACTTGGTGAACTTGGCTTCATGGCAGGTCACGCAGTAGAAGTCCTCCCCTTTAGGGAAGAAGCTTGCGGTCCCGATGACCTGTTTGCAGTTGGTGCAGGTGAAGCAGTTGTTGTGCCAAACTGTGCCCTTGTACTCCACGTTCTGCTCCCCTGCCACAATCGGCTGGAGGCAGCCGTGGCACTTGGCCACGTCCTCCTGCGTGATGCAGTTGTTGCACAGGATCCTGGTGTCTTTGGCCACAAAGGGCTCATTGGCCAAGGGGTGCTGGCACTTGGCACAGTGGAAGCAGGATTCATGCCAGTAGCGTTGCTTAAACTGCACCTCCTTGGAGTCTGCGCCGATGGCCTTGTGGCAGTTCGCACAGGTGTTGGCACAGAACTTGTCAAAGCAGCTCAGGCAGTATTGGTGGCCGTCCTTCTCCACAAACTTCTTCCCCGGCAGGGCGTCCTTGCAGCAGTGGCAGCTCGACTTCTCAGCCATGGTGCCCACCTTGTACCTGGAGGGGCCTCGCACTGGACGCGTGGAGAGTGAGATGTGTGCGGCAAGCCTGGGTGGAGCTGTCGATAACTCTCAGAGCGTGGCCTGGGGATGCTCAGCAGCGCAGCTCCCCCGGCGGCAGCCGCAGCGGCAGTAGACTCCACAATAACTTTCTCTGTATTTGTATAAAAATATGTAACATGATTTTTTTAAATGCAAAGAGAACGAAAAGAGTGTATAATAAAAAAATCTCCCTCTCCCTCCCAGCCCCGACTCTCTAGAAGCAGTTTGACTACCCTTTCAGAGATATTAGGCATATCAGCCAACAGTCTCCAACAGCAGCATTCTACATACTGTTCTGTATTTTGCTAGTTTTCATTTAACATCATATCCTAGAAACTGATCCTTAACAACATACAAAGCTACTCCTTGGTCATTTTAACAATGCTCTAATATACTAAAGTTCTGTTTTTATTTAACTAGGCTCTTCTGCTGAACATTTAGGTCATGCACTATCTTGTTAGTAACCATAGTGCTGCAGTGAACTTCTGTAAACAGGTCCATGCACATGTTGCTCTTATCTGTAGGATTAATTTCTATAAGTGAAGTTACTGAATCCGAAAGCACGTACAGCCTGACCAGGCGGTAGCGCAGTGGATAGAGTGTCGACCTGGGACAGTGTGGACCCAGGTTCGAAACCCTGAGGTCACTGGCGTGAGCCAGGCCCCCCACCTTGAGTGCAGGGTCGTTGGCTTGAGCAAGGAGTCACTGGCTGAGCTGGAGTCGCTGGGTCAAAGCATGTCTGAGAAGTAATCAAGGAACAACTAAAGTGACACAACTACAGGTTGATGTTTCTCATCTCTCTTCCTCCCTATCTGTTTCTCTCACAAAGAACATGTACATTTAACATTTTAACAAAATCATAAACTGGACTTTCAAAGAGCTTATACCAATTTATACTAGCCATCAATATATTATAGCAGTGGTTCTCAAAGTGTGCGCCCTAGATTTCCAGGTGCGCCCTATGGTATTCCAGAGAAATACGTGTCTCTTGGGGGAGCTTAGATTTTGGGGGGGCAGAGGTGTGGGGAATTGCCTGTAAGCTGACAGTCTGCCCAACCCCCCACCTCACTTGCCTGATTAGGTTGCAAAAGGCTGTTGAACTGTGGCGCTGGATTGTTTACACTACCCCCCATGTTCCTGGGAAAGACTGGAGGCAAGTTACTTCTATCTTTTGTTTGGTGTAAAGTTAAGAAGATATGTAAGGTGGGAGTTTTCTGCACTTGGTAAAATTCTTGGGTTGCCTTGGAAACATGATCAAAGATCTCATTGATTTACTAATGGCCCACTTTGCCCTATAACTAAAGCAAGATGAGCTTTTGGGGCATGCTTTGTTCTTGCCAGCAGCAATTACAGGACCCTTCTGACCCCGTATTTTCTTAATTCCACGTATTTTCTTAATTTCACACCGTTCCCACTCGGGACCTGAAATTACTAGCTGTGCTGGTTCGCAGCAAGTGCCCAGATATAAAAATAAATATAGTTACTCTATTATACCATTTCATTATGGAAATACCGCTCTTTTTGTTAATACATCATTATTATATTTATTATTAACACATCATTATATTATTTTTAGATAAACACACTCAAATAAAATGGATAGATTTCTCAAAAAGAAGTATCTGAAGAATACGATTCTGGAAGTGCACAAAAGTTAAGTGTAAATAAAATAGGACTTGAAGGCTGATGGGCAGAATTTAATTTATAGCATTTACCATCACTTAACACTGAACAATTTGATGGATTAGAAACCCATTCCTGGAAGCTTCAAGTGATTTTGGTTTAACATTAACAGAAGAAGAACTGGCAGCTATATCCACTGATAGTGGATTGATGATTAAACATAAGATTGTCTTTTGAAGCCTTTTGGGTTTCTATAAAAGAAGAATATGTGGCAATATCTAAAAAAGCTTTGAACATTTTACTACAATTTCCAACATCCTGTTTATGTGAATTAGGATTTTCTACCCTCAACACAATTAAGAGTAAAAAGAGAGGAATTCTTCAATGTACTGATGAGGAAATGAGAGTTTGCCTTTCAAATATATGCCCAAACATTGAAGAAATCGCTAGGACACATCAGGCTCATGTTTCTCATAAACACAAGAATGAAAAAACACATTTGCGCTGGGACCTGCCGAATTTATAAATCTTACTAAGAATGTATCTATATATATAAAAAGATAACTTTTTTTGTTGTTTTTAAATTTTTAACCCCTCTTTTTTATGAATTCTAAAAAGCATAACTCAAAAAATGTAACATAAAAGTTTTTTAATGTCAGAATAAATTTAATTTTGTCGTATTTATTTCATTTACCATAAAAGCACACTTGGAATTTATATTTTTTTCTTTAATATTTGACTTAATTATTATAACATATTTCTCAGAAATTTGTATATAGCACGCCTACAATTACTTGTAGGATTTTATTTTATTTTTTTAAATGTTTATTTATTGATTTCAGAGAGAGAGGAAGGGAGAGGGGGAGAGAGAGAGAGACAGACAGACAGGAACATCAATCTGTTCCTGTATGTGCCCAGACCAGGGATTGAACCGGCGACCTTTGTGCTTTGGGACGATGTTCCAACCAACCGAGCAACTGGCCAGGGCTGTAGGATTTTAAATGCACCCCAACTTAAAAAAGTTTGAGAACCACTGTATTATAGACTTCACATCCTTTAATGCAGTAAAACTTTTGATTTTTCAGCCTGACCAGGCAGTGGTGCAGTGGATAGAGCATCGACACAGGACACTGAGGTCCCAGGTTCGCAACCCCAAGGTAGGTTACTTGAACACAGGCTCAAATGCTTGAGTGCAGGGTCTCTGGCTTGAGCATGGAATCATAGACATGACCCCGTGGTCGCTAGCTTGAGCCCAAAAGTGGCTAGAGCCCCCCCCCCCCTCCCCGTCAAGGCACATATAAGAAAGCAATCAATAAACTAAGGTACTGCAACTCTGAGTTGATGCTTCTAATCTCTTTCCTTTCCCGTCTGACTTTTCCCTCCCCCTGCACTAAAACAAACAAAGAAACAAAACAAAAAAACCCTTTTGATCTTACAGCCTGAAAGGTAAAAAATGGTTATTTGCATTGTGATTTTACTTTTCATTTCTTGGAAGTGGCACATTTTAAAATTAAAAGCCATGTGTATTTCTTGTGATCTTGCTGTTCTTTCCCTTTGATCATTTCTATTGTCTTTCTGACTGATACACATGAGATCCATAAAAGGAATTAATTCTTTATAGTCATTTGTGCTGAAAATAGAAAATACTTTTCCCTCTTTGTCTTTTTACCTTTCACAGTATGTTTAGTAACTTTATTATGTAATCATATTTACTAATCTTTTCTATTATAGCTCCTGGATTTTTAAAAATCTTGCTCAGGGCCTGACTTGTGGTGGCACAGTGGATAAAGTGTTGACCTGGGGCGCTGAGGTTGCTGGTTGTTCGAAGCCCTGGGCTTGCCTGGCTGGTCAAGGCACATATGGGAGTTGATGCTTCCTGTTCCTCCCCTGCCCTTCTCCCCCACCCCCACCTCTCTAAAATAAATAAATAAATAAAAAAATCTTGCTTAGGAAACCATCACTCTGAAATTATAAAAACTATTATCCCATTTCCTTTTAGTACTTTTAATAAGGTTTTGTTCTTTACACTAAAATTCTTTTTTTTTAAAAATTTTTCTGAAGCTGGAAACGGAGATGCAGTCAGACAGACTCCCGCATGTGCCTGAACGGGATCCACCCGGCACGCCCACCAGGGGGCGATGCTCTGCCCATCTGGGGCGTTGCTCTGTTGCAACCAGAGCCATTCTAGCGCCTGAGGCGGAGGCCATGGAGCCATCCTCAGCGCCCGGGCCAACTTTGCTCCAATGGAGGCTTGGCTGTGGGAGGAGAAGAGAGAGACAGAGAGGAGAGGGGGAGGGGTGGAGAAGCAGATGGACGCTTCTCCTGTGTGCCCTGGCAGGGAATCGAACCCGGGACTCCTGCACACCAGGCCGACGCTCTACCACTGAGCCAACCGACCAGGGCCTACACTAAAATTCTTGAATCTACCTGAAATTTATTATGTTCTAAATAGTGAGAAAACAATCCACCTTCATCATAAGAACTAAACAATTTCTCATTTGTTTAAATAAAACTGAGTGTTATTTTACAAATACATACTCTTTAATTTCAATAAGAATTTTACACTCAGCTTGCCCTAAACTTAGATATCCAAGAAATAATTATCACAAAATGGCGGTAGTATAATTTAATTAACATGTTCATTTTACTTAAATCTATCATTAGCTGCCTTTATGGTAATGTAGTTTTGAACTTAGCAGTGCTCAACCACAAGCAGTTCTAAAGGCATTTCCTGTAAACACTGTACCACTACATGATGGCTCACAACCGAGTTAAAAAGCCTAGATTTCCAGGATGTCTAAGGTAAGACTCTTACGGCCATATGAGAAATGATATTCTTGTACAGACTGAACAATTCCACTGAGAAATAGGTATATCTTTAATAGGCCAAACAGGAGCTAGATAAAAGTACTACATAATAAACCGAGGGCCACAGATGTCTCCAACTAATTTTCTCATTTGGAAGAAAACATAAACTTTATTTCCTCTAAAAAGTCTAGGAAAGCATTATACTAAGTGAAATAAGTCAGATAAAGCTAAGAACTACATCATTTGTTACATATGTGGGATTAATAATGAGATTCATGGACATAGATAAAAGTGAAGCAGTTACCAGGGAGAGGGGGAGGGGAGTAAGGAGGGACAAATACACCGGGACGAAAAATGATTTGACTTTGGGTGATGGGCACACATCATAACCAACAGTGCAAATGCTACAGAAATTTTTACCTGTACGTAATACCACTCCATTAAATTTAATTTTCTAAATAAAATTATTTTAGCCTGACCAGGCGGTGGCGCAGTGGATAGAGCATCAGACTGGGATGCAGAGGACCCAGGTTCGAGACCCCAAGGTCACCAGCTTGAGCGCGGGCTCATCTGGTTTGAGCAAAAAGCTCACCAGCTTGAACCCAAGGTCACTGGCTCCAGCAAGGGGCTACTCAGTCTGCTGAAGGCCCACGGTCAAGGCACATGAGAAAGCAATCAATGAACAACTAAGGTGTTGCAATGCGCAATGAAAAACTAATGATAGATGCTTCTCATCTCTCTCCATTCCTGTCTGTCCCCGTCTATCCCTCTTTCTGACTCACTCTCTCTGTAAAAAAAATAAATAAATAAAAAATTTAAAGGCCCTGGCTGTTTGGCTCAGTGGTAGAGTGTCCGCTGATGTGTGGATGTCCCGGGTTCAATTCCTAGTCAGGGCACATAGGAGAAGTGATCATCTGCTTCTCTATCCCTCCTCCTCCCTCTTCTCTCTCTCTTTTCCCTTCCTGCAGTCATGCTGAATTGGTTCGAGTGCATAGATAGCGTGGGCACTGAGGATGGTTCCATGGAGCCTCTACACCTCAGTCGCTGAAGATAGCTTGGTGGCGAGCATGACCCCAGATGGACAGAGCATCCGTCCCAGATGGGCTGGGGGGGGGGGTGCCAGGTGGATCCTGGTCAGGGCCCATGTGGGAGTCTATCTCCCCTCCTCTCACTCAAAAAAAGAAGAAAAAGAAAAAAGTCAGAAAAGAAAGATCTAGGTGTTCTCATTTTTATTATTATTTTTTAAGCAAAGGGGAGAAAGAGAGAGGGAGACACAGGGAGACAGGAAGGGAAAGAGATGAGAAGCATCACTGGTAGTTACAGCACTTTAGTTGTTCATTGATTGCTTTCTCATCTGTGCCTTGACTGGGGGTGGGGTGAGGGGTTGACTCTAGCTGAGCTAGTGATCTCTTGCTCAAGGCAGCGACCATGGAGTCATGTCTGTTATCCTACACTCAAGCCAGGGACCCCGCGCTCAAACTGGGGAGCCCACGCTCAAGCTAGATGAGCCTGCACTCAAGCCGGCGACTGTTGTAAGGTACCAAAAAGCTGAAAATTGATAGTGATATCCTGGGAGGAAAGGTCAGGCTTTCCTATCAGGCTTTCCCGTCCCATCTCTCCTTTAGGGAGGGGAGGGAGAAGAATGTAGAAGTTTCTGGCTTGCAAGAACAATGGGTCATTCAGTTTTAAATCTAAAATAAAGGTTAACCTAGAAACTTCTCTTTCAATAGGAGGCAGAATTTACATACCACCTTGCGTTGACTGTAGTTCCTCACCCTCCCTGGAATCTTGAGGGTAAAATACCTCTAGGCTAGTGAGGGAAGATGAACCCTAAACGATTTGTAAACATCTTTAGCCCTGTTACCTTGAGAGCCTTAATGTTTCTGAGTATCCCCTAAACAAATGTTGTCAGCTCATGCCATGACGTCATGCTCTTCCCTGCCTGTGTGTAATCAAGGGTATATAAGCAGCCCCTGAACTATTTTTGGGGCTCGCACACAATTTGGGTCTGTTGCCATGCATCAGCCATATGTGGTTGGCATATTTAATAAATCTCCTCCTCTAATAAAACTTTTCAAAACTTATTTGGACTACGTGCCTCTACAAAAACCCGCGGAATTGTGAATTGGGTACTTTACAACACGACCTCAGAGCTTCAAACCTGGGTCCTCAGTGTCCCAGATCAACACTCTAGAGCAGGGGTCCCCAAACTATGGCCCGCGGGCCACATGCGGCCCCCTGAGGCCATTTATCCGGCCCCCCTGCGCTTCCGGAAGGGGCACCTCTTTCATTGGTGGTCAGTGAGAGGAGCACATTGACCATCTCATTAGCCAAAAGCAGGTCCATAGTTCCCATTGAAATACTGATCAGTTTGTTGATTTAAATTTACTTGTTCTTTATTTTAAATATTGTATTTGTTCTTGTTTTTTTTTTTTTTTTTTTTTACTTTAAAATAAGATATGTGCAGTATGCATAGGGATTTGTTCATAGTTTTTTTTATAGTCTGGCCCTCCAACGGTCTGAGGGACAGTGAACTGCCCGTGTAAAAAGTTTGGGGACCCCTGCTCTAGAGCCTGCCTGGTCAGGCTCTAGGCGTTCTTAATAAAAGTTAAAAAAAATTCTGAGTAGTTGAAGAAATAATGTTGAAGATATAGTACATTTCATAGGGGGGGGGGGGGGAGTACAGAGCACTAGTTGTCACAGAACCACACAGCACAAGGACCTAACTAATCCTATCTAAGAAGCCAGGACAGGTCTACTGGAGGAAGTTTTTATACTGAATCTAAAGAATGAGAAGGCTAGACAAGCAAAGGAGGTCACTGGCCCCAGGATTTGAAAGGCGAGTAGATTGTGTTCTGCTTGTCTGTGACTAATGTTTCTACCTTTACAAGGCAGCAGACTTGAAAACCAGGCAAGGCATTTCTTCTATAGTGGTCCTCCAAATTGATTTTTGTCATATACATGGCTCACTTATAAAGAAGACAGTATTAGAATTAAAATCAGTATTAAAGTTAAGGAAAAGACCAATCAAATCTATAACCCAGATCATAAAATACTGAATTACAAGCAAAAGTATCTTGAAATTTCTTTATATGAACACATATTTACTAAACAAAGAAGGCAAAATGTTCAGAAGCAAAGTTCAGCTGTTAATTTAAAAATACGAACCATTTTAACTATACAGGCAAGTTGCTTTTACAAATTGTATAAAGATAAAAGGTGATCTTTCATCTTCATATGTCAATGAGATGAAGTCCCAATATTAGAGACCTCACAAACTAAACAAGATAATTTCTGACCACTTACAAATAGTCCCTGACTTACAATGGTCCAACATGATTTTTTTTTACTTTATAATCGTGAGAAAGAAATATGCTTTTAGTAGAAACTCCACTTCAAAATTTGAATTTTGATGTTTTCCCGGGCTAGCAATATGTGCATGTCATTCTTCCGTGATGCTGGCCCGTGGCAGCAAGATGCTTTTGCCCAGCTACAGGCTGATGTAAGTGTGCTGAGCAAGTTTAAGGTAGGCTAAGCTGATACGATGTTTGGTAAATTAGGTGTATTAAATACATTTTCAACTTATAATGGGTTTGTTGGGGTGTAAGCCCCTTTGTAAGTCAAGGAATATCTGTATAAAACCTTTTCTAGTTGGTAATATTTTGATTACATAAGAGTACTTAGTGGAAGGCTGATGTTCCAAATAAAACAATACCTTAAAAATAAGAAAAGCTATGTAAAGCCGGTTTCCTTAATAGCGTGCTGTTAAGTTATTAAGTATAATAGTAAGCTATAGATTTCAGAATGTGTACCTGGGATAGTAGTACTACAGTAATCTTTTTAAGGCTATGTTTTTAACCTAGTTCTATAACTTAGGGCAAACACATATTCTAAGATTCAACTGATCTCTGAAATAAAAGCTATATATTAACATAAGGTTACTTCCAAATCTAAAAATCTATGACTATTTGTATTTCATTAAGTACATGCCACTTGGATTTCTCTGAATTTTAGCTACTAAGTGAATCAGGAAACATGTACAGTAAATAAAAAATGCCTCAGTCCCATTGACATGCAGAAAAGGGACACACACACACAGGATTTCTTTTCTTTTTTTTTTTTTCTGTATTTTTCTGAAGCTGGAAACAGGGAGGCAGTCAGACAGACTCCCGCATGCGCCCGACTGGGATCCACCCGGCACGCCCACCAGGGGGTGATGCTCTGCCCATCCGGGGCTTCGCTCTGTCGTGACCAGAGCCACTCTAGTGCCTGGGGCAGAGGCCAAGGAGCCATCCCCAGCACCCGGTTTCAAGTGGAAAATTCCATCATACAGATTGTCATTCTTATATTCAATACCCAATTTCATCACTTGTTCATGTCAGTTCTTTGAAATGTTTCTGCCGTGAACAATGACATGTACTTTTGTAACAGAAGTGAAAAGATGTAGACATTACACAAATTAGTTCAATGGTTACTTTAAAAGTAGAAAACAATAAAACTTCAGTTGACAACTTAGAGAATTTTATACATTATGAAGTGTTCTCTATTTTTTCCATGGTCTGAAATTTCTCACTCACGAAAACAGATTCATTTCAAAACATTTTATCTTTATTGGCTTGAAACAGAAGGGTTTTTTAGACAAAACTGTGCCAGGAGAATAAAACAAATGGTTTTCCAAATTAGAGCAGAAATCTTCCTGAAATGTCAGTGTGATAACTAAGATATGGACGGTGGTTTGGGCCGTTTTGCATCAGATGGTCCCTCTGAGTTAGTTCTGTTATCAATGTTACTTTCATCTTCTGCATCATCTTCATCATCACCTTTTAAAATAAATATTTGCTGTATGACAATACATTCACTGGTTGAAAGAAATATAATTAAAATGGTTGACAACGAGGCCATCTCCCCACTGGATTAATAAAACCATGCATATTCCAGATGTGAAGTATGTACTATTAAAAATATTTCAGGCCCTAGCCGCTTTGCTCAGAGGTAGAGCATCAGCCTGGCGTGCAGAAGTTCTGGGTTCGATTCCTGGCCAGGGCACACAGGAGAAGCGCCCATCTGCTTCTCCACCCCTCCCCCTCTGCTTCCTGTCTATATCTCTCTTCCCCTCCCTCAGCCAAGGCTCCACTGGAGCAAAGTTGGCCCAGGCGTTGGGGATGGCTCCATGGCTTCTGCTTCAGGCGCTGGAGTGGCTCTGGTTACAACAGAGCAACGCTCCAGATGGGCAGAGCATCGCCCCCTGGTGGGCGTGCCGGGTGGATCCCGGTCGGGCGCATGCGGGAGTCTGTCTGACTGCCTCCCTATTTCCAACTTCAGAAAAATACAAAAAAAAAAAAAAATCAGTAATTTTGGTGTTTAAAACCTTTCCTTTCTACCGCTTTCTTTGAAGCTCTAATTCATATAACCATAAAATTGACTCTTTTAAAGTATATATCTTACTGATTTTTAGTATACTCACAAGGTTGTGCAATTACCACCATCTAATTCTGTAACACATTCATCATCCTGGAAAGAAACCCCATCTCCATTAGGTCACTTCTTATTCCTCTCTGGCCGTGGCAACCACCAATCTACTTTTTTTTTTCTCTTTTATTGGGGTGACAATGGTTAATAAGATCCTCTACTTTCTAGATTTGTCTATTCTGGACAATTCATATAAATGGAATCGTACAATATGTGGCCGTGTGAATCCGCTTCTTTCACTTAGCGAGCTTTCAAGGTTCATTGATGCTGCAGCATGTATCTGGTCTTCATTCTTTTATTGCTGAACAGTATTCCACTATATGGATATACCAGTTTGTTATCCACTCATCAGTTGTTGCCTTTATGTTGTTTCCACTTTTTAACTATTATATATGATGATGCTCTGAACATTACTGTCTAAATTTTTGTGTGAACATATGTCTCCAATTCTCTTGGGAGAACTGAAAGTGGAAATGCTGGGTCAGATGGGACGTTTATGTTTAACTTTATGAGAAATTGCCACACTCTTTTCCAAAGAAGGCATGTCATTTTACCTTTGTGTGTGTGTGTGTGTGTGTGTGTGTCTGTGTAAGAAGATGAGGAAGGAGAGGGAGACACACACAGGAAGCAGGAAGGGAGAGAAATGAGAAGCATTGATTTGCAGTTGCGTCACTTCAGTTGTTCACTGATTGTACGTGCCTTGACTGGGGGGGGGGGGGGTGTCTCAGGCTTAGCCAGTGACCATGGCTCAACATGATCCCATGCTTAAGCCGTACAATCAGTGCTTAAGCTGGAGAGCCCACACTCAAGCCAGCGACCTCAGGGTTTCGAAGTTGGACCTGTGTCCCAGGTCAATGCTCTGTCTACTGTGCCACACTGGTCATGTACCATTTTACATTTTCACCAGCAATGGATGAGGGTTCCAATTTCTTCATATTCTAGCCAACATTTATTACTGTTCTTTTTTATTTTATTTTATTTTTTGTATTTTTCTGAAGCTGGAAACGGGGAGAGACAGTCAGACAGACTCCCGCATGCGCCCGACCGGGATCCACCCGGCACGCCCACCAGGGGGCGACGCTCTGCCCCTCCGGGGCGTCGCTCGTTGCGACCAGAGCCACTCTAGTGCCTGGGGCAGAGGCCAAGGAGCCATCCCCAGCGCCCGGGCCATCTTTGCTCCAATGGAGCCTTGGCTGCGGGAGGGGAAGAGAGAGACAGAGAGAAAGGAGAGGGGGAGGGGTGGAGAAGTAGATGGGCGCTTCTCCTGTGTGCCCTGGCCGGGAATCGTACCCGGGACTTCCACACGCCAGGCCAACGCTCTACCACTGAGCCAACCGGCCAGGGCCTATTACTGTTCTTTTTTATTACAGCTATCCCAGTGGGCACTTAGTGGTATTTCATTGTGATTTTGATTTGCATTTCTCTAATGGCCAGTGATGGTGAGCATCTTTTCATGTGCTTATTGGCTCCACATCTTTTTTATTTATTTACCTATTTATTGTATTTTTTTTCTCAAGTGAGAAGCTGGGAGGCAGAGAGACAGCCTCCTGCATGTGTTTGAGCGGGATCCACCCAGCAAGCCTACCAGGGGGCAAGATGCTCTGCCCATCTGGGGAGTTGCTACGTTGCAACCAGAGCCATTCTTGCACCTGAGGCGGGCCATGGAGTCATCCTCAGCGTCTGGGCCAACTTCACTCCACTGAAGCCTTGGCTGCCTAGTGTGCCCTGACCAGGAATCGAACCTGGGACATCCACATGCCGGGCCGATGCGCTACCACTGAGCCAATTGGCCAGGGCTAGCTCCACATATCTTATTTGGAGAACTATCTATTCAATCTATTCAACTCCTTTGTATATTTGGTAATTAGATTATTTGTATTTTTAGTGTTAAGTTCTATCACTTTTCTTTAATATTTATAATTTTTTACTTTGTATTTGTTTGTTGAGATATAATTCATATAACATAAAACTCACCACTTTATCTCTATCACTTTTAACAAAGACAGTTCAAACCTAAGCTTTACAGGGATTTCATTAAGCAAATACAAAAACATGTCCACCTAATACAAAGATATTACAGACCCAACATTAATAGAGCAGGTGGTAGTTATTTTTCCAATAATGATATTTTTAAAAATGGCCATAAATATACTCTTGTCCTTATGTTAATGATAACATTTAGCACGGGTTAGTGAGGTACTTTCGGAGCCACAAAACAGACCTTCACTCTCAATATATGTGACAAGGAAACAAATCTGTTATCTGAATTCATTATTTGGAACTATCAAGATGTAATCGAGATGGAAAAGAAAGAAAAAGAAAGTACAGTGTATAAGCTACTCTACAGAGGAGTTTAACCCTGACTTCACTATTTAGTTCTTGGGTTCTTCAGTTTGGGGCAGTCAAAATGCACCTACCGCCCTGGCTGGTTGGCTCAATGGGAGAGCGTCAGCCTGGCGTGTGAATGTCCCGGATTCGATTCCCCGCCAGGGCACACAGGAGAAGCGCCCATCTGCTTCTCCACCCCTCCCCCTCTCCTTCCTCTCTGTCTCTCTCTTCCTCTCCTGCAGCCAAGGCTCCGTTGGAGCAAAGTTGGCCCAGGCGGTAAGGATGGCTTCATGGCCTCTGCCTCAGGCGCTAGAGGGGCTCCAGCCGCAGCAGGGGAGCAACGCCCCAGATGGGGAGAGCATTGCCCCCTGGTGGGCGTGTGGGGTGGATAGCGGTCAGGCGCATGTGGGAGTCTGTCTGACTGCCTCCTTGTTTCTAACTTCCGAGAAATTAAAAAAAAAAAAAAAAAGGCCACTGCCAGGTGAAACTGCTAATTACCTTCCTGCTTGGGAAAGGGCTTTGTTATGCTAATGTGTGCTGGAGGAGGGGTTTTAGCGCCAAAAAGTTTTAAGAGGAGGAGACGACGTTTTTTGCGAGTTGTTGAAGGAGAAGCCAGTTTGTGCAGAGGAAAGGAGTTGGTGAACCAGAGGGGAGTGAGTTGGTGGGGGCCTTTGACTCTAGAAAAACCTGGATGTGTTAGTAGCTTTGTGAACACTGAATGAGTGGGTTTTGGTTCCGTGTGTTTTTACTCGCCTGCCCCGTGCGAGGCTAGAATAAAAGAAACAGCCCACCAGTTTTCGGCTCCCTTGTTTCTCTACTGTTCGAATCTAATGCGAACCTGCACCCTGCATGGCGGCCGTCACGGCCGCCAACTAATGGCCTTATTCAGTCGCAATCTGCTTAATTCTTCTCCAGAGCTCGGCCCAGTGCCTCGCACGGAGTAGGTGTTCGGCACGTGGTGTTCCACACCCCCCCCCCCCACGTGATATAAATGAAAAGAAATACAGTTGTGAAAACGCCGGGTAGAAGCTGCCCAAATTCCGCCCAGATATGGCAGAAGGTGTCAACATTTTCAGGTGGAAATGTTCCTCCCCTGAGGCTCACTTTCTTCAAGTCCGCTACCTGGGGCGCCCCTTCCCTGCCCTCCACCGTCTCAGAGCTCACCGTCCAAGGCCTCGTCCGTTGCCACCGCCACTCCGCCCTGCGCTCCCTGCTGTACTTGGGGGCTAAAGAGCTCGGCCACCAGATCCCTCATCTGGGCCACGCCCGCCAGTAAACCCTCGTAAGGGTCCGCGTCGCGCGGCGCATCACAAAGCACTCGCAGCTGCTGCGTCTGCCCGTCCAGCCCGACGTACTCTGCTAAAACCTCCATGGCAACCACGGAGCTTCCAGAACGCGCCACAGGGAAGTATCACCCGGATGCGGAAACCAACCCGCCGCGGGCGCCGGCGGGAGAAGCGAGAGGAGTGACTTCCGTTTATCGGAAGTCGCTCCTCCCCCTTCCTTCGCTTCCTTCCTTTGGGATTGGTTCCTGGCGCTCAGGATCCGCCTCCTCGGGCCACGCCTCTCGTGGCCGCTTTTCCCGCCTCCTCCGGGGTAAAGCTGTGGTCCGGTGACAGTTGAGGATGGCAGGAGCCGAACCCGTCGTGTCGCTGGTGGACGTACTTGAGGAGGACGAAGAGCTGGAGAATGAGGCGTGCGCCGTCCTGGGCGGCAGCGACTCCGAAAAGTGTTCCTACTCGCAGGTGGGCGCGCGGCGGGGCCTCGGCTCCTTCGGACTCCCGCGGAACCTTCTGCTCCCCGCCGGACCGGCTCTATTCCCGCCTGCCGGGGCCGCCTTGGGACGCAGGCTTCCCCATACCAGGCCCAGCTGCCCTTCCACCCTCAGCCTCCTGCGCCCTTTCCTCCTCCGGCCGCTCAGATTCTCCAGGCTTTGGCTCCGGAGCAGCCGCTCTTGTCTTCCTCTCCTGTGTGTTCTCGGTGCCTCGCCGTTTTCACGAAGCCATCCCGGTGACCTCTCGGCTCCAGACATCTTTGTCCCTACTTTCCCCCTCCTAAGAGTATTTATTGGGAGACGAGCGGGAAGAGTCAAAGCAAAATTAAAGGGCAGAGCCCTGGATTTGGAAACCTCCCCGAATGGGCCGGGCTCCCTGACAGCCAGGTCGTCTGCAGGTTGGGGGAGCGGGTAGTATTTTGGAGAGACGAGTGCCAGGTCGTTCCGCAGTCTGCCCCGCACGGGGACCGGAACAGCAGGTGGCCCAGGCAGAGCGCGGGGAGGAAGGGAGAGAAGGATCTGTTTGAAGAGGAGATTTGGCATTTGGAAGACTTGTGAACAAGGATTTGAGGGGGGGGTGATGTAGTGTTGGGTGACTCATATATTTCTAGGTACGAAAACGGCTTGAGGCGGGTACAAGAAAACTAACAAGGGATGAGAATTGGTAGGATGAAGGTTGCCTTCCAGGGCAGTGGAATGGAACACTGGGGAAACGAGGAGAAAGCCTGGGGGTCTTTGTGGTGTGGACTGAGGTGGTTCTCGTTGACCAGTTGAGTTTACACTGCAGAGTGGTTAGGTTTTTACATACATCTGGTATCCAGAGATAGTCCCAGATGTTGGTATTTTAAAACCTTTGGTTACCACTAGAATAACTTTTACTCTGCTTTCCTTTTTTTTTTTTTTTTTTTTTTTTTAATTTTTTTTACAGAGAAGAGAGAGTCAGAGAGAGGGATAGACAGGGACAGACAGGACGGAGAGAGATGAGAAGCATCAATCATTAGTTTTTTGTTGCGCATTGCAACACCTTAGTTCATTGATTGCTTTCTCATATGTGCCTTGACCGTGGGCCTTCAGCAGACTGAGTAACCCCTTGCTCGAGCCAGCGACCTTGGGTCCAAGTTGGTGAGCTTTTTGCTCAAACCAGATGAGCCCACGCTCAAGTTGGCGACCTCGGGGTCTCGAACCTGGGTCTTCAGCATCCCAGTCCGACGTTCTATCCACTGCGCCACTGCCTGGTTTTCTTTTTTTTAAAAAATAACTCTGTAAGCTATTTTTTAAATGTGAGCTTTATAAAACAGACTCACTTAAATGTTTCCTTTTATTATAAAATATATGGAAAAGTGCACAAATCACGTGTAGGGCTGGAAAACAAACACTTGCAGGCAAGTACCTAGCGCCCAGATCAAGATACGGAACATGACTGGCTCCAGAGCTCCCCGCGTCTCCTTCCTTTCTAGAGGAGGGTAACCATCAAGGTTTGCTTTATCTTCAACTTTATTAAAAAAAGATTTTATTTATTGATTTTACAGAGAGAGGAGGGCGTGGGGGAGTGAGAAGTATCACTCATAGTTGCTTCACCTTAGTTGTTCATTGATTGCTTGTCATATGTGCCTTGACCCGGCAAGCCCAGAGTTTCAAACCGGGGCCCCCAGCCTCCAGGTCGAGGGTTTACCCACTGCACTGCCACAGGCCAGGCTCTTCAACTTTTTATTTCGAGACATTTTTAATCTACAAATAAGTTGAAAGAATAATATTATGAATATTTGTGTATCTCTTGCATATATTCAGTTTTTAACATTTTATATTTGTCTTTCTCCTTGATAATATATATATTTTTTCTTTTTTGTTTAGTGATGAACCATTTGAAAATAAATTGCAAAGTTGGGCTGGTGAACACACAATGCCATATAGAGATGATGTAGAATTGGGCATCTGAAACCTGTATAATTTCACTAAACAATGCCACCCCAATACATTCAATAATTTTTTTTAAATATAAAGAAAGATAAATAAATTGCACATATCACCACACTACACCTCTAAATGTTTCAGCATACATCTCAAAAAAATCAAAGGGATTTTTTTTAATGCATTGATTTTTCTCTTTTGTGGAATCACAAGCATTTTCCCAAATTAAATGGTGGCTATTACTTAAATAAACCTATACACACTCTCCTAACATTTTCATGTGTTAAAATGATTAAGTAGACCAGCTTATTCACAGCTGATTGAAAATATTAAACTTCTTGCCTGACCAGGTGGTGGCGCAGTGGATGGAGGGTTGGACTGGGATGTGGAGGACCCAGGTTTGATACCCTGAGGTCGCCAGCTTGAGTGTGGGCTTGTCTGGTTTGGGCGAAGCTCACCAGCTTGAACCCAAGGTCACTGGCTCGAGCAACGGGTTACTCGGTCTGCTGAAGGCCCACGGTCAGGGCACATATGAGAAACCAATCAATGAACTACTAAGGTGTCACAACGGAAGTCTGATGATTGATGCTTCTCATCTCTCTCTATTCCTGTCTATCTGTCCCTATCTATCCCTCTCTCTGACTCTCAGTCTCTATAAAAAAAAAAAAAAGAAAATATTAAACTTCCTATCACTTAAGAGAAAACTGAAAACAAGCACTAGAAAAAGTACATATATAGTGATAGGAAACATGCAGCAATGTTTAGCACTCTGTTGTGTAAGTTTTTTTATTAAACTTAGTGCTTTTTACAGGAAGATCGGGGTCACATAATCTGATTTCATTTATTTCTTAGCTCTCAGTATGGTTATTAGGTAACTATGCTATATTTCATTCTCTTTTTCAATTTTGGGGCTTTTAGGGCTCAGTGAAGAGACAGGCACTGTATGCCTGTAGTACCTGCACCCCAGAGGGAGAAGAACCAGCAGGAATTTGCCTAGCTTGCAGTTATGAATGTCACGGAAGTCATAAACTATTTGAGCTATACACAAAAAGGTAAAGACAAGTCAGAGATTGGTACTAAATGCTTTTTAAATGGTTAGATTCTTTCCCAGCTACACTTTTTCCCTAGTCTTTCTTTTCCATTCAAAATAGCTTTGCACTGGTAAAATTTATTATGGTTTTATAGAACTCAAGATAATAGTTTTTCAAGAGGGCCTTTTGAAATATAATTATGGTACAAACTCAGACTACTCATTCTTCTCTGTCATTAATTTACTTGTGTCTCTGAGTATTATATAGATATTTGTCTTTGCATGTTAATTTCCAGAATTTTTAAATCTTATGTGAGTGGAGAAATTCTGAGTTGGATACATGAGCAGCACCGAAGGCCACTTTTTAGATCCTAGAAATGATTTGGAAGAGGCTATAATATGAACTTTAAAAAGTCATTAGATTTAAAAGAAAAATTAAAATTGGCTCTGTCTCCTTTGTTTCAGAAATTTTCGTTGTGATTGTGGAAACAGCAAGTTTAAAAATTTGGAATGCAAATTATTTCCTGTAAGTAAACACTGTAACTATAAACATATTGA
Source organism: Saccopteryx leptura (assembly GCF_036850995.1). Taxonomy (NCBI): domain Eukaryota; kingdom Metazoa; phylum Chordata; class Mammalia; order Chiroptera; family Emballonuridae; genus Saccopteryx; species Saccopteryx leptura. Next base: position 11,269,323 of record NC_089508.1, on the reverse strand, counting down.
AAATAGCTGAGATTGCCTGACCTGTGGTGGCGCAGTGGATAAAGCGTCGACCTGGAAATGCTGAGGTCGCTGGTTCGAAACCCTGGGCTTGCCTGGTCAAGGCACATATGGGAGTTGATGCTTCCAGCTCCTCCCTCCTTCTCTCTCTGTCTCTCCTCTCTCTCTCTATCTCTCCCTCTCCTCTCTAAAATGAATAAATAAAAATAAAAACTAGGTTAAGTTTTAAAAAAAAAAAAAAAAAAAAAAGAAAATAGCTGAGATTGATATTTGACAGAGTAGATAAAATCCAGATATTTTCTAAAAAGGAAGTTCTTATACTATTTGCAAATGGACAGATCAATGTTATATTTAAAAAAATTTTTTTAAGACTTTATTCATTTTAGAGAGAGAGAGAGAGAGAGAGAAGGGGGAGTAGCAGCAATGTGCCTTGACCGGGCAAGCCCAGGGTTTCGAACCAGTGACCTCAGCGTTTCCAGGTTGATGCTTTATCCACTGCCACCACAGGTCCAGATCGATGTTAGACTCCATTTTTATTATCCTGTTGGAGAACTAAGTACCTGTTTAGAGTGTACAGTATAGATTGTGATGAATATGAAAGGGTTGGGGAAGTGTTCTTTGCAGTGATTCAGGTTTAATTATGTTGGTTGTGCTCAAGCTCTAAGGCTTTTCTTTCTTTTTCTTTTTTCATGCTCTTCAGGCTTTTAAAGCAAAGGGTTTGATGCTAAAAACTGGATAAATATAACCTGTAATGAGTATGGGCTAGATGCACGCAAGAGTTCTTCATTGCATTTTGGCTAACGAAAACTATGCTTATACAATAACTTTTAGTGAAATAATAGAAATGAAAGAAAAAGGGTTTGTTTTTTGTTTTTGTTTTGTTTGTTTTAATTCATTGAGGGGAGGGGAGGCAGACTCTTGCATGCACCCCTACTGGGATCCACCCAGCAAGCCCACTAGTGGGAGATACTTTCCCATCTGGAGTATTACTCCATTGCTCAGCAAACAAGCTATTCTTAGTGTCTGAGGCAGAGGCCATGAAGCCATCCTCAGTGCTGGGGCCAACTCGCCCCAATCAAGCCATGGCTATAGGGGGAGAAGACAGAGAGAGAGAGAGAGAGAAAGAGAAATGAGAGGAGAAGAGGTGGAGAAGCAGATGGGCACTTCTCCTGTGTGTCCTGACCAGTAATCAAACCCAGGACATACACACACCAAGCCGATACTCGACCGCTGAGCTAACTGGCCAGGGCCATGAAAAGGGATTTTTATATTGTTCAGTCATAATGGCTAAAACTGTTATGCTTTTCCCTCCTTTAAAGATTATTTTTAGACAAATTTCTTGGGTTTTTTTTGTACCTTCTTGTAACCTGGGGATTTTGGCTATTATAGTTCGCTATTAAGAACTTGGAAACTCTAGGCCAGTGTCAGTTTACACAGGTTGATAATTAATACTTATGATTAATTTTCATTACTATTTTATTAAATGGGTATATTCAGTTTCCCCCAGTTGCTACAAAGAAGGTACAAAAAGCCTGACCAGGCGGTGGCACAGTGGATAGAGCGTTGGACTGGGATGTGGAGGACCCAGATTTGAGACCCCGAGGTCGCCAGCTTGAGCGTGGGTTCATCTGGTTTGAAGAAGTCTCACCAGCTTGAGCCCAAGGTCGCTGGCTTGAGCAAGAGGTCACTCGGTCTGCTGTAGCCCCCCTGTCAAGGCACATATGAGAAATCAGTCAATGAACAACTAAGGAGCTGCAACGAGGAATTGATGTTTCTCATCTCTCTCCCTTCCTGTCTGTCTGTTCCTCTCTCTGACTCTCTCTGTCTCTGCCACAAAAAAAAGGTACAAAAAATGATTTTTCTTTTTTCCCTGTATCCTGAATTCTTTTTCTTTGTGTATTTAATGCAGAAATTTATTGAATGCAGAAATGTTGTGATGCATGAAATTACGTTTAAAATTAGAACAAATTATATTGAAATTAATATCTTTCAGGATAAAGCAAAGATAAATTCCAGCAATAAGTATAATGACAACTTTTTTGGATTGTACTGCATTTGCAAGAGACCTTATCCTGATCCTGAAGATGAGGTAAGAGAATTGGGGGCTAACTCCTGGGACTGTGTCACTGCTAGCCTTCGCTTCTCAGTCTCTTGCCATATCTGGGCCCCTGTAGCGGTTTGTGGGAATTTGGGGATTGTGAAAGGATTATAGATTTATCCCTTCTGAAGAATCTGGGCTCGCTCTATCATTGGTACAGAGCCCAGCTGTTCTCATTCATACATCACGAGAACGCAATGCTGCCTCAGACTTTCCCGAGACCTGACCTTACTCCTTCCTGTCTGTCTTAGCCTGCCAGCGCTGCTGCCCCAATCACTTCCTCAAAAATGACTTCAAGTTCTTGCTTTCCTGGAAGGAAATAAATAGCGTGTACAGACGATTCTCTTAAAATTTTATTTTATTTTATTTTATTATTTTTTTTTTGTATTTTTCTGAAGTTGGAAACGGGGAGGCAGTCCCACATGAGCCCGACCGGGATCCACCCGGCATGCCCACCAGGGGGCGCTGCTCTGCCACAATCAGAGCCACTCTAGCGCCTGAGGCAGAGGCCATGTCGCCATCCTCAGCACCCGGGCAAACTTTGCTCCACTAGAGCCTTGGCTGCGGGAGGGGAAGAGAGAGAAAGAGAGGAAGGAGAGGGGGAGGGATGGAGAAGCAGATGGGCGCTTCTCCTGTGTGCCCTGGCGGGGAATCGAACCCGGGACTCCTGCATGCTAGGCCGACGCTCTACCACTGAGTCAACCGGCCAGGGCCCCTTTTAAAATTTTTGATTAGAAATATAGACAGAATTTAGAATAGTTCTCCCTCACTCCTGTACCTTTCTTCCGGTCATAACCACTTTTGACATTTTTTTAGTGTTTTTTCGTTTTATGTGCACATATAAGTGAGTGAATGTATGTTTCAGTATATAGTTCCCTGTTTTGAAATTTTTATTGATTTTAGAGAGATGAAGGGTTAGAGGGGAGAGAGAGAGAAAAATATCGATTTATTGTTCCACGTGTCCGTGCATTTATTGTTTGACTCTTGTTTGTGCCCTGACCGGGGATTGAACCTACAACCTTGGCATGTCAGGACGATGCTCTAACCAACTGAGCTACCTGGCCAGGGCTTAGTTTCCTTTTCACAAAAGTGGAAATTCTATACATTCACTTCTGCAACTTGCTTTTCTCACTCATCAGTATATCTTTGACAAGCCATATGTTAGTTACCTAATATTCTATAGCAGAATGGGTTTTTTTTTCAGTATTATATAGAAAGCTGCAGTGAACACCCTTATACAGTAATATAACTGAGTAAACTGCAGGATTTATGTAGAACAGATATCTAGAGGTAGAATTGATGGGTCCAACAATATTTGTATTTAAAATTGTGATCCTGTCTGAAAAGGGTTCAGCCATCAGCATGTGATATTGTTTTCTCCCCAACACTGTTGTCATCCCTGCACATTATAAGTTTTTTTAAATTTTGCCATTCTTATGGATGGAGAACAATAATTTAAATTTTTTTCCTTTCCTGCCTGACCAGGTGGTGGTGCAGTGGATAGAGCATTGGACTGGGACGTGGAGGACCCAGGTTTGAAACCCTGAGGTCACGGGCTTGAGTGCGGGCTCATCCAGTTTGAGCCCAGGGTTGCTGGCTTGAACATGGGATCATAGATATGACCCCATGGTTGCTGGCTTGAGCCCAAAGGTCACTGGCTTGAAGCCCAAGGTTGCTAGCTTGAGCCCAAGGACCCTGGCTTGAACAAGGGGTCACCCACTCTGCTGTAGCCCCCCCTCTGGTCAAGGCACATATGAGAAAGCGATTAATGAACAAATAAGATGCCACAATGAAGAATTGATGCTTCTCATCTCTCTCTCCCTTCCTGTCTCTCTGTCCCTATCTGTCCCTCTCTCTGACTGTCTCTGCCAAAAAAAAAAAATTTCTTTTTCTTTCCTGATGGTGAGTGAGGTTATGCATCTTTTCATGAGTTTATTGGAAATTTGTAATAACCTATCTGAATTGGCAACCATGGTGTGGTAAAAGGTTTCAGTTGTCACATTCTCTATTACCTCCCTGGACATGGATCTGTGTATAAAATGAAAACACATTGCTTATTTATAAAATTTTGTGAGAATCAGATATTAACTGATGTGAAAGAGAGTTTTGGCAGTTGCTTGCTCGCAAAGTGCTTATTACACTGGAACCCTTCTGTAGCACCAGCTCATGTCGAATGAACTTCTCTTTGGCCCTTTGATTTGCTGTCTTTCTCGTCCGGTTGGATATCCTTGTTAATAGCGGTCTCGCAGATTTGGTAGAGAATTATTTAATATCTCACTTTACCGTGTGCCATATTTACTTCTGTGTCCCAGAATTCATTGTAATTGTTAACCTACAAACTACTTTTCCATGTTAGATTCCAGATGAGATGATCCAGTGTATAGTCTGTGAAGACTGGTTCCATGGAAGGGTAAGGAAGCTTTTTACCTTTTAAAGCCATTGTCTTCACAAAAGGAGAAAAGGTCTTGTCTTTTAGAATTGTGTTATATTTTACATTATACTGTAAAGATAGGGTCAGTGTACTATTGTAATATTTGTTTATAAAATAACAAGCATTTTGGACAGCCTGGAGATCACAGAAAAATGCTCAGTTTTGTGTCTTCACAGCATCTGGGTGCCACGCCCCCAGAGAGTGGGGATTTTCAGGAGATGGTGTGCCAGGCCTGTATGAAGCGCTGCTCTTTCCTGTGGGCGTACGCTGCGCAGTGGGCAGGTAGGCGTCTCTGTGGAGCGGTGTGCCACAGACTTGTGCTTGTGCTGTCCAGAATTTCTTTTTCAGTCCGGAACTTTTAGCAACTATTTTTAATCAGACTCTGAGGTATAGAAAAAGTGTAAGATGTGTTCTTTCTCCATGAGGTGCTTATAGATTGATCAGACTACCGAGAACAAATCTGTGCTTAAATGGCATGACGCAGCGAGGATGAGACCAGAAGTAGAGAAAAGCGAAAGGGAGTTTTTGAATTGGGACTCTGAAAGATGAGTAGAACCCAAATCATTGCTTTTCAATGTAGGCTGTGCTGTTGGCTGGGGAGAGGGGTGGTGGGTATGGTGTCTAGTGTTTTTATTAGACACTGAGAAATTGGCCCAAAACAACCAATCAGCAATGAACTGTCTTGAGACATTAAATATTTTATTTTACTGCAATGCCATATGTACTACTTAATTTTTTAGGTGGCCACATTTCATAGTATTTGCTGCTATGGCCTTTTAATTTCTTGCCCTTCTCAACTAGAGGGCCCCTTCACCTATAAACCACAAATAGCATAGCCTTAGCTATGATCTCATCCTATACTTTTTCCTTTTTTTTTTTCTTTTGCATCATCTTACGCATTCATTTGTCTCAGAGGTCTTAGACTCGGCACTCCCTCCCTCTGCTCACACCTTTCCCAGTCTGTCTCACTTCCCTGGACTGTATGTGGCTCTCATTCATTGGACGTTCTTAGCTGAGCACTCGCCTTCAGTTTCAGTTTCTTCCTTGTCAGCAGAGAGTTCCTCTCCTGTTCAAATGCTGTCATGTACCCTGAGCTATTTCACAGTATTTCTGCCTCTATACCCATTTTTTAAAAATTGCTTCCTCAGGCCCTGGCCGGTTGGCTCAGTGGTAGAGTGTCGGCCTGGCGTGCAGGAGTCCCGGGTTCGATTCCCGGCCAGGGCACACAGGAGAGGCGCCCATCTGCTTCTCCACCCCTCCCCCTCTCCTTCCTTTCTATCTCTTCCCCTCCTGCAGCCAAGGCTCCATTGGAGCAAAGATGGCCCGGGTGCTGGGGATGGCTCTGTGGCTTCTGCCTCAGGCACTAGAGTGGCTCTGGTTGCAACAGAGCGATGCCCCAGATGGGCAGAGCATCGCCCCCTGGTGGGTGTGCCGGGTGGATCCTGGTCGGGCGCATGCGGGAGTCTGACTGCCTCCCCGTTTCCAACTTCAGAAAAATACAAAAAAAAGAAAAAAAAATTGCTTCCTCATAAAGAAAAGCTGGTTGTTTTTTCAGAACTACACTGTTACTTGTGTTTGCAGTTAAATCTTTTCCTACTGCTTCTTACTTCTTGAGGTATTTCAGCTCCAACATCTGTGGTAGTTTTCTTTCTTTATCACACAGAAAGTGCTTAAGTAGTGACTATATTTTTATATATCTTTAGTATTTATTGATTGAGCCTGACCTGTGGTGGCACAGTGGATAAAGCACCGACCTACAATACTAAGGTCACTAGTTCAAAACCCTGGGCTTGCCCGGTCAAGGCACATATGAGAAGCAACTACGAGTTGATGCTTTCGGCTCCCCTACCCCCGACTCTTCTCTCTAAAATCAATAAATAAAATCTTTCAAAAAAATTATATATATATATATTGATTTAAGAAAGTGAGGGAAGCCTGACCTGTGGTGGCGCAGTGGATAAAGCGTCGACCTGGAAATGCTGAGGTCGCCGGTTCAAAACCCTGGGCTTGCCTGGTCAAGGCGCATATGGGAGTTGATGCTTCCAGCTCCTCCCCCCTGTCTCTCTCTCTCTCTCTCTCTCTCTCTCTCTCTATCCCTCTCTCTCTCTCTCCTCTCTAAAATGAATAAATAGCCTGACCTGTGGTGGCGCAGTGGATAAAGCATCGACCTGGAAATGCTGAGGTCGCTGGTTCAAAACTCTGGGCTTGCCTAGTCAAGGCACATATGGGAGTTGATGCTTCCAGCTCCTCCCCCCCTTCTCTCTCTCTGTCTCTCTCTCTCTCTCTCTCTCTCTCTCCCTCTCCTCTCTAAAATGAATAAATAAAAAATAAAAAACAAACAAACAAAAATGAATAAAATAAAAATTAAAAAAAAAAGTAATAGAAAGTGAGGGAAGAGACAGAGAGAGAGAGAGAGATAGGAACATTGATCTGTTCCTGTATGTACCCTGAGCCGGGGATCAAACCGGCCACCTCTGCAGCGAGATGATGCTCTAACCAACCAAGCTATCAAGCCAGGGCGTGATTATATTTTTAAATAAACTAGTAAATTATTTGAACTCTGGATTGGCAGTCATAACCTAAAAAAGTATTGGTTTCCTTTCTCATTATTCCAACAATTAAGATTGACTCTTCTTTTCCAGACTATAAAATATTTCTTTTTATTTTTAAATTTAAATTAACTAAAAAAAAATTTTTTTTAAATTTTTTATTTTTCAGTTACAGTTGATATAGAATATAATATTAGTTTCAGGTGTACAACCTGGTGATTAGACATTATATAATTTACTAAGTGATCATCCTGACAAGTCTCATACTCATCTGACATCATACATAATTATTAGAATATTACTATTTTCCCTATGCTGTTTACCAAGTGCACGGGCTCTGGGCCTCCCAGGAGAGGCAGTGTCTGTCACCATCTGTGCCCCACCTGGGGCCACCCGCTACAAACTACAGAGCAGTGTGCAGGTGGCTGCCACCTGTGCTGGGCTTAGTGGTGCCCAGGAGGGGCCAGGCTGTGAACCAAGGTCAGCTGCCACTAGTGCCTGGCCTGGGGTCACTAAGCAGGAGGTACAGGGTCTGCAGAGGCCAGGTGCTGCTTGCCTGAGAGATTTAGGAAAGTCAGATGCATGAGGCGAGAGAGGCCGTTTGTTTGGAAAAGCCAGGGGAAACAGCTTGGGTGGACCCACAAGTTGGGTGGTGGGTTTCAGAATCATCTGGGCAGGGCAGACAGTATGAGCTTAGATATGGCTCCAGCCTGGTGGCTTTTTTGGAGGTTGGAGGGGTCTCAGAAAAGGGACAATGGCCTCTGCCAGCACTTTCAACAGGCAGAAAGCTGCCCCCCAGCTCTTGCTCTGATGCCAGACAGTCCACTTCCTCCCCCCACACCCCTGGTTCCTTTCAGGCTTCTGCCCCAGTGTTGGGGCTCAGGAAGGGAGTCCCAGTAAGTCAGCGCAGGCCCTTTGCGAGGAGCTGCCTGGGGCAGCCGCTCTCTGTCTCACTCAGCCACATCCCCGTTGGTTTTACAGCCAGACATTATGGGGACTTCTCTTCCTGGCACTGGAAGCCTGGGCTGGGAGGCCTGGTGTGGGCTGGGACCCCATGCTCCTTAGGGTGCTGCCGTAGCACAGATAATCCTTGTTGATTTTAAACGACCACACGTGGGCATGGGAGAAGCCCCTCCTACCAGCCTCGATGTGGCTGCTGCTTTAAATCCCTAGTTGTAGGACTTCCATTTAGCTAGATTTCAGGCAGTTTTGAATGATGGTTGTTCTGTAGGTTAGTTGTAATTTTGATTTTTGTTGTGGGAGGATTTGAGCACCATGTTTACCTATACCACCATCTTGACCTTAAGTATTTTTTAATCAGGTAAAGTGATTTTTCTCCTTGTCTAATAGGTCTGTGGATATATGTGTGTGTGTGTGTGTGTGTGTGTGTGTGTTTCCATTGATCCTACAGTAACTAAAGCATCTGCCGAGGACGATGGGTTGGCACTGAATGGCGATGGAATAGGTGATCAGGAAGTTATCAAACCTGAAAATGGAGATCATCAAGACAGTGCTCTCAAAGAGGACGTGCCAGAACGTGCAGAGGATGCCGTCAGGGAAGTGAAAGCAGCGCAGACGAGTGAACCGTGTACCAGCTCCAGTTCTGCATCCGATCTCCAGGTAACAGATGAAGGAGGAGCCATGAAAGAAATAAAACTTTAGCAAAATGAATTCTGTAAGCTCTATAGCTTTGGATTTGAATTGTATATTTTACCTAAAGTTCTCTTACAAGTTTAAACTATGAAAACTATGATAGTGTGAAAAACACAATTTTAAAACTTAATTTTATTTCAGACAGTGTTTAAGAATCAACATCTCAACACAGAATCACAGTCCAGCTGCAAACTTCAGGAGCTTAAAGCTAAACATTTTATAAAGAAAGACACCGCTACCTACTGGCCCCTGAACTGGCGTAGCAAGTTATGTACCTGCAAAGACTGTATGGTAAGCACCTGACAAATTCAGTGGTAGTGTGTTTGTGGACAGATGCCTAAAATAAGAACATCTGAAAAGTATATTTATGAAATTGATGTTAGGAGTGTAGGAGTGTAGAGAAGAGAAAATTTTTTTTAGAGATTTTTTTTTTTTTTTTTTTTTTAATTTTTATTTATTTATTTTAGAGAGGAGAGGGAGAGACAGACAGAGAGAGAGAGAGAAGGGGGGGAGGAGCTGGAAGCATCAACTCCCATATGTGCCTTGACCAGGCAAGCCCAGGGTTTTGAACCGGCGACCTCAGCATTTCCAGGTCGACGCTTTATCCACTGCGCCACCACAGGTCGAGAAAATTTTTTTTATGCTAAGCAAACTTATGAAATAGTATCTAAATGCTTGTGGAAGAAATGAAGAGTTGTGGATTACTTATTATTTATTTATTTTCATTTTAGTGGTAATAGCAGTTCTTAGCTTTTTATATCATAGAATTGCTTGGACACACATTGGGAGTTACAGAAAATCAGTGGTTTTTAAGTAAAGATCTGTTGGCCCGTACAACATCTACTAGGAAGTTGGGAGGTTTCTAAGAGAGATTTGGGCAAATAGAAGAACTCACTCAAGCAACTCTGTGGTAAAAGGCTCTGGATTTTCTGGCAGTTAATCTTAAAAAACTAAATTGTTAGTGATTCTCATGAGGTTGGCTTTCTGAGAATGACATGTGTTCTAATGGGGAAACTGGTTTTATTTTTTAAAGAAAATGTATGGAGATCTCGATGTCCTGTTCCTGACAGACGAGTATGACACAGTTTTGGCTTATGAAAACAAGGGCAAGGTTGACCAGGCAGCTGACAGGGCAGATCCGTTAATGGACACCCTGAGCAGCATGAACCGAGTCCAACAAGTGGAACTCATTTGTGGTAAGTACTGTTTGAGTGCGAAAATCCATGAAGTTCATAAAGTTATTCTTGCTTTTGAAAAATAAAGACGAGTTATTGTTTTAATAGAAAGTTTAAATTTGGAATTGTATGGTGGAACTCAACTATACTTGCTTAAGGGTCATGTTGCTGGGTATTGAGTTGCTGTGACCAGTGAACCAGGCTCATATGCTAGCATAATTACACGCTTGAGAAGCCACAGCATGTGCTGTTTTGATTAAGGGGAGATGTGTGCATAAAGAGTATTAGAGAGTCAATTTCTTTTTTCATCCAATGGAAAATAATTTTCATCGAGCATTACACGTCATCTTTTGACAGTTCTTGAGATTCCTTCAGTGATTCACAGGAAACCGCTGGGGGGGAAATATCCCGACTTTTTTTTTTTGTATTTTTCTGAAGCTGGAAACGGGGAGAGACAGTCAGACAGACTCCCGCATGTGCCCGACCAGGATCCACCCGCACGCCCACCAGGGGGCGACGCTCTGCCCCTCTGGGGCATCGCTCTGTCGCGACCAGAGCCACTCTAGCACCTGGGGCAGAGGCCAAGGAGCCATCCCCAGCACTCGGGCCATCTTTGCTCCAATGGAGCCTCGGCTGCGGGAGGGGAAGAGAGAGACAGAGAGGAAGGAGACGGGGAGGGGTGGAGAAGCAGATGGGCGCCTCTCCTGTGTGCCCTGACTAGGAATCGAACCGGGATTTCTGCACGCCAGGCCGACGCTCTACCACTGAGCCAACCAGCCAGGGCTATCCCGACTCTTAATCGCAGGCTTTGACATTTTCCCCCATCATGCCCAGCTTATCTTAGCGACTTCTCTCCCAGCCAGTTTCTGGGGATGGCACCACCTCTGTGCCCTTTCATGGCATTGATCGTTTTCTTTTATCTGTAACTATTTGATTTCCTTTTGCCTTTATTACACTAAAAGCTTTTCGAGAATGGAGGCTGCATCTAAATGATTTTTGTAACCTTCAGTGAGCTTCATACCTAATACAAACGGTTGATTGAGGGAACAAGTTTTAAAAATACTTGGTGAATCAAGGTCATTTCAAACATTAGCATTCCAGAGAGACAGAAAACCTTTTAAAAATGCCTTAACTTTTTGGGAGTGAGACTATCTCTGGTTTATGAGGTTGTATTTTTGTTGTTGTTTTTATTTAATGAAAATATTTTTAATGTCAAAATGAAGGAATTTGGGAGAAACGGAACAAGTTTCTATGTAGGTTTCATTTAAAGAAAAATTGAAACTGTTAACTAAAATTTAAACTGTATATACTCAACAGTTAGTGATAAAGGACTTTTTTTTCCTAAAAGCTAATGCTTCTCTGTCTTATTGCTTTGATTTAGAGTATAACGACTTGAAAACTGAACTTAAAGACTATCTCAAGAGATTTGCTGATGAAGGCACGGTACGTTGAGTTTAAGAATTTTAATCATAGCCCTGTATGTTTTGAATAAACTCTTTTTTTTAATGAAAAAAATGTGCATCTTAAACTGGATATTTGAGAGTTTACCGCCAGCAGAGCTAATGGAAACCAATAAGAGGTGGTGAGACACCGCAGACAGGCTGCACCATGCGTCCTTCCCAGCCCAGGCCAGAAGGATGAGGGGCGGAGCGGTCACAGGGACCTGGAGAGAGAAGTTGTAGCTTAGGAGAAGGCCCGTGGGCCAGCCATCCAATTCTGGGTTCTAGATTCTGCCCACCTGACCTTCAAGCAAGGATCCTCAGAGAAGGAAGAAAAGTGACCAGACAGGAAAAATTACAAGCAGGCCCTATTTTTGGGATTCTGGGTCCTATAGTTTAGAGTAAAAGAACTTTATAATTAGGAGATAAAACATTTCTCTTACCAGCAAGAAAATCTATATACTTGCGAGGGGCACGCTGACTCTGCAACGTGCAGTATTTTCAGTGGCATTCTAGATGAATTTACAGTACTTCCTAGCTCTTTACTATTCCTATGTTTGTGGTGAAATTTGTTTTTTTCAATTTTTTTCTAAAATACTTTTCCACCTTCCAAGGGCAGGTATAAAAGATAATTTAACTTTTTTTTTCATGGCCTAAGGTTGTCCTTCTGGGCAGATGCTTTACTCTGCTGTAGCTGGCCAGACAAGCCCGCTCACGGGGCCTGATGGATGCTCAGGAGGTGCCCTGAGGCTTCCTTTCCTGGAGGCAGCCTCTGCCAGCCTACCTGAGGTCGTTTCTTCTTCCACAGATGGGAGAACTTGTAGCTTCCCAGATTTCCGGACGGGCACCGTGCTGCCTTTCCGCAAAGTGAACTGTAAACTCAGAAGTTAGAAGAGCCCTCTCTTGACTAGTTTTCTCATTTTATAGAGAACCTTCTTCACTGTCACTGCGAACGTCTTCCTGCTTCCCAACAGGTCTCAAACTAGAGTTATTCTTACTCCTTTTTTTTGCTTGTTTACTTCATTTATTCTTTTTTCAGATACTGAATTTCAGTAACAATCATTCAGGTTGATCTTACAATATATAAAATTGGGACGACTCAGAGAACCAACTTTGCATGTAGAATTCAAAATGGTCTTGAGTCATAATTGAATTTTACAGTCAGAGTTATTTCTGTTGCAAAGGCTGTCTGGTTAACATAGACTCATGCTTCTCTTGCTAGAACTGAGAGTGTTCGTGGTGGAACTGTTTTAAACTGCATTAGTGGACATCTGAGTTCTTCTGATGTGTCCAAGCATGGGTTCTTGACCAGCTCTGAGCCTCTGCGCTTGTGTACTTTGTAGTCACAGTGCTCTTTAATTAATTTTATTTTACATGGACACACTTAAAATCACAGAAAGTTACGTTTGTCTTTTTCCATTAATATTTCAAATATTTTTATTCAAAGTCTTCATGTGTCTTTAACATATTGATCTGCTATCACTAGAGTCGCTCTTTATGAGTCTTCCTAAGAGAAATTCCAAATAATGTGATGGTTTAAAAGGACAGAAAATATTATTTTTGTATTATTTGTTCCATGATATTATTAACTGGATCTTTAGCAAACAAACAGAATCCGTAAGTTGCCATAAGAGTTCCCCACTTTGGCTTTTGTGTCCACAGATGGTACTAAGTTCTAGATGTTCTGAGATGGTGGGCTGCCTCTACTTAATGTTTGTATCTGTTATACCCACTCAGAAACTGCACATTTTCTGAGACAAACCAACTCATTGATTTATTATTGAACCCAAGTATTTTTTTTTTTAATGTTTCTACCCTGCGTGTTGACTGTGGACATCTAGAAACTAAAAATTGCACATCCTAATTGGTGTGCTTTTAGGTCTCCTCCCACAGTGTCCTTGCAGGAGAAATGTTTTCCTTTCATTGACTTTCAGTGTTGAATGTTTGAGCTTCAAGGTAAGGATAAATCCTCTGACTGGAACTCCCAAGTACCCTATTTACTAGCATGTTATAAGTGTGCATCTCCAGCCATCTAGTTAAGTGCTGTAGAGCTTTGTCCTACAGTTACCTCGGAGAGTGGCAGCCGTCTAGATCTTGAATCTGTCAGGGGTTCTAATTGCTCACCGGTTGACCAGCAGGTTGACCGATAGTGTTTGTGAAACTGGCCTATCAGCTACTGCTCTGGGGAAGAGAACTGACAAAATGTTAAGTCCTGTAATTGGAAGGATTAATAAGTGTCTCAGTTTACCCAAGGAAGTCCTTCAAGTTAGCCTTGCTGTTTGCATGTTAGCACCACTCCCCCTGGGGAGTGGAGGGATTCTCATTTGATCCACCAGTGGTTGTCCCTTTATCTCTCTCCTCCTCTTGCTCACGTGCATTCACTGCTTTCTCCCTCCTCCCGGGCCCACCGCTTTCCTCCTAACAACAGCATGTGCTGCCCTTGTAGTTCAGAGCAGTTCGCCTGTCCCTGTGGTGCCGTTAGACAGCCTTAGGTCAGATCGCTGGCAAGACTGACTCCTGGGTGAGCAGGGACTCCTGGGCAGCCCGGCCACTTTCTACTTCTACTTCCCTTTGTCTGATTTCAATACTTTGTTTATGTCATAGACACTTTGTATCATGCTGCAATCCTTTTCCCGATAAAATGGGAAGAGAAATTTCTCATTTTTATGGCATAGAACTCCCTCCGTGCCGGGGGCCCTCCACAGGCACTGTATGCCGTCTGCTCTTCAGATGCCGCCGTCACGCAGGGCTGCGCTTTCCTCCTCGTGCGTGAGGGGTCAGCGTGGCGGTGGGGCCGCGCTCGGGCTCGTGCGGTCTGCTGACCGGGAGTCGGAGCAGGCCGGCCGTCGGAGCAGGCGGCCGCTCTGGGCCCGGGACTCGATCGCGTGGAGAGAGTAGTTGGCTTTGTTTGTGAGCCTTATGTCAGGTTGTTGCTGCTCTGCACTGTGTTCCCTTTCCTAATCTTTGCTTCCGTCCACAGGTTGTGAAGAGAGAGGACATCCAGCAGTTCTTTGAGGAATTTCAGTCAAAAAAGAGGAGAAGAGTGGATGGGATGCAGTATTACTGCAGCTAGAGTGGGGCGAGGGCCTTCTCACCCAGGCTGCTGAGTGCGCCCCCACCCCAGGAATAAAGGGGCTTGTTTCCCATCTGGTCCTCTCCCCGTCGTCCCTGGGGGCCCCCTGCCCTGGAGCGGCCTCCCTCCTTCACCTGCGGCCACAGTGCTGCTGGTTTCCTAGCGGCATTCCTGTTTCCCACTCGGCCCGAAGCGCCTCGTTCCAGACTTCAGCCCGCCCCCCGCCCCACCCCCACCCCGTCTACCCAGGGGGTTTGCATATAAGTTGTAAGAAGTTTGATTTGGTTTTGAGAAAGTAGTTTCTTTTCTGGTCTTTGGTCATGAACTCCCCAATGTGTCTCCTCTGCCTCAGAGCGCTTGTCTCCCAGGGCCTGCTCTGAGGCACCCGCCTGTCGGCCAGAACTCGGTCCCCTCAGCCCTGTGATCGAGGTGCCTTAGGTCGGAGCTTCCTGGGCCCGGTCTGCTCCGCCCACGCCTCTGCTCAGGCGCGTTTCCCGGGGCCCAGCCTCTGGAGGAGCCGGACTGCCAGCCGCTGGCAGGGCTGAGGAAGCCGGCCTTTGATACGGATTTTCCTAAGAAATTGGAAGTGACCATTGCGCTCACAAGCCTACTGGCACTAGCATATTAGATTTCAGTACTGTAGTGCTCACGGGCCTCCTGCCGAACACGGCCGGCACCGCAGGTCCTCTGCTGCCTCGGAACCGGCCCCGGCACCGCCCTGGGAACCGTGGCGCTCACAGGGTCCTCTGGCTTTCTTTGTATTATCAGGGATATTCATAAGCATATATTAAAAACACCTATTTTGATACTGTTCTGTTATGAAACATTAGAATCCCAATAAATTATTTTCTTCCCCTTAAATTGTGCTGAAGAGAAAAGATACTGGCTTCGCCTCCTTGTAGTGAGCAGGGCAGTGAGCGCCCAGTGTTAGAAGAGGCAGACTGTGTGGAATGTTCCAGATAAGGCCGGAGGCTGCGCAAGTGATGAGCTTTATGTACAGAAGGTAATGTCCACAGCTGGTTCCCTGGTGACAACGAGGTCTTTTGAAGACCTCATGGAATATTGTCTAGAACCCCGTGTTTGAAGGGAAGTCCTTTCAGTGGGTTTGCAATCTCTTGAAAGCCCTCCGTCTGTGGAAAACACCCGTTGCTAAAGGCAGAGCTGCTCTCCTGGAGGGATGAGATCTGTCCTGACAACAGAGGACACATTTTGAGGACTGTGACTATAATCATTGGCGGCTCTGGGGCCACAAGTGTTTATTCATATTCCTTTGTGTGTTCAGCGGCCACTTAGACAAGTGTCCACTGCTCCCTAGACGAGATGAACAAGAGCCACAGGAAGTCACGGCCTCGGAGAAACGGTCTGTCCCGTGCTTTTCAGCATCATGCCTAATGACAGCCCCATGAGGGCGTAGGAGCCTGAACGTCTCCTGGCCACGGGAGACTCGTGTGCCCTGGGCTGGCCTTGCAGGAAAACGGTACGGGCTGGGGTTAGAAAAAAAAGCTCAGGGCTCTTTGAGGTTGTCCACAACCCCCAGTTGGGGGGCTCTCCCAAGCCAGGATTTTTGCACTTGCTCTGCAAGGTTGCACAAGTAGCAGGTCGCTGTGGCTGGAAAGTTTCTGTCTTCTCTGATGTTTGATTTAACTGCCAGAAAGTTCCTTACTTCTTACGACAGGTCAGGACCAGTTCTCAGAGGTGACGTGTCACTGTGCAACACAATAATACAAACCACCCCATGCTGAAGGGCTGATTCTATGAAAGGTACTGCTCCTTCTTTCACATTAACCAGAAAACCTCTTTTTTACCTGTTGTTCACAACTAGCTTTCTTACTGTATTGGACCGTCTCTTCTTGTAGAGACTGATCTTGGCCAACATGGGGCAGTTAATGCATGTTTTATGCAGAAGAAGAATACGATGTTAGTTGCTTTTAAGGAATTCTGGCATTGTATGTCCACTTTTGTAGAATTGTTACTGGACTTATAATTACATACTAAACTCCAATCAGGTTTCTGTAAATTAAATAAAACCAGTTCAAAATAGTGGCTTCCAGATTATTTTAGTCATTGAGATGTACACAGCCTCTCCGGGCAGGCTGTAAGAAAGTGAGTACAAGGGGAGTTGATTCCAGCGGCTGTTCCTGCCCTGGGGTCCTGTCCAAGTGGGGGCACCGGTCCCTTTCCCTGCTGCTTTGGAAGATGGGGCCTGCCTGCGGTCCTGGCTGCACACCACTTGGGGGGGGGGGCGCAGCCCCTGCTGGGACCTGCATCGACAGTCCCACAGAGACGGGCCTGGGCTGTGAGCCGTTTCAGTGGTCAGCTGCTGTGGCGGGCAGGGGAGGGCTGGGAGCCCAGTCTAAGGAAGGCTGAGGTCCACCTACCTGGCAGCCGTTATCTCAGAAGCAAACGTGAAAACGAACCAAAACGCGGAGGTGGAGGTGGTCTGGCCTTCCCCCAGCTCTTGCCTCCTTGGATGGTTTGGACTGGGTGTCGCCCCGGTGAGATGTGCTCGGGTGGGTGAAGGAAGGGTTCTGTGGCCCCGGAGCTGCTTCCGGGCCGGGCCTGGAAACGCAGGGTTATGTCGTCTTATCAGTGCTGGGACCGCCGTGGGTCTCCCGCTCCTCTGAGGGTCCCCAGCGGGCCAAAGAGCATTGGGGGCAGTCCAGGTGCTTACGGGCCGTGGCCGTGGCGGGGTTCAGCAGCCGTGGAAGATGTGGGCAGTACAGGAAAGCGACTGCAGAGTGCCCAGGAGCCAGTGCGGCTGCTCCCCAGTCAGGTCATCTCACAGCTGGTCAGACAGGCCTTGGGCTGAGGGGGCAGTGGGCACTGGCCCGAAGTCATACTGGCACCTCACTGGTCCTGACTGCTAGGCATGAGATAAGTGTGTGCTTCACACTGAAGTCACAGCACTCCCAGAGTGGGAGGGGCCTGTGGTTGGCCCAGCCTCTCAAAGCGGAGTTCCCCCACAGCTGGTCCTCACGGGGCATTTGTGCTGGTCTGGGCTGCTTGACTTCTCTGTCCCCATGCTCCCAGTGGCGGTGCCCTGATTTTCATGTAGCTCTCTGTCCCCCCACTTCCCTGCCACGTTTGAGGGGCACGGGCCACGTCCCTCTCCCAGCTGTGGGGCACCAGGCTTAGGAGGCGGCCAGCACCTGGTCAGGCAGGGAGGAAGGGGGCGGCCAGGTCTTCAGTGGTTCAGCACAGGCCGCTGGGTTGAGCCTTCCTGAAGCCTGTGCTACCAGCAGACATTTCCTTAGCGGAGGACACGTCCACAGTTCTACAGCCCGTGTGTCTAACACTTTCAGTGCCAGCTCATTCCTCCAGGCTCTCTTCTCCCAGGCTTGGTGTCGCCCAATGGAAAAGACTAGACACTTCCGGACTTTTCCTTTGGCCTCCCATCCACATCTTCGCGCTGGACCTCTCCCAGTGTTTCCTGGGGCAGGAGGGGCTGTTCGTGCTGCTCTCTACCACTGGCTGAGCAGCTTTGCCCTGTCTCCCCACCCCGGAGACCCACCTGGACTTCTCAGCCATCTGTCCACCTGCATGGGGCCTGCGGCCGTGCTGTTCCCCCACCCGCTTCCCACTCTCCGGCTTCCCTGCCTGGCCCCTGCCTCAGGCCTCCCGGCTCCTAGCTGCAGCTGACCTATAGTTCCATGAGCTAACCCAAAAAGTTCTATCTGCATTAGGGTTCTCTAGAGCAGCGGTTCTCAACCTGTGGGTCGCGACCCCGGCGGGGGTCGAACGACCAAAACACAGGGGTCACCTAAAGCCATCGGAAATACATATTTTATTTAAAAATGTATGTATTTATTTAAAAATGTATGTATTTATTTAAAAATGTATGTATTTATTTAAAAATGTATGTATTTCCGATGGCTTTAGGCGACCCCTGTGTTTTGGTCGTTCGACCCCCGCCGGGGTCGCGACCCACAGGTTGAGAACCGCTGCTCTAGAGAGACAGAACCAACGGGAGACAGGAATACAAATACCTGCCCTCTGCAAGCTGAACCCCAGGAAGACAAGGTACACTTTCAGTCCCAGCCCAAAGCCGCAGGAGCCAGGGGCCCTGATGGAAGGCTGTCCCAGAGCAGGAAGGACACCAGAGTGCCAGCCCCGACAGAATCCCCCCTCGGCCCTTCTGTTCTGTTCGGGTCTCCACGGGCTGGATGGCGCCCACCACATCGGGGAGCGCAACGTGCTTGACTCCGTCCACACGCACAGATGGCAGTTTCATCCAGAAACACTCGCACAGACACTTCCAGAATCATGTTTAGCCAAATATCTATCTCGGCGCCCCACTGCTCAGTGAACCTGACACACACAATTAACCATCACAACAACCAGCCCATTTGTTAAGTCTCACTCCACCCCAAGCAGGTTTGGTGGAGTAGAGTCGGCCCCTTGCTGGGGTCTGATAGATCCTGAGTGCCCCAGGCCTGAGCTGAACAGGGCCCTATGCTCTACTGTCACATTCTCTCCTGCCCCAGGTGCACCCACACTGTTCTCAGTGTAAGAGGCCGGCTGCGACAGACACGCGGAGGGGCGACCATGTCAGGGTCGCAGCACCCACGTATGGGGGAATGAGTGTCTCAGCTCCCTCAGGGCAGCTCACCTGGGTTAGCAGGTGGAGCAAAAGTACAGAAGAGCAGCTGGGATCAAGAGCTGCTTTGGAAGGGTAGAGGCACCTTCTCCCCAGTTTACAAAACTGCGGTCAACTCAGACTTCGCTCCCCATGTTCTCTTCTTGGTCTACTTGCCTGTTGAGTGGACTGAGTCTCACTCTTTCCCGCCTGGCCCCCCTCCCCTCATGACCTCTCTCTCAGTGATGGATACAAAGACCTGAGACATTGTGCTGTGGCTCATTCTCAAACCATTTCACTTTGTAATTGCATAGGTCAGTATTTGTGAGTTTGCTTACTATCGGTCCTCCCCACTAAACCATGAATTCTGTGAGGTCAGGGACTCTTTCCAGCTCATTCCTAAAGTGCTGTCACATGGCCTAATGCTGTCACATGATGGCCACTCCACCTTTTGTTAAATACACGAAAGGTCTGCTGAGCAGCCATGGGCTGGAAGCATCTGTGTACACGATCTCCTTTTGTCCGCCCACAATGACCCTAAGAATATTATCGCCCATTCCTATTTGTAGATGTCGCAACTGAGGGTCTGGGAAGCTGAGGTTGCACAGCTAATCGGTGGTGACTCGGGTCAGATGCACACCCGCCGGGTCCCAGGGCCTCCCTGCTCCTTTCCACCAGTCCAGCCCCGTGGGAGCGGGGCACCTGTGAGCAGTTGATAATCTCAGGGCAAAGATGAGAGAGGAGGCCAAATGAAAGGATGTCGTATCTTGTCCCTGGGAAAAAGGGACATTGATTGACTTTTCTCTCGGATTCTTGTTTGGTAAATTAACTTTGACATAAATGACAGAATTGGACCCCCTTCCAGCCTTTTTTTTTTTTTTTTGTATTTTTCTGAAGCTGCAAACAGGGAGACAGTCAGACAGACTCCCGCATGTGCCCGACCGGGATCCGCCCGGCACGCCCACCAGGGGCGACGCTCCGCCCACCAGGGGGCGATGCTCTGCCCCTCCAGGGGGTCGTCCTGCCGCGACCAGAGCCACTCTAGCGCCTAGGGCAGAGGCCAAGGAGCCATCCCCAGCACCCGGGCCATCCTTGCTCCAATGGAGCCTCGGCTGCGGGAGGGGAAGAGAGAGACAGAGAGGAAGGAGGGGGGGTGTGGAGAAGCAAATGGGCGCGTCTCCTATGTGCCCTGGCCGGGAATTGAACCCGGGTCCCCCGCACACCAGGCCGACGCTCTACCGCTGAGCCAACCCGCCAGGGCCCCCTTCCAGCTTCTTAACCACTCCAGGGAGAGTTTTTCTAAACCTTCCAAGAAACAGCTCAGTCTCCCTGAAGCGAGGCCAGGAACGGAGACCAACATCAAACTCAAGCTCTTTCTTTCCCCCGAATCAGATGCCTCTTGCTCTCCCCACACCTAACCACCAAGTCCTATAGAGATTACGCCCGAATTACATTCATATTTGAAATCATTCTCAGGTTTTCTAAGCTATTCGGGCTCTGCCCTGGAGACCCGCCAACATCCTGCCTGATCCACTCCCGCTGCCCTTCAATCTAACCACACAGGCCATGCAAATCAGATTACATTATGCCCCTGCTTAAGACCCAGAAGCAGCTTCCTGTTGTTAGGATCAAGTGTCTTATGAGGCCAGGTAAGGTGGGCCTGAACCCCCCTCTGACCCCACGAAGCTCTTTCCCCAGTGCTCAGTCCTACCTGTCTCGGGCTCGGCCTCTTCCTGGAAGTCCTCCCCGGAATCTCTCCTCCTTGTCTTGTGATCCTGACTGCCTTCACTTGTATTTTGAAGTCTTCCCAATACTAGGACCAGCCTTACCTTTGTGATTATTCAATGGCTATTCTTCCTTGAGACCCTAAAATTGTTATGGGTGGGACTGTGACTGTCTTGTTCATTACTGTCACCTCAGGACCGAGCAGTGTCTGGCAGGTACAAGTTGCTTATCTGATGAATGAATGTTTGCAGAACAAATGAACGCTATGATTGTACCTCCCTCCACCCCTGCATCGTGTTCCCCCTGCCCAGGCCACCAGCCTTTCAGGGTTGGAGCCTACGCTTGGCCAGCTAATTAGCTGCCTGACCTTGGACAAGTTACTCGCTCTCTCTGTGTTTCCATTTCCTTATTTGTAAAATGGCACTAAAAATAGTATGTAATTCATGAAGGACTGAAGAAAATAGTACCTATTTTATTTCTTCACCAATTAAAGAAATAAAAAGTGCTCAGCACTGAATCCAACATATTTCTCCTCTTTTTCTCTCCTGGACCATGCAAGCCAGGCTACCCCTCAGCCGTACTAATTCTACTGCATCTACTATTCTGATGATTTCTAGAACAAGAGTAATTTCTGGCCACACTTTAAAGTTTCTGAGAATAGGTATCCTGTCTGCTTTTCTGCTCCAGATTCCAGCTCTGGGAAGACTGGACTCAAGTATTCCTTAATGCACTGAGGAGAAACAGGCCTCCAGTGGCCAGGGAAGCTAGCCCAAACTAATTTTTCTGGTGATAACCCACAAGACAAGACATGGAGTTGACTTATTCAACTTTCTTTAGATTTTTAAGACACTCACAAAAAACCTTAGATTTTATCTTTATTTTGATACTCCACAGTTAAATTTAAGATGGTTACAGAATATAAAGAATTACTTTAGTGAGGCAGGAAGGGTAAAATGCTAGGGTGGAACTCACTAGTGAAATGATTAAAATAAATTTAAATAGTGGCTATTTTACAGCAACTAATAAAGGGAAATTAAAGAACTTTCTATTTTGCATGTTTTTTCAGAAACTTAGACTCTATCATGACTATTTCCCTTTCTGGGGACCACCCCCTCCCCGCCCCGTACAGGTACTTTTTGCTCAAATTTGTACAATGAAATCTCTCAGAAATGCCCAATAATAAAGGAAATATAATGACCTTGATTCAGATGAAAACATTTCCACAATAATTTTTAAAAACCTCTGAATAACTGAAATCTTAGAAACAAGGGAAGTTCTCGTAGAAAACATGCTTCTACCCTAGAGGGAGAGGTTCAAGCGCTTCTGGAATTGAGGACTGCGGGCCACACCGTTAAAACAGACTGTATCCAACTCAGCAGGTTCTATACAAGCCATTTATTTGAAATGCCAACTATATGTAGGATAAAGTCAGTGTTACATGCTTATCAGTAACAGTAGAAAAATAGAACCAGTGAAAACCTTTGTACAACTGTAATGATACTCAAAAGAGAAATGTATCGTTTTACAATGCTTCACACAGACAAATTCAAGTTTGGAGGTACCTAAATAAAAATACTATATATTTCCTTAAAAAACACTATGTACAATTGAAGCGTAAACAAGTTTTACAAAGTACTGGTTATGCAGGTTGTAGAAAACACTTGCATAGGACATGAAATCAGTTTAAGAAAAAATTTCTGAGCCTTTAGCATTGAAGGCACTTGACTTTATACCAGTAACAGCACAACCACAAGAAATGCAGTGTTGCAGGAGCGCCAGCCACCTCTCTGAAGTCTAGATGCGGCACACAGACAGCAAGTGAGCTCAGGAACCCCCCCCCCCCCCAGACACCCCACCTGAGAGCAGGATTCCAGACCTCCAGCGTGGACCTCACGTGTGAGTCCATGATGAGCTCCCAGAGCTCACCTCATTTCTTAGGACCCACGTAAACACACAAACACAGAGGTTATTTTCAAGACACACAACTGCAAGGAATCTTTCTATAGAAACGGCCACAGCATCATAATATTCAGAATATGGAAGATTGACACAGTCTGAGGGTTTTCTAGAGGAAAAAAAAAATCAAAAGATTTGCCAATACACAATTACAAAACAGCTATTACAATTTATTGGACAAAGAGACAACTGAACATTCAAAAATGTTGTTCATACAACAGTGTTAATGGAAAATAGTAAAATAAAATACCTTTTAGCGTGTGATGGCAACTCAGAAAGGTTATCTGTAATGAGGTTTGAATCTAAATTACTTAGTAGACAAAGTAAACCATTGCAGAATCGGGAATAGCACCCAGCACTACTGCTTTAATAGTAACTTTCAACAGAGTTGAAAGTCAAATAATTTTTAAAAAGTCAAATAAACATTTCCCTTTGAGTTTAGTCCTAAAATAAAAATATGAATGCCTTAGAATTGCAAAACAAGTATCTTACAAGTGTTTCATGAAACACATTTCCCCCTAAAAGGCAGATGAAACACGAACCCTTCTCTAGAGATCACGCAGGCCCTGCTGCCCTACATGCGATCCCTGAACACTGTGTCATCACCTTCATTCCGAGGGACAAGTACTGCGCATTGCCAAAACTGAAACAACAAATCAAAAGAAAACCCAATAAAAGATAGCAATTGTAATAAACACAGTTTTTGAGAAGCAAAAACGAGAATTAGGTAAGGTTTCAGAGAGTTTTATAAAAAGATCAAAGTAAAAGGACTTCGTTAAAAATCCTTAAAATCTAACTGGTTTTCAAAATGTCAGGAGAGCTTAGGCGCAGGGACCTGTGCCCAGAAAACGCTGAGGGGCACGTGAGAGAGCGTGTGGTGTGTGGGAAATGCCAACAACCGTTTTTCAGGAATCACTGCGGCCGCTTACACTGCTTTTTCTTTGAGTAGTCGCAGAGATGACTGAACTTAAACTATTCATCAAAATCACAAAGCTAAGAGAAAAATATAAGAAGACCAACAGCATCTCGAAGACACGTCAATCTTCTCTTTCTGATCCAGGATCAACACGAGTTGTCGAACCTCAACAAGGCGGGCACCCAAGGTGGCGATTGTCTGGCGGCCTGATTGTCACATCCAGGGCCTCGAGATAAGATCTGGTACTCTGAGATTTGGTTCGCATGAAATGTCTACACTAAGTAAAATGCCAGGTCCCGTGGCCAAATTTTATATTATACTTTTTTTTCTTTCTGAGAGTAATCCTACTCAGACTTCACATTTATCTTAGTACAGCATTAAAAGATTTTAACACTTAGTAAGCATTAGAAAAGATTGGATATATGGGTTCAAAAGCCAGAGGCACAGAGCTACTCAACCTACCCTACGGACCACACTTCACAAGAGACAATGGAAGTCCACTGACCCCTGTCGGAACACACACAACCAAGTGTTGACCTTCTGTAAGTCACATCGGCCACAGTCCCAGGGGTCAAAGCAAGTTTCTCTTCATACATGTAGTTAGGCAGGGAAGCTACTCAATTATTAAAAGCAAACTTCATAAATTAAACTACAAACAGTGGCCACTTATTTTTATAATTATGGTTTGGGACTATAAAGAGTATTTAATAACTTGTCGGAAAGATGAATGTGAGGCATCAATAGCTCATGCCTAATTTTTTTGAAAAACAAGGTGAAAAGTTATTTTCCACCCAAATGAAATCTCACTCTATTTGCAGTACCAGCATAGTACAGTCTGAATTCAGAATAGACATTTAAAACTACATCAAAATAATTCATGTCCACACAGGTCTATAAACACACATTAAGGAAGATAACAGAAATAATAGTTTTTGATTCTGAGAGACAGACTGAAATTGGCTTCAAAAGACACCGTCATCTATTATCAAGAGTCAAACATCCTAAAAATAAGAACACTCAGTCCCGTATTTTCTATGTTTACGGAAGGGATAGTCCGGGGCAATGCACAGGCGCCCTGGCGAAGGTTGGCGCTAATGCTGGCGCTCGGGACTAGTGTCCCCAATGGGACTGGCGCACTGGCAGCGCCAAGTTGGGCAACAGAATGAGGCCGAAGCATGCCGGCCGGTGTACACAGACAGACTGGTGTGTTTCCCATCTTTGAGACGATCTACTGTTAGGATTTTAAAAATGTCAGATTATTCCTGAGTGTATATCCACAGGGTAAAGTAGCAAAAGACCGTGAGAGAATCTACAGTTTCAGGAGAAATCAGAGTTGTTGACACCCAATAGAAACCTAGTGACTTAAAAGTGCCCGTAATTCATTTATATGGTAGCTTGGAAAGGCTCCCTAGCCCTGCATAGTTTTAGAGTGAGTGTCAGCGATTCAGTTTTATATATATATATATATATATATATATACACATATACATACACACATACACATAAAAGAGGCTCCCAAACATCCTTCACATGAGGGAATGTGCAGAGTCTCTTTTCTTCTAAGTGCTACGGCTGTATGTGTGTCTGTAAAAATACAAAGTAAAAGCTCAAATAATGCTGAAGTGCTTTAAAAACTCAAATACTAATCTATTTACACTGGAGAGTAAGAAAGAAAGTCCTTAGCTCACACATTGCCCTTCCAAGGGAGAGGATCTTAGAAGACCCCATGTGCTCAGTGGTTCAGTAAAATCCCAAACCAGCATCCCTAGTGGAGTTCAAGTAGGACATGTAGTGTTTCACTGAAAAGAAACGGTTTTTCTCTTTTGGTGACGAAGCATTATGCATTATACAACTTTTTATAGGACATGAAATCCAGACACACTTTAAAAAACATTTAAAAGAAAACAGAGGCTTACAAACACCAAATGACGTCCGTAGGACTGAAGCCCTTGAGTGATTTGTTTCCTACAGAGAGCAAGACGACCGAAGGCAGCAGGCGTCCCCCCACTTCTGGGGCCAGCGGTGGCGCTCAGACTGGAACCCGCGGTGCAGCCCGAAGTCCCTCGCCATCTCCACGGCGTTCCGAGTCCGCGGGAGCTGGCCTCTAAAGCTCTCGGCCCGTGACCCCCTGATCCACACCACTAGAGTTCACAGTGGTTCTGACAGCGTCCACACTGTGAGCACGGCGACAGCCTCGCAGCCGGGACAGAAGGCTTTCCCTCGCCAGTTCCCTGCTGAAGCAGAGAACCCCAGGGTCCTGACGGGACGCCCAAGGAGGGACAGAGGCCAGCTTCCAAGACTTCTTCAAAAAGAACGACAACAGGTTTCTATAGACTGAGCAGGAGGAAGATTTCTGAACCAAAGTAATTATTGAAAAGAGAGGAGCTTTTGATGTGCTGTTCTTTGGAATTTCTACAATTAAAAAATAAACACAGAACTATTTCATAAGAAAATACATCTCAGTGTGCAATCTGCTGCACGTGGGAACTGGTAGATGGACAGTAAAATGCAAAAAGTATGAAAATACAGTCCTTTAAATGTGGCAATAAAGTTTAACATACTGATATAAAATCAATACAGATAAAGGAAATGTCCAAGTGCAAAAAAATCCCATCATTTCTAAAGAGAAAAAAAGTGCCAGCTTGCTTGCTCTTAAAAATGCTTCCCCACACAATTGTTCAAACACAAAACAGACAGATGCAGCATTCAAAAGAACCCTCTTAGCATGCCACGTCTAATAAACACATATGTACAAAAGCAGAGTGACAGAACGGGAAACTGAGTTACCGGCTGGCATCAGTAAACTGGTCTCTAAGTTGTTGGGTTACATCGTATCGGGGTGGTTCACTTCTCAGGCACAGGCGACTCAGGCTGCCCTCAGAGGGCAGACTTTTTGTAGAGGAAGTCCGGCTTGCTCGGGGACCTCCTTCCTCTGCTCACGGAATCCTCCCTTTCCAGGTCCGTACTGCGCTGAGCTGCACGGCCCAGGGCCTCGCTGTCCGCTAGTCTCCTACTGGACCGCTCTTCTGGGCCTTCCGAGCCACACGCAGAATGTGCAGGTCTGCTAGGAGTCAGCCCAAAAGTCAAGTCAGTCTCTACCGCTGTCCGGCCCCTGGCGGGCGCCTGCCCACTGCCCGCACTTCCAGGGGCTGCCGGGGGGAAGTCTGACCCCGGGGTCGGCTGTTCCAGGACATCCAGGCGTGTGGGCTCGCTCTTCTGTTTGTGCAGATGCCCGTCAGAGGAAAGGGGAGAGTCTCTCCTAGCTTCTTCCTGCATTTCGGGAGGGGTCTGGCCAGGGAGGCAGGCTGACTTTAGGCCACTTGGTGAAGCCTTGTTGTGGCTGTACAAATCGGGACCGAAATATCCACCTTGCGAAGGGGGAGGGGTGCTTCTGCCCGGAGCTGGAGGAGGAGGCCTGCAAGCAGCATTTGAGAAGTCGTAGAAATCCGGGTACTCCTGTGGATTTTCTCGAGCATCTGTTTTTTGCTCTAGTGTGTGTTTCTTCCGAGAGGTGTGGGTGTGCCTCTGTGGGACACACGAGAGGTGCTGGGGAGGCCCTGGTCCAACTTCAGGAACTGGCTGGCTCAATTCTGTGTCCACAGCAAGTTCTGGAAGCCTCCTGTCCTTGAGTGACAGTGTGGAGACCCCCATGGCGATATCCGGCATCACATCGTTCAGCACGGGCTGTGTGCACTGCAAACAGAAACAAGGAGGGGCAGGCAGGGTTGAAACGGCCCGGGACCCCTTCTTTGTGAAATGATGTTTCCTGATTTTGTTTCCTCAATAGAAAACTAACACATGCTTCTTTTTAAGAATGATAAAAATACAGACAACTAAAGGCCAAAAATAATAACTCTAACCTTCCCTAAGATAACCACTTGTTGGCATTTTGTAGTATGTCTCTCACCTTTTTTTCTTTGCACATATATACATTTTCACAAAATTTAGTGTATATACAACTGTCACCAAATTTTCTTTGAGATTACTATTTAAATTACTGCATGATATTCTACTGTATCAATGACTTACTTAACCATTCTCCTACTGTCAGACATTTAAGGCTGCTTCCAATTTTTCATTATTATTAATAATTGATTATTAATAATTGATTTGGATGTAATAAACATCCAAATCAACTACTTTTAAGAGGCATTTTATGTAATATAAAGTAGTAGAACTTTTGTAGTTGTAGAACTGACAGCCAGGCCAGTAGGATGGGAATTTGGTTTACCAAACACTACAGACTTTTCTTGTTACTTCCTTTTTGGGGGGAGGGGGTTGGGGGACACTGCAGGGGGGGCGAGCAGAAGAGTAGAAGGGAAGGACCTTCACAATTGACCCAAGGTATACACTAGGTACACCAGGTCCCTGGATTCCAAAAGGTCCCCTTTTAGTGAAGACTGCCTGAACTAATACAGTGTATGTGTCTTTGCTCTCTATTCAACACTACTGGCAGTGTGTGACCGAGCAGGAAGACTTAAAATGTATTATTGCTTGTTTTTTAATGTATCAATATTATATAAAACAATTTCAACCACTAAAGTGTAAAATCAAGCAAAGAATTCTTGCTTAATTTACTAACCACTACTGCTAGCTACTACAGCTCCCAGATGAGGGTTCGGATAAACAGCTTGCTAGAGGCAAGGACCAGCACGAAGACTACCTTTCTTAGTGGGAAGCCTGCCACACTGTCCCAGAGGGAGGTCTCCTGCCCCATGAAAGCATATGGTGGAACAGAAGTGGGGACAGGTTCTAGGCCTGAGCTTGACTAGCACTGAGGCTGAGAACAGCCATTGGGGTCACCCTGTCGCCCATTCCCCACCCTTTCCTGAAGGAAAACAAAGGTAAGGCGGGTCCCCACCACGCCCACCAGCCACACCGGCAGCCTCTCCTCTTGGCCTTCCCACGCGCACCTACACTTCGCTCTCTCTTTCCCATGCCACGCAGCTACACTTTCAGCTTGTCAAGAACACTCCTGGGCACTGCTGAGACCCTGGCTCCTGGGGCCAGGGGAATTCTCATATCCCACAAACTTATTTTAGGTAAATTCCTGGCATGCTAACTTACCAGTTGCTTCTCGGGCGCTACTGCTGCTGAGACAGCGGTGGCAGCGGCGGCAGCGACCGTCTGCCTGCCCAGCCCTGTGGTGTTGGTGCAGTCAGGTGCCGGGGCTTTGACACCTGGCAGATAGACGGGAGGGGGGCCGGCTTTGGGAGCCGTTCTGGAGTGAAAGAGGGAATGGTTACAGGGGTACGAGAACGAGCGGGAAGGGTGCTGACTGGGCGGTCTGTGCTTCCAGCCGGCTTTGAGCTGGTTGTGGATGGGGGTCGCGGGAGGGTGGTACGGCGGTGGCGGAGGGGGCAGGGGCGGATGGAAGGCCACAAAAGAGTCCAGATCTGTAAACATGGTTTCTGCAGTGGGGGTACTGTTAACACGGCATCTCCCAGACTGTCTCATTGTCAAGAGCGGACTTTCATCCCCAAAACGTTCATCAGGAAAGAACTTGTGAGGATTCTAAGAAAGATTAAAAAGGTAAAAAAAAAGAGATTAGCAGATTTCATGGATGAAAATCCACTGGCTGAGAGAGTTAAGTGAGGACCTAAGAAAACCACATTCAGCAAGAATAAAAGGCATAACATATTTTTCTAGGCCAGAAGCTTCCAAGGAGAATTTACTTTAATAATAGTACAGAAGGAGAGAGAGCGTAGCCTCTACAGCCTACATACAGCTACCAAGAAGGACGCTTAACTGACTGCTCCAGCAAGCGTGTGCAATTCTGGAAGACAGGAAAGAAACCTAATTCAAGTATGTCTGTGCTAAGAAAATAAAATCACCAATAAACACCAAAGGAAGAGAAGGCACAGGTAAGGACTCTGCTAGAACTTTCTGACGACACAGCTGAACTCTCTGAGATAAAAACTACAAATTACTCCTTTCCTGTTATACAAAACTAAGCTGGATTAATATTTTTTTTCTTTTTTCTTTTTCTGAAGCTGGAAACGGGGAGGCAGTCAGACAGACTCCCGCATGCGCCCGACCGGGATCCACCCGGCACGCCCACCAGGGGGCGACACTCTGCCCATCCAGGGCGTCGCTCTGTCACGACCAGAGCCACTCTAGCGCCTGGGGCAGAGGCCAAGGAGCCATCCCCAGCGCCCGGGTCATCTTTTTGCTCCAATGGAGCCTTGGCTCCGGGAGAGGAAGAGAGAGACAGAGAGGGAGGAGAGGGGGAGGAGTGGAGAAGCAGATGGGCGCCTCTCCTGTGTGCCCTGACTGGGAATCGAACCCGGGACTCCCGCACGCCAGGCCAACGCTCTACCACTGAGCCAACCAGCCAGGGCCTGGATTAATATTTTAATAAACATTATAAGGGAATACTTATAAAACTTCCATATATACTGCTCACAAAAATTAGGGGATATTTCAAAATGAATATGAAGCGATAAAAAAAGAAGCATTTAATTTTTTTTATTAACATCAGAAAAGCAAACGACAATTCAAAGAAAGTTGTTCAATTATGCAAATGAGATGCAAAACCAACTTTTACTTCATTGGTGAAAATGCACTGTACAAAAGGCTGAAAATACTGGAGCATCTGCGTGTTCCCTGACCTCCTAATTTTTGTGAGCAGTGTAATTTAAGATATAAAATTAAGATACAATATAGAATGGCGAAGGTAAGAAAAATAAATACAACAGAAGACTCCCTTTGTAGGGACAGAAACCACAGCCAGTAACGGGAGTCCAGCGCCACCAGGTGCATGTCCTGAGCGCCTGAGCGCGCTCCCTTTGGAAGACTCAGGCTCAATGGGCTGGAGTCTGAGGCAGGAAAACAACCACTGGATCAGATGAAATTAAATTTATGTTGGGTTCCAACTCAGTGGCTGTGAGCAGACGACAACGGTCCCCTTTTCTATGTGGTTTCAGTTTCCTGTGATCAACCACGGTTCAGAAATACTACATGGAAAATTCTGGAAATAAACAATTTATGTTTTAAATTGTGAGCGATCCTGAGTAGAATGATGAAATCTCACACCACCCCGCCCTGTCCGGCCTGGCACGAGAGTCAGCCCTTGATCCAGCGTGTCCATGCTGTCTGTACAGCAGGAAGGAAGGAAGGTATTTTGGGAGAGACCTCATTCACATAACTTGTATTACAGTATTGTATACTGTTCTAGTTACTTTATTTTATTAGTAGTTATTGTTTTGATCTCTTACTGTGCCGAATTTATAAATTAAACTTGATGACAACAATGTCTGGTTCAGGAAAACACACAGCACACACAGGGTTCGTTGGGTGCTAGCCGCAGTTTCAGGTGCCCACTGGGAGAGTTGCAATGTACCCCTTGTGGGTAAAGGGAGGAGGGCACTACTGTATGTACTTTACAAATCCTATCTTCACTGCAAAACCAAGGTCATTGATTTTGTACCAAATAATTATTCAAAATGAGGTTTCCTGCTAGTTAAAAAATTTTAATTTCTTGATTCCAGTGCTTATAGAGTTTGAACCATGTTGGTCAAATTAAGTTTGTAAATATGATATATATGTTTGCTCGCTTACAGCTTGCATTGGGTGTGGGGGACAGGCTGTAAGCAGGCAGGGTCGTTATAGCCTAAGGCTTAGTTTTAAGACTAAGCTTTTCCCCACACCCTTGACTGTTGCATGATAGGGGGTGGTGCACTCTCATGAGGAATCCCATTATGCCTCAGATAAGTGACTTTGTATCAGAGACTTCCTTGTTTGTATATTGGATTAAAGGTTTTGATTTCTACACTATAAAATGGGGCAGACCGGGAGCTTGCTCCCTCTCTCTCAGTTCCTGAGATCGGCATTAGGGAGGAGAGCAGAGAAAGGCAACGTGGAGGAGAGGAGAAGCAGCCAAGATGGTGGAGTGCTGAAGGAGAAGCCAGTTTGTGCAGAGTTTGTACAGGGAGAAGGAGATGGGGAACAGAAGTGAATAAGGCTGGTGATGTAGAAACCTTTGATTCTAGAAAACTTGAATAAGTCAGTGGTTTTGGGAGCCCTGAATGGAAAGGGAAGTGTTTCCCACTGTGTGTATTACTTGCCTGCCGGGTGCAAGTTAGGATAAAGATGATGGCCCACCAGTTCTTGGCTCCATTGTTTCATTACCGTCTGTCCAAACCTAATGTGAACTTGCACGGGCCAGGCGGCTGTGATGGTGGCCGTGATTACTGGCCTTACAAACCATTATGTGAAACACTTCTTGTAATAAGAGGGAGAGGAAAAAGAGGGACACTTGGAAGACCTGTAAGGATGACAGTGACCAAAACCTAAAATCTAGCGAACAACTGGGCAGGAGAGCAGCAGGGGCCAGGAGCCCCCAACTCGCCTCTCAGTTCTGTCGGGCGCCCACACCAGAACTCCTAGCAGTCACCCTTCATGTGTTTACTGTACACAGCAGATACCATCTGCTTTACAATGCTGCACTAAATCCATGTGACACATACAGAAACTGGTGCTCAGGGCAGTTCAGGAACTGCTCCAACGAACTGGCTGGCGAGCAACAGACCAGGACCCAAAGCCGGTTCTCACCCCAGATCCTGGGCTCAACCCACTCCCCCCAGGCTGCCTCTCCACGTTAGCTAGGGCGCTAGAGGTGCTGAAAGGCAACAGACCACGAGAAAGACCCATGCTGCGCGAGCTCCCGCGGTGTGCACAGCCCTGCCCGGTGTCCACAGCCCTGCCAGCACAATGAGCCAGGCTCCCTACTGGAAACGCCTCGCTCACGGCAGCGTCCCACCTGCAAGAGCTCCGCAGCGGCGTCGGCAAGCCCGAACTCTCGCAGCACGCGGATCTGGATCTCGTAGCTGACCGTGGCGCCTTCCCCGCAGTTCAGCGCATAGGCTCTCTGCACCTGCTCAGTGTGGCGGAGCTCCTGCAGGCGTCTGACCATGTCTTTCAAAATGAGGAGACGAGGAACTGGAAGAAGGAGAACTGTTTGTAGGCAAATACCTGAGCTACACACAAAAGACCACCCACTACGCACAAGAAAAAAATGTTTTGCTTCAGAATCTTCTTATAAATTTTTTACATTATTTTAATTTCCTGGCAACTTAGCATTCATTATATATCTTACTATTTTTTAAGATTTTAAAATTTCAGTGCGCCCAAAAGGCTCTTGATAATACCAAACAGCTCCTGAGCTGTATTATTAAAATTTTACTTGTATACAATCTCTTCTGAATCTCAGAATATTTCCTAAGTTTTTAAAATGTATTCACATAACTTCTTTTGTTTTTAAAAAGAGGCAGAAGGGAGAGAGGTAAATGAGAAACATCAACTCATAATTGTGGCACCTTAGCTGTTGATTGCTTTCTCATATGTGCCTTGACCGGGAGCTCCAGCCAAGCCAGTGACCCACTGCTCAAGCCAGCGACCCTGGACTTCAAACCAGTGACTTGGGCTCAAGCCAGCGACCTTTGGGCTCAAGCCAGCAACCACTGGGGTCAGATTGAAGATCCCAGGCACAAGCTGGCAACCCTGTGCTGAAGCCGGTGACCTTGGGGTTTCGACCCTGGGACCTCAGTGTCCCAGGCTATTGCTCTATCCACTGTACCTCCACTGGTCAGGCTTATTCACATAACTTGTGAGTCCTGATTATGCACCAGGGACTGAACTCCAGTATTAGGGTGCACAGAACAGAAATGTAGTTCCTGTCATCAAAGAACTCTGCTTTTAGCAAAGTCAACCTAGTAAACCAGTGCTTACAGGGCCGCGGAGAGAAATATGCAAAGGATATTGAAGAGATCTGGAGGAAGGGGCCCCGAACCTGGACTGGAGGCAGGCAGGAAAGTCTTCCTAGACAAGGGGAACCATGAGTGCAGCCTTGAAGAACGAGGGAAAGCCAGGCAGACAAAGAATGCAGAGCGAAGGCTTTCCCAGCAGAAGGACCGGCATGTGTAAAGCACGCAAGTGAGAGACAGTGTGGACAAGGAGCCGGCAGCTGGAACCTGGGGTTCAGATGTACAGGCAGGAAGAGCATTCAGAGAGAAGGCCAGAAAGATGGCAGGGCAGACCATGAACGAACCTGCATGGCATGATAAGGGATCTGAATTGTATCTTGTGTCCAGCAGGCAGTCACCTGCACAGGGGAATGACAGAGTCGGAGCTGTGATGAGGCAAATGCAGTCTGAGAGCAGAGTCAAGCAGCGGTCAGCAAACCATGGCCTGTGTCTACATCAGGCCTGCGGCCCGTTTCTGTAAACGAAGTCTCACCAGCACGCAGCACACCCATCTGTGTGTAGGTACTGTCTACAGCTGCTTTTGGCTGACAACAGCAACGGTGAACAGAGTTGGGGGGCTGTGACAGAAAGTGCGCAACCCACAAGCCTAAAACATTTCCTCTCTGGAGCTGCACAGGAAAACTCCGCTGTGCCCTGGTGACAAGTCCAGAGGGGAGTGAGTGAGTGAGGTCAGAGGCAGAAGCACGGGTTAGGCACCTGGGGAAAGGCTGCAGCAGAGAGCTTGGGAAGAAGGGGTGATATCCATAAACATTTGGAGCCAAACTGACTATTACTCTGGGGCAAGGGGAGCTGTTCTGAATGCCTGCTCTGCGCCAGGCAAACTCCTAAGCATACTGTCACGGTGCTTCCTAAAGTCTTCACAACGACCCTAGGAAGGAGGCACCCCATTTTGCAGGTAAGGAAATTAACACGCAGAGAAGCAGTTTGTCCAAAGTCACACAAAATGAAGTAGCAGAGCCCGGATATGAGCCACGAGTCTTCTCCAATAAGCTAGACAGCCTTTCATTAGAGTCTGGTGAGCAACTTCGAGTCAGGATGACACCAAAATAAAGTTAAAACAACAGAAAACAGTTACACAGCAGTTTAAAAAGTGTTATTTGGGTCCTGGCCGGTTGGCTCAGTGGTAGAGCGTCGACCTGGCGTGCGGGGGACCCGGGTTCGATTCCCGGCCAGGGCACATAGGAGGAGCGCCCATTTGCTTCTCCACCCCCCCCTCCTTCCTCTCTGTCTCTCTCTTCCCCTCCCGCAGCCAAGGCTCCATTGGAGCAAAGATAGCCCGGGCGCTGGGGATGGCTCCTTGGCCTCTGCCCCAGGCGCTAGAATGGCTCTGGTCTTGGCAGAGCGACGCCCCCTGGTGGGCAGAGCATCGCCCCCTGGTGGGCAGAGCGTTGCCCCTGGTGGGAGTGCCGGGTGGATCCCAGTCGGGCACATGCGGGAGTCTGTCTGACTGTCTCTCCCCATTTCCAGCTTCAGAAAAATACAAAAATAAATAAATAAATAAATAAAAATAAAAATAAAAAGTGTTATTTGTCTGAGCATACTTAATTGTGACTATGTGTGGGTTTTTGAGATTCAGTGCTAAGATTATGTTGCTATTCAAGTTTAACTCAAGCTGATAAAAACAGTGCTAATTATGAGAGCTTCAAAATCTGCACAGTTCAGCTACAGAAATACTTCTCTTCAATGTATACTTTGAACATGTAGCAGACAAACCTGACAAGGCAACAACTAATCAAATATTAGTCCCAGAACAAAATGTGAGTTCAATTAAAAGTTGTCATTATATCTTTTACTTATCCTTACTTGACACAGACATTTATAAGCAGAAAATAAATGGTGCCATTTCTAATAATGCTATTGTTTGCTGATTTTTACTTTTATTATTTTTAAAATTTTTATTTATTGATTTCAGTAAGAAAGGAAGGGGGGGGGGGGAAAGCAAGAGAGAGAGGAACATCAAACTGTTCCTGTATGTGCCCTGACCGGGGATTGAACCAGCAACCTTTGCCCTTCGAGACAAAGCTCTAACCAACCAAGCTCTCTGGCCAGGGCTGTTTGCTGACTTTTAAAAAAATCTGTGGCCTTAGCTGGGTGGTTCTGTGGATAAAGCGTCATCCTGGCGCACTGAAGTTGTGGGTTCTATTCCTGATTAGGGCATAAGAGAAGTAACCAATGAGTGCACAATTAAATGGGACAACTGAGTAGAACAACGAGTTGATGCTTCTCTCCCTCTTTCTCTCTCTCTCCTCTCCACCCTCAACTCAATGGGGGAAAAAGTCTTGTCATAGTAATAGGCAAGAGCTATAAATTTCTTACCCCATCTGCCCTGTTGATTTCCTGACTTTAGAAAATGACAATAGAGCCCTTCAGTTCAAGCAAACATTAACTGATATTCAGAACATTTTAGACATTGACAGCTATACCTCTACCTATGGCCACTTTCCTCAGAGTTGTAAGACATAAGCCTATACTACAATAAAATTCACAGACTAGATCTTGGGAAACTGGATCTCCAGGAAACCAGTGGTGATTACATTTTTTGGAGACATATGTATGTAGACTCAAAGACATAAATATATAATACAGTTGTTCCTCGCCATATCGTGGTTCACTTTTTGCGGTCTTACTGTATAGCAGATTTTAAAATTGTATATATCTAATTTTGTATCGCAGATTTTTTGCTATATCGTGGGATTTTGTGGCATATAGGTATTTTTATATATTTATTATTTTAATTATTTTTGTGGTAAAATAAGCATTTTCTAGCCTAAAAAATTAAAAATATAAAAGAAATATAAAAAATATTAATTAAAATATAATATTTACTGGTGAGTACCCATATAGAATTTTATATATTGTTAAAATTACATAGGTTTAAGAGTGTAGAAAGTGTTTAAGGAGCATAGGAAGTGTTTATAAAAGAGTGTGGGCAGGGTTCATAAAGCCTTAAAATATATATAAGTAATAAGAATGTAAGGTTACTACTTCGCAGATTTTTGCCTATTGCGAGGGTTCTGGAACCTAACCCTGCAATAGACGAGGGACCACTTGTACTCTTCCCCATGGGCCTTAGACTGTGAGAAACACCTTGTGGTAATGAAATATCTGAATTCCTCTAAACCAGTGGTTCTCAATAGGAAGTGATTTTGCCCCACAGCGTGCAGTTGACAATGTCTAGAAACAAAAATATTTCCAAAGGTCACAAGGGGGTGTACGTGCGTGTGCGCTGCTGGCATCTAGAGAGTTCAGCCAGGAATGCTGCCACACCCTGTAGTGCACAGGGCAGCCCTCACAACAAAGACCTATCCAGTCCTCACTCTCAGAGGGCCAAGGGTGAGAAACCCTGGGCGAAACTGCAATCTGTATATACCCATTACTATAAAACAAATTAAAAACAAAAAACCTAGCTTTTAAGTATTTATTCTTTGAGAAGAACAACCCATACAGGGTATTGGAATGGGGAGAATTAGCATGTATAAAAGGATTATAAAAAGAACACGTTATTTAATTAAATACAAATGCCTAAAACGAGGTTTGTCTTACCTGGAATTTCATTGGCTACCACTGAAGGAGGGCTTGACTGGTTACTGCTGATCTGCTGGTGGCTGATCATGTGACAGCACTGTGGCATTGCGTTGCTGACCATGTAGAGAGTGTCTGGCACATTGGACATTCTAACCATCCGCAAACGCACAAGGTCAGTCTGCTCCACCATCATCTCGTCCAGCACTGACTGAGAAAACAACTCAGTGTTAACAGACTGAGTCAACCCTTCCCTTCTGTTAAATCACATTTGGAGAAAGGTAATTACTTTATTGCTTCTAGTGTATGAAGGTGAAAGGAGAAAATAGCCCTATCTCTCTAATTCTTGCAAGATTTTTTGGATGATCTGAAAAAAAAATCATCTTCTGAAAAGTTTCCTTTAAATTGAAGTATGTGAAATTTGCAGGATGAATGTAAAATTAATCACAAGAAATTACACATTACTATAACAAAAACATGCATACATGAGCTATATGATCCAAAAAGGAATGCTCAAAAGACAAAATATTAAAGACATATTAAATCCAACACACTTATAAATAAACCCGAAGGTTAAAACCAGTTTCAGATGATGCTATAAGGTCTACCGGAAAGTTCTGTCCGTGTTCCCCCCCCCCCCCCCCCGTATTTTTCTGAAGCCAGAAACGGAGAGACAGTCAGACAGACTCCCGTATGCGCCCGACCGGGATCCACCCGGCACGCCTATCAGGGGGCGATGCTTTGCCCCTCTGGGGAGTCGCTCTGTTGCATCCAGAGCCACTCTAGCGCCTGGGGCAGAGGCCAAGGAGCCATCCCCAGCGCCCGGGCAGTCTTTGCTCCAATGGAGCCTTGGCTGCGGGAGGGGAAGAGAGTGACAGAGAGGAAGGAGAGGGGGAGGGGTGGAGAAGCAGATGGGCGCTTCTCCTGTGTGCCCTGGCCAGGAATAGAAACCAGGACTTCTGCATGCCAGGCCGACGCTCTACCACTGAGCCAACTGGCCAAGTTCTGTCCATTTTTGGAATAAAACAAAATACAAATTTTTCTTACCGTCAATAAACTTTATTAAATAATATAATTGCCATTATTATTAATGATTTCTTGCCAGCGTGAGGGCAATTTGTATATCCCATTTTTGAAAAATGTTTTATCTTTTGATGTGAAAAATTGAACCAGTGCTTGTTTGATATCTTCCTCATTTTTGAATTTTTTGCCCTTCAAAAATTTTGTAAGGACAAAACAAGTGATGGTCGGAGGGTGCTAAGTCCGGGGATATGGTGGATGTGACAGACATGCTTCTGTAGCATTTCTTCCTTGTTGAAATTCATAAAAATTACAGTGGCATAAATGAACTTTAAGACTAACGTGAATCAACTTTGTTTTAGTTAATTTGCTACGTCAGTATGTATACATTAAGTGATAAAAATAGAGAGGCACACATGCGCCAAATAAACATGTGCTTATGTGTTGAAACTTGTGATAGAAATGGACAGAACTTTCCGGTAGACCTTATATTTCACTAAAGTGCAGAATGATCAAAATGACAATGTGTCAACATTATCCACGTTTACTGGGCACATATCTACGCAGGTACAGGAGCGGCCATCTGAGAAGCAGGGAGCTCCAGGAGCACTACTGGTGAGCTTGGTTTCTGAGACCGAGCAGAGCAGAGGGTAGGTCTCGTTTACTGCAGACCTTTTCTCACCAGACTCAACCTTCTGGAAAGGCCTCAGTGCTGCAGCGACTTCAATTAAGCACTGAACTTATTTCAGAAAGGCCATGTGCAACCATCCGCCTTTTTTAGAACGATATATTTAAAATATCAACCAGGCAATAGGATGTAGATTATCAACCTAGTCAACAAAATAAACTCACAAATCCTTTCATGTGTCTTAAAACTATAACTCTGATAATAAAAACAAGAAAAATTTCAAGAAAAACTAATTCTGTACCCAAACACATACATTAGTTTTGTCAATTTATTTCAGAAAGCTTAATGGTGATTTCTGACTTTCAAAGACCCTCCGTTCCTCAAAGGGCCACCCCAAAGTTCTATGGCTGAATACATTCAATAAAAATTACCGTACTGAATTCTTCATTATCTTATTTTCTAGAATTGTTATAATATACATAATGCTGACTATTTACTTAATAGACCTGAAACTTTTTCTTAGTGTGTGCACATATTCTAAAAACGAAACACAATTTCCAACAGCCAGCCATCAGAGAAGTATGTTACAAGAAATTGTGACATTCCTTTAGTTTATGAAGAAAGACTTCTGTGTGCTATCTTCTTTCAGGGCAGTTTTCCCATTCACAAAATACTCAACTATCTCAATGAAATAAAACTCTCCTTTCAAGTAACATTTTGCAAGACAACAAAGATGAGAAAAATGCAATTTAACATGACCTGTTATGAAAACATGCTTGATTATTAACATTTAAGAGAAGTCTTCTGCTGAGCAGTTAAGCTAGAAGTTATGTCCATTTTCTCAATTATTGAACATTTAGGCCATTTCCAAATATAGGTACGTATAGAAAGCCACAAACAATATCTTTGTGCTTACAGTTTATAACGAAGTGGTGTAATATCTGAAAATGTTCTTCTTTACCTTTGCTTCCTCCACGTAGGGAGAGAAGAGTCGAGGACGAACATAGATTCCAGCATTTTTCTGCCGTAACCAGGCATTTGACTTTCCACCTTCGGATGTAGGAAGCATGTCTGACGGAGGAGTACTGATCAAGCCTCTTTTCATCTTGAAAAAAAAATTTTTTTAATATAAAGCAGAGATTTGTTAGCACTACAATACTAAGAAATAATCATACCTATAAATCAAAATCTTCAAACTGTATCATTTGTATAAAAATTTAGAAATACATGAAATTTGAAAGTACTTTAAATGTTTAATAATAAAGGACTCAATAAAAGGCAGTATAATTTTCCATTTTTCTTTAAATAGAAGAATGATGTTTAATTTTTATTTTTTACTTTAGAGGGGGGAGGGAGGGAGAGTGGTGGGGGGTCAAAGAGGAGAGAGAAACATCTAGTTGTTGTTCCACTTATTTATGCATTCTTTGCTGATTCTTCTATGTGCCCTGACTGGGCATCAAACCTGCAACCTTGGCATATGTAGATGATGCTCTAACCAACTCAACTACCCAACAGGGCTGAGGAATGATGTTTTTAAAACAAGAACTATAGTAATTAAAAATGTAACAAACTGGACTAAGTTTCAGAACTCTTAATAAAAAAAACAATTTTTTTCCTTATTCATCTAGGAACTAATTTCACACACACACCCCCCAAGAACTAAAGGGCCTTGTAGCTCTAGTATAAGGATACAGGCAGTGCACAGGTGCTTAGGGGCAGGGACTCGAGGGAAAGATGGACTTGGCTCAGACCTTAATTCATCATTTAACAGCCTCGTAACCGTGGCCCTCTTTTACCTGGGCCTCACTTTAAGGGCTCCCTGATGGCCCTGGACATGGAACACCACATAACTAACTAAACGGGGTGCCCTGTTGCTTCTTCCTCTATGCTAAGAGAATATAAATCAAGTACCCATGGCTCGCAGAGAGGCTATGAGGATTAAATGAAATGGCACAGTGCTTAGCACTTCCAGTTAACAACCATTAGTAAACTTTTACTGGGGACTTACATGGTAGCCATGGAATTAAGAGCAAGTGATATATATTATTTTAAGTGTACTAAACCAAAGTTCTAAAATATTTTTCTAAACTATATTCAGGGTTCAACTTAGTTTGAGTGGAAGAGAAGCAGACAGTCACTTCCCATGTGTGCCCTGACCTGGGATTGATCCCCAGATGTCTGCAAGCTGGGCCGTTGATGCTCTCTATCCACTGAGCCGACTGGCCAGGGCCTATCCTTTCTAAAATGACATTCCATTATCAGCATTTTCCATGTTGCTGTATTAGTAGCTATAACCACTGTTCAGGACAGCAAAACATTGTGTTGAGTAGCTGCCCTATCATTTACTTATTCCCCTGCTCTTAGATACTTAGGCTATTTCCAAATACTTCATGGCAATGCACTAGCTATACTTCTCCTATGAAATAGTAATATTATTTCAGAAACTACTGACCTAACAGGTAAAATATGGTAACTTACTGTTTTATTTTGCTTTCTTTGGGGTATGTGATTACTAGTGAGAGTGAACATTTTTCTAATCAGAGTCCATAAATATTTGTTTTCTATGTTCCAGTTTAATATTTAGTTCTTCAGTCTAACAGGGATTAATTTTGTATGTGAGTGAAGTGAGGTTTTGTGGTTTGTTTGTTTTTTTTCTGAAGTTGGAAACGCGGAAGCAGTCAGACAGACTTCCGCATGCGCCCGACTGGGATCCACCCGGCATGTCCACCAGGGGGCGATGCTCTGCCAATCTGGGGCATTGCTCTGTTGCAACCAGAGCCATTCTAGTGCCTGAGGCAGAGACCATAGAGCCATCCTCAGTGCCCGGGCCAACTTTGCTCCCATGGAGCCTTGGCTGCGGGAGGGGAAGAGAGAGACAGAGAGGAAGGAGAGGGGGAGGGGTGGAGAAGCAGATGGGCACTTCTCCTGTGTGCCCTGGCCGGGAATCAAACCCAGGACTCCTGCACGCCAGGCTGACGCTCTACAACTGAGCCAACCGGCCAGGGCCTGAGGTTTTAACTTTAAACATGTTCCCTCCCTTCCCCATGCATCAGTTAGCCTAGCATCACTGATTGTGATATCTCATTCATGTTGAAATCTTTTATTAGAACATTTTACAAGGCGATTTTGTTATGTTTGTTATGCTAGCATTCTAGATTAAATATTAA
The DNA here is from genome assembly GCF_036850995.1 of Saccopteryx leptura. NCBI lineage: Eukaryota > Metazoa > Chordata > Mammalia > Chiroptera > Emballonuridae > Saccopteryx > Saccopteryx leptura. Next base: position 11,227,634 of record NC_089508.1, on the reverse strand, counting down.
GAGTTTTAAAACATATTTTATATTTGAAAGAGTTATAACTCCTTAATTATATTCTTTTTAGAGAACTTTTAAAACTACTATGCTTACAGTAAAGCTATAAACCAATGTATGGGGAAATAATATTTATAGCTCTTATCTTCCCATCCATTAATTTGAACAATTCTATTAGTTTAAAAATTCACCTAACAATTATAAAATTAACACAATCATTTCCAATAATTTTTAACTGAAATATAATTTTAAGATTCATTCATCCTTTTTATACTGAACTATTCTATTCTCCTTTCCTTCTGTTTTCTGCTTTATTGCTGTCTTGAAGAGCCTCCAAAGGTAATTTCTACCCTTTCCTTTGTTAATAAGGATATACTCGATCTACACTGATAAATGCTGAATTGAATCTTAAGAAATCACACTCTTGCAAAAGTAACAATGATATATCCACTCAACTCTCATCCACCAACCATTTATCTGTGCTGGGTGCCAGACAAGGAGGATACAATACAGTAAAAATCAGACATGTCTCTGACCTCATGGAATTGAACAGTTTTACAATTCTCTGTTAGAAGTTATTTACAATGATAATGATAAGCTTGTAGATTTTAGTGCATTTTCTTTTCATGAAAGGGATAAATGGGGAGGGGAGTAAAGAGGGACAAATATACCGTGATGGCCCTGGCCGGTTGGCTCAGTGGTAGAGCGTCGGCCTAGCGTGCAGAGGACCCGGGTTCGATTCCCGGCCAGGGCACACAGGAGAAGCGCCCATTTGCTTCTCCACCCCTCCGCCGCGCTTTCCTCTCTGTCTCTCTCTTCCCCTCCCTCAGCCAAAGGCTCCATTGGAGCAAAGATGGCTCGGGCGCTGGGGATGGCTCTGTGGCCTCTGCCTCAGGCGCTAGAGTGGCTCTGGTCGCAACATGGCGACGCCCAGGATGGGCAGAGCATCGCCCCCTGGTGGGCAGAGCGTCGCCCCTGGTGGGCGTGCCGGGTGGATCCCGGTCGGGCGCATGCGGGAGTCTGTCTGACTGTCTCTCCCTGTTTCCAGCTTCAGAAAAATGAAAAAAAAAAAAAAAAAGAAGAAAGAAAGAAAAAAAAATACCGTGATGGAAAATGATGGGCATACAACACAATCAACAGTTCACACACTACGGAAACATTTACCTGAAACCTATGTACTCTTACTGATCAAGAGTCACTCTGTCATATTTCACTTTCTAAATAAAATTTAAGAAGAAGACCCATACCTACCCACTCCCAGAAAGGAAAGGGACACTTACTACATCACTTAGGACTTCGCTGTGCACAGGTAAGATGTGCTCAAGCCGCACAAAGGGTAGAAGAGAAGCAAGGGCCTCGCGCAGCTCTTCAGCGTCCAGGTCTCGTCTCTTCACGCCTCTTTTGTTCACACTGTGGGCAGTGCCGCTCAGTAAGTTCGGCTCTAGGAGACAGAAAATGGAAAATCTCCCATCAAATCCAAATTTTCAGAGAAAGGCTTCCTTTCTTCTCTAGTACACGTTCAGTCCCATTCTTTATACTAAAGTATCTGTTTTAAAAAGGGTTATAAACTATGTTGATGTTCTATGAAGATCAGTTAACAGAGATATTCTTGGACAGAGGAAAAGCATGGTGTCAACAGTACAATAATATTTTTATGATTGTTCTGCATTAAAAGAATAATGGATTCTTTTCCATATACTAATTCAAGGAAAAAAAGGATGACAACATATTAAAATCTAGTTTGACTTGGGGTTTTCCTTAAGCTTTCTCAGTTTTTGACCAGTTTTTAGTGCAATAAGGACATTGCAAGGCAAGTGCTATTTCAGGTCACTGTAGCTGTTAACGGTACACTCATTAGGCTCTCATTTGTTTAACAGCAACTCAATATGATATTCATCTCCTGGTGTCTACAGCAGCAAAATAAGGTGCACTCTAAAATTGTTATGATGGTCTCCTCAATTTCCATGATATGGAAGGGAATGCTACCTCATGTAAGTGAACCCTTTGATCTCTGACACGTAATCTATTTTCCATGTCCAGAGTAGAGAATAAAGGACTCCTTCACTGGGTATCAGTGAGAGGGCAGGACCTGCAGCACCGATATGCTTATGATACTGAAGTGGGGAAAGTTGACATAAAATGCTTGAATTTTTAATGTCTTTAGGGGGCTATATTTTTTTAAAAAAATAAGATCTTTACCATTTGCAAATATAAATGCTAGATATTTTGCAAAGTCTGCAGACAAGCTGGTATGTCCCTTAAATCATGTGATAGATAAGAGATTTCACCCCTGTGAAAGAGCCTGACATTCTCAGTCTGAAAACCACTATTTTAAGGGAAATTTTATCAAGGATGCTCATTATCTTCCCAAAATGAATATGATGAAAACTACCAACCTTATGTCAATGAAAAAAACCTAATGCCTATAATTATTATGTAATATTACATACACCCAATTCTTGTTATTTGGGGTAGGTAGCTGTGTTCTATAAAGCCACCAAGAACAATTAATAAGCAAATACTGAACTACAACTCCCAAGGGAAACATGGGGTAGGTTCCTGGGATCCCCTAGGCACAATACTTCTGTCAGCTGGTCATGACATAACTTTGTTTTATGTGTGTTTCTGTTTAAAGACAGCTTATTAATATGTATGTTCATTCATTAGCACTGAACTCGCGCCAACAGCACTGTAACTTAGACCTGGACAAAGCTTATCTGACCTATCACACAGCCTTCCTGTGCTGGGGAACACTAGACAGCACCAAGCAGTACACTCGGAAGCCACTTTTTTTTTTTTTTTTGTATTTTTCTGAAGCTGGAAACGGGGAGAGGCAGTCAGACAGACTCCCACATGTGCCCGACCGGGATCCACCTGGCACGCCCACCAGGGGGCGACGCTCTGCCCACCAGGGGGCGATGTTCTGCCCATCTGGGGCATCGCTCTGTTGCGACCAAAGCCATTCTAGCGCCTGGGGCAGAGGCCAAGGAGCCATCCCCAGCGCCCGGGCCGTCTTTGCTCCAATGGAGCCTCAGCTGCAGGAGGGGAAGAGAGAGACAGAGAGGAAGGAGAGGGGGAGGGGTGGAGAAGCAGATGGGCGCCTCTCCTGTGTGCCCTGACCGGGAATCGAACCTGGGACTTCCGCAGCCAGGCCGACGCTCTACCACTGAGCCAACCGGCCAGAGCCGGAAGCCACTTTTAAACCATGCGATCACTCCCAAAACCCTGTAAGAATGTGAAAAATATGGCACTAAATACACTGCGGAAGTACACATTTACAACATGAGAGCAGAAACAAGAAGGCAGAATATCACCCTGTTTTTCACCTTAAGCTGGGAACATCTGCATCACGGGACTCAAATTTTTTCATTCTGCACATGTCTGAAATGCCCATGAAAGTACCAAGAGTGCTGATTTGGGGATTGCAAATACGCTTTAGCAAGTAGGCAAATTTGCAAACATACAATCTGTCAGTAAGGGGGACAGACTGTATACTGGCATTTCAAAAATGTTCCGAAATAATAACAGTAATTATTATATTCAAATATTCAAATCTGAGAATTGCTAAAGGCTTTTGCAAGCCACAGAAAATAAATTCAGAAATCAAATAGAAAGACTAGTTTGTTCCTTAGTATTTGGGTAGTGGTGTATTAAAGGGATATATAAAAAAGGTTTAAAAGCAGTACAGCTTAATACTTTTATATATTCAAAAATGTGGCAGAACAACTCTAAATTTACTACTGAAAACCATTGAATTAAATACTTTAGATAGTTGAGCTTTGTGGTATGTAAGCTATATCTAAATAAAGCTGTTGAGAAATGACAGGGATGGAGAAATCTGTATTTAATTTTTCTAATTAAAGACTTTTGTGGCTCTGGCCAGTGGCTCAGTGGATAGAATGCTGCCCAGGCGTATGGGTGTCCTGGGCTTGATTCCCGGTCAGGGCACACAGGAGAAGCAACCATCTGCTCCCCTCCCCTCTCCTCTCCTCCTTCTACAGCCAGGGCTGGACTGGTTCGAGCGTGGCCCAGGCACTGAGGATGCTCGGATGGTCCCAGTGAGTCAGCCTTAGGCGCTAAAAAGAACTCAGTAAGGGAGCACTGGCCCCAGATGGGGTTGCCAGTGTGTCCCAGTCGGGGTGCATGTGGGAAGTCTGTCTTACTACCTCCCCTCCTCTCATTTAAAAATAAGATTTTCGTTTTGGGTTCATTATATAGAAATACAATATTCTATGAGAAAAGGAGTACAGGAGGTGGGCTAAGCCTAGATATAAATAAAATCATAAGCTTCCAAAGTTGAAAGCCCACTTCCTAGCCATGATGTTTCCATCTTCTCTAAAGTATCCCCAGTTGGAGGCCACTCAAAATTATTATTTCTCCTTTACCTCCCACAAAATTTAAAAACAAACAGCAAATACACTCTTTGGGGTAGTCATATATATTTTTTTAATTCAGGTAAAATTCTCAAAACATAACTCACCATTTTAAAGTGTAGAAATCAGTGGCTTTTAATACATTTACAATACAGTGCACCCATCACCAATAATTCCAGAACATCTTCATCAACAATATATACTGTAATAATTTAATCATGAAATGAAAATTTTCATTCTATTTCTATAAATCAGCCAACATTTAACACTAAGCACACAGAAAGATAACATTAAAAGTATCCATTTAAAGTTGCAAAATATAATTTTTTTGGTATATTTATTTCTGACAAAGTATACCCTCTTCACTAAAGAATTTTGCCAACTGTAAAACTTTTTATTTTCATGAGGCAGTAGTGGCTACTGTCAAGACGACATGTAGCCTCATGTCAGGAGGCTTTTGGGAAAAGCAGTGCAAGCTAATTTTCTGAGCTTACCTCTGTCTGCTATTCTTTTCATCAGCTGGTGCTCACCCCATTTAATCAGATATTTAAGGATATCTTGTTCACTTGCCTAGAATAAAAAATGGTTTATACTTATTTTGGTGAAATTAGGGAAATGGTTAATTTCATTAATGACTTCCCCTAGGTCATAAAGTAAATACAGGGTGCAACTTACCTCCCGCATTCTATTCTTCACACTGTCTGCAATGCTCCAGTTAAGCTTGTAGTCAGTCAACAGCAAATACACAAGCCTGCACTACATGGGTTTTGTCCAGGAAGCTCACTCTTGGCTCCAACTAAATTTTTAATTATTTCCACCTTTTTATATATATATATATATTGTTCTTTATACAGCTGCCTTAAATTATTTTTTGAGGGGGGAAGATGGAGAGAGATAAGTAAATAAAGGTCAAGTAGAGATGGGTACAGAGTGACTACTATCTCAGGCAGGAACAATGCCTAAGAGGTATTCTACTGATCGGTGACCACAACCCGTTAAATGCCAATGTGTCCCTCATTTCTTCATATTTTATCTAAAATCTTAAAACAAATATAGGCTGCTCTCCAAGGTTTTCACTTTCTAAATGAAGCACAAAGCTTCTAAAAATAACAATTTGAGAGAACTGACAAATCCTAATTCCCACAATGCACATAGTCTGGATAAGGACAGCAAAAAACAAGGTTACTAAACACAGGTCCTAAATAAATCAAATCTAACACAACATTCATACCGCCATCAAAGCACAGATGCTAAGAGGACTACTTAACTCTTCACCGCATTTCTGACTGAGATGGAGGCATTTTATAACTTCCCTAGTACAACTATAAAAAAAAGGAAATGGTTCAATGGATCTTTATATTTTCATAACATTAAAACTATTGTAGCCTGACCAGGCGGTGGCGCAGTGGATAGAGCGTCGGACTGGGATGCGGAGGACCCAGGTTCGAGGCCCCGAGGTCGCCAGCTTGAGAAAAAAAAAAAAGCTCACCAGCTTGGACCCAAGGTCGCTGGCTTGAGCAAGGGGTTGCTCAGTCTGCTGAAGGCCCATGGTCAAGGCACATATGAGAAAGCAATCGATGAACAACTAAGGTGTCGCAATGAAAAAAGCTGATGATTGGTGCTTCTCATCTCTCTCCGTTCCTGTCTGTCTGTCCCTATCTATATCTCTCTCTGACTCTCTGTCCCTGTAAATAAATAAATAAATAAATAAATAAATAAATAAATAAATAAATAAAATAAATTTAAAAAACCCCAAAAAACTATTGTATAATTCTCAGCATAAAATTCAAACAAGCAATACAAAAGATAATTAAGCTTGAACAAACCTTAGCTGGAAATATTTCTGCAATATTTTAAATCTACTGTTAGTTTTAATTACTGGATTAGATGGATATCTTTATTATATACGGCTTAAGTGTCTGTTTGTCGCAGATAGCTTATTGGTTGCTTGCGTAACTGTACTAGCCAATGGGGTGAAGTTGCCATGGCTGAACGCAAATTGAGCGGGTCAGGGGGAAGGTGAACATTTGTTTGCATTGGCAATCATCTGCTTTTGAAACAATTTAAGGCTGAACGCAAATTGAGCGTGTCAAGGGAAAGGTGAACATTTGTTTGCATTGGCAATCATCTGTTTTACATAAAAACTACGTCTTAACGTACTTTCTTTTAAGAATGCCTCCTAGAAAATACAGCACTGAAGAGGAGAGAAAAGGAGCTAAAGCTGCACAAAAACGGCTTTCTCGACAAAAAGAAACCACTGAGCAGAGAAAGACAAGGCTTGCTTCAGTCGCAGAGCAAATGCGTCTTTCTCGGCAAAATGAGACTGATGAGTGTCCTAAAAATTCTGATGTAGACAAACTAAATGATGATGTCTTAAATATCATAGAAGGGAATGACACGACATATTTAAGTGTTGATTCCGTTGTAGCTGATAATAAAGCGAGTGCCAACAACTTTCCAACGGAATTTTAAAATAGTCTGTCGCCTTCTGGCATGCCACCTCACAAATTGAGGTTAAAGACTGGAGCAATTATTATGCTGTTAAGAAATCTTAACACCAGAAGGGGTCTTTGCAATGGTACAAGACTAGAGGTTCTCCAATTGAAAAATAATGTCATAATAGCTAAGTCTTTGACTGGCTCCTCTAAAGGTGAAATAGATGTCATTCCAAGAATTGATTTGGCTCCATCTCAAACACGGTTGCTGTTTCAATTGAGATGTAGACAATTTCCTGTAAAACTTGCCTTTGCTATGACCATCAATAAGTCTCAGGGCCAAACGCTTAAGCGTGTTGGCATTTTTTTTACCTGAGCCTGCATTTGGACACGGTCAACTTTATGTTGCCTGTTCAAGAGTTCGTGAAAGAACGGACGTAAAATTAAAAATAATTGATGGTCCTCTGCAAGGCAAGCTTAAAAATGATGGAAAAATCTACACAAGAAAGTTGTGTACAAAGAGATCTTTGACATGTGAATTAACATTTTATTATTTAAATCACCTTTATTTATTGAGCTAGCGGTGCCTCCTAAGAAATGTACCGCTAGTGGTTTCCTTCATTGCACTCTACTTTAAGCAATTAAGCAATTAAGCTTTCTGAACCCCCTGGGGCAGAAAGCAAATGGGCGTCCTCGCCGCCTGCCCTGGGTAATTCAGTTTGAATTAGCAGACACCTTTGCACAAATCATTTTAATTACAATTTATAATATCTAGAACAGCGGTCATTTCGTATGACCGCCAGGCTTTCTAGTACAATATAAGTAAAAAATACAGAATTTGCTACAAACTGCTTCTGATGAAAAACAAGTAGTTGAAAACATCATTATACTTTGGTAGCATTCATATACAGAGTTCTTGTGAACATCTGAGTAGATAGGAAATTATTATTTTTACTTTGTGCAGCTTAAGCTACTGTCTACAGTCTAAGTATCTAGCCCTCCACCAAAAATAAGAAACTAGTATAGTGAATCTACTATTACTGGAAGCCAAGAAAATCACTGTTGGGATGTGCTTCTAATCCTGCTTACTGCCTCTACCCCTTCGGTGTGGCTGGTCAGGCCCAGGACGGTTCACAATGTTGAGTCACAGCAGCAGACTGCACGAAGGACCAGGGAGCTCAAAGGCTTTGCTGTACAAATGGGAAGACGGTGTTCCTGGGCCGGTCTCCCTGGACGGGAGAACTACAGAGGACAGATGGGTTTCTTGGTGCACATATGAACGACAGTGAATCTGAGCGGTGTATAAATGATTACCTGTAGGTAGTCAGACTGGATAGCAGTAAGCAGATGGTCTTTGCTGAGTTCATAGAAAACATCCGAAGTCATGACCTGGGAAAATTCCTCACAGAGGAAATGTAAAGCTTGTCGGTGCACCCACTGAGAGCCATACGGATGAGAGCTCCACTTGAGGATGGCAATTAAGGTATCTAATGAGATGCTCTCAGCAATGATATCCTCACAGCCTAAAAGAGAAGGCAAATACTTCTTGAGATTAATCATAAATATTTCTTATTGAACATTAGTGTGTTAGACACTATACTTAAAAGTAGTAATATGTAGTAAAAAAGAACAAGGAGATAAATAAAATCTCATGAAAATCAGCAAGACTTGGTGGGATGGGGTACTATAAGTAGCAACAGATTGTGACTTCTATAGGAAATCTGCTGCTCCATAAAGACAGACCCACAGAAAAAAGAAGGCAGGGGAATCCTCACAGTTAAGAAAATAAGTCTCTACGTGAAAATCCCACAATTTGAATAAGACACTCTAGTGGAAGGCACTGTGCCACAGGGGAAAGAAGAGTCGGCAGAGATGACACAGTGTGGGACCTGGCCAGAGGAAGGACAGGTATGACACGTGACTGAAATGAGAACCACACTTGCAAGGACAGGTAGGCTACCCTCTATGAACTATGAGGACATCTGCTCTTTGTATCATTCTAATAAAAAACAACGGCTTGTATTTTGATAGTTTAATCCCTCAGAATATAAAGAAGTTTTATGTTCATCTGGGATTTAAAGAGAAATACTGGTTTAAGTGAAAAGGACCGGGATCTGGAGCAAGTGACACAGCCCTTTAAGAGCGCAAAGAAAATCTAAGGCTAGTTTGGCTGTTTTCCTTAGGTAAGGTCATTTCTAAATACACTGCTCACAAAAATTAGGGGATATTTTATTGCTTCATATTCATTTTGAAATACCCCCTAATTTTTGTGAGCAGTATATAAATGGTTAAAGCTAGACAGAAATTTTACATAACTAAGTTAACTAAAAAGTAAAAAAGGACTCTGTTAATGTGGCGGGGGAAAAGAGATGTTTATACCACCAGCAACAGAAATGTGGCTAAACAGGCTGCTCTCTAATGAGCTCAGCACTTTAAGAGATAGCCAAAAGAAAGGACATCAACGTACTCCAAGGACTTCCAAAGCTCAAAATTACTGTAAACCCCAAAAGGTGAAAAGAGAAAGGTAATGAATCCCCTTTTCAGGTGACAGATCATTAGTAGCCGATATAAAGTCTGCAAAAGCAATGCTTCATTATTCCCTTTCCTGGTACGGCACTAGGTAGGGAGAATATCAGAAAGAATGTGTAACCCCGTTTCTGCAGAACATTTAACCAAACACTCCCTGCTCTCTAGACTGCCAGCTGCACAAAACCGGACTGCTGTCTTCACTGTATCTCTAGCACCTTCTTGTCAACAGTAGGGGCTAAATAAGAATTTGTTGAGTGTACAAACAAGATCTTAGCAGCTACGATAAAAAGATGTAGATAAATGTCAGAACAATGGCGATCAGAACCAACTGTAAGCAGCTCTGATCATGGTAACTTGGAGCCTGTTGTGATGTTTGCCAGGAACCTGAATGAAAACGTGAAAGTCTGCTGCAAAGTTTCCAGGGGCCTAAAACTGGGAGACACAGTTAACAACACACTGGGTCACATGATAATGGTTGGCTAAAATGACAGGTCAAAATGAAGATGAAATATAGCTAGGAAAATCAGAAAGCTTTATATTTAAAGAATATCAACTGCACAGTAGGTGACAGAAAGAGAGCTTAACTACCACCTATGTAAAACTAATATCTGGGTATTTATATGTGAATAGATGTAAAATGTAACATGGCTGCTACAAAGCTGAAGCAATCTCTGGCTTTTAAGACACAAGCACAGAGTCCTAATCGAAGGGATAATGTTGCACTGTTCTCTTACGGGGGCTATGCTCTGTACTGGGCCCTGTGTATAAAGATGGTGCACTGACAAACTCTAGAATCCTCAGAGAAGAAAGTTTACGACCTGGGAGAAAAAGGCCAAGCAAGATTACATGGTTCATGTCTCTGAGGAGAAACTAGAAGTATCTTCATGAGGCAAAGGAGAAAGGACTGACTTCTCTGTTGTTTCTAGGGAAGGTTCTGGGAGACAAAGAAATGTTAAAAGGAGGATTTTGACTTAATATTAAGAAATAGTTCTAACTTCAAGCTTCTAACAATTAGAATTGCTCTCCTCTGATCCCTTCAAAAACAGGATATACTTCTAGAAAAATGTAGGAGCAAAAGCTGGCTCATCACATTAGAAAGAGAGGACAAGGAGCCTCACTTGTGGTGGCACAGTGAGTGGTATTGACCTGGGACACTGAGGTCCCAGGGTCGGAACCCCAAGGTTGCCAGCTTAAGTGTGGGCTCATCTGGTGTGAGCACAGGCTTGCCAGCCTGAGCGTGTGATCACCGGCTTGAGCAAGGGGACACTGGCTTGGCTAGAGCACCCCAGTCAAGGCACATAGGAGAAGCAATCAATCAATGAACAACTAAAGTGCCGCAACTACAAGTTGATGTTTCTCATCTCTCTCCCTACTCATCTCTCTCTTAAAAAAAAGAAAAGAAATAGTGGACCAAGAACCCTTACACTGGATATGGAACTAAGGTCAGACGGCATTTAAGCTGCTTCCATCACAAAGATAGTCATTTTCAGAAAAACGTTAACAGAGTATACATAAGAGTACTTTAATCTTTTTTTTTTTAGTGAGAGGACGGGAGATAGTGAGACAGACTTCTATTTGCACCCCCGACTGGGATCCACCCGGCAATGCCTGCAGACGGGATCAATGCTTGAATCAACTGAGCTATCCTTAGCACCCAGGGCTGATGCTTGAACCAACCGAGCCACTGGCTGCGGGAGGAGAGGAAAAGAAGGGGGAGAGAAGCAGATGGTTGCTTCTCCTGTGTGCCCTGACTGGGAATTGGACCTGGGACATCTGTATGTCAGGCTAATGCTTTATCCACTGAGCAACCAGCCAGGGCTAAGAGTACTTTAATCTAAAGATTAAAATTTAACTTCAACATTAAGATGAAAAAATTAAGATGAAATCCTTAAAAAGAACACTTGAGACCACCACAATGAAATCTGCATATAAACACCAACCAAAGACAAATATGCACTGATGAGATGTGAGGAAATGTGGAAAAGTTCTGAAGAGTCCCCGTGATTTTATGGTGAGGCTTGAATGCTAAGCTGAGGCACAGGCCTCTTCCCGTAGCCAGTGGAGGACTTCTGTCCAGCTTGTTTTAAAGTAGGCATTGCACTGGACTAGAGTTGAGTGTGATCTGATAGATGTTTCAAAATGAAAGCAAGGGAGATTACAGAAAAAAAATGGTTATTTAAAAGGACTGTATCACAATCCTACTAAACCAGAACACTGGCAAAGGTAAAGAAAGAAAATTAATAATAACAGATTATTTAAATTTGCGGTGTACAAAGAAATGAGACATGGTAAGAAAAAATGGGCTCTGAAAATCAGACAGATTAGACTCAAAATCCCACTTTGACCACTTAGCTGCAAAGTCACTTTGGGCAATCATTTAACCTCTCTGAGCCTGAAATGTTGCCATTTGTTAAATTGGGATTAAACTCTAACACAGGGTTGTTATGAGGTTGAAACGGGACTTTACTCTTGACACCCTTTGTTTGTGTCAACATTCCGGAGTACCTACTTGCTACACTGTGCCTACAGCCTTTCCTGCTCTCTCCCAGGAGATGGCATCATCTCCATGCGCCTACCCCCACGGCTTCCTTACCACTGAGGGGCAAGCCCCCAGTTCCAGCCCAGAGCTCTCTCCCGACTCCCACTCACTCCTTAGACTTTCCCCTGGAGAGTTCCACATGGATATTCTGCAGACATCTAAAATTCAAGTCATTCACTTCTTCTGAGAAATCCAGTCCCCTGTTTTTAATCCCTGTTTTAAAGAAGGATATCTAATTTCCTCAGTCACCAAGACCAGAACCTTGAGTACTATTATGATTGATTCTTTCTCCTGAGACCCAGATCCAAAGTGACCTTCACCTGTGGATCCCTATATTCCTTTTTAAGACCATTTCTTACACTGAAATTGGATAATTGGATTGCTGTCCTATAGCACTCATGAAACTTAACTCAAAATGGATTAAGAACTTAAATGCAAGACCTGAAACTGTAAAACTCTTAGGAGAAAACTAAAAAAAAAAAAAAAAAAAAAAAAGATTCTGGTCATTGGTCTTGGCAATGACTTTTTGGATATGACACTAAAAGCAAAAATCAATCAATGGGACATCAAACTGAAAAAACTTCTGTACAGAAAAAGAAACAGCAAATGAAAGGCAACTTACAGAAAATATTTGCAAACCATGTATCTGAAAAATGTTAATATCCAAAATATAAAAGAAACTGATACAACTCAATAGCAAACAATCTGATTAAAATATGGGCAGAAGACTTGAAAAGATAGTTTCCCCAAAGACTTACAAATGGCCAAAAAGTACACGAAAAGGCGTTTAACATCACTACGTGTCAGGGAAGCGTAACTCAAAACTACAATGAGAGATATCATCTCACCTGTTAGAATGGCTGTTATAAGAAAACAACAAGTGTTGATGAGGATGTGGAGAAAAGGGACTGTTGTGCACTGTTAGTGAAAATGTAAATCAATACAGCTACTACAGAGAACAGTATGGACGTTCCCAAAAAATTAAAAATAGAACTACAGTCTGACCCATGGTTGCGCAGTGGATAAAGTGTTGACATGGAACGCTCGGGTCGCCGGTTCAAAACCCCGGGCTGGCCTCATCAAGGCACATTAAGAAGCAAGGCACATACTAGGAGCTGATGCTTCCCATTTCCCCTACCCCCCCACCTCTCAAATCAATTTAAAAAAAAGAACTACATATGAATTAGCAATCTCTCTTCCAGCTATGCATCTATCCGAAGATGATGAAAACACTTCCTCCTAGAGCTATCTGCACTTCCATTTTCATCTCAGCATTATTCACAATAGCCAAATGGGGGGAAACCAGATTCAAATCTTGGCCTTAACTCTTTCTAGATGTAATCATAGGTAACAACCTTTTCAAGCCTTAGTTTATTGGTCAAATAGCGATAATATTTGTACCTACCATGATGAATAATGTGAAGTGCTTAACCCAGTGCCTGTCAAAACACAGGAGCTCAAAAATTTCTACCAAACAAGTGAATACAGTAAGAAACTTTAAAAAAAGTAACTCGTGATGTATATTTATAGATTTCATCTGGTTGAAGAAATTATGTATTTAAAAAACTGCACTATTTCTTATGGCCTTTGGTGCAGCCAGAGATCTTCCAGAAAAGGCAAATGAATGAGGTCCCATGATGTCCTGCTGTGCTCAGGATAAAGCCAAACACATATCTCAGCCTGGTGTAGCAAGTTCTGTATTCCACAGCCCTGCCTGCCTCTACAGTCACTTCTTGGCACTCCTCTCTCACCTCCAAAACCTCTGTCCCAACCAAACACACCTTGCTCTCATGTATCTCTAGGTCTTTGTAACTCCATTCCCTTGGCCTCAAGTGCTCCCCTTACCTACAATCTTTGTTTACTCAACCCCGAATCATTTTCCAGGTCTCAGCCTCTCTGGAAAGTGCCTGATACTGCCCCCTTCCCTGACTTCCTGCACCGAAGTTGGGGGCTCCTCCTCTTCCTACGCTCTCCTACCATCCTACCATCCTCCTCTTCCTACGCTCTCCTACCATTCGGTGCTTTGCTCCATCAGGGCGCTCACACTGTAACTGCCTACTGGTACTACTAGACTATCATGTTCATTACTTTCATCTTAGGGCCTGGCACACGGAAAGAGCTGATATAATTAGTGTTTAATTCTATTCCAATGGTCCATCTGAATTGACAGGCTATATTTCACTCCTCCCCATCCCAATATATTTTCCTTTATTTGCTTGAAAACTCAGACAAGTGCTATTCTCTCAGGTTTACAGACCTATTACAATGATCAGAATTATAACACTGTATTCATCCACTTCTATTTAACTCAATACCTCTAAAAACTTGACATCAAAATGTAGTTTAGGAGTGTGGTTCATACCATTGAAGACTTTAAATACAGTATTTTCATTGTTTATACTTCAAAAACTATCAATCTAGGATTCAAGATGAGGTATAATAATAACAAAGAAACTAAGAACACAATTTAGCTTAGAAGATATTCTGAACCTCTTAGACACAAGCTCTGATATGAGGTTTAGAAAACCCACACGATACCCATGTACTTCCTAGAAATACTTTAGTGAATCAGTGTCAAAATTTAGTAATGTGAATGAAAAATTTGATTAGGAAGAAACAGTGACAGTAGAAATGTAAATTTAAAACCAATCTACTTTGAAACAGGCCTAACTGTATTATGGCTAAAGAGAAATGACATGACATGTAAAGCATTTATCCTAAGTTTTATAGAATGTCAACACTAATATGAGGTATATCAAAATGTTCTAGGAAAGTGCCAAAACAGAGCTCAAAATATTTTTTATACCAAAGTCATCCCCTTCATGGAGATGTAGGTATTAAGGCTAGCCCATACTAATTTATAGAAACTGATAATTCCTTTTCATCAAAATATATGAAAAAATCGTTTGAGGCAAGGAACTTTCTACACAGCTTATGTTCACTGCTTTAGCAGTTCCATAGATACACTCCAGACTAAGATCCAGTCTTTAGAGATATTTATAAAGATATAACTGGTTGTGGCCCTGGCTAGATAGCTTGGGTGGTTAGTGCATCGCCCTGAAGCACAAAGATGGCCGGTTCGATCTCCAGTCAGGGCACATACAGGAACAGCTCAATGTTCCTGTCTCTCTCTCTCTCTCCCTTCATCTCTTGCTGAAATCAATAAATAAAAATTTTAAAAAATATTTTTTAAAAGATACAATCTGTTAGCATTGAAGATGAGACTGAAGGGATCTTAAACACAAACACTTTTTGTATTATCTGAATATTCAACCATCTGCCTATCCCATATAATTTTTTTAAATGCAGTTATTAAAATAAAGTAACTGTATATATACTGACATAATTTTTCCAGAGCTCATTAAGTATGAAAAAGAGCAACACAAAATGTGTCTAGTGTGGTGCTCTTTATACAACAGATGTGCACATGAAACACTCTCTCTCTCTCTCTCTCACACACACACACACACACACACACACACACACACACGGTCCCCACTATAAAGGTCTGTAAGGAAATGTAGACTGTTCATAGGATTTGGGGAAAGGAGTAGTAGTGATGAAAAGACGGCTGAGGCTGTGTTTTCCTACCATTCCCCTTTTTCAACTATGCACATGAATTGCTTTTGAAATAAATTCACCCAAATTTAAAGTTGCTATGGGAGACGGTTTATTTATGAATGCTACCAACTATACTACCTAAAGTCTTTTAAAGTGTAAAGTACATACACAGGAAACTCAGCCACAAAGTGTAAATCCTTGTTTTGCCCTGGCAGGATAGCTCAGTTGTTTCAGCGTCACCCCGATACACAAAGGTTGACGGTCCGATCCCAGGTCAGGGCAAATATAGAAACAGACTGATGTTTCTGTGTGTCTCTCTGAAACCAAATCAAAAATAGTTTTTAAGTTCTTGTTTTGAAGTCCATCTTTTTAAAAAATATATTTTTTATTTATTGATTTTTTTTTAGAGAGAGGGAAGAGAGAAAGGAGGTGAGGAGGCAAGAAGCATCAATTCATAGTCATCGCTTCTTATATGTGCCTTGACCAGGCAAGCCCAGGGTTTCAAACTGGAGACCTCAGCGTTCCAGATTGACACTCTAGCCACAGAGCCACCACAGGTCAGGCTAAAGTTCATCTTTTGAATATCAGAAGTCGCTCCGGAGAAGTAACATTAGTTACCACATAGGTTATTGTAAAGATTAAGTGAGGTATTCCACAAAAAGAGTGTCTTGCACACAGCAATAGCTAAATACTACTACTAATGTATCTAAATTCTTTTTTTTTTTTTTTAAGTGAGAGGAGGGAAGACAGAGAGACTCCTGCATGCACCCCAACCAGAATTCATCTCGTAGCCCCATGTAGGACCAACATTTGAATCAAATGAGCTATCCCCAGTGCCTGAGGCCGTGCTCGGGCCAGCTGATCAAACCAACAGAGCCACTGACTGTGAGGAGAAGAGAGAGAAGGGGGAGATGGAGGGGAAAAGCAGATGGTCGCTTCTCAAGTGCGCCCTGACAGGGAATCTAACCCATGAGTCTGCACACCGGGCGATGCTCTACCCATGAGCCAACTGGCGGGGCTCTAAATTCTTAACATAGTTTCTTCCAGCTCTGGCCAGATAGCTCGGCTGGTTAGAGCATTGCCCAGAAGTGCAGAGGTTGCCGGTCTGGTTCCCAGTTGGGGCACATGCAGGAAAAGACCTAGGTTCCTGTCTCTCTCTTTCTCTCTCCCTTCCCCTCTTGCTAAAATCAAAGAAATACAAGTTTCTTCCAGCCACCTCCAAATCCAAAAGTAGACAGAACGCTTGTGTCTGGTCAGAGTCTTACTTTGGATATTTTAGGAGATAAGTGCAATATCGGATTTTGAGGCAAAACCCTTATAAGGTCTACCGGAAAGTTCTGTCCGTTTTTGGAATAAAACAAAATACAAATTTTTCTTACCGTCAATAAACTTTATTAAATAATATAATTGCCATTATTATTAATGATTTCTTGCCAGCATGAGGGCAATTCGTATGTCTCATTTTTGAAAAATGTTTTATCTTTTGATGCGAAAAATTGAACCAGTGCTTGTTTGATATCTTCTTTATTTTTGAATTTTTTGCCCTTCAAAAAATTTTGTAAGGACAAAAACAAGTGATAGTTGGAGGGTGCTAAGTCCGAGGAATATGGTGGATGTGACAGACATGCTTCTGTAGCATTTCTTCCTTGTTGAAATTCGTAAAAATTACGATGGCGTAAATGAACTTTATCAGTAGCCATGGGTACACTATGGCTCCACACATAAGACTAACGTGAATCAACTTTGTTTTAGTTAATTTGCTACGTCAGTGTGTATACATTGTGATAAAAATAGAGAGGCACACATGCGCCAAATAAACGTGCTTACGTGTGGAAGCTTGTGATAGAAACGGACAGAACTTTCGGTAGCCCTTACATCTATCTCAATACTGAGTCTGGAAAGCGTGGGTATCTGTGCAATGCGGAGGATCTTCCCTCCATCACTCTCCCTCCCCAGCCACTAACGCCCTCCCCCCAGTCCAAATACACTACGTAAACTGCATTTTGGCTTGCAGTTTTCGTACTTCTTGGCGATGAAAGGTAAAAGAGTACTCACAATATGACTATGGTAGAGTCAGAAAAAATAAGTTGAGGCTTTAGGAAAAGGCAACAATTAGGCCACTAGTCAGTGTTTCTAAGAGAAAAGGGACCACAACTGAGTCAAATTGGGAGTTTAGCTCAAATAGCCCACCCCCATGGGAAAGCTCTGTGGACCACTTTTTAGGGCTTTGTTTTGCCATCTAAGATTCAATGTTCCCTGAAATTATAATCATATGTACCATTGTTTTTAAAAAAGTCTGAATCTGGTAATATTTTTGGAAATAATATTTTTGGAAACTTGGAACCATGTTTTCAAATGATATTTATTCTTATCTTTAGAAATTTTCTACTAAGGAGTTAACGAAATTCAGTTTTTAAAACATTAAGATATAAGCTTGCATTTCTAATTTTTAATTTATTGTGTTGACATGGTTTCACGTGTCCCACTCAATATATCGCCCCCCATGCTCCTTGCAAAGCCTCCCTCTATTCCAATTTAACCCCCCCCCCCGCACCGCCACCCTTTCCCTCTGGAAATCACTACCCTGTTATCTGTATCTATGAGTTATGTATATATAATTTGGCTAATTCCTTCTCCCTCTTTGATCTCATCCCCTTTCCCCTTCCCTCTGACAGCTGCCCATCTGTTCCCTGTGACCCTGCCTCTGTTTCTATTTTGTTCCTAAATTTATTGTGTTTATTAGATTCCACATATAAGTGAGATCATATGATATTTGTCTTTCTCTGTCCGGCTTATTTCACTTAGCATAATAATCTCCAGGTCCAGCTATGCCGCTGCAAAAGGTAAGATTTCTTTTTTCATGGCCATGTAATATTCCATTGTGTAACTCGTACCACAGCTTTTTTATCCACTCGTCCACTAACAGACACTTGGGCTGTTTCCAGATCTTGGCTATTGTAAACATGCTGCATATCTTCTTTTTAGTTAGTGTTTTGGGATTCTTAGGATATATTCCTAGAAGTGGGATGTAAGCCTGCATTCCTTTGAAGAAGAAGAAATGAGCTCAAGCTGAGGAACCCAAGCAGAATTTATATGATTAGCAAGTGGTAGAGCCAGGACTGGAACACAGAATCCTACAGTTCATATTTATAAAACACCACTAAATTTGGGCACTGTTACTGATCTCCAAGCTTCATGGGGTTGGGAAGGTGAAATGAAACAACGTATGTGAAGTGCCTAAAATGAAGTTAGGTACACAGTAGCATTCAAAAACTGTTCAATTCTCTTCTCCCTGGTATTGCATCTTGCTAACCCCCCAATTTTTTTTTAAGATCTTGAAAGAATTACGTTTTATTTTAGGTCTACTGACATCAAGTTTTGATCAACTGATACAATTAACTATTGTTTTACTGTGAAAATCATACATAAACACTGATGCATGCAAAGTGCAGCAAAAAACAGGAATCTCAATGATTCAAGACAAAGTGTGACTTCAAAAATTTACAAGCCTTTCTTTATTTCAGAACATATTGCACTGGGCAGCACCACTGGAGATGTTACCTACTATCTTCATGATGACTACAGTTCAATGTATTCCTTAAGTAAGTACAGTCCTACTATGCTGTTAGAAGCTTTGTATTCATATCCATACTGACACAAGTATAGCATTTCTTCTTTTATTTGGTTGTATTAATACCTGTCACGTTCAAATTAATTTCTCAGGACTTGACCATAATAAACACACTAGTTGGGCTGGGGAAAAAAAGAGCAGAACAAGTCTTCCTCTATTTCATCATTTCCCTCCATTTTCTATCCTTAGAATTTCAGTATCACAGAGAAAAGGTTTTGCTTATTGTTGAGAAAAGGTTCCTAGTTAAAAAAAAAAAAAGAATATATTTGATAGACTCAAACTTTAAATGAACTGTATCTATTTAGAAATAACACTTCTTGCTATGGCTACAAAGTGCCTAATAAATATTTACATTTACAAAATCATGTAATGAGCCATAATATTAATTTACACTCATTGTCTGTTAAATTTTCAAAGAATGGTGAATAAATACTCTCACCTCAACAGACAAGAAACAAACAATGACAACCCTTTACAATTTTATTTTTTTAAATAAATTAAACAGGAGAAAAAAGGAAGTAAAATATGCTTAATTTAGAATAAATATTTCCAAGTTAGCCTGACTGGGCAGTGGCGCAGTGGATAGAGCGTTGGACTGGGATGCCGAGGACCCAGATTCGAGACCCTGAGGTCGCCAGCTTGAGCGCGGGCTCACCTGGTTTGAGCAAAAGCTCACCAGCTTGGACCCAAGGTCACTGGCTCGAGCAAGGGGTTACTCGGTCAGCTGAAGGCCCGCAGTCAAGGCACATATGAGAAGGCAATCAATGAACAACTAAGGCGTCGCAATGCGCAACGAAAAACTAATGATTGATGCTTCTCATCTCACTCCATTCCTATCTGTCTGTCCCTGTCTATCCCTCTCTCTGACTCTCTCGGAAAAAAAAAAATTTTTTTTCAAGTTACTTTAACATTTTAAATTATGTATAAATACATCTTTATTACTAAAATTTTAGATAGATTTTTTCCCTTTCTTTTGTTTCTTGTTTTTCTGAGACAGACAGGAAACATTGAGCTGTTCCTGTATGTGCCCTCAACGGGGTTCGAACCGGCAAACTCTGCGCTTTGGGAAAACATTCCAATAATTAGTTTTTAAATCTAAATTATAAATTAGTGCAAAAGGATTACCCTTAAACTTTCTTGGATTCAAAGATTAATAGCTTTGACTGGTTTCAATGTGTATTTTAAGTCCACTGGTATTCTACTTCTTATCAATGGATCAACAAAGAGTTGATGAGAACTGTATTTGAACTTTAAATTAAAACTGAGTTTAATGATAGATTTACACACCATTTAGATAACATCTAAACTTAGTTCTATAAATAACGCTTCATATTTATCTCTTAGATTGAGGTGCAGTATTTTCATTTTATTTGCAACTTCTAGGATTAAATACATTATATTTCCCCCTTTTTAAAAAGAAGTTACTTGGTTTTCATAGGTATTTAAGATAATTCAAAATATGCCACTGATAAGAACAAAGCACTGCATTAGGTTCCTAGGGAGATTCCAACATGACCGAGATTTTCATCTTGTCTTTGGGGAGTATAAAATATACTGGTTGAGAGAGCACATGAGATGGGTACACGGGTAACTGAAACAAATTAGAGGATGTAAAAACCTAAAAATAAATTACTTAATAAGTAAGTGTTTCAGAAGTTTGGAGGAAGAGGAAAATACTTTAATCTGGAGTGCCTAAGACAACACAGGGAAGTTGGATGTAAGTTTGGCCTTACAGGGTAGGATGGGGTTTGGATATTTAGTGTGATCAAAGGTGAGGATATTCCCGGACAGAAGAAAAGTGTGAGCAGAGGGTCAGAGGAGGAGCGTTTGTAGTCTAGATGAAACATGGTTCAAGCTTTAAAATAAACCATGCAATTAAATATTACAACTTACAACTCTAATCATAATTTTGAGTAAAAATATTAAGTATTAAATTTCATTATTCAAGATGTACAACTTGAGAGTCATTTGAACTGCCATTCCTGAAACTGAGAGTAATTCTTCATCTCTCTTGCATGTTTAACTGAAATTTAAATTAATGACTCTGGTCTGTTAATAACTGTCTTTAACTTGGCTCCCTTCACTAGGATATACGGTCAGAATCATTTACTGAAGAAGAAACAATCACAAAAGTAAGATGAACCACCATCTCAAAGAACTGAGACACAAGGAAGGTGTCAACAAGGGGACAATGGAGAGGATGGGAAGACTGAGAAATGGATTAGAGAACGAGGACAATTAGTCTGCTATTTGTTTCAACTCCCACACTCTTGGAATCTGATCAAGTTGCTCAGGGAAAAAAATAGGTCACTGCTTTTAGTTGTTTCCATTAGATTTTTTTTTTTTTTGCATTTTTCCGAAGCTGGAAACGGGGAGACAGTCAGACAGACTCCTGCATGCGCCTGACCGGGATCCACCTGGCATGCCCACCAGGGGGCGATGCTCTGCCCCTCTGGGGCGTCACTATGTTGTATCCAGAGCCATCCTAGTGCCTGAGGCAGAGGCCACAGAGCCATCCTCAGCGCCTGGGCCATCTTTGCTCCAATGGAGCCTCGGCTGTGGGAGGGGAAGAGAGAGACAGAGAGGAAGGAGAGGAGGAGGGGTGGAGAAGCAGATGGGCGCTTCTCCTGTGTGCCCTGGCCGGGAATCGAACCCTGCACGCCAGGCTGACGCTTTACCACTGAGCCAACCGGCCAGGGCCTCCATTAGATTTTTAATTCAATAAAACATAATCACATGCACTATGACTAAAAATATGGGCAATGCATTACAGAGTCCATTTTGGAACTAAAGTTATAAATTTCATATTCCAAAGATCAAAAAATACTTTTAAGATGAAAAAATAAAATCTCCAGTTTAAAAATCTCCAGTTCTCTTAAAAGTGAATTAAAAATAAATTTTTTTCCAGAGGTGGGGGGAAGGAGGGAGGGAAAAGGAGAGATGGAGGAGGGGAAGAGAGAGGGGAGGAAAAGAGGAGGGAAGGGGGGGAGGAAAAGAGGAGGGAAGGGGGGAAGGGAGGTGGGAAGAGGGGGAAGAAAAGGAGGGAGAAGGAGGGGTGGAAGAGGAGGAAAGGGGAAAAGAGGGGGAAAGGAGAGAAAAAGGAGGGAAGAGGGGGAAAGGAGAGGGAGGAAAGGAGAGAAAGAAGCATCAACTCATCCCACTTAGTTGTGCACTTACTGCTTCTGCTTGCCCTGACCAGGGATCAAGTCTGTGACCTTGGTGTGCAGGGATGATTGAGCTACCCGGACAAGGCCAGGAGTGGATTTTTACTCAAAAAATTATAAATCCACGGTATATACTCACATTTCAGAGCTGTTTACTCAGTGTATATGCTAAGGTCATTGTAAAAACTCAGTGATCAAACAACTGATGCTTCATTTGAAGGCTCTTCCAATCTAGTCATCTATTTTGGAATTTTATACACTAGTCTTTTTAATCTCGGTACCGTTATCATCCAGGCTGCTAAGCTGCAACAACCACAGAAAACAACTCTAGTTGGCTTAAACAGAAAAGAAATTTATCTGAAAGGATACTGTTTGGCCAGAGTTGCTGGGAAAGCCGGAGACCAGGCTCAGAAAACAAACAAGAGCAAAGGAAGGCTGCAGAGCAAGAATGATGTCACAGAAGCAGCCCAGTGAGTCCCTGTGCTGCCCTGGGACCCCGGGCAGGGACCCTGGCCACTGCAGCTCCTGCTCTAGGCCTGGACAGGGAATGCCATCATTGGCACCGCTGCCTCTGACTTTTTTTCTACTAGATGCTGCTGCCCCTCACTTTACAGAAAAAATTCTCTCTAGTCCCTACTTTCAGCTACAGATTCAAAAAGTCTAAGGTCATATGCTTAATGGCTGACAAAGCAAGTATCTGACCTTTAGATCTTTAAACTAGGTCAGGGGTAGTCAACCTTTTTATACCTACCGCCCACTTTTGTATCTGTTAGTAGTAAATTTTTCTAACCGCCCACTGGTTCCACAGTAATGGTGATTTATAAAGTAGGGAAGTAACTTTACTTTATAAAATTTACAAAGCAGAGTTACAGCAAGTTAAAGCATATAATAATAATTACTTACCAAGTACTTTATGTTGGATTTTCGCTAAGTTTGGCAGAATAAATCTTTATAAAACAACTTACTATAGTTAAATTTATCTTTTTACTTATACTTTGGTTGCTCCGCTACCGCCCACCATGAAAGCTGGAACGCCCACTAGAGGGCGGTAGGGACCTGGCTGACTACCACTGTACTAGGTGTTGAACTCTGTCTTCTGTCAAGACTACACAGTGAGGAACTAAAGCTAGGAAGGTCCTTATGCTAGCCAGTCAAACAGTCATCTAACTAATTCAGGAACACTCGAAAGAATAGCCTACCCAGTAAAAAGCCCTCTGTTCTCTGGCAAGTCCCCTGAAGCAAAGTCTGAGTGACCTACTCAGACCGCTGCCCCGTTTTTAAACCTCCTCCCTGGAGCCACATTTCCCCCGCAGAAGTGCTTAGCACCACCCCAAGTCATTCAGCACAGGTCAGGCTCCCAGCGGAGCCTCCTGAGGTGATGCTTCAATCACTAGCCTGCTGTTTCGTTCCTCCAACTAGGCCAGTGGCCTCCCACCCTCATCCCTGTAAACTGATTGTCATACTGCTTCCCTCTCACCTTGCCCCAATTCCAGGACTTGGGGTCAGAGCTGGTATGAGTCACAATTTCACCTACAAGCATGGGAAAAAACTAGTTTTTAATCTCTGAGCCCTACTGTAGTCAGAGGTTGTCAAAATGACTAAATGAGACAAAGTAAAAGTCCTTTGTAAACTAAAATTATAAGCATGATCTCATTAGTTAACATTCCTGATACAATAAACTCCCCAGTTCTTTTGTTTTGGTTTTTTTTTTTCAGTGAGAGGAGGGGAGAGAGTGAGACATACTCCTGCATGCGCCCTGACCAAAATCTACCCGGCAACCCCATCTGGGACCAACCAACCTCTTGAATCAACCAAGCTATCCTCAGCATCCAGGGCTGACGCTAAGACCAATTGAGCCACTGGCTGCAGGAGGAGAAAGGAGAGAGAAGGGGGAGAGGAAGGGGAAGAGAAGCAGATGGTCGCTTCTCATGTGTGCACTGACCAGGGATTGAACCCAGGACATCTGCATGCTGGGCTGATGCTCTATCCACTGAAGCAACAGGCCAGGGCTGGATGAAAGTTTTTAATGTAAATATTCTTTCGGTTTTGGCAATATTTCTTGTCTTCTATTTTCTCAGGTATGTTTCTATAACCACTATCTGTTAAGATGTTATATCTTAGTCTAGATCAGTGGTAGTCAACCTGGTCCCTACTGCCCACTAGTGGGCGTTCTAGCTTTCAGGGTGGGCAGTAGCGGAGCAACCAAAGTATAAATAAAAAGATAGATTTAACTATAGTAAGTTGTTCTTATATAGATTTATTCTGCCAAACTTAGTGAAAATCTGACATAAAGTACTTGGTAAGAAATTATTATTATATGCTTTAACTTGCTGTAACTCTGTTTTGTAAATTTTATAAAGTTACTTCCCTACTTTATAAATCACCATTACTGTGGAACTGGTGGACGGTTAGAAAATTTTACTACTAACAGATACAAAAGTGGGAGGTAGGTATAAAAAGGTTGGCTACCCCTGTTCTAAATAAATACTATAGTTTTCTTATTTGTCTCCACTGTTGATTATCTGTATTTGTTTTACTTTTCTCAATTCCTGAATTTTACTTTTCAATCCTTCTATTATATATTTCATTTCTGCTACCTAATTTCTAAGAGCTCTTGCTTTTACTTTTTTTTTTTTTTTTTAACAGAGACAGAGAGAGAGTCAGAGAGAGGGATAGACGGGGACAGACAGACAGGAATGGAAAGATGAGAGGCATCAATCATTAATTTTTCGTTGCGCATTGTGACACCTTAACTGTTCATTGATTGCTCTCCCATATGTGCCTTGACCGCGGGCCTTCAGCAGACTGAGTAACCCCTTGCTGGAGCCAGCGACCTTGGGCTCAAGCTGGCGACCTCAGGGTCTTGAACCTGGGTCCTCTGCATCCCAGTCCGACGCTCTATCCACTGCGCCACCGCCCGGTCAGGCTGCTTTTACTTTTTTTAAAAATCTTTTTAGACTTTATTCACTTTCTAGAGAGAGAGAGGAGGGAGAGAGAATAGAAAATCAGAAAGCATCAACTCCCATATGTGCCTTGACCAGGCAAGCCTAGGGTTTCGAACCTGCGACCTCAGCAATCCAGGTCACAGCTTTATCCACTGTGCCACCACAGGCCAGGCTGTTTTTACTTTTATAGCATTCTATTTATGGTCCTTGATTCAATAAGTCTTTTATTTATTTATTTTTAATTTTTTTAGTGAGAGGAGGGCAGGCAGAGAGACAAATTCCTGCATGTGCCTCGACTGGGCTCCACCTGGCAAGCCCACTAAGGGACAATGCTCTGCCCATCTGGGGCTGTTGCTCCATTGCTCAGCAACTGGCCATTTCTTTTAGCGCCTGAGGTAGAGGCCACAGAGCCATCCTCAGCGCTCAAGGCCCACTCGTTCGAGCCAATCGAGTCATGGCTATGGGAGGGGAAGAGAGGGAGAACGAGAAGGGGAGCACGTGGGGTGGAGGAGATGGTCGCTTCTCCTACATCATTCACCTCACTTCATCTCGTCATGTAGGCATTGTATCATCACATCAGAAAAAGTGTGTTATAATTGCTCTATATTGTTAATCTCTTACTGTACCTAATTTATAAATTACATTTTACCACAGGGATGTATGTGTAGGTAAAAATAGTATATATAGTGTTGAGACTCTCTGTGGGGGTGTTAGAACATATCCCCCATAGTTCGATCGGGAATAGAACCTGGGACATCCACATGGTAGGCCGACGTTCTACCACTGAGCCAAGTGGCCAGGGCCTAAAATGTTCTTTTATATAAATATATTTATTTTTATTCTATTGAAGATTTTTTTTCTGCTTTCACTGTTTCTTAGTTATAGTAACTTTTTTTTTGTTCTGGTCTGTCTCAATTTGGAAATTTTTCTCAACTGTCCAATAAGTTTTCATATTTAAGAGTAGGGCAGTAAACAGTTGTTTAGAAGCTCTGCTGCTGGCAGGCTTGCTGACTACCATAGTCCCCCCATTACCATTTTAATTCTTTTATTACTATGGGGAACTG
Organism: Saccopteryx leptura; assembly: GCF_036850995.1. NCBI lineage: Eukaryota > Metazoa > Chordata > Mammalia > Chiroptera > Emballonuridae > Saccopteryx > Saccopteryx leptura. Next base: position 11,201,402 of record NC_089508.1, on the reverse strand, counting down.
AAGGGGCGAGTCAGGATTTGCCACCTGGCTACAAGTGATACTGATATAAGAATAGACAAATGAACCATTAAACAAAATGAAAGTATTGACCCATATATGTATATATGGGAACTTAAAAGGTAGTACAAATTGGGGGGATTGGATTTTTAAGAGGGTACTCTGAAACCAGGTCATTATATGGAGTAAAACAAACCCCATCCCTTTCGAATACCATATATGAAGGTAAATTCCAGGGAAGGGGAAAGGGTCCATTCATTCAGTATTCAGACTGAAAATCAAGTCTCTTTTTAATTTTACACCTTGCTTATCCCTACTTTCCAGAATACTTAGTACCCTCTTTGAATTGCCTTCCTTCTTCTCAGTAGACACTTTAAAGGCTAGAGTTATAGAACTCTCTTCTTCATTAAAAGCCACTAATCAGTTCTTTTTCTGATTTCCAGCTTCCAAAAAATCCAATACCCTTTTCTCCATTGTTGTCTTCTTCTTAGGTATCTTTGTCCTTGAGGGTTTAATCTTTTTTTATTATTATTATTCCTTTACTATAGTATTAGCGCTTTGGAGGAAAAAGAACTAAACTGCTCATTTCCATCTGCTACATAGGAAATCAGGTGAAGTTAAATCTAGTCCTAAAATGCCAGGTCAGTAAGTTGAAGCCCCATTATCTGTTAATTCACCTCTCTAATGCAGGCTGTCTACCTGTCTAAATAAAATGCATTCTCAGTGTAGGCCAGGATTCTTCTCTTTTATCCACTTGACAAACCACTCTTGCTGTCTGCCTATAATGCCTCTTTTTATGATGCTCTTGAAACTATTAAATCACCTCTCCACCTTGAGGCATAGCTAGTCTCAAAGTCCCACCCTTCCTTGACAGAATTTGTCTGCTTTTAAAAACTGGGCTTTAACTCTAAACTTTTTTAAAATTAATTAATTCATTCATTTTTTAGAGAGGAAAGAGAGAGAGAAAGAAAGGGAGGGCAGGAAGCATCAACTCCCATATGTGCCTGGACCAGACAAGTGCAGGGTTTTGAACTGGCGACCTCAATGTTCCAGGTCGACACTTTATCCACTGCGCCACCACAGGTCAGGCTGGGCTTTAACTCTTAAAGTTAATATAGTTTGGAATAAAAGGTAACAGTTGTTAATCCATTCAAACCACTTACTCAGTGCCTTCTGTGAGTCAGGTATTGGGAGTGCAAAGATGAGAACAACATGGTCCTATCCTAAGTTGCTTAACAGGCTAGTCTCACAGCCTTTCTTAACTGGGAGACTGTGTGAACACAGAAAATAATTTTGGTGACTATTTTCTTAATTCTCTCCAAAAGGGTACATGAGTAGTATCATGCTGGAAGAAATGCTAATTCATTACATACAATAGATGCCTCAAAGTATTATACAAGTTAAAACATAGTACCAAAGGACTGAAATCCAGTTTGTCTGGTTCTAGCACCTGAGCTCTTAAGCTTTCTAGCACCTAAGTGACCAAATATTTTCCTTCCCATGGAAATGAGGAAAAATTATGTTGAAGGTATGGTCTGTTATAAATCTTAATATATATATCAATAGTATCATGGGCATGGAGGAAAGATAAGGCCTACACTGAGTACAAAAAACAAAAGACCAAGTAACCCAAACTCTGTATTCTGAATAATGAAAGGAAATAGAGAGCCATATACACCCAATCTTAAGGGAAAATTTTTAAGTAATTAAGACTAAGGTATTACAAGGAATATTGTTTTACATATTTTTTTATTTTAATTTTCCATTGATTTGAGAGAGAGAAGAGGAGAAAGGGGGGAGAGAGAGAGAGCATCAAGTTGTTTGGTAATTGTTCCATTTTAGTTGCGTACTCACTGTCTGCTTCTCGTATGAACCCTGATGGGGGTGGAACCCGCAGCCCTCTGGCACGCCCGGTTGACACTATCCACCGAGCCACCCAGCCAGGGCCTTTAGATCTTAAATGTACCAAAAAATTACAATTTCTAGCTAAATGATTTAAAAAATTATCTCATTTAATATAGAAGAACTCTAGATCAAGGATTAACTGAGATCCAAGAGCTAGCTCATAATTTTACTTTTCATTCAAAACTTCAACAAATGTCTATATTAAGGAATGCTTTCCCATTATATAAAATAGCAAAGTATATACAATACACTTTAGTTTCTTTGTGTGTGTGTGTGTGTGTGTGTGTGTGTGTGTGTGTGTGTTTCCGAAGTTAGAAGCCGGGAGGCAGTCAGACAGACCCCGCATGTGCCCGACCGGGATCTACCCGGCAAGCCCACCAGGGGGCGATGCTCTGCCCATCAGGGGTGTTGCTCCCTTGAGGCTGGAGCCATTCGAGCGCTTGAGGTGGAGGCCATGGAGCCGTCCTCAGCGCCCAGGCCAACTTTGCTCCAGTGGAGCCTTGGCTGTAGGAGGAGAAGAGAGAGACACCGAGAATCAAACCCGGGACTTCCACACACCAAGCCGACGCTCTATTGCTGAGCCAACCAGCCAGGGCCAGTTTCTTATTTTTTTTAAATGCAAGCATTAAAATCAATTCAAAAAGATAGAGATTATTATACCTTTCTGGAAATGTTGCAGCCTTCAAATTTTCCTGCAGAAGTATTTTCTGTCAAATTTGGTTTTACAGAATAAAAGAATAAAAAGTCAAGCTTCTAGGTTATTTTTGATAATACATTTTCCTACATCTGACATCAAAAGTCCACTATTATTAATATAATAATTAATAGGAAAATATTTTAATAATATTTTGACTGTGGTAATTATAAAATTAGTACTACTACTAAAAAATAATGGTGAAATAAAATTTAAAAATTATTTATGTAATAGAAGTCTCACCTTTCTTACTTGTGTTTCTCAATGTCTCTTTGTGTGTAAGTCCTCTTACCTGATTACTGACATTGCTATTTTACTGAGGCTTTCATTTTGTTTTTCTTTCTCAAAGTCCTTTGAATTTGATGATTTAGCCATACAATACATATTATTTTCAAGTTAGAAAAATGTGCTCCGTTTTCCTTTTAAAATTTGTCTTATACCCACACCATAAACATTCTATTCTAATTGGCAACTTCTAATGTTCTTTTAGCAAATACTCATTAGCTAAACTTCTCAAGTAATTTCATGTCATATTACTTGTTTTCTTTTAATACATGGCCATACAAAGCTAAGAATACACTTGGTCAAGACAGCAGTTACACCTGCTCTCCCATGGAAGGTCTCTTTATGGCTCTGAAATGCTGAGATTCTAATGTTTGCCAACAGATACACATTTCTTTTCATGTAACTTTCATGTCTTAATTTGGTTGTTAAAAAAATATGTGCTGTCCTGATTTTAAAATTTTAGTTTAAATTAAATGAAGAAAGCAATGAGTCTAGCACTAACTGTGCTTTACACATTGTAGGTTGTTGCTTGATGTACAATTTGTACTAAAAAAGATATAGAATGTTTTAACATTTAAATTCGAAATCCTGACCAATTCTTTGATTCAAATAACTTTGTATCCAAATATGACTATCTTCATTGTTATTCTGAACTTTCTTATTCAGAACACTTCAGCATCAATAAGGCACTAACTGTACGTAAAAGAATACAAGTTATCCCAGAAGTCCTAGATCAAGTATAACCTTGAAATCTGGGAAACAGGACTAGTTCAAAGATCCGGTGCAGACTGGGTGGGTGGCAACTGGGTAATTAAATATTGCCATACCCATTGTCTTACATTAGGAAAGAAAGGACCTTAAGTCTCACTTATTGCTCTCAGTACTAGTTTTGAATGGTTGGTTTTAATACTAAATGAAGTGCCACGTTAATACTAACTAACCCTCAATTCTGTCTCAGATGCCGTCACTATACACTCAAAATAAACTGACCCTTTCACAGCCCCAACACTGAAACCACAGAATGTACTGGTTTTGTTTTCAACCAGGAGGACAAATGTGTAATTTTAAAAATCAAGATTTCATACCTTGTGCAAGCATGTTAAATTCCAAAAACAGTGCTATGTGGTAAAGTTCCATGGCTTCTTCTGCCCTGGTCATGTTTGGTTTCCCTGCGACGAGAGCCTGAACTTCACTGAGACTCCCCACAGAGGGGTTACAGTGCAAAACGGAGAGGTCCACCACGTCGGTATACATACAGTGTAATATAACTTTTGCATATTTTTTTGGTATAATGGACTCGTCTAATATAATTCTTGTGGGAGTCCTCAAAGTTCGGTCTGTGATTTCTTCACCAGTCCGTATCCTCCTTTGTAATAAATTTCGAAAAAATGGGGACCGTGCTGAGATAACAGCCTTGTGAGCTTTCAGCTCTTCATCTAAACAGTTCTGATTTCCACCAAAAGCTTCAACCAGCTCAGAGTCTGAAGAAAAACTAAGTACGACATCATAATAACACATGTAATCAAAAAGTCCACGCATATCTACATCAAGGGAATTTGGTGTTCCAAATTCTTCACTAAGCTGAACCAGGATATCAACATTTTGAAACCTTGAGTCCTCCATTCCAAACTCTCCGGTATAAAGGTAGTGTAACAAAGCAGAAAACATAGGCATATCTATACCAGCTGTATTGATGTCCATTATGATCTCTGCCCCATACTCGGGTGAAGAAGAAAGCAGTGTTTTAAAAAATGGACACCTTGCCGCCAAAATGGCACGATGAACAGGAAAACAAGTTTCTTGAAATATTAAGTCCACATCAGTACAATACTTAAACTCATAAAGATCGGCCATATCTTTCTGCAATGTCCGGGCTTCTGGTCTAGCCAAACTGGCTTGTAGAGAAAGCTCCTTTAAGGCTGAAGTTCCCTCATACTCCTCCACTAATGCATTGACATCTCTAACATCCCACCCAGAGAGGAGTTCTCGCATCTGCTTGGCGTGATCAGCAGACCTACTAGATTTTCGACGCTTAATAAACTTCTTTTTCAGGGTGGCAAGGCCAGAGGTTCTCTTTTTTTTGTCTTGTGGTTTCTCATGGCCGTGGTCGAGGCTATATAATTTTGATTCACAGCCATAGCCTTGCTGAGAATAGGATGATGTCCCTAAGAAGAAAATTAAACAAATGAAAATGTGGGGTTTTTTAACTTTCACTTTCAATATTCAGTTTAACATGCCATGCTAAAACTTCCTATAGACATTCCCAAACCTAATTAAAGAAACCTGATTTTGTTTTTATGAAGATAAAAAGTTAAAATAGCTCGTTTTTATATTAAGTAAGGACTAGGACAAACAGAATAGATTTACGTTTGTTGGGGGGGGGGGGGGGGGATTCCTGGCTGCTGCAGATTTATTACCTACAACTTTTTCACAGCTCAATTATCTTTTCAGCCAAAAAGACCACTAAAAACAAAATTCTACTTGTATTTACAAAAGAAAATGAAGTTAGAACAACTAAAATCGTTACCTATAAAAGTCTGTTGGGCTTGAGAACCTCCCCCGACCCTCGGGGAGCACGAATGAGGATAGGTAGATGCATTAGCACCCATCTTCTTCAGTCACTCAGGCAGTCCATCTGCTGCTGCTTCAGAGGGTAATCCCAGAGGCCTCGAACTCTCAACCCTGGATCCAGCAGCCTCTTTTCATCCATGTCTTGATATGAAACAAAAATAATTTTATTCATATTTTCAAGTGTATCTCAAATTACACAGTAAAAAAAAAACTGCACACTACTGAAAGCTGTTTTTATTTGCAAATAATGACATGCTATCAAATTCACATGTAAAAATTTCAGAAAAATGTAAACAAATAGTTAAACTTGATTTATGAATCAGTGTCAGCTGTAATTTTGAGCCATAAAATACACCAATTACATACTTGGTATGACAGTAAAAAGCACCATATCAGACTAATGTAAATATACAGTTACAGAAAAAGTAAATCAAATCACAGGGGGTAAAATCACAGGAAAACAGTATTTAGACTAGGAAATATTAAAAAAAAAACTTTTTAATCCTTAGAAACAGCCACTGGTTATAATCTAACATCCAAAACAACTTAAATATTACTTAGAGGTTGATACCATTACACATACAAAGAGCAAATAATTAAGTGACTGGTTTGTTGTTTTTCTGCCTTAGCTATAACTGCTTAAAACTGATCTTTAATCTGTAAAATAGGGCATTTTACTGAAAGAGGAGGACAGAACAGTGAGTAGTTGAAACAAAGTATCTTTAAGGTTTCTTATTCCATAATAATTTTTTTTTTGTATTTTTCTGAAGTTGGAAAAGGGGAGGCAGTCAGACAGACTCCCGCATGCGCCCGACCGGGATCCACTCAGCACGCCCACCAGGGGGCTTCGCTCTGCCCACAATCAGAGCCATTCTAGCGCCTGAGGCAGAGGCCACAGAGCCATCCTCAGTGCCCGGGGCCAACTCTGCTCCAATGGAGCCTTGGCTGCAGGAGGGGAAGAGACAGAGAGGAAGGAGAGGGGGGAGGGGTGGAGAAGCAGATGGGCGCTTCTCCTGTGTGCCCAGGCGGGGAATCGAACCCGGGACTCCTGCACGCCAGGCCGACACTCTACCACTGAGCCAACCGGCCAGGGCCCCATAATAATTTTAAGAGAAGTTATTATAAATACAGTGAGGCACAAGGAAAAAACCAAAAACTTTTATTTATCCTCCCCTAAAGCCCATAAGTAAAACACTGCTTTCCACTGCCTGGTATTTTGACTTAACATGACTAGGGCACTATCAGCAAGCAATAATTTAACAATTATAAAATAAAATTCCACCCTGTGGAACCCTAACCTTCAGAGCTGCCAGCAGGAGATCTCCATATGCACAGAGAAGAACCCCTATGAGAGAACAAGGCTAACAGGAATACTTCTAACCCTTTACAGCACCTAGATACATAAAACTGATTTGACTCTTTCTGCCTGGCTACAGTCATTAGGTAAGCCAAGATGGGTGCTTACAAGTACATCAAAGAGCTATGCGGAAGAAATAAGTCCAATGTAACGTGCTTCCTCAGGGGTGCTGCTGGCAGGAACCACACTACCCCCTGCCCCCGCCCTGTCTCTGCTGGCCCAATAAATCGTATAGACTGCGATATGAGGCCAAACAAGGTTATGTCATATATCAGATTCATGTGCATTGTGCTGGCTGCAAAGCCCTGTACCTAAGGGTACAACCTATGGCAAAGCTGTCCATCATGATGATAACCAGCTAAAGTTTGTTCGAAGCCTTCAGTCTTGTTGCCAAGGAGTGAACTGGATGCCACTGGGCGGCTCTGAGAGTCCTGAATTCTTACTGGTTGGTGAAGAGTCCACATACAAATTCTTTGAGGTTATCCTCATTAATCCATTCCATAAGACTACCAGAAGGAATCCGGACACCCGATAGGTCACCAGACCAGTCCACAAGCCTGGGAGATGCGAGGGCTGACACCTGCAGATCGCAAAGGCCCTGGCCTTGGAATGGGCCCCAAGTTCCACCACACTAATTGTGGTTCTTGCTGTGCAGCTTGGAGAAAGCGCATACTGTCCAACTCCACCATTACCGCTAAAACAAGTGATGTTCACAAAATTCTTACCTAATAAACAATTTAGGACAGTAGAAAAAATTTATCTAAAAGGGATAATGGTTTAAGAAAAAACACAATTTAAAATCTATTATTGGAATTGTTAGGACACCAACCAGGAGGCAGTTAATCTACCTTCATAAAGAATGAAATGCCTTAACGAAAAACCCAAACACACAATCATAAGAAAATCTGCTGAAAAACAACCGTGTCAAGATTAGCATTTATTTTCATCTGTTACACAACATAACCTTAGGAATTCAAGTTTAAGAATATCACTGTTAATGTTGTGCTTTCCTTCAATCCTCTTCCACCATATACACTGCTCACAAAAATTAGGGGATATTTCAAAATGAAAACGAAGCGATAAAATATACCCTAATTTTTGTGAGCAGTGTATATAAAAATTGATTTAAGCTTAGAATTATCTACCGATAGTGTCCATCCAAGAGAAGGCTGGGAAACTTTCCACTAATTAAATATTATGCAAAGTAGCATAATTTCAATCAAATCATATACTCATACAAGCAAATTTCCTATTTTAAATTTACCCACCCACCTAGGAAAATGAAACACATTAGACTTTCTACTTTGGTGCATGCTACTGGTGTGCAGGCTAGGGGCAGCCAGAGATGTGTCACTGTGTTCTGTAAAGGATCCAGAGAGTTTAATATACTATTTTGTAAATGTTAAATGGTCAAGAAAATTATTTCTTCCTTCAAAGTCAGTTTTCTTAAAGTTTGATACTTAAACTTTGATGCAAGTAAATTCAGTCTTCTACTCAAGTATTAGAAATGTAGAAAAAGCTGCCTTCCTTTGCACTGTAAATCATTTTGAATGCTGTCAGTTCTTGTAAAACAAACTAGATCTGCCTGTGTTAATTTCAGTTCCAACTTTAAAAAAGTCTAAAAACTCTTTGTTTTCAAATTCAGCTGCTTTAAAGTTTCAAGGTTCTTTCAGGCATTTTTAGCGGTTCTTTAAAAGAAATTAGGGACCTGGAAGTCCACAAGTAAAATCTTATTCTCGGTCACTAAAGATTTGTATTTAAACTGTAAAAATGGCTGAGATAATTCCTTCTCAAATTTGAAATATATTAAGATCGATCCAGAATAAAAACATTATGCAAAATAAAACTCTTTACCAACAATGAGAAAAAAAGATTTAAAATGTGAGCTTTAACTCTGGAAGTAATGGTGGACGGTGGGAAGTGCTGGTGAAGTGTTTCTAACATGTCACTCCAATGGCAGTCCTCACTTTCTTCTTTCCTCATTCTTTTTTTTTAAAATTTTTTTAAATTTATTCATTTTTTAGAGATGAGAGAGAGAGGGAGAGAAAGAGACAGAGAGAGAGAAGGAGGGAGGAGCTAGAAGCATCAACTCCCATATGTGCCTTAGCCAGGCAAGCCCAGGGTTTCGAACCGGCAACCTCAGCATTTCCAGGTCGATGCTTTATCCACTGCGGCACCACAGGTCAGGCTCTTTCCTCATTCTTGTCGTGCTATATTGCTTCCTTTTTTATTTTGTACTTTCTAATGACTGCAGAAGAAAATAAACTGACATAGCACCAAAGTATGCTGTTGAAACAAAACAAGGAAGAATGGAGCCTTGCTTTTAGGTAAGAAAAATCAGAGTTTCTACAGAAGTAGACAGAGTTCTTACTCTCACTTCATCATATTACATACACACAAATTATTTTCATCTGAGAATTCTGTAAGATTTGTTGGGACACAAAATACTTTTATACTGGTCCATTAAAGATTTATACATCAGCCCTGGCCAGCTGGCTCAGCAGTAAAGCATCAGCCCGGCATGTAGATGTCCCGGGTTCAATTATCAGTCAGGGCACACAGGAAAAACAACCATCTGCTTCTCTACCCCTCCCCCTCTTCCTTCTCTCTGTCTTTCTCTTCCCTTCCTGCAGCCATGGTTCGGATGGAACAAGTTGGCCGCAGCACTGAGGATGGCTCCATGGCCTCCCCTCAAGTGCTAAAAATAGCATAGTTGCCTAGCAACGGAGCACTGGCCCCAGATAGGTAGAGCATCGCCCTGGTAGGGGGCTTGCCGCTGGATCCCAGGTGGGGGTACATGTGGGAATCTGTCTCTCTGCTTCTCACTTAAGAAAACAACAAAAGATTTAAACCTCATCAAAAATGCCTCAAAAAAAGCTCAATTTTATAATGAGCACAATTAGATAATTTAAAGCAATCACATATAAGGGTTGTAAGACATCATCAGTCCCACTGAAGACACAAGAACAGCTAGCTAGCACGAGGGAAGCCAGAGACTGAGATAAGGATGTTTTGGCGATTGGCCCCTATAATGAGCACCACAGGGACAGCTGGGGTCTCATCATGGAGGGGAGGTTTGAAATAAGTGTCTCTGGGACTTAGGGACACAGTCTCTTTGTGGTAGCTCCTAGTTAGTGGGAATCCCCTTCAAGATAAACTGATCTGGGTGACATTTGTATCTCCTACTGGAGCTCTAACTCCAAAATAAACAAAAGGCCTTGGAAAGATCTGGTAGGAGGGATTTTTCTGGATCAGATACAACCATTAAGTGTACCCTGTGCCTCTAGTTGCAAATTCTGGGGGTAACCTTGCCTGAGCAGTTCTAGCACTAAAATAATATCTCTCCAATTTCTCAGGGAACAAATTCATTTATTTCTTAGGCAACCCAAACCCTATGCCAAATGGAGCACAGTATTCTGTTATTTATTTCCTAACCTAATTCACTGCCTTTCGATGCTGTGAATGAGCGTTAGTCACAGTCTCATCTCTCCGGGGATGTTTTCATCCCAGGCAAGCTTTGTCTGTCTCCTACATGAATCAGTGAGGAATCCAATTTGGGGCTGATATGACAGGAAAGGCAAGCGAAAGAGGGCCTGGGGGACTAGGAAAGGCCCATGGGATGCAAGGGGCCTACAAAGCATGGAAATCCCTTTTCTAGATTCACCACTCTGGGAGAGCTCCCTCTGTTCATCACTGACATGACCAATCTCAATCAGATGATCTAACCAGCTTAAAATATGGGTCAGTGATTGTAGCAGATCTAACTGAGGGCGGGAAATCATGCTGAATACAAAGAAAGAATGAACAATGCTATGAGAAATTAAAAAAGAAAACAACAATCTGTCTCCTCAAAAACCCCCTACGACCAGCATTTCCAAAATCTTCCCAAAATGTGAAAAATGCAGGATTAAATAGAGGCTAATAGGTTCCTTTACTTCAGGACATCTTAGCTTTATCTTTCAAGTGCTAAGGTCATTCTGAATCTCCAAAGTATTCAGCCCACATTTCTGATTTTACATTTGTCACGAAAAATCTCAAAAATTCACAAAGAGAATAGTATACTGAGCCCCCAAAACTCTATTATCCAGATTCCAGAATTATCAAAATTGTTTTGGCTTATATTTAAATGCTTAAAAATGACGTGTAAAGCTTAGAGTTAGCATTTAAATATTTGTTATTACAACCAATGAATGCATAAATTAGTACAGTAGACTGATGTTTTTTTCTCTTTCTAAAATTGGTAAATTAAAACTAAATTTTTAATAAATGTTACCAGACTCTCATAGAAATAAAAATCTAGAGCTATATGTATACTGTGATTACAATAATTATAATACCCATCAGATATTAAGTACTATGAGCCAGCCATTCTTAAGCAGTTTAAATGAATTAACTCCTTTAATTTTCTCAATAACATGAGGTGTAGGTCTATTATTATCCCCACTTTACACAAGGAGAAACCCAGAAGTTAGGAAAATGAGGCAAGGAAGGCTGTTACTTAACCAAGGTCAGAGCTGGCAAATTACAAAGTCAGGCTTAGTTGGCTTTCAGGCTCTTATGAACAAAGTTACCTTTGCAATTTCTTATTATCCCACATGTTTGAAGAAAAGATTTCCAGAGCCAGACAAATACAGTTAGTTCCATTCCAGAAATGGGAAGTGAGTACACACCTGACAGTGTGACTTTTGTTACTTAAAAGGATCTTTCGTGTTAAACAAAAAAAATATATGATGTAACTGAAAGGACAGCTTATGAAATCAAAGCAAAAGTGCCTTTCTGAATATTTACAGCTAGACTGCGTGTCCCTTGATGGCAGGATAACACTTTTTTACGCTTGATCATCGACCCATCCACCCACTCACCCATCCATCTAATTCTGAGCATTTACCATCTGCTAGGCACTTAGGTCCTGGGAATACAGCAGTGATTGTATCCTGAATAGGATCTCTTATGAAATTAAGAAAAAGACTAGTGTTCTGGCTTCCTAGTTTAGAGCCAGACCTTCAAGAATAGGAATGCACTGACTGAAAAAGAAAAGGTCATTTAAGGTATTAGAAAATAGGATAAGTAGGAATAACTCCCATCCTAGTCAGTGTCCCACTCCTAGTTCTCATAACTCTATACCTCTATTATCTACTAATATTGCAGCATAATTACTTATATTTGCACTGAACTGTTAAGTCTCCCAAGGGAAGGTACTTAGCCTATTTATCTTAGAACCCTGGCCCTAGCTGGTTGGCACAGTGAATAGAGCACTGGCCTGGTATATGGATGTCCCAGGTCCGATTCCTGGTCAGTGCACACCAAGAGAAGTAACCATCTGTTTCACTCCCCCCTCCCTCTCTCCCTCTTCCCCTCCTGCAGCCAGTGGCACAATGGGTTCAAGTGTGGCCCCAGGCATTGAGGATAGCTTGTTGGTCCGAGTGGTCAGCCTCAGGTGCTAAAAACAGCTGCATTGATTCCAGCATTATCCCCAGATGGGTAGCCAGGTGGATCCCGGTTAGGGCACATGTGGGAGTCTGTCTCACTGTCTCCCCTCTTCTCACATTAATAAAGAATCCTTATTATCCACCACAGAACACAAACTAGACACACAATTATTTGAGTAAATAAATGTTAGCTATTACCATGAATGTTGATAAATAATGAGTCTAAGGCCTAAGGAGTTCATATGTTTGAATGTATGCACCTGACCTGTGGTGATACAGTGGATAAAATGCCATCCTGGAATGCTGAGGTCACTGGCTCGAAACCCTGGGCTTGCCTGGTCAAGGCACATAAGGGAGTTGATGCTTCCTGCTCCTCCCCACTTTCTCTCTCTGTCTCTCTCTCTAAAATGAATAAAGTCTTAAATAAAAAAAAAGAAATATTTGACTGTATGGGAAGAAGTTGGATCAAAAAGCCTCAAATCCCATTCTAAGATGTTGGGCCTTTATTCAGAACACAATGGCATGAACATACAATACAATACATAGGTTATGTATTATAGAATTGTACACTTGAAACCTATATAATTTTATTAAACAATGCCATCCGGTAAATTCAATAAAATTAAAAAAAAAAAACAGTGAGGTACTACTGGAGCAAAGGCTAGAATACGAGAGAAGCATCACTATATTTGTTTTAGAAAAATTACTAAATGGCCTCAAGGCAGAAGACATTTGATGCAAGAAGACCTACTTAAGGATTCTTATTACATAGTTCCAGGAAAGTGTTAATTAGTACTTCACTAGCTTTATCTCTAAAATGAGGATAATATCACTCACTTTACAAGGTTGTTTTAAGAGTTCAGTAAGATAATGGACTGACACTGGAGAGCAGAAGTAGCTCATCGCAAGAGAAGGGTTTTCATGAGGGACCCGGTCTTGTGCCAGGTCTGACCTGGCCTGGAATATGAACTACATATTGGAGAGGTTCAGGGAGTCTGAGAAACTCCGTTTCCAGACACTTAAAGCTGAGGACCAATGACTGGAAAGTGATGGATAAAGGAGCTATGTTGCTCCACTATGAAGACGTGAATGGACCTCTTTGCCACTTTCACCTCAAAGCTCACACTCAAAATGCTTCATCCAGATTTAAAACCTCAGAATAAGATCCTCATGAAGTAACAGGTGAAAAAATGGGAACAGAAGGCTGAAAACGTCCAGAAGCCTCCATCTCAGCCCCCGGGCCTCGCTTATCCCTCTTGTCTGAGCCACTGGCCGTGCTGAGACCTGACAGGGACGCCGGGGCCAGAGCAGTGACACACACACAGCCAGAGCAGGAGCTGCTCGGCCCTGCCATCCCCAACACCGGAACTTCTGTTCTTCCCGTAGAACCTAGATCACCCATAAGTGGGGCAGCTCTGGAAGGTTCAACAAGATTTTCTCCAGCAGCTAGGAGAAAGAGCCTACAGCAGAGGGTGGGAATGACTATGAGGCTCTCCAAACTATACTACAGAACCAGCCCAGTCAACTGTCTCATGAAGGGAGAGTCTCATTTGGTTCGTGATAGAAAAGACTAGTTTTAAGCCAGGCACACAATATTTGAGTGAATAAGTGAAATAACTGTTCTAATTGGGACAACTGTCTCTACTGTTGGCTTAGTGGTACATAGAAAAGCAACTCCGGCTGTTGTAGAGAAGGCAATGAGACACCTGAGTCTAGATTTGCATTTACAGAGAATTTGCAGAGAAAAATAGAGCTAAAACCAGAGAATTTAAACAACTGAATTTAAAAGAAAAAACATAAAATGTGTCATAAAATTCATTCAAAACCAAAATATTCACATTATCTGACACAACTTATTTAGCAAATGTTAAAAAATACACAAGAGCGGCTTTGGCCGGTTGGCTCAACAGTAGAGTGTCGGCCTGGCGTGCGGGGGACCCGGGTTCGATTCCCAGCCAGGGCACATAGGAGAAGCGCCCATTTGCTTCTCCACCCCCCCTCCTTCCTCTCTGTCTCTCTCTTCCCCTCCCGCAGCTGAGGCTCCATTGGAGCAAAGATGGCCCGGGCGCTGGGGATGGCTCCTTGGCCTCTGCCCCAGGCCCTAGAGTGGCTCTGGTCACGGCAGAGCGACGCCCCGGAGGGGCAGAGCATCGCCCCCTGGTGGGCAGAGCATCGCCCCTGGTGGGCGTGCCAGGTGGATCCCGGTCAGGCGCATGCGGGAGTCTGCCTGACTGTCTCTCCCCGTTTCCAGCTTCAGAAAAATACAAAAAAAAAAAAAAAAAATACACAAGAGCGTATTTCCCATTGATGAGTTTTTGAGGGTTCCACAGGTAGAGCTGGAGAGATAAGAAAACATGGTTCTTGCCTGACCAGGCGGTGGTGCAGTTGATAGAGCGTCGGACTTGGATGCAGAGGACCCAGGTTCAAGTCCCCGAGGCCTCCAGCTTGAGCGCGGGCTCATCTGGTTTGAACAAAGCTCACCAGCTTGGATGCAAGCTTGCTGGCTCAAGCAAGGGGTTACTCGGTCTGCTGAAGGCCCGCGGTCAAGGCACATATGAGAAAATCAATCAATGAACAACTAAGGTGTCGCAACGAAAAACTGATGATTGATGCTTCTCATCTCTCTCGGTTCCTATCTGTCTGTCCCTATCTATCCCTCTCTCTGACTCTCACTCTGTCTCTAAAAAAAAAAGAAAGAAAACACGGTCCTTGAATGAGCCCAAAAGTAAGCTTGTGACTACGGCTGCATGTGGGGAAGAGCAAAATAAAGAACAAAACAGAAGCATGAATACAATCACTCAACAGTATCCTCATCCAAAGAAGTTTTCATAAAGACATCCAATTCCAAAGTACTGGATCATCAATAGTCATGTAAATGGTTCCATGAATTATTGAAGTTCTTGTTAAGTAGGAAGATATAGCACTGGCTGGGTAGCTCAGTTGGTTCGAGTATCATCCCAATATGCTAAGATTGCAAGTTCAATCTCTGGTTAAGGCACATACAAGAATCAACCAATGGCCTGGCCTGTGGTGGCGCAGTGGATAGAGTGTTGACCTGGAATGCTGCTGTCACTGGTTCGAAACCCTGGTCTTGCCTGGTCAAGGTATATATGACAAACAAATCAATGAACAACTAAAGTGAAGCAACTATGAATTGATACTTCTGGCTCCCCCCACCCTCCTTGCTCTGCAAAATAAATAAATAAAATTTAAAAAGAAAAAGAATTGACCAATGAATGCATAAATAAGTAGAAAAAATCTCTCTCTCTCTCTCTCTCTCTCTAAAAAAAATCAATAAAATTAAAAAAAATAAATGGGAAGATATAATGGTTTGGGAGCTAGAAATAGCTCTATACTAAAATTCCATTGCCTCTCCCAGCACCCAGACTATGAGAGTGCAAATAAATATGGGAGGGAAACTGACTACTTTAAGTTTTCAGTAAAAGTGAAGAGCAAGCTGTATATACTGGGGCACTGGCTTTAATAATGGCCACTCGTTCCATTCTGATGGGCTTCTGCCCATTAGATGCGGATATCTACAGAATCTCTGTTAGCATGCCAAATGAAGATGTGTTTCTAAATTTCTTAAGTCTATGCTTAGAAAGAATCATATATAGAGTGGTCCTAGTAAAAGAAGTAGTAAGTAGTGATAGGTTTGATGAAGAACAAGTTTTGAGCAACTAGCTATGAAGGACCCTCTTGCAGAGACACCAACAAGACCTCTTAGGTAAAAGTAGAGAATCAGTACAGGCCTTTCTTACAACTATGATTTTAAATTTTTTTCCTGCCTGACCTGTGGTGGTACAGTGTATAAAAGCATCAGCTTGGAATGCTGAGGTTGCTGGTTCCAAACCCCAGGCTTGCCTAGTCAGGGCACATATGGGAGTTGAGGCTTCCTGCTCCTCCCCCATTTCTCTCTCTTTCTCTCTCCATCTCTCTCTAAAAATAAATAAATATATACACATAACAACACTTCCCTATCTCCCCCCAGAACCCCACCCTTCACCGTTTGCCACTTCCTTGTTGTAGCAGAAACACTGGAAGGGGACAGACAATATAGTCACAATATATAAGACTGGAACAGATTCTAGGTCCTGTTTACGCAACTGAAGTTTGCACCTCTTAAAACACCGTTCTGCATTTGTTTAGGGCATCTATAATACAAAACTAAGATTATCCACATGAAGACCTTATCATAGAACACCCAGTAAATGTTCACCAAATGAGGGAGTGGGCGATGCGGAGAGTGAAGGGAATGATGATGAGGTCTCCGCTTTGCATGACTGGGTGGTTAGCAAAGCGGTGAACCAAGAAGAAACACGGGATGCAATCTGTGGGTGAACTGGGAATAATAAAGATAATGGGTTTGAGGTCCCAGAAGGACGTGCCAAGGAAGAAATAATGCAAACAGAGCACACGGAAAGGAAGAAGTCTAAAAACGACCCTCCTGATATTTTCACTTCTGCAAAGATATGTATTACAATACAGCCTTCTCTCAGTATGACAATTCACCTACTTCTGATTGAGGATTTTATTTACAAATAAATATCAGTGTTTGCAAAAGATAAATGGAGAGTCTGAGATGTGACCCTACACTGTCCATTTCTTCAGGCACAAAGCCATCTGCCTCACTGCACTACTGCACAGTGCCTGGGGAAACAAAGGTGCTATCCCAGTCCTCCCGCAATCTTGCACATGTCTCAGTCCATGTCTTCACCCAACAGTATCTGCACCGTCATCTGATACTATCAGTAAGATATCTTAAAGTATTTTATTAACTAAGATTTTCAGAGATCACTTCTTGAAACTAAGATTCTTTTATCAGTTATCTCATATCTGTATTCTCTGAACAGAAGATAATACCTTTTGGGTTGCCTGTGCCAAGAAAAATAACACCTCCGAGAGAGAAGATATGTTCTATGTGGTAATCATCACTGGAATATCTTGTCCGCAGTGACACCTTGCCAGCACCTCTCATCCCACAAACGAATAGAATAAATGTACAGTATTTTCTAGAATCATTAACAGAATATACAAATAAAATTCCCTAACATTTTTCCATCTTTAGTTTTTCCTTTAGTTTTCCATTTCCTTATATAGGTATTGGGTACTAGTTGAGATAGGTCTTCATTTCATTCCTGAGTTGCCTCCTTGAAAAGCATTTCCTGTTGCTACCTTGGGGCTTGCTATCCTGAAACTTCTCCCGGAATACTTTTCACAAAGTCCTCACACAGTTCACTCTCATTGATTCATGTCTGCCTAAATGTCATACCCTCAGAGGCTTTTCCTAATCATCCTGTATGTATATAAAATCCTATTCCATCCTATCCACCATTCTCCACTCCATTTCTGCAGCTTATTTTTCTTTACATCATTTGAAATGATATTCCTGACTGCTTGCTAATTGTCTCACAGCACAGTGTAAGCTCTATGAGAGTCATAATTTCAGTTATTCAACACTAACTCCTCAGAACACAGAAGAGTGCCTGGCACACAGGAGGCATTGTGTTGAAAGCTGCTAAATAAAGTCAGTTTTTCAAAAATAAACATTTAATAAGGAAAGACTTGTTTGTAACCATTCTTTAAACTTTTCAGACCAAAACCTTTTTCAGGAACTATATTCCTTCTATATACTCTAAACCTCTCAGAAGAGTGTATTTAAAAATTGCACTAATACTCGGGAGGAAGAAAACACATTTCCTAAAACAGGACTCGTGGGTCACATGAGCCTCAAATATTCTGTTGAGATGTTTCAAAATACATATCCAATGAAGTAATTATTTAAACAAACAAAAAAATACCACTGCCTGGCCTGTGGTAGTGCAGTGGATAAAGCCTTGACCTGGAATGCTGAGGTTGCTGGTTCGAGACCACAGGCTTACTCGGTCAAGGCACATTCAAGAAGTGACTGTGAGCTAGTGCTTCCTGTCCCCTGCCCCAGCCTTTCTCTCTCTCTCTTGTCTCTCTAAAATCAATAAATAAAATCTTAAAAAAAATAATTCTTTGCCCTGGCCGGTTGGCTCAGTGGTAGAGTGTCGGCCTGGCGTGCAGGAGTCCCGGGTTCGATTCCCGGCCAGGGCACACAGGAGAAGCGCCTATCTGCTTCTCCACCCCTCCCCCTCTCCTTCCTCTCTGTTTCTCTCTTCCCCTCCTGCAGCTGAGGCTCCATTGGAGCAAAAGATGGCCCGGATGCTGGGGATGGCTCCTTGGCCTCTGCCCCAGGCAACAGAGCAACGCGCCGGATGGGCAGAGCATCGCCCCCTGGTGGGTGTGCCGGGTGGATCCCAGTCGGGGGCATGCGGGAGTCTGTCTGACTGCCTCCCTGTTTCCAGCTTCGGAAAAATACAAAAAAAAAAAAAATAATAATAATAATAATAATAATAATTCTTCAAAAAATTGAACATAGGATTATCACACAATCCAGCAATTCCACTTCTGGCAATATACTTCCCCCACAAAAAACTAAAAAACCAGGGACTCAAACAGATATCTGTACACACATGTTCACAGAAACATTATTCACAATGGCCAAAAGGTGGAACAAACTAAGTGTTCGTCAACAGATAAATGGATGAACACATGTGAAATATATACACAATGGAATATTTTTTAGGCCTTAAAAAGGAAAAAAATTCTGATACATGTCACAACGTGGATATATCTTGAGAACATTATGTTAAGTAAAAATAACAAGTCACACAAGGACAATTGTCACCTGAGTTACAGATGTGAGGTACCCAAAGTATTCAGAATCAGAGATAGAAAGTAGAATGATGGTTACCAGGGATTGAGAAGTTAGTATTTAATGGGCACAGTGCTTCAGCTGGGGAAGATAAAAAAGTTCTAGGAATAGATGGTGGTGATGGTTGCACACACAATAAGATGACTGTACTTAAAGTCAGAGAACTATACACTTAAGCCTAGTTAAAATAGAAAATTTTATGTCATAGATTTTTAATCATAAGTTTAAAACCCCACTAAAACAGGCAGAGAAGCAATGACGTCTTTCCTTTTTTTACATTCATGTAACAATTGTAGGGCAGGTATTTTACAAGAGCTTTTTCACACATTAAGTCATTTTACTCTCACACTAAGTCTTCAATGGAGACAGGACAGGCTTCATTCTCCTCTCTCTGAATGAGGCAGAACAGAAAGGATGGAAGGATGGAAGGATGGATAGATGGATGGACGGATGATGGATGGAATTGCACAGTAACAACATAGTTCATGTATTGCTCCTTTCAGGATTCCTCTTTAGTAGGTAAGATTTTTTTTTTTTCATAACATTTAAGAGACTGACAAACTTTTATCTAAGTGAACACTTGTAGAAAATAATTAAGGGCCAGCAAAAACTATTTTGCATGTCTGGTCTAATTGATTTTTCCATTTTGCTTTAGTTTAAAGGCAATACCATATGTCATATGTATAAAAATTGTTTACAAATCACTTTTTCCTGTTATTAGTTCATCCTAACAACTACGCACTGAGTATCTATAATGTACAAGACGCCGTGCTGCATTCTGTAGGTTTTGGCTGAAAGCACACGGGAGTTATGTGGCGAAGCCAGATATACAAGCAAGTAATTCTAGTACAGTGCAAGAAGGGATGGAGAAGGTCCAAAGTCTTGTATCAATCAGACTTTTTTTAATGGCAAATAGCTCCAAAGAATTGGCTTAAACAATAAGGAATTTATATGTATCACAAGGAAAAATCCTGTGGTAGGCAAAGTCCCAAGCCTAGTACAATATTTGTGTAAAATAATGTTATCATGGACCCAGGTTCGCTCTACCTTGCTGCTCCGCCATCCTCAGGGCATGCTTCATCATCCCAGTGGCAATTTGGGTCACATGTTCTCTAGTTCATATACAAAAAGGGAAAAATCCTCTCCCCAAAAAGAGAATGTTTCCTTCCCTTCAATATGACTGGGACAAATAACAGTTTACAGGAAAATGCCTTGAGCTGATTGGCTTTGAGTAATCAAAACCCAGCCCTGGAGTGGGTGATGAATCATCTTCTCAGTCTCCTGGATGCTGAAGAATAAGAACTCCAAGCACTGGGAGAAACACATGAAAAACAGAAGCACAGAAAACAAGAAACAGCTTGGGATGGCTGAAGTGACGGGAAATCTAAGGCTGGACCCAGCTCAAACTCTCTGAGTTTGGACTTTGGACAACAGAAGTGAATCCAGCTTTAAGGAGGAAAGTAACATGCTCCAATAGGGTTTTCAGAAACATAAGTATGGCAGCAATTTAGAGACTAGCCAGAAAAAGCTAGGAAGAATGACAGAATAGGCAGCAGAGACTTGGTTGGGGGGCTGTTCAATAAAAGGTCCAGACTAGTAAGGAAGGAGTAACAGCAAGGGAAAGCACAGAATAAGTACTTATAAGGTGGCAAAATTGCTTTGTAAGACACTGTTATCCACATATGCATATGCGTGTTGTTTTACAAATGAGGAAAATTAAGCCTTCAACAGGTTAAACGGCTTGCTTAAGATCACATAACTATAACAGTAGTCAGAATCTGAATGGAAGCTGAATCCCAGTCTAGTGGGATTACATCACAACTATTATAAAACACTTCCACAATGCTCAAACAAGGGAACTTTTTTAAAATTCTGTAATTAAAAGGATGTGCTATGTATTGGATTAAGATTATTCTATCACCCTGACCAGATAGCTCAGTTGGTTAAAGCATTATCCTGATGTGTGAAGGTTGTGGGTTTGATCCCTGGTCACAGAACATACAGGAACAGATCAATGTTTCTGCCTGTCTCTCTTTCTTCCTCTCTCTTTAAAATAAATAAATAAATAAATAAATAAGATTCCTATTTATTCCAACCTTAACGTTACATTCACTACATGGATTTAATGTCAATTGTAAAATAGTACATTATATATTTTTGAAGTTTCTATATTACTTAAGATAGTAAGGATATTGTGACTCAATTTATAATACCAAATTTACAAACTGTCAAAATTTTAATAATTAAAATATATTAAAAATCACTGCAATTTGCATTAAATATTTTTGAACTTGTTTTGCAAATAAAAGAGGTAATAAATGTTTGAATTTTATTAAAAACCTAAAGTAAATTATGCCTCTGAAATTCTGGACTCTGATAACTAACTTCCTTCCACGAGCATCAACTTAAAAAGAAAAATGTTATCTCATTTTTAAAAAGACACCTTTAAAAAACAACAACTCACTTACCTGTTTCTTTTTAGAATAGAGAAGTTTAATACCTGGACTTTATCAAAATTATAAACCTTTGTTCATCAAAGATACTTGACATGGTAAAAAGGCAATGCACAGAATGGCAAAAATTACCTACACATCATACATTTGATAAGGAATTGATATCCAGAACATATAAAGAACTACCACCACCAACAACAACCACCACAACAGAAAAAACAACTCAATTTAAAAATGGGCAAATGGGCCTTGGCCTGTTAGCTCAGTTGATTAGAACATTGACCAGAAACACCAAGGTTGCGAGTTCAATCCAGATAGGGCACATACAGGAAGCAACCAATGAATGTTGGTTCCACAACTAAGTGGAACAACAAACAAATGCTTCCCTCTCTTTGTCATTCTCCCTTCTTCCATCTCTCTAAAATCAATCAATAAAAATATTCTTAATAAAAAAAAATTAAAATGGGCAAATAATTTAAATAGATATTTCTCCGAAGAAGATATACAAAAGGCTGGTAAGCATAAAAAATGCTAGGATCACTAAATCATCAGTGAAATGGACATTAAAACCACAATGAGCCTAACCAGGCAGTGGCACAGTGGATAGAGCATGCGACTGGGACGTGAAGGACACAGGTTCGAAATTCCAAGGTTGACAGCTTGAGGGTGGGCTGGTTTGGGCTCAAGCAAGGCTCACCAGCTTGAGCCCAAGGTCGCTGGTTTGAGCAAGGGTCACTCCGTCTGCTGTAGGCTCCCCCACCCCCGGCAAGGCACATATGAGAAAGCAATCAATGAACAAATAAGGTGCCGCAACAAAGAACTGATGCTTCTCATCTCTCTCCCTTCCTGTCTGTCCCTATCTGTCTGTCACAAGAAAAACCCTCAAAACACCAAACAATGACATGCCACTTCACACCCATTATGATGACTATTATCAAAATAAAATTACAAGTGTTAGGAGGATGTGGAGAAACTGGAACCCTTCTACAGTGCTGGTGGGAATGTAAAACTTTCTGGGTATACAACAAAAAGAAATGAAAGCATGTACTCAGATATTTCTACACTCATGCTCATTGCAACATTGTTTCCAAAAGGCAAACAATATAAGCAAACCAAGTATCCACTGACAGATAAACCGATAAACAAATGTAGTATATACATACAACAGAATATTATTCAGCCTTAAAAATGAAGAAAATTCTTTTTTTTTTTCTTAAGTGAGAGGTGGGGAGATATAGAAACAGACTCCTGCATGCACCCCGTCGGGGATCCACCTGGCAACCTCCGTCTGGGGCCAATGATCTACCCATCCTCAGCACCAGGGGCCGATATGCTGGAATCAACTAAACCACGGCTGTAGGAGGAGAAGAAAAAAAGAGAGAGAGAGAGAGAGAGAGAAGCAGGAGGAGGGGTGGAGAAGCAGATGGTCAATTCTCCTATGTGCCCTGACTGGAACTCGAACCCGGGACTTTTACACACCAGTTCGATGCTCTATTGCTGAGCCAACCGGCCAGGGCCAGGAAATCCTGACAAATGCTACAATATGGATGAACCTTGAAGATATTATGCTACATGGAATAAACCAGTCACACAAGGATAAGTACTGTACGAGTCCACTTAAATGAGGTTCCCAGAGTAGCCAAAGTCAGAGACAGAAAGTAGAATGGTGATTGTCAGGGGCTATGGGTCAAGGGAAATAGCGACATAGTGTTTAACAGAGAATTTCAGTTGGGGATGAAGAGAGTTCTGGAGATGGATGGTGGTGATGGTTTTACAATAATCTTAATGACACAGAACTATAGATTTAGAACGGGTTAAAATGGAATTTCATATTATGTGTATTTACCACAACACAAACAAAAATAACACCTGCTATGTATCCTTCCTATTGACTCTTGACTAGTCTAAGATCTCATCTCTTCATATCCAAATAACTGCAACAGCTATTGTCATCCTTGGTTCATGCCAGTCTCTTCTCATTCTAACTCAATCTGTTGATAACTGACAAGTCCATCAGCTAGTTTATCACATTAATGTCTGGCTTCCAAACTTTCAAAGGCTTCCCATAACTTGCAAAAGAGGATAAAAAAAATCTAAACCTCCTCAATTCAGTACTCAAACTCTTACGAGGACAGGAATCTTTCAACTGTCTAATGTGTTCCTTTTAGTCCCGCAAAGAAATTTAGTTGTCAGCTCATTCTAGTTTCCCTCCATTCCCCTCTCCCAAAGCTAATCTCCACTTTATGCTCTTGCTTTTGCCTCACAAAGTAACTGCTCCAATCTCTCTGAAAATCTAAACCCTTACAGGCTAGCGCAAGTCCCAAGTGTTCCAGGAAGTTCTTTAGACTCCTGACGCCTCATTCATCTCCCTCTAACCAGAACACCTACAGCATTCTTTGCATTGGTGGAACTTACCAGACTGTCTTCCAGACTCATAGAGGTACATCTTATCTTTCCTGAGGGTAAAGTCTATATATTATACCTTTTTCTTTTTCCCTGTAGTATAATGCAAAACACAAAGCAGATCACCTGTTTAAGTGATAGTGTGCATTTCACTGACTAGACTACCAAATCAGAATAATTTGACATTATTATATTTCTGCAAGTTAATCTGTGACACAACAAAGAAAACTGCTGTGAGTCAACCAGACACATGGAAACTAGGTGGCACAACATGGCAAACACAAAACGGGTGTTTGAAATCTTAAAATCAGAGTCTGATACAAAGAAACCCTGTTTAAATACTGATGTTGGGGCACAGAACACCACAAGAGACTGTGGGACAGAATACTGACTTTTAGGTTTTATTGAATGCATACAAGAATGAGCCAGGAATGCTGTTTATAATTGGGCAAAAATGTCACAGGCCTCTGAAAACTCTAAGTGAAAATGTCAGTTACTTTTTATTAAATTCAGGTTAGGAAAAAAAGTCATCAGTCACTTATGGTAACTGATGGTAGCTGTCAGAATCAGAGCAAGGTTCTCTCTTGTCCGCTTTCAACTTTACTGCACAAAGACCTAGCGATGGGTAGTGGTGGTGAAGCATGCAATCAATGAATAAGAGGATCAAGACTGTAATGTAAAGAGCTCTCTAAATGGGGCACAGAGAGGCCTCGATCCCAGTTTTGGCCCAATCCCTGACCAGCGGTAGGACCCACAGTAAATCACGTCTTTCTCCCTGTGCCTACTTTACCGGCTCTAAAACAAGTCATACCAGATCTCTAATGGTTTTCCTGACTTCAAAGTCTCAAGACAAGTTTAACCACAGCTGCCATTACCACGTATGATTCTTACGATTTCAAATCTTTCTTCCACATTCCTGGAAGAAAATAATTCATTTCAGCTAGCAAAGAAACATATGCTATTCAAAGACAAAAGACTCTGTTAGTTGAAAAAAACTAAGTAATCCTGTTAAAATGTCTATGTCACAGTTTTAGCAGAGGGAATCGTGCTCTGGTAAAGATAACCAAGACTGCTTCTGTAAATTAGGCCTAATCCAGAATACTTATTATCTGTGCGGTATGCGAAGACGTGCTGCTATTGTAGTTCAACGCAGAAGCAACAACACTCAAAGCTTAAAAAAAAAAAAAAAAGTGAGAAAGTTCTCATCCTCGGGCTAAGGACAGTGAACAGTTGTGCAAATGACAAGAAACCGAAAAAAGGGGCACGCTTTTTAGCCATTCAAGTGCTCCAAGCACTGACTCCTTTATCCAACTCTCAGCATTGTCTGCTTTCCGACCTGTCAAAGCGCAGTCCCCGTGTGATCCCGAAACAGAAACTTACCGAACCATCCAACTTCTCCCCCTGGGAGCGGCCGGCTTCCAGGCCTCTCCCCCGTCAATTCCGGCCGGCCGCTCGCAGTCCCCGCCGGGGCACTCGCAGCCCCGCCGCCGGGTAAACACGAGCCGGAGCCTCGGGAGCGGGTTCCCGGCGTCCTGGCAGCGGCGGGTCCCGCCCCTCGGAGCCCGGAGCCCGGAGCCCGGAGCCCGGCCGGGCCACCTCGGGCCGCTCCCCCCACCCCGAGCGCCACACCTCGCACCTCTGCCCCCGGGACGGCGGCGCACAGCCAAGCCCGCCCCTCGGAATGCTCTGGGACCGGCCAGTCAGCCGACGCCGTCGTCGCCTCACCCCCGGACGGACGACTGTCCCTTCCCCGCCAGCGGCCCGGCGCCTCCCGCGGCGGCCCGGCCCCCTCGCCGCCCAGGCTCAGCCCCTTCCTCGCTGGGACGCCCCGCGCCGCGCCGCCGCGCCGGGCACAGCCTCGGCTCACAGCCTCCGAGACCCCGAGGGACACTCACCCTGGAGGCTCCTCCCGCCGCCGCCGCCGCCGCCGCTGCTGCTGCCACTGCTGCCGCTGGGACCGCGACCGTCGCCCCCGCCACCGCCGCCACCAGCACCGCCGTCCGCACCGGCGCCAGCACCCCCTGCCATCCTCCCCCTCCTGCCGCCGCCGCTGCCGCCCTCTCCGATCCTGTCAGTGGCTCAGGCTCCAGGGCTGCTCCAGGTTCCCCTCGCCGCCATTTTGGCTCTTAGGGGGAGCAGGAGGGGCTCGGCTCGGCGCGGCCCTGGGGCGCCTGCGCGGCGCTGCGGAGCCAGCCGGAGCCCCCGCCCTCTCCCGCCGTCGACGCGCCCGGGGTCACATGGGCCGCCAGCGGCGCGTGCACTGGGCCGGGATGGGGAGGTGTGTTCGTGGGACCCGTCGGAAACGAGCGCGCGCGCATTATTGTCGCTCCGCGCTGGGGTTGGGGCTCTGGTTGAAGTTCGTTGTAGCATCCTGCTCATTCCAGGGAATGGTGACAAATCATTAAATGTTTCGGAGTTGAGTTATTAGGACGTTGCTGGACCACCAGTTCTACCAATTCATGTTTACATTCGGCGGCCGACATCCTGATTGATCGCACACAAGGCATCAATCTCAGAGGAAACTGAACTTCCACGAAGTCCTTTCCGACATTCTTGGTGTTTGGCAGCTTATATTAAGCCCTGTCTGCCTGGTACTTTTATAGTCACCACCTTGCTAGTTGTATAGTAGGTTAAAAAGAATCTTGGCTGTGGTGAGTTAGCTCAGTCAGTGTCTTCCGGAAACACCAAGGTTGTGGGTTCTCCCTTGGTAAATACTAGGGACAACCAATGAATTCACAACTAAGTGGAACAACAGATGAATGTTTCTCTCTCTTTCTCTCTTTTTCTCTCTCTGTCTCTCTGAAGTCAATCAAGAAAAAAAAAGACACTGAAAAGTTTTTCTCAACAAGACACTCATAAATGGACAAGAATTGTTGAAAGCCCACAGTTGCCACGTGGAAGAGCCAATTTGCTCTAATCAAATGCCCCTTGTTTGGAAGTTTGCAAAAATTTCAGCGATGCAATAACAAAAACATCTTGTTTTCATGGAGCACCTTATAGTTCTCAAAACACCTCTCAAAACACCATTAAATACATAGCTTCATTAGAGCACCAAAACTACCCTTTGAGGTATTATTATCACCATTTTACAGCTGCGAGGATAGGCTTTGGAATATCAAGTCCTTTGCTCAGGAGCACACGCATAGCATTAACAAGTATGAAAGCCAATACTAGAACCCAGATATTCTGACTCTGATCACCAGGTCATTACCTCTCCGCCTTAGCAATACAAGATGTTTGTCCTATGGGAATTCATTTAAACCCTTTTTAAGGTATTTGCATTTCAACTACACTCATCCTTTGAGAAACAAGTTTTTATTTTTGTTTTTTTTTTTGTGTGTGTGTGTGTTGTTCGTATTTTTCTGAAGCTGGAAACGGGGAGGCAGTCAGACTCCTGCACGCGCCCTACCGGGATCCACCCGGCATGCCCACCAGGGGGCTACGCTCTGCCCACCAGGGGGCGATGCTCTGCTCCTCCGGGGCGTCGCTCTGTCGTGACCAGAGCCACTCTAGAGCCTGGGGCAGAGGCCAAGGAGCCATCCCCAGCGCTCAGGCCATCTTTACTCCAATGGAGCCTCGCTGCGGGAGGGGAAGAGAGAGACAGAGAGGAAGGAGAGGGGGAGGGGTGGAGAAGCAGATGGGCGCCTCTCCTGTGTGCCCTGGCTGGGAATCGAACCCGGGACTTCCGCACGGCAGGCCGACGCTCTACCACTGAGCCAACCGGCCAGGGCAGTATTTTTGTTTTTTATTACAGATTTTATTTATTGATTTTATGGGAATGGGGGGATGGAGCAAGAAGTATCAACTCATAGTTGCTTCACTTTAGTAGTTCATTGATTGCTTGTTATATATGCCTTGACCTGGCAAGCCAAGTTTCAAACCAGCAACCTCAGCATTCCAGGTTGACGCTTTATCCACTGCGCCACCACAGGCCAGGTAAGAAACAAGTTTTTTAATTCACATCAAACATTTTCTTCTTCTCAGACTGAGGCAGTGTAGTAAGAAGCTAAGGAATTCCTTGGCTACTAGAATGGTGAAACTGAAACACAGACAGACTGGCCAAGCAATTTACAGCCAGATGCAAAATACCACCTCCCTAGGGATAACATCAGACCTCAGCTGTAGTTTAGCTCTAGGCCCCAGGTGAACAAACCAGATTTAGCAATAATGACTAAGGGGGCTAACGAATATGAATAGTCTATTGAAATCCTCCCATAAGATTACCCCTAACTCCCAGTCTTTAAAAACCTTCAAAACAAGGAGCCCAGCATCTCCCTCCCAAGAGGACTGCAGCACCTTTCCCTCCCCTTCCCCACTTGTATTTCCTGAACCTTAAGGGTCCCTAAGAGACTTGCAACCAGGGGAGCAGTGGGCAGCGGCAGCTCCTCCCAGGCTAACTCCCTGAGCCTGTCCCCA
The DNA here is from genome assembly GCF_036850995.1 of Saccopteryx leptura. NCBI lineage: Eukaryota > Metazoa > Chordata > Mammalia > Chiroptera > Emballonuridae > Saccopteryx > Saccopteryx leptura. The sequence continues at coordinate 11,173,150 of NC_089508.1, read as the reverse complement.
AGGCCCCTTTTTCTCTCAGTTCTCAGTGAGACAAAGCAGCCAGCCCTGTCCAGCCTCTCCTGCAGCTTCTTCTGTCCTCTGAGTTCCACCTGAGCCCACGTGGCCCAGCCCAGGCCCAGTTCTTCGCTATAACATTTCCAGAGAGAAAAAAAGCAGCCTGCCTAGGCTCCCCTGTTTTTCTTCTATGTTAAACTCTTCTTTGTTTCATTGTTCTCAGCCTTAAAAAACATACTTTCAAAATCACCTGGACTCATGTTGTGGAATTTTTCCTGCATGAAGTCGAGAACCCTCATATGCCCTGGCTGGACACCTTGGTTGGTTAGAGGTCTCAATATGAAAGGTTGTGGGTTTGATCCCCAGGCAAGGCACATACAGGAACAGATCAATGTTTTTGTATCTCTCTCCCTCTTACTCTAGCTCTAAAATCATTAATAAACTTAAAAAATAATAATAACCCTCACATTACCCAGCTGGCCCTAGGCAGGCCCGAAGGGCTATGTCCTATGTCCAGTAACAAGACCACCTCTAAACTTAAAAGGATAAGAAGCATTTCAAATTTTGTGGTGTGTTTTTAACCATCTCTTAGTCTGATATTTTATATATGCTTCATTTCTGTAGTTGGAGGATTTAAGGATTTTTACTTCCTTCAATGGAAGGACTAGATCTCTTTGAATATGATTGTGGCTTTGTCTGAATCTTTTTCATATTTGTTATCTCTTTCTTGTGCTTATTCATTACCTCTTCCTAGAAAAGATAGCTCTTTCCAATTTGTATTCATTTTTTCCCCTTTCACCTCATGCGTTTTTCCCTACACCAATCCTTAAATGTTTGGAGGTTATGAGCAGAGATGGTAGTATTCTCTTGTCTAAAAAACAGTCCACTCCTGCTAGTAAGGTTCTGTTCAACTGAGTACACAGATGTGGACAACAGTCAAAAACTGCATGGAAAAGTGGAAAAATACAAAGGAAATTGGTCCATCTCGTTGGAGCAAAAAAACTGGCTCTAGATGTCTACCTCTTATTCCCCTAGCTTGTTATACTTCCCCTTAATACATAATTGAATCTTATTTAAATTAAAGCTACCTGCAGTTATTTTCCATTATTTTGCCTTTGTCTTCATCAGCTAAATACTGCATTAATGAAAAGAGCTGTTAATTTGGAAACTTAAGATCCCAATGTCCGTACCACCTCTTGATAATTTATTAAAAGTTAAATATGATTGGTCTCCACTAATTACACTTTCTCATTTATTTCTAACCTTCATTGCTTGACTTTGGTTCTGTTTCCTAGAAACAGCATTAAAAACAAAACAATACCGACAATGATAGCATTCTAAGTAATTCCAGGGCAACACCATTTTTCTGAAAGCCTTTGATGTGGAAATCTACCAAAGGCTTTTTGAAAAGCTGAATGAGATCTGCTGGTTCCACCTTGTCTTTTGTCTGTCTGCACACTTGAAGAGCTCTAGTACACTGCTGGGGTAGAGTTTGCCTTCACAGAACCCACGTGTAAGTGTTCTGTGACTTTTTCTACTTGTTAGTTCGTGCATTTTGTTTTATTCATATCCACTTAGCTGCACCTTTGAGATACTGAATTAACTCAGTTTACAAGTTCATCAGGGTTCAGATTTGTCAATTCAGTTCAGTACAACACACTTTTTTTTAAGCATCTAATATCATCGTGAAGTACAGGGCTAGATGCGGGGGTAAAAAATAAATGATTATTTGCCTTTGAGAAGCTTGGAATCCAAATAGGAAGACAGAATGAAAATAACTTTATTTATTTATTTATTTATTAAATTTATCTATTGATTTTAGAGAGAGAGGAAGGGAAAAAGAGAGACACAGAAACATCGATCTATTCCTGTATGTGCCCTGACCAGGGATGAAACCCACAACTTCAGTGCATCAGGACAATACTCTAACAAACCGAGCTATTTGGCCAGGGCTGAACATAATTTTAAATAATAATTTTGCTGTGGCCAGCTAACTTAGTTGCTAGAGTGTCCTTTCAATACGCCAAGGTTGCAGGTTTGATCCCTGGTCAAGGTACATACGAAATCATGGATGCATAAATAAGTGAAATAACAAATCGGCGATTTTCTCTTTTTCTCTAAAATCAATCAAATTTAAAAAATTATTAAGTATATATATTTTTTAAAAGACAAGCTACACAAAGACAATGATATCTGCTGTACATAAAACCAAGAAAAAGTTTAGATCCAGAATACTTAAAGAATTCCTATAATTCAAGAAAAAAAAGAACATCATATAAGAAATGGGCAAAAGACATGAACAAATGAAGAAATCCAAATGAACAAATTAAAATGTGCTTAACAATGTTGGTGTAAAGGAAGTATAAATTAGGGCTGCAATAAGGTAACACCACTGACTAATCAGAGTAGTAAAAAAAAATTTTTTTTAAAGACAATTTCATCAATGAGGATATGGATTAATATGAACTACCTACCCTGTTAGTGTGAGTTAAAAATAGGAAGAACCAAAAAATAAAAATAGGAAGACCCATTTTGGGAAAGATGTTTGGCATGACCTAGGAAAGTTGAATATTGCGTTGTCCTATGGCCCAGCAAATCCACTATTGGGTGTATATATAAACTTATGTCCATGTGCACCAGGTAATATGAACAGGAATGTTAATAGCAGCATTGGTTATATGAATCGAAAACTGATAACCCAAATATCTATCAGTAATAGCATGGACAAAAATGTGGTACATTCATACATTAAATGAGCCTGAACTATAAAAACCATGGATGAATTTTACAAACATGGTGTTAGACCAAAGAAGCAAGACACAAAAGTAATCATGCAAGATAATTCCATGTATTTTATTTCATCCTTTCTAAGATGTGTTTTTCTTTTTCACACTTTTTTTTTCTGAAGTGAGAAGCGGGAAGGCAGAGAGACAGACTCTCGCATGCGCCCAGCTGAGATCCACCCAGCATGCTCAATGGGGGTGATGGTCTGCCCATCTGGGGCATTGCTCCTTTGCAACCAGAGCCATTCTAGCGCCCGGGGTGGAGGCCATGGAGCCATCCTCAGCACCCAGGCCAACTTTGCTCCAATGGAGCCCTGGCTGCAGGAGGGGAAGAGAGAGATAGAGAGAAAGAAGAAGGGGAAGGGTGGAGAAGCAAATGGGTGTTTCTCCTGTGTGCCCTGGTAGAGAATTGACCCCAGGACTTCCACACACTGTGCCGATGAGCCAACCGGCCAGGGCCTTTTTGCTTTTTCACAATTTTTAACAATGCTAAAACTTGCTCTTTCCTTTCCTTTCCTTTCCTTTCCTTTCCTTTCCTTTCCTTTCCTTTCCTTTCCTTTCCTTTCCTTTCCTTTCCTTTCCTTTCCATTTTTCCTTTTCCTTTTCCTTTCCTCTTCTTTTCTCTCTCTCTCTCTCTCTCTTTCTTTCCTTCTTTCTTTTTTTCTTTCAAGTGAGAGGAGGGGAGATAGAGAGATAGACTCCTCCATGCACCACAACGAGGACCCACTTGGCAACCCCCATCTGGGGCACACACTCAAATCAACTGAGCTATCCATAGCACCTGAGGCTGATGCTCAGACCATCCAAGCTATCTTTAGTGCCCGGGGCTGACACAAGCCACTGGCTGCAAAAAAGGAATAGAGAGAGAGAGAAGGGGGAGAGGGAGGGGAAAAGAAGGGAGAGAGGGAGGGGAAAAGAGATGGTCACTTCTCATGTGTGCTCTGGTCTGGGATTGAACCTAGGATGTCCGCATGCCAGAGCAACAGTCTATGCACAGAGCCAACCTCCCAGGGCCTGTCTGTTTCAATTGATGACCTCTTAGCACTGGGTCATGATTTAGTTAATAAATATTTTTTTCTTAGTGAGATATCAAATAATAGCATCTTAAATTCTATAATAAAAATAAACAAAGTTAAACCATTTGATTTATAGATATATAATCCCTAAACAATATAGAAAAGCAAGGATGGGCCATGGCTGTGCAGCTCTGTTGGTTAGAGCATTTTCCCACTAGGCTAACGTTGTGGGTTCAAGCCCCAGTCAGTAATCAACCAGTGAATGCATAAATAAATGAAACAACAAATCAGTGTTTCTCTCAAATCAATAAACTAAAAACTTTAAAAAAGAAAAGAAAAACAAGGATGAGTAACGGTGATACAATATCATGTATTTAAGATGCTATGGAGCCTGATCAGACAGTGGCGCAGTGGATAGAGCATCAAACTGGGAATGCAGAGGACCCAGGTTCAAAACCCCGAGGTTACCAGCTTCAGTGTGGGCTAACCAACTTGAGCACGGGGTCGCTGGCTTGAGTGTGGGATCATAGACATGACCCCATGGTCACTGGCTTGAGTCCAAGGTCGCTGGTTTGAGCAAGGGGTCACTCACTCTGCTGTATCCCCCCCTCCCCAGTCAAGGCACATAGGAGAAAGCAATCAATCAACAACTATGCAGTGAAGAACTGATGCTTCTCATCTCTCTCTCTTCCTGCCTGTCTGTCCCTATCTGTCCGTCTCTGTCACACACACACACACACACACACACACACACACACACACGATCCTATGGAACATTCTGGACATCAGTTGGCAAGGGTACTAGCCAATCCTTAATCCTTTGAAACCTAGATATGAAATTTACCTCAATTTAACATCCTACTTCACATTCTCAGATATTGTTGCCGTCCCTCATCCATTTCCACCTTTGTTCTTCCTCACAGTTCCTCATGTTTCTCAATCAAGTGGTTTGAGTGGGATTGATCCTATGTCTTATATCTGGTTTTCTGACTTTGTTAAAAATTTCAGCAAATGCCACTCCCCTGGCTTTAATGGGTTCAGGGGAGGAAATGTAACCCTGTCCTGAGCTGATAGTTGTGGTGAAACGTTTGCTAGGACTTCTGGAAAAGAAAATCTATCCTTGTACAGAAATGCTGGAAGAGTCTCCTCCTTTTCTATTGAATATGAGTGAAAAACAATGTAGCCCCAGGAGCTCTTGGCAACGGTTTTGCTACCTGAGGGAGCTGTAGGTTTGATACTGGACATGTCCCTTTGCGCTCCCTCGTCCCTGGCTCTGTGATCATGAATCCTGGCCACAAGCTATGAAAGAGAGAGTAGTAAGGCTGCAGCTGAGGTTTTAGTAAGGACGATGGGACTGAGCACCAGATATTGTCAAGGAAAAACGGCACAGAACGGCATGTTCACTTCCCCACTGCCTCCTGCTTGCCTGCATGCCTGCTTGCTTGTCCACAAAGAGTTTCACTTGAGTGATTTCCCAGGGCTTAGCTGTAAAAACCACAGCCCCCTCAACAGGGTGCAGAGCTTTCACCAACCTGCTGCCATCGGTGCAGCCTATGTAAGTAATAAAGGCTATGTCTACTCCATCTGGTCCTCCATATTCATTTTCTGGGTCTGGCTTCCTGCATTACAAGAGCCTACCTTAGGGTACAGCTAACTTGTATCCTAAGAAAAACAGTGTCCGTGGTGACATCCTTTGAGACACTGTTAAGCACGAATAATTTAACTTCCACAGTTGAAAGTTGTTTTATAAGTAAGGTTTACTGAACCAAAAATGCCAGCCAAAAGGAAGACTTGTCTTCAGGCATACATTTAAACCACCAGTAACATGGCTAGGTAGAAAAGAAAAGACAGCCAGCATATCTATCATCCTGAAGGTTTGCAAGTATTTTTATACATTAAGTAGGGGAAAGGGGGAGGAAAGAGATAGTCTCCAAAGAATTTGTTTGAGCTATAGGCAAAAAGGAACGGGAAGCAGAGCCAGCTCTGGGGTAGCAGTCTGCCTCAAGACATGTCCACTCCTGTGGACTGGATGGGGCAGCAGTCTGGAAATCTCACAGCTACGCAAGTGGCGACTGATGGAGTTAGACAGGCTGCCTGGCTAGAGTAATCTGCAGAAATAACCACCTGGAAATTAATCTGCAATTCCAACAGGCACAACAAGAACGTGAGAAGTCTTTTGTTAGTTAGTCAGCATCTCTTAACAGACTAACAGACCTGTCTCTTTCTCTCACTTACTGGCCACTGTAATTTAATTCAGAACATTTCAGGACATTTTAAATCAATGCCTAATTAAGCTTCACCTGAAATTACCTCTGGCCTTTCCAATTATGTGAACCAATCAATTTCACTTATCATCAGGTTTTCCTTAACATTCATCCAAGTAATCTTAACTGATACATATACTATCTCCTTCAATCTCCATATCATCATTTGAAGAGAAATATTATTATACATTATTCACCTGAGCCTCTGCAGCTAGCATATGACGGTGCTGAGGTCTGACCTTTGATCTTTTTGCCAATCTCTTTTTATTCCCGCATAACAGAAATTCATGGGTCCTCACCCCTTTCCTGCCCAAGAGATTCAGACAGAGAAACCTGTGTCGAAAAGGAAATCTTGATGCTGCTTTTGCCTTGTTTGCATTAAGTCTGGCAAACAAGAAGGCTTCAGGCAGGAGCCTGTTAGCTAGATACCCCCAGTGTTCCTTTGTTTCTGAGCCACCTAGCAAGGGTTTTCCTGCCCGCGTGTTGACCTCTTCCTCAACTACCTGTAAATTGCCTATTCTCACTTCTGAAATCTAACCCCTTTACAACAATCCTCTTTTCTTTTTTGTCCAAAATGTCTTATATCCCCAATGTTGCTTCACTGTCTTGGGACTTTTCATGGATTTATCCTGTGGGTGTAATTCCCCATACACATGTAGTATTAAGCTTAGATGTTCTCCTGTCAATCTGTCTTTATTTGTTTGGTTATAGCCCAGACAGGAGAATTAAGAAGGCAGGAAGAAAAAACTTTTTTGTTTGTTTGTTTTTTTGTGTGTTTTTCTGAAGTTGGAAACGGGGAGGCAGTCAGACAAGACTCCCGCATGCTTCGATTCCCGGCCAGGGCACACAGGAGAAGCGCCCATTTGCTTCTCCGCCCATTTGCTTCTCCACTCCTCGCCGCGCCTTCCTCTCTGTCTCTCTCTTCCCTTCCGGCAGCAGGGGCTCCATTGGAACAAAGATGGCCCGGGCGCTGGGGATGGCTCTGTGACCTCTGCCTCAGGCGCTAGAGTGGCTCTGGTCGCAACATGGCGACGCCCAGGATGGGCAGAGCATCGCCCCCTGGTGGGCAGAGCATCGCCCCCTGGTGGGCGTGCCGGGTGGATCCCGGTCGGGCGCATGCGGGAGTCTGTCTGTCTCTCCCTGTTTCCAGCTTCAGAAAAATGCAAAAAAAAAAAAAAAAAGACTCCCGCATGCCCCCGACCGGGATCCACGCGGCATGCCCACCAGGGGGCGATGCTCTGCCCATCTGGGGCATCACTCTTTTGCAACCAGAGTCATTCTAGCACCTGAGGCAGAGGCCACAGAGCCATCCTCAGCGCCCGGGGCCAACTTTGCTCCAATGGAGCCTTGGCTGCGGGAGGGGAAGAGAGAAACAGAGAGGAAGGAGAGGGGGAGAGGTGGAGAAGCAGATGGGTGCTTCTCCTTTGTGCCCTTGCCAGGAATCGAACCCAGGACTCCTGCACGCTAGGCCGATGCTCTACCACTGAGCCAACTGGCCAGGGCCAGAAAAAACTTTTTTATCCCCCACTAAATCAATAGTGTTTTTGCTTTAAATGACATGATTTTTTTATTAAAAGAAATCAACTTAGGGAAAATTTTGCACAAGAGTGAACTTGGAACGCCAAGATAATGGGTTCTCTGTTTGTTGTGTGTGTGTGTATGTGTGTGTGTGACAGAGACAGAGAGAGGGACAGACAGACAGGAAGGGAGAAAGATGAGAAGCATCAATTCTTCATTGTGGCACCTTAGTTGTTCATTGACTGCTTTCTTATATGTGCCTTGATGTGGCTTGAGCCAGCAACCTTGGGCTCAAGCCAATGACCTTGGGCTTCAAGCCAGCGACCTTTGGGCTCAAATCCAGCGACCATGGGGTCATGTCTATGATCTCACGCTCAAGCCAGCGACCTTGCACTCAAGCTGGTGAGCCCATGCTGGAGCCGGTGACTTCAGGGCTTCAAACCTGGGTCCTCTGCATCCTAGTCTGATGCTCTGCACCACTGCGCCACTGCACCACTGCTCCACTGCCTGGTCAGGCCCAAGATTATATTTTGAACTGCCTAAAGAGAATTCTTTCTCAGGATTCTTTGTAATAATAGATGGCAGCTTTTGTTGGATCTTATATTATCATTGTGCTTTCAATTGAAAAGTGTGCTACTGATGTTACCAGTTGCATAACTCTGAATGTTTTTCCCACCTTGGCAAGCCTTCTGCTCTTGTTTATCTGAATTTCTATCTTTGAGTTCCTGCAATTGTAAAGATAGCCACAAATAGACCTAGAGAGGCACTGCTTTCCTCAAAGACCTTAGGTCCTTGAATAGCAATTAGATGTGTGTTTCTAGAAAGGAGAGAATTCAAGATATTTGAGCTTGGGATAATATAGTCTTAATATATTACATAATTGTCTAGAACTCTAACACTGGTTATTTAGAACATGAACATTTATAAAAACCACATTTAAAAAACTAAGTAGGCAAGTGTACTTTTCTTTTTCATTGTGTACATAGAGCTCAGAAAACTTGATCTCTAGGCTGTAGCTCTAATTATTTCCTTTTACCTAACGGCAGCAGGAAGGTCCTGCATTGTAGATCACTGGGAATGTATTAAAGGCAGGCCTGCTAAGCCCTTTACTGAAAATAGTAGAGGATTGAATTAACAATGCTCGTCTTGTGTGACTTGAAGAAGGTTGTATCTTAATTTGAGAAGCTAAAAGTGCCACCTCCTAGGGTAGGGTTGGGCAGCCAGGAGCTTAATTGTGTTGTGGCTGAATTTGAAGCCAGATTTACTGACACTGTCAAAGACTCAAAGTAATTTAGCCCTGGCTGGTAGCTCAGTTGGTTGTCCCGATATGCCAAGATTGCAGGTTCGATCCCCAGACAAGGCACATATAAGAAGCAACTGATGAATGTATAAGAAAGTGGAACAATAAATCAGTGTTTCTTTCTCTCTCTCCCTTCTTCTCTCCCTAAAAAAAAAAAAAAAATCAATAAAGAAATTTAAAGATTTTTGTCATAGAGAAAGGCCTAAAATGCTTGATTCTCACATGAGCTGTCCTCCAGTCAATATTTTTTTCTGAATTAGGATTAGTCCAGCTGGCTTTGTTTTTTACTGAGCTCTTTCTTAGCTTATTTCAGCAGTTTTTTGTTAAGTTTTATTTTTACTTTAACCTGACTTGTGGTGGCGCAATGGGTAAAGTGTCGACCTGGAACGTTGAGGTCGCTGGTTCAAAACCCTGGGCTTGCCTGGTCAAGGCACATATGGGAGTTGATGCTTCCTGCTCCCCCCTTCTCTCTCTCTCTCTCCCCCTCCCTCTCTCGCTACTTACTCTCTAAAACGATTAAATAAATAAATAGATAGATAAATAAATAAAAAGTGCGGGAAACCTAAATAAAAAAAGATAATTAATATACCCTTCACTGAGATTCTTTTGGTTGCTGCAAGTGATAGGAATCCAGCTCCACTAGTTTCAGTCCAAACTGGGATTTATCATAAAGAAAATAAACAGTGGCTCAGAACGCAAGGACAGAATTTCAGGAATGGTGAGAGCCAGGGATTTGAACATGGTCAGGATGTTCCTTTTGTCATTTCTCTCTGTTTCTTTCAGTAGCTTCGCTTCATTACTAACTTCACCCTTGGAAAAACACAGGTAGAAAAAAAACATGGCTCCCACATTAGACCATTCATTGCATTAAAGAGTCTCAGTTCCAGCCTGCTGGTCTCAACCATGACATTGACGGCAAAGGGTTTTTTAGCTTGAGGAAACCTTGTTGAAACTGCCTTTTTGGGATATTGATTTTAATTGGTTTATTAAGAGACAAGATTCAGAAAGAAACTTTGACCTTTCTCTCCTCTTACCTGCCCATGAGATTCAGACAAAAAGCCTACTTCAGAGAGAAATCTTAAGATGTCAGTCTGAGCCTAATTTGAATTAAGTATGGTAAATAGGAGAGCTTCAGGCAGGGGCTTGTTAGCTAGATACCCACTGTTTGAGTTGCCTAGCAAGAATTTTTCTGCCTCATATTTCTGCTCTTCTTTAACTACCCGTAAATTCCCCATTCTCACTTCTACAATCTAACACCCCAACCCACACCTTTCTCTTATATTCCCAATGTCGCCTTACTATCTTTGGAATTTTTATGCATATATATTAAATTCCCAATGTATTAAAGTTTGATTTCCTTTTGTTAATTTGTCTCTGTTAATTTGAGCATTAGCCCCGCTAGAAGACTTTAGAAGCTGAGGACGTTCCTGGCAGAAATGGTGTCCTTTTACAGAGTCACAGAGAAGGCATTCTACAGGACTCACACATGAAAGGGATAAGGCTTTCACAGTAAGATCTATTGGGGGTGGAAATGGAAGGCTGTCCACGGGTTCTCAGTTTCTCATCTCTGCCCTTCCTGCCAAGGAAAAAGTCCAGCTTTGTCTTCATTAAACCAAGACATTTTGTGCCATGATTCAATCCATATCAAAGCTTAGTCCAGTCCGGGTGCTGCTTTGTTGTACTCAGGGGGCACTCAGAGTCTCTACTTGGAAGACTGTGTGGCTTCTGGTCCAGGTAGCATGGCTGCTTAGGGAACCCCTGAACAAACTGACAAGTGTGTGTGTTAGAGAGAGAGAGAAAAAGAGAGAGAGAGAGGAGAAGGTCTTTCTTTGTTTTTTTTTTTGTTTGTTTGTTTTTTTCCTGAAGCTGGAAACGGGGAGAGACAGCCAGACAGACTCCCGCATGCGCCCGACCGGGATCCACCCAGCCGGCACGCCCACCAGGGGGCGACGCTCCGCCAAGACCAGAGCCACTCCAGCGCCCCGGGCAGAGACCAAGGAGCCATCCCCAGCGCCCGGGCCATCTTTGCTCCAGTGGAGCCTTGGCTGCGGGAGGGGAAGAGAGAGACAGAGAGGAAAGCGCGGCGGAGGGGTGGAGAAGCAAATGGGCGCTTCTCCTGTGTGCCCTGGCCGGGAATCGAACCCGGGTCCTCCGCACGCTAGGCCGACGCTCTACCGCTGAGCCAACCGGCCAGGGCCAGAAGAGAACTTTTAAAAAGAGTTCAAAGTAATATTTTTGGAAAAATATGAGGTGACAATGCATCTATAAAATATGAATAGGTAACTCTTAACCCCCCCCCCAAATAAGTGTTAGAAATAGAATTCTAAATGAAGAACTCAATAGAGGGGCTAGAGGAAAAAGTCAAGGGAATCTTCAGCATGTAGAACAAGGGGACAAAAAGAGAAAACTTGAAACACATAGATGATCCACCAAAAAGGGCCAATATCCATCTATTAGCGGTTTCAGACTGGGAATTGAGAAACTAGAATGAAGGAAATAAATAATAGACCCTCCAGAGCTAAAAGAATGATCCAAATCTTTAAGTTGCAAAGTCTCACCCACTAACCCATCTGAATGAAGAAAGACCCATATCTAGCCATATATTGAATCAACTTCACAAGTCCAAAGACAAACAGAAATTCCTAAAAGATTCCAAAAAGAAAAAAAAATATATATAACCCTGGACATATAGCATAATGAAATGTAAATAAGTGGAAGAACAAATCAATGTTTCTCCCCCCACACTTTCTTCTCTCTAAAATCAATCAATAAATAAAAAAAATAAAGGCTACATGAAAGGTTGAGAATTATATTAGTATCACACTTAAAAGTTTCACTAGCTACCAGAACACAAAGGAATACTGCTTGTCAAATTCTTAAGGGACAGTGATTATAAGCTTAGAGTTCTATAGCCAGCAAAATTAGCATTTAAGTGGGGAGCAAAATAAGAATTTTTTTTGCCTTGCAAGGACTGAGGAAATTTATCACCCAGAGACCATTCCTGAAAGAACTGCTTAAGGATGTACTACATCAAAACAGAATAGGAGCCTAAGAAAGAGGAATATATTAGGTTGCAGAAATAGGGCAATCAAAGGAAATCCAAGAATGCTAGTTGTACAAAAGGCCTAAAAAATAGTGTGAAGATTGTTTTAGAGAGTAGATAAAGGTTTATTATAGTATTACATTTAAAAACCACAATATATTCCATTTACCTTCCAACAGTTACAGGTTTGTGATATCAACTTTTCTGCTAGGTCTAAATAGTCTCTTTGATCCTGCCATGATTATCTTTTATATATATTATCAGTGGATTCTTGTTCTTGGTTTTCTTTTTTCTTTTCTTTATTTTTTAAACAAAAGCAGCTACCTCTGCATTTTTGCTTTTTTTTTTTTTTTTTTTTTTTTTTTAACTACTGACTTTGGAGAAGGGGGAGAGAGAGAGAGAGAGAGAGAGAGAGAGACATTAACTTGTTGTTCCACCTATTTATGCATTCATTGGTTGATTCTTGAATGTGGCCTGATCTGGAATCAAACTGCATCCCTGGCGTATCCAAAGGATGCTCTACCAACTGAGCTACCTAGCCAGGGCTTGTTCCTGGCTTTCAATGTTGGGAATGAATTTATAGTCAATGTTTGGAGGATCTAATTAACACTCTAAAACAGAATATAAAGGTAATAAACTGCCAGTGAGAAGTAATGGCATGTTGAGAGGTTAGGTGGGGAGGGAAGAAAGATAAAGAGAAATTATGTGTAGAGGTGCTGAGCCCTTCGCCATCAGAAAACCAAGAGCTGCTCTCTCTGGGGTTGGGGGGCTGGGAAGTTTGGGAGGGGTAGGAGGTCTAACCTAGGGGTACAGGTTTTGAGGGTTATGAGGACAGATGCTAAGGGAGGAGCACGAAGTACAGGAGAGAATGTGGGTGACTACCCCGCTGAGCAGGAGACGGAAGGGGAGAAAGGGCGGGGTGGGCGGTGGGCGGGGCCCCCGGTGGCCCGAAGCGCCTGCGCAAACCCACTGCCTGCCCAGCTCGAGAGGTCGCGCCGTCCGCCGAACCTCGCCCGGCGCGTGCGGTCCCGTCGACGCCGCCCCGCTTCTCCTCGCTGCGCCCCGCCCCGCCCCGCCTCGCCTCGCCTCGCCGCCCCGACGCGTCATGCCGCGCCCGCCCGTTCTGGGCTTGCTTCGCCGCCGCGCGACCGCTCCCGGCCGCCTCCTTGTCCACTCGGAGCCGGGTCGCCGCCAGCAGCCGGCATCGGCTATGGTGCGTGGGAGCCCGGCCTCCGGGGCGGCGCTGGCGGGGCCCGGCGGGCGACCGCGCGGGGCCGAGGTTCGGCGTGCCCCGACGGGTGGGGAGGACCTGGACCCGGACCCGGACCCGGACCGCGGCGCGCGTTGGCGGCTCCGCGGCGGGGCTGCTGTGGCAGCGGCTGGAGGCCGCTGGGGGCCGGGGTCGCGGTCGCGGTGAGCGCGTCTGGGCAGCGCCGGAGGGGCGGGAAGCCAGCACCCCGAGAGCGCGGCCTCCGGGCCCCGTGGGCGCCTCGATCGCGGGCAGAGCCGTCGTCGCCCCGTGGAGCACCTGCCACTTTCGAGCGCCCTCTTCGTTTTCTCTAAGAGGCCAGGAAGCCTGGCCAGCATCTAGGTGCCCGAGTTCAAAGGTGGAAGTGGAGAACCGTTAGAACAAAAGTGAACATTTCTCAAAAGTTCAAGTTAGATCATTAAGGAATGGAAACCCCGCTTTTTGGTTTTGACCAGACCCCGGTTGCTAGGAAAACGGCGGGATTCCCGAAACGGGAGCGGTGTCCGTTAGGCAGCGAGTGACGGTTGAGGAAGCCGTCTTCATTCACAGCGCTTTGCATTTTCTCCTGCAGGATGTGGCTGTTGGAATCATGGTGTTTTTTACAACTTTCTTAACACCGTGTGCGTATGTGCTGAGCCGTCTGGACCAGTTCAGAAGACAGTAGATAGAAGATGTACAGCAGCTGTCAACATCCAACAAAATTTCAGAAGAGCTGCACCTTCTTTAAATGACTAAGTTGGGTTGATGTTGCAACCATTGTGGGTATTCAGTTTCCTGACCATATATTTGCTGTAAATATTTTGCACTTTTTTAGTACTGTGCATTATGTGAAGTTGAGCTGTATGGTCATTTAAAAATGTTAAATAAAATGGAAACAGTTATTCAGGCTTGGTATTATATGTAATCCCAGTTTTCTAAACATCGTGAAAACTGATGGAAAATACAACGATGAGAATGGCTATGAAAGGTCAGAATTACTAAGCTGGAGTGAATGAACGTACCCGGTGACATCAGCATTAAAAAGATTAGACATGTAGCAAGCAGTAAGGTACTATAAGTTTAGCTAACGATTCTTCCCACTATTTGTACTTTCTGTTGGTATTGCTGCTTAGAGTAATGAGATCCAGACTTCCCTTTGCATTGTGAAAAAAATATATTAACTTTTAATCAATTTGTCTTAAATTTGCTTTTTTAAATTCAGTTTCAGGATCTAGTGACTGAGTACCTGTATACTTTATTTATACCTTTCCTAAATTTTTACTATTGTCCCTAAGTTGTCTTTCCGGTTTGAAGAACCGTATACATCTTTGTTTGAATTTTGGCTCACTATTCCAATTATGGTGTGACTACGGACCGCCTAGTTCAACTCTGAGCCTTGCTTTCCTTTTTTCTGTAATGGGAATTTAAAATCGCTGTCTTGAAGGGATGTTCTGGGGGAGTTAAGCATTGAACAAAGGTAAAACACCTCCCAGCATAGTGCCTGAAACAGAATAATCAATAAATAGAAATTATTGGTAAGGGCATATATGTTTGGTAATACTCATTCAACAGGTACTGCATTCTTGTGATGTGCTAGGTGTTGTGAGAGGTCAGAAAACCAAAAATAGATCCCTACTTCTGTTGGGCTTGAAGGATTTGCATTCTAATTACTTTAATACTCTTATATTTCTATTTCAAAATTTCTATTGGTATATTAGGATTCTCCAGAGAAACTGAACCAATATAGTACACTTGTGTGTGTCTCTGGATGTGTTTTGTGTGTGCAGGTGTGTGTGTTTGTGTATATAGAGAAGGAAGGGAGGTTGATTGATTGATTTTAAGGAATTGGCCCATAATTGTGAAGACTGGTAAGTCCAAAATCTGTGGTGTAGACCAGTGGTCTGGAGACTCAGAAAGAATTGCAGTTTGAGTCAGAAGTCAGTCTCTTGGCAGAATTTAACTCTCTCAAGGGAAGTCAGTCTTTTCCTTTCCCTCCCTCCCTCCCTTTCTTCTTTCCTTTCATCCATCCTAGGGGAGATAGTAGGACAGACTCCTGCATGTGCCCTGACTGGGATCCACCTGGCAACCCCTATTTGAGATGGATGCTCAAATCAACCACGCTATTTTTAGCACCTGAGGCTGATGCTTGGACCAACTCTACCATACTATCCTCAGTGATTGAGGCAAAGGTTGAACCAATCTAGACACCGGCTGCTGGAGGGAAGGAGGGAGACAAGGGATAGTGGGAGGGAGAGAGAAGCAGATGGTCACTTCTCTTGTGTACCCTGATTGGATGTTCATATGCCAGTCCAACACTGTATCCACTGAGCCAACTGGCCAGGGCCAATATTTTTCTTAAGGCTTTTGATTGATTGGATGTTGCATGCCCACATTATAGAAGGTAATCTGCATTACTCAAATTTCATTGATTTAAATATTAATCCTATCCAAAAAAATACCTTTACAGAAACATTTAGAAGAGCATTTGGCCAAATATCTGAATACTGTGGCCTAGTCAAGGTGACACAAAATGATCACAATTGGGTGAAATAATTTTTCAGAAGGAAATGATGAAAAGAGTTTGCGATACTTCACAATTTAAAGGTATGAGTACAGTGGCTAATTAAAATCAAATTAGTTTGTTAAGATTCACCTCTCTGTTCACTGCTGGTAAACCTGCCCTTACGTGCTTTAAAGCAGTGGTCCCCAACCCCTGGGCCACGGACCAGTATGGTCCGTGGGCCATTTGGTACCGGTCCACAGAGAAAGAATAAATAACTTACGTTATTTCTGTTTTATTTATATTTAAGTCTGAACGATGTTTTATTTTTTAAAAATGACCAGATTCCCTTTGTTACATCCGTCTAAAACTCACTCTTGACACTTGTCTGTAAGTTCAACAATTATATTTAAAAATACCACAGTTTTTACGCCGGTCGCATAATTTTATTTTGTGCATTTATCCGTCCCACCCTAAAGGCCGGTCCGTGAAAATATTTTCTGACATTAAACCGGTCCGTGGCCCAAAAAAGGTTGGGGACCACTGCTTTAAAGAACTGTCGCCCATCAGGACGCAGATTCTATATTCTGATTCCATCAAGACAATGCTCATGTTGCCAATTTTAAACTTTTTTCTTCTCTGACTTGGATGACTCTGCTTAAATTCCCTATGCCTCCCTCTATGTGCTCCAGCTAATGATAAAATACTGGTCTACCTTAGCCCTGTCTGGGGAAGAGTGTTGAGCTGTAGAAGTCTCTTCCATAGAACTTTAGAACTTAATTTTCTGATTCATTTATTTTGCACCCTTATTCTTGAGTATTCTCATGTAATAATGTTATGTGTTGGGAAATAGTAGCTCATTTTGGTGAATGAGCTCTGGTTGCCCAGTCTTGTTATTTAATTTTATATGCATAAAAGTGTCATATTGAAAGTACAGTTGATTCTTGTTACTTGGATTAGTTATGTTCCATAAAGTCACTGTGAACACTGAATTAATGAGTACTAAATCATTGCTCCTAAGGGAAATGCAGGGCTAGGTTCCTATGAGCTGTTGGTCACAATATTCACCATTCACCATTGGGTGATCCAAAGTTTACCCCACTGTATGTATGTCTTTGAATGATGTAGAAGCATTGTGTTGATTTGGGGATTGCAAATCAATTTTAGGGAGTAGTAGATTTTGCAAATATAGGATCTGTAAATAATGAGGATCAAATATTATTCTTAGAGGAGGTCCTGCTCTTGTGAAAAAATTTGGGAAGTCTTAGTGTGAAATTCTAAGAATTTGCAGGATATATTTTGGGAAGAATCAAGTGTGGAAAAACCATCCCATTTTTGTGGAATAGTTAAAAAAAAAAAGTGAGTTTTACTTTGGGGAATAAATGAAGGTTGTGCCCCTCTTAGTTTAAAAATGAGATTGATGATAAACTAATGATTTTCTTGGTAAAACTGACTGAGGGAA
Organism: Saccopteryx leptura; assembly: GCF_036850995.1. Lineage (NCBI taxonomy): Eukaryota > Metazoa > Chordata > Mammalia > Chiroptera > Emballonuridae > Saccopteryx > Saccopteryx leptura. The sequence goes on along the minus strand of NC_089508.1, from coordinate 11,156,042 downwards.
ACTGAAAGAGGAGATAATAAAATATATTGATGATGGTGTCACTGGTAAATTAGAGCTTTTACTATCCATTTCCCAGATAAGTATTATTGGCCAACATCCAAGTAGATATGAAATTCTGGTATCTGATAAACGGTTAACTCATTAGCATGTAGATATACTGCCTGTCTGTCTCATCTACACAACGAAACTTAAAATTCCTTGCGGAAGGGTAAGGTAAGGTATGTTAATTCTTTCTTTTTTTTTTTCCCCCAAGAGAGAGGAGGAGAGATAGAAAGACAGACTCCAGCATGCGCCCCAACCAGGATCCACCTGGCAATCCCATGTGAGGCCAATGCCCTGCCAATCTGGGGCCATGCTGGCAACCCAGCTATTTTTAGCTCCTGAAGGGTAGGCTCCAAGGAGCTATCCTCAGCACCTGGAGCCGATGCTCTTGAACCAGTGGAGCCATGGCTATGGGAGGAGAAGAGAAAAGAAAAAGGGGGAAGGGGGATAAGCCCTGACCAGGAATCGAACCCAGGACATCCACACATGGGGCCGACGCTCTACCACTGAGTCAGCTGACCAGGGCGATATGTTAATTTTTAAAATTCTTAGGTGTAGCATATTGGATAAATTAAGATATTTACTTTTTGATCAGTGCATTGAAATTGCTTCTTCATATGAACAAGTACTTAGTGAATATATGTATATCTATTATATATTGTGTAGATGGGAATATGGTTACATGTAGTTCCTCATTTTTCCCTTATCAACAGGTGTGGGCGGCCCTGGCCAGTTGGCTCAGTGGTAGAGCATCGGCCTGGCTCCCGGGTTCGATTCCCGGCCAGGGCACACAGGAGAAGCACCCATTTGCTTCTCCACCCCTCCCCCTCTCCTTCCTCTCTGTCTCTCTCTTCCCCTCCCACAGCGAGACTCCATTGGAGCAAAGATGGCCCCGGCGCTGGGGATGGCTCTGTGGCCTCTGCCTCAGGCGCTAGAATGGCTCTGGACGCAACAGAGCAACGCCCCAGAGGGGCAAAGCATCGCCCCCTGGTGCGCATGCCGGGTGGATCCCGGTCGGGCGCATGCGGGAGTCTGTCTGACTGCTTCCCTGTTTCCAGCTTCGGAAAAATGGAAAAAAAAAAAACAAAACAAACAAACAAAAAAAACAGGTGTGGGCAAAAGTAGGTTTACAGTTGTGAGTTTGCAAAACAGAATTTATTCTTGTATTACTTATTATTGTATTACTTTCCATATGAACAAGTGTAAACCTACTTTGCCCACCCCTATATTGTCAGTCCTTTCTCAGTGCACATATTCTGAGCTCTCTCTCTCTCTCTTTTTAAAAAATATACTGACTGGTTAAAACTGCTGGTAAAACAAACAGGGTTGACCTCAGTTGTCAGTTTCCATCTTTTCTGGTAGTATCTGTAGTGCTCTGTTTGGGAAGACTGCAGAATAAATGGAATAATTAAATAAAATGTAGCACTTATATTGACTCAGCATATCAATTTTTCCTTCATAACTTTGGTAATGAAATTGACAGAAATTATAAATTCAAGTCTTTAGGCAAGGAATTATAAATCATATGTAATATATTTATAAGCATGATGAATGAGTAATTTGTACATGATAAATACAATACTTGTGGCAAATGTTCTTAAAATTTTATAAGAAAGCTTGATAATTATGAAATATTTCTTTTCAGAAGGACCAGAAATGAGTTATTTTTTCAATACAGGGAAAACATTTTTTGTAAAGTTCCATTTATTTTTGAAGTTCTGTTGCTATGGCAAGTTGCAGAATTTGGGTAAATCACTTAATTTCTGGAAATCTGTTTCCTTTTCTGTAAAATGAATAGGTTGACCTAGATCAGTGATTTTTAACTTTTTTCTTTATTCAAATCAATATGTCGTCATTGAAAAATTTTATGGCTTATCATGCAAGTAGGACACTTTGAATTTTTAATAGCAACCTGAAGGTAGTAAGAATTAAGCTATAAATCAAGTACTATTTTAAATGCATGCTGTTTATAATTTATGCACATATGCATAAACATATACATGCCTATGATAGTTGGGTAGCCCATCAGTAGGGAAAATCACTTCTCTAATGTCATATACATGATGTCAGTCTTCACTCCTCTTAGCTTTATTTCTCCATTGTTTCCACTACACCTTTACTTGGCATCATTTAAAATTCCACTCCATTCCCATCCATTAGGACCCTGCTTTTTTCCCATTTATACTTATTCAGTCTTTTCACTTTCACTTAAGTGTCTTATTGCTAATACCTTTAACATCTTTGCCTTTTTATTTATCTTTTTGTTCATGTGCTCTACAAAATATCCAATATAAACCCTGCATCAGTCTTAGTTTCTTGATTTTGGCTCATGCAAGTGTTGTATGAGGAATCACAGAATCACACTATTAGTACTATTAGAAATTCATCTCCAATTTCAAGCCTGCAATGCTTCTTGAAAATTCTTTTCTCTTTATTTTTCACGGTAATGCCTATTTTAAATCTGATCATGACTTATGTAGTCCTCTACTTAATCTTAACAGACTTACCTTACCTCCTACTGCATAGAGAAACTTAACTTTAATTATTTCTCCACTGTCGACAAGGCAACTGAATCCCACCCATCTTTCCTCCAACTGCAGTGGAAAGAGAATTACACTCCTAGGGCTAATTTCCTTTGCCTGTGCTCTGGTTCCTGCATCCTTTGTGTCCTTTGGGACACAAAGGTCTAGCAGTTGTCTAACTTTGATTTCTCTTATTGATTCTATCTCATCGTTTAAATATGCTCAGCCTCTATTCTTTTTTTCCCCCCTGAAGTTAGAAGCAGGGAGGCAGTCAGACAGACTCCTGCATGTGCCAGACTGGGATCCACCTGGCATGCCCACCAGGGTGGATGCTCTGCCCATCTAGGGTGTTGCTTCACTGCGGCCGGAGCCATTCTAGCACCTGTGGTGGAGGCCATGGAGCCATCCTCAGTGCCCGGGCCAACTTTGCTCCAATGGAGCCTTGGCTGTGGGAGGGGAAGAGAAAGATAGAAAGGGGAGGGGGAAGGGTGGAGAAGCAGATGGGTGCTTCTTCTGTGTGCTCTGGCCAGGAATTGAACCCAGGACTTCCACACGCTGGTCCAACACTCTACTGCTGAGCCAACCAGCCGGGGCCTCAGCCTCTATTCTTAAAACAAAACAAAACAAAACAAAATCCTTCCATCCTTTTGTGACACAAGCATTCAAGTTCTTGATAGCCTTCTCAACATTCTCTTCCATTTAGTTTTCAACTAACTGAAAATTTATATACTTTTATCATACTATTGCTATTGCTATCCAATGTCATCAGTGGCTTTGTCACTAAATCTAGTAGTTTTAGTCTTTATATTTTTGCAGTATTTGGCACTATTTACAGTAATCTTTATCCATGGTGTTTCTTTCTGTGGTCTATTTATTTATCATGTTAGAGAGTTTAATTGCAGGTATGTAGCACTGAATTGTTGGTAGAGTGCATGTTGATATTTAAATACTTTACAATCTATTTGGTCTCCCTAGAAGTTGCCCAAAGCAGTTCACATAGTTAGACTTCATTTTTTTTTTTTTCCTTTTTTTTTTTTTTTTTTTGCATATTTCTGAAGCTGGAAACAGGGAGAGACAGTCAGACAGACTCCCGCATGCGCCCGACCGGGATCCACCCAGCACGCCCACCAGGGGCGATGCTCTGCCCACCAGGGGGCGATGCTCTGCCCATCCTGGGCATCGCCATGTTGCGACCAGAGCCACTCTAGCACCTGAGGCAGAGGCCACAGAGCCATCCCCAGCGCCCGGGCCATCTTTGCTCCAATGGAGCCTTGGCTGCGGGAGGGGAAGAGAGAGACAGAGAGGAAGGCGCGGCGGAGGGGTGGAGAAGCAAATGGGTGCTTCTCCTGTGTGCCCTGGCCGGGAATCGAACCCGGGTCCTCCGCACGCTAGGCCGACGCTCTACCGCTGAGCCAACCGGCCAGGGCTAGACTTCATTTTTGATGATCAAAATAATGTCTTTAGTGCTACTAGAAAGGGAAAAATAGATTATTTAATAAAAGACAATTGGAGTGATAGCAAACTTTTCTCCATCAATAAAGGATTCCAGGAAACAATGAAATAATAAATTCAAAGAAGCATTTTAGCATATGAGGATAGAAGAAATAATAAAGGATATATATACTTCAGAAAGAAAGAAAAGTGAAACTAGAGGGAAGATATGGTATACAAAAAATTGTGGCCTGACCTGTGGTGGCGCAGTAGATAAAATGACCTGCAACACTGAGGTCACCAGTTGGAAACCCTGGCTTGCCAGGTCAAGATACATATGGGAGTTGATGCTTCCTGCTGCTCCCCCCTTCTCTCTCTCCTCTCTAAAATGAATAAAATCTTAAAAGGTTAAAAAAAAAAGAAAAAGAAATTGTGAACACAAACTAACCAAATATGTTGCTAAATTTACATAACTATTGATCAAATGAGAAAGTTTTATTTTTATTTTTGAGAGGAGCAGGGGAGAGAGACAGGAACATTGAGCTGCTCCTGTATGTGCCCTGACCGGGGAATTGAACTGGCAACCTCTGTGCTCTGGAATGATGGTCCACCCAGGTCAGAGCTTATTTATTTTCTTTTATCGATTGATTTTGAGAGAGACAGAGAGAGGAAGGGAAGGGGAAGGGGAAGGAAAGATTAATTTTTTGTTCCACTCAGTCATACAGTCATTGGTTTCTTTGGGCCCTCGATTGAACCCTCAACCTTGTTGTTTCAGGAGGACACTCTTACCTGACTGAGCTAACTGGCCAGGACCAAGTAAGTTTTATTTTGAAAGGTGAACAAACTTAAGACAGCAATAACAAAATGGGGCACTGGCCAGGTAGCTCAGTTGGTCAGAGTGTTATCTAGATATGCTAAGGCTGTGGGTTTGATCCCCAGTCAGACATATACAAGAATCTACCAATGAATGCATAAATAAGTGGAACAGCGAATCAATATTTCTCTTTTTCTCTTCCTCTTTCTCCTACAGCAGTTTTTAAAATATTAAAAACATAACAAAATGGAGAATCCTGTCCAATTGCAAGGAGGATAGAAATACTAAATGATTTGTTAGAAAAATTTATAGTTAAGCAATTTATTTTATTATTTTATTTTTTGTGACAGAGAGAGACAGAGAGGAACAGATAGGGACAAGAAAGGAGAGAGATGAGAAGCATCAATTCTTTGTTGTGGCTCCTTAGTTGTTCACTGATTACTTTCTCATATGTGTCTTGACCTGGGGCTGCAGCAGAGCAAGTGACCCCTTGCTCAAACCAGTGATCTTGGGCTCAAGCCAGCGACCATGGGGTCATGTCTGTGATCCCATGCTCAAGCCAGTGACCCCGCGCTCAGGCTGGTGAACCTGCGCTCATGCTGGATGAGCCCACACTCAAGCCACTGACCTCGGGGTTTCCAACCTGGGTCCTCTGCATCCCAATCCGACACTTTATCCACTGCACCACCACCTGATTGGGCAACAATTTATTTTAAAATCTGTAAAATTAATCAGTAAAAGACTAGAAACAATCCATAGCTTTCAAATAAACAGAGGGGAAAAGGATTACAGAAATTTTTTGTTAAAGTAAGATTTATTAAAACTATTGGCAAACAGCCTCATGTATTGTATATAAAATAGTAATTTATGACAAAGTTGGCATGGGATTAGAAAGTGTTGGGGAAAAATTTAATAAATGGTTTAGGATGATATGTAACCTATAGGGAAATATAGACCCTACCTCATGGTATACACAAATATAAATTTAATTTGTAATAAAGACTTAAATGTAAAATGTAAAACTTTAAAACTTTTAGAGTGAAATATAAGGATTTTTACAAAAATGCTGGAAAGAAAAGGAGACAATTAATGGGAGCATCTATAAGTGGGGGCATATTTGAAGAAGAAAAGGGCATTTCACCTGTCAATGAGGATAGGCACTACTTCTGCAAACAGAGAAAAGAAAGAGAAAGATTGACACAGAAAGGTGGAGACAAAGAGAAAGAAAGGTAAGGGAGTTCACATTTGCTTCTTTGAAGTAGTAAATTAGGTCATGTGTTGGAATGGAGAAAGTGGTCCAGGTTAATGAATTAGCCCAATGGACATGTTAGAAGATTGAGTTGTAAAAACCTAAACTGATAATTAGGGTATAAATTGTATGGATGATTTCAGGCTTTGAAACAGAACCAAACTTAATAGAATGGGTGCATTTGAGTGACTTGAACAGTAATACTAGCAGCAGCAAATACTCAAATGTGCCAGGGATTATTTTAGATTCTCATATGTCATTCGAAGTGTGCTAGGGATTGTTCTAGATTATTTATTTATACTCATTTAATCCTGATAACAACCTCTGAGGTTTCTGTGCTATTACGAGCATTTTACAAGTGAGCAAATTGAGACAGAGAGAGTAACTCGTTCAAGGTCACACTGAAGAGAGCTGGAATTCAAACCTAAGCTATCTAATTCCCGAGTCTGGACCCCTTGACAACATTATACTTTCTTAATGAGGTACTGGGAAGTTTAATTGATGACAAACAGCAAGGTTAGTAAGCAGGTCAAGGAAGAGTACTTTTCTAACACACACTTTGTTACCTGGTTGCTGGGTTATCTAAGATACTACTTTTGAAAAAAAAAATAGTTATTGTTTTCTTTATGAAAGCCTCGAGCCTCCTAAAAATTTCTGCATAAATCATTGAGTTTTCTTTTAATCACATGAAGTATTTGTCATCTTGGGAATTTATATTATATTCATATTTTCTTTCGTAATGATTCCAACTTATTTTACCCCAAATTAACTCTTTAACATTATCTTTTTACATCATCATTTATCTCTGAAGAATGGAACTTCTATGTGGGATGTGTTTTTGGGAATGAACAATGGTATAGGAAGGTCAGTAATTAGTCAGACCAACCTGTCAAGCAGCAAGGTGACATTGGCCAGTTGTGAATACATCTTCAAGAGTCAGATTACTAATACTTTATGAACATTTTGCCAGTGCCATGAGGTTTAGCCACTGTGTATACTGTAATGGGCAAAACTGCCAATATATATTTTTTGTGCTATGCAGAAACATTTCTTGATATTCACAAAATTTTTTAATTGGCAAATATTTATTTTGAATATTTTGTACATACCTACACAATTTAACATTCTTTCCCCTAAAACGATTGTTCTTTTGTGTTGAGATAAAAAACATTGATCTAGTCATCAGTTGTCAGCATTAAAATAATTGCTTAACCCTTGCATTTCTGCTCCTATGGTGTGGGCTAAATCAACTTGCTTTGATCATTCATTGTTCCTCAGCTTTCATAAACTATTTAAATTATTTGAATGAGATGGTCATAATGGTTGACAATTGTATTTTAATTTTAAAAGGCCGGTCACATCCATTAGACCATTTGATCTGCCCAATAACTCTTTAAGTGATGGCAGATTTTTTTTTTTTACTTTTTTTTTTTTTTCTTTTAAGAGAGAGAGAGAAAGAGAGGGAGAGAGACAGGAAGGGACAGAGATGAGAAGCATCAACTGACAGTTGCTTCACTTTTAGTTGTTCATTGGTTACCTCTCATATGTGCCTTGACTGGGAGGCTCCAGCAGAGCCAGTGACCTCTTTCTTGCTCAAGCCAGTGATTCCTTGCTCAAGCCAGCGACCATGGGATCATGTTAATGATCTCACGCTGAAGCCGGCGACCCCGCACTCAAGCCAGATGAATCCGATGACTTCGGGGTTTTGAACCTGGGACCTCAGCATCTCAGGTCTATGCTGTATCTACCACCAGTCAGGTGACAGGGCAGGTTTTATTCCCATTTTACAGATGAAGAATTTAAGGCTTAGGGAGATTAAAAGATTGGACCTAGAATGAGTATATGGTAGAACTGAGTCTTGAATCTAGTTCTGACTCCCAAGTCCTGGCTCAGAATGTCTGCCCACTTTGTAGAAGATTTTGTAAATGTATCTTCCTATTAATATGCAGGATGTCCTTTTCCAGTGTTTTCTTTTTCTATTGGCTTTGTTTGGTTACCCAACAGAGGGGCTTCCTAACATGCTTGTCTCTATCCTGGGTGCAAGGGAGCAAGCACATCTGGGTTACTTCAGTCTCCAATCTTTTATTTTCCTTTTCCGTGGTCCTTCGCTTCGCCATCCATGGAAATCTTTCTTATCTCCAACTTCTGAAGTCTTCTCACAGGCCCCTGGCAGTGGGACCTCCCATCCTACTCATCAGCAGGAGAGCCCATCAGAGAGGGGAGGCAGAGGGCACAGAGCACAGCACGCCGGGAAGCCATGCTGAGGGTTACTTCTGCATTTCCTTCCTCGCGGTCCTCGGGAGCATCCTCGCCGCCCTCCGGCCCCGGTTCTCTCCAGCCCGCCCCGGATCCGCCTCCTCCTCCTCCTTCCTCCCGGAGGTTGAGACGAAGCGTGGGACGCACCTGGGTCCCTCTCCGGTCATCTCGTTGAGGCACCAGGGTCTGCCCCCGGAGCAAGATTTACAGGCCTGCAGAACGCCAATGGGAAAATCCAAATGGTCGGGGACTCCGGCACTTTAAGAGGCTTTTCTCTGGGAAACACCCGTCCCCTCCGTGCGCCTTATGAATGGAAATACTCCTCCCCTGGTCGAGCCCATTTTCCCATTTCACCAGGAGCCGCGGCTCGCTCTCTCCTTTCGGTCTCCCCGCCCACATCAGCGCGGGCAGCTCCAGGAGGGGACGGACAGGAAGCCTTTGGCCGCCTATTAAATCCCACCCATTTCTCCGGGGGCGATTTCCTAACCTTCCGGGACCGAATTCTGCAATTTGATGTGCGTTTTGTCCGAATGGTAGCGACACGGGCCTAAGGGAGGGGGAAAGCGAGGGGGTGGGGGGTGGGGGGTATGCGCTCTTTTCCTCGCAACATCGCTGGCGGAGCGAGGGAGCTCACACGACACAGATTTTGGGGCAAAGCCTTTCCATCTGGACAGCACCATGTCCACCAAAGCGGAGCAGTGTAAGTAGCAGCCGGCCCGGCGTTTCTGCCCGGCCTCCAGCTGGGAGCTATTGCAGTTGCGGCGTTTGCGGCTGCCGGGAGACCTTGGCATCGTGCTGGTGCGGGGGTGGGGGCTGAGGCTGGGGCGGGTGGGGGGGGTGGGGGGTGGGGGGTGGAAGAGAAGGTGGGGGGAGGGTGGACGGCAATGGCAACGCGGCGCTGTCCCCGGTGCTGAAAAAACAATGCGGTCTTCCTTGGGCTTGTGGTAGGGTTCGCAGGACTGAAGGACCCTGCGAAATGAAATTAAAATGGGGTCATTCTCGGAAAAAAAAAAAAAAGAGGCCTCGTATCTTTCAGATAAACATTTCAGTGTCTCTTGTTGGAGTGGGGGAAGGGGGGCAGTGGCAAGTCAGGGGCGGGGAACTGTCAGTGCAACCAAAGCCGGCCTGGCCTTCTGAGCATGCCCAGTTCTCGGTGCTGGAGCCATTGGGGAGTTTGTCTGCAGTTTCCACTTGAGGTTGGAGAGGCGAGAAGGGAGAGGAGGGGGGCGGGGGCAGCTAGGAGCCGGCAGAATTCAGGATCCAGTGTGAGGACAATCAGCTCAGCAATACCAACACTGATGCTAAAACTGCGCACAATTGTAGGTTAAAGCAGGAGTCAGTGCTTGCAAGAAAGTGAAAGGGGCTCTGGGAAAATGATCCAACCTTTTGTAGGACAGCTCACACAAACTGTAACGAATAGCAGGAGGATTTTACTTGTCCCAGTAATGATTGGCTGTGTGTTTTGGTTGGAAACAACCTGCTCATTCTGTGGACAGACGAAGTTTCTAATACGCTCTCGTAGTGCGCATTAATTTGTAGGCCTTCGGTGTGTACCTGGTAGGTTGATTAATGTGAAACCTTTTCCTGAGTGCACTTGAGGGATTCAGACACTTAAACTTCTGATTGTAAATAAAAGATGTTTTCATTAAGCAACGAGTTTGTATTTTAACCAACTTACCAGAATTTCTTCATCTAATTGATTCTTGTTTCTTTTAAAGTAGAACACAGTTATATTGATAATGTTGCCACTACTTAAAAGTCTTTGTAATTCTTCTCTGAAATGGCTGTTAAAACCATTCTGTGAGACACCGAAAACAGTAGTCTCATTCTTTGGGGGGGGGGGGGTAGCTTGTATATGACATGAAGTTTGTCACTTATTCCCTAGCTAGTTTAAATGAACTGAAGACTCACAGCATTCCCAGACTGATGGTTCATTAGAAATTGACTATGCACACCTACTGTCTGGTATTTGTACCTCCTCACAATGTTTTATTTCCTAATCTGTAAACCTGGGGTAATAATGCTGGTGGGTTGTTGTAATTATAAATGAGAGAATACACAAAGGTTGAGTAGTGATCCTATCCCACAGCAAGTATTCAGTAAATGATGGTTATTATACTGACAATTATCCCATTTAATAGTCCATCTCTCCTAAATACTTAAGAAATTCTTTGTAATTTATTTCTGTCTCCAAAAGTTAAATCTAGATCTCAAAGATAAAATTTGCTTCTACAGAGGCTTTTGAAAAAATTGGATGCATATGTTAAAGTATTTTTTTTAATTTACTGATTTTTAGAGAGAGGAAAAGAGAGAAACATCAATTTGTTGTTCCACTTATGTATGCATTCAATGGTTGATTCTTGTATGTGCCCTGACTGGGGATTGAACCTGCAACCTTTGTGTATTGATTGGGACAACACCCTAACCAACGCTCTTCCGGGCTAGGGCTGAATGCATTATTTTCCGAATAGTGACAACATACTTGGAATCAGTGTGAATCTCCCCGCTTGAGGATGTCACACCCTTGAAAGTTTTATTATAGTATAGTTGTTAAAAAACCAACACCTGTCATCAGATTTTATGGTTATATATTATGTAAGTAACTTCAGGTTAAAACCAGTGAGTATTACTCTTCCTGTGTTTTCTCCTTCTTGTTATATTTTGAGGTGCACTGGTTGCTTTGTCTTGTCTTTTTCCTGGACAGTTAATGCCAAGATAAGTAAAATCTATCTGTGGACTTGGTTGTATAGTGCAAGTTGTGTGTAGTTAAGTAGCTACTTTAGAATTGTTTGTAAATAGATTTTTTAATCTGCAGATGATAGAAAGGACATCATGAGAAGCTAGAACATGTGGATTTGAGTTTTGCATGCCCTTCTGATTAACTGTGAGACACTGGGCAATTCATTTAATAGTTCTGTGCCTCAGTTCATCTGTGAAGTAAGGAGGAGTAGAAGCAGCTACATTTGTTAATCCTAAGGATTTGGAGGGTAAGGGAGGTAAATGGGAATAGGCTGTAAAAAGGATAAGGATGTTTTGGGTGTTTTTAGGTATCTTTATTTAGAGTGAAAGGAAGTTAAGAATTTCTTTTCTTTTTCTCTTACATGGATGAACATGAGTGGGTTGACACTGTAGTGCACATTATAAACCTGAAAATACAGCAAACACATAAATAGCTGTATAACTGATGTTCATAGTGAAGGGTGAACAGTTTTTAAGAAAGGAAAGTTGCAGATCTATGTTTATTTTGGCCTTGGACTCAGTAGGAGTATGGCTAAGGGGAGAGAGAAAGTGGAGGGAAGGCCATGAGCTTTTTCTTTTCTACTGGATGTGAAGACCACCAGGATTTGAGAGAATGAGAGTTAATTTCTTCTCTGCATTTAGGAGTGTGCACAGTATCACTTGCCTAAGAACCAAAAGGAGAGAATTAGTTATATAATGTCAAAATATTTTTTACTCTTCTTCCTGAGGCTTCCTGATGTAGGTAAAGGTTTCCCTGGTACAGGAAGTGGACATATTTTGGTTGAACCAGCAAGAGGAAGTACTTGCATTTCAACCCAAACAGATTATGTGACTTACCTCTGAAATTTAGTATATCACAGATATGTGAAAAATGATTTATTTTTATGTAGTAGTATTTTCTTTTATGAAATAAGTAATAATAATGAAAAAGAAGCTACTTTTAGCTAAAATATGTATATTTAGTTCAGAGCCTATTTTTATACATTCAATTTGTTTCTTATTTTATGTACAGAACCATCATAACATAAGGATTGCACAAGAGTGAAAATTTTTTCTTCCAAGTGCTTCTTTTTTTTTACAAAGGTCACTGTAGTGAAAATGTTTGCATCGCTGATGTAGAATCTGGAGTGATAAAAATTTATAGTTCTTTTATTGGGAATTCTAAAGAGGAGTCCAAGTCTCCTGCATCCCACCTCTATCTTTCTCTGTCTTCTAAGAGTTAAAATTGACCAAACTGGAGGACTTTGGACGTTCTCTTTCAAAAGAAGCACACTTTTACTAACAGCAGAAGTTAAGAGTTGGGATTCCAGAATCAGACTGGTGCCTGGATATGAATCCTCGCTCTGCTTCTTACAATCTGCATGACCTTTGACAAGTTAACTCAACCTCTTTAAGCCTCGATTGCATTAATCTATAAAATGGGGATTGTAATAGGTGTGAAGGTTAATGAGGTGATCTATGAAAAGTGCTTAGCACAGAATCCTGGCACATAGCAAGGAGTTCATAAATGTTAGCTATTATTATTATTATCATCAAGTATACAATCTTGTGCTTGCTGCTATATTATAAGTTATAAATTTGGAGCTAGCTTCTTAGAAAAATGTAGTATTTAAATGGGACGTAGACTTTTGGACTATTTTTTATTATTCTTTCCTTGTCTCCAGCTTTTCTCTACAGCAGGGGTCCCCAAACATTTTACACAGGGAGCCAGTTCACTGTCCCTCAGACCGTTGGAGGGCCGGACTATAAAAAAAACTATGAACAAATCCCTAGGCACACTGCACATATCTTATTTTAAAGTAAAAAAACAAAACGGGAACAAATACAATATTTAAAATAAAGAACAAGTAAATTTAAATCAACAAACTGACCAGTATTTCAATGGGAACTATGGGCCTGCTTTTGGCTAATGAGATGGTCAATGTCCGGTTCCATATTTGTCACGGCTAGCCGTAACAAGTGATATGACGCGTGCGTTCCGCGTCACCGGAAGTAGTACTGTACGTGAGTGACGCCGTGCTTTGCTCTCACTGTCCACCAATGAAAGAGGTGCCCCTTCCAGAAGTGCGGCGGGGGCAGGATAAATGGTGGCAGGGGGCCGCATGCGGCCCGTGGGCCGTAGTTTGGGGACCCTTGTTCTAGCCTAACCCATTTTTGGTGGAAGGGGGTTTCTGCATTCCTTGACTTGGTCTATCTAAACCAGGGGTCCCCAAACTTTTTACACAGGGAGCCAGTTCACTGTCCCTCAGACCGTTGGAGGACTGGACTATAAAAAAAAAACTATGAACAAATCCCTATGCACACTGTACATATCTTATTTTAAAGTAAAAAACAAAACGGGAACAAATACAATATTTAAAATAAAGAACAAGTAAATTTAAATCAACAAACTGACCAGTATTTTAATGGGAACTATGCTCCTCTCACTGACCACCAATGAAAGAGGTGCCCCTTGGCCCTGACCGGTTGGCTCAGTGGTAGAGTATCTGCCTGGTTTGTGGAAGTCCCCGGTTCGATTCCCGGCCAGGGCACACAGGAGAAGTGTCCATTTGCTTCTCCACCCCTCCCCCTCTCCTTCCTCTCTGTCTCTCTCTTCCCCTCCCGCAGCCAAGGCTCCATTGGAGCAAAAGATGACCTGGGCGCTGAGGATGGCTCCGTGGCCTCCGCCTCAGGCGCTAGAGTGGCTCTGGTCACGACAGAGCGACACCCCAGATGGGCAGAGCATCGCCTCCTGGTGGGTGTGCCGGGTGGATCCGGGTCGGGTACATGTGGGAGTCTGTCTGACTGCCTCCCCATTTCCAGCTTCAGAAAAATGCAGAAAAGGAAAAAAAAAAAAAAAAAAAAAAAAGGTGCCCCTTCCGGAAGTGCAGCGGGGGCCGGATAAATGGCCTCAGGGGGCTGCATGCGGCCAGCAGGCTGTAGTTTGGGGACCCCTGATCTAAACAAACCATTTTTAAGGCATAAACTGCCTATTCATCACCTTTTGTATTATGATGACAGTGTAACAGCTGGTAAACAGAAATCAGTTATATAAATATCCATCAAAATGGTTGTCAAACTTGGATATTAACCCACTGATAATTTGAGCATAAACTCAGAATAACTACTGACAGAAATGTGAATGTATGCTTTTTTTTTTTTTTTTTACAGGGACAGAGAGAGAGAGTTAGAGAGAGGGATAGACAGGGACAGACAGACAGGAACGGAGAGAGATGAGAAGCATCAATCATCAGTTTTTCGTTGCGACACCTTAGTTGTTCATTGATTGCTTTCTCATATGTGCCTTGACCACGGGCCTTCAGCAGACGGAGTAACCCCTTGTTTGAGCCAGCGACCTTGGGTCCAAGCTGGTGAGCTTTTGCTTAAACCAGGTGAGCCCGCACTCAAGCTGGCGACCTCGGGGTCTTGAACCTGGGTCCTCTGCATCCCAGTCTGACGCTCTGTCCACTGCGCCACTGCTTGGTCAGGCTGTATGCTATTTTTTTTTTTTTTTTAGAGACAGAGAGAGAGTCAGAGAGAGGGATAGATAGGGACAGACAAACAGGAACGGAGAGAGACCCGTTTGAGCCAGCGACCTTGGGTCCAAGCTGGTGAACTTTTGCTCAAACCAAATGAGCCCACGCTCAAGCTGGCGACCTTGGGGTCTCGAACCTGGATCTTACGCATCCCAGTCCGACGCTCTATCCACTGCGCCACCGCCTGGTCAGACTGTTGCCATATATATATATATATATATATATATATATATATATATATTGTATTTTTCTGAAGCTGGAAACGGGGAGACAGTCAGACAGACTCCCGCATGCGCCCGACCGGGATCCACCCGGCATGCCCACCAGGGGGCAATGCTCTGCCCACCAGGGGGCGATGCTCTGCCCATCCGGGGCGTTGCTCTGTTGCGACCAGAGCCACTCTAGCGCCTGAGGCAGAGGCCACAGAGCCATCCCCAGTGCCCGGGCCATCTTTGCTCCAATGGAGTCTTGGCTGCGTGAGGGGAAGAGAGATACAGAGAGGAAGGAGAGGGGGAGGGGTGGAGAAGCAGATGGGCGCTTCTCCTGTGTGCCCTGGCCGGGAATTGAACCCGGTACTTCTGCACGCCTGGCCGACGCTCTACCAGTGAGCCAACCGGCCAGGGCCCTGTATACTATTTTTAATGTATTTATTCTACTCAACATCTTTATCTCAGTAACTAAAAATCTTTTTGATTACATCAAAACAAACATTTTTAAGAGTATAGCTAATATGATTTGAAGTTGAACTTGCCCTTTTCCCATACATATTTAAGGGCCATGCTTGGAGAAATCAATCGAATGTTTAAAAAAATTTTACTAAAATAGAAAAGTACTTCTTCTTTGAATAGCACTGAAACCTACTTATTTAGAAAGCTTTCCACACATTGCTAACTTCTTATAGTTGAATCTAGTTTTATTCATATAAAACTAAACTCTGTTTACTTAAACTCTGTTTTCTTTCTCTTTTGGCTGTTCCTACTCAGATTTTTCTTAGGGCTACTTCCTTCTTGCCTTTTATAAACATGATTCTGTCATTAGTCGTCTCTCTATCTCTCTTTAAAATCCCACAGACTTTTGCTCTCATTTCGGTTACCATCTCTTGTAGATGACATCTGAATACAATTTTCTAGTCTAAATGTGTCTTTTGAACTATAAGCCTCTATCAGGCACCTATAGGCATCTCAAACCCAAACTCTCTGTCTCCTGTGCCAAACTTGTACTTCTTTTTATATTACTTATTTCAGTGATTGGCACCACCATCTACCCATTAATCCTAGTAAAAAGAATAGTACCTCTTCTTAAACTTCTACTGTTTGTTATTAGTATTCAGTAAATCACCAAACCCTGTTGATTCTAGCACACCCAAACCAAATCGCTGTCCTAACTCCTTGATCTATTTACACTGGACTGTTTTTTTATTTTTAAAGTTCCTCCAATGTATCATGTTCTTTTTGCCTGAAATGCTTTCTTTTCCTTAATGGCCCTCTTCTTTGCCTTTCTATTGTGCCATGTTTAGCTTGGAAGCTCGTCTGATTGCCAGTCTTACCCTGTATGCCCCACTTACGTGCTCTCACTGTATTGCAATGATTAGTTTTCTTGTTAGGTGCCCACATTTACTTTGTGTATAAACTGTATTATGTTCATCTGTGTGCCTCCAGTGTGCAAACCCCATTATCTAGTGCACAGTGTTTGCACAAAACTGATTCTTGAATAAGTAAAAATGATTGAGGGTAACTTAAATGTCTTTTATAAAGAAGGATTGTATAATCAAGTTTTGGGTATCATTAATTTGAAGATTACCATATACATTTTCTTCAGTGTGAAGTTCTTCATTCTGTACAATGTGGACATAAAAATACACTTGTCAAAAGTGCTTAAAACGTTTGTTAAATTAAATTATATAGAATTTGTATAACAAGTTACACTTTTCCAGAACGTTCATTGTTTTTGGTTCTTTCTCATCAGTTAAAATGTTCTATTATTATGTTCAGCATAATCATTATGATTTCTAATTAGTAGACAAATCTTATCACACAGCCAACAGTTTTTCTTAAGATAAAATGACCACACATCTGAAATCGGAGACTGTTCATGGTGTACCGTGATGTGGATCCTTTTATAACACATATGTTCAAGTCTTATATATTTATTACCCAACCAGTAAATAGGAGTTAAGTTGGAATTTGGTTTTGCAGTATTGGTATCTTGAAGATTTACAAGCATTTATTTCTTACATTCTGAACAAATATAGATATCTCTGCATAATAAATCTATCTTTTCTTTCATCTTTTTATTTCTATACATGAAGGTTATTGATTTCTTCATGCTAATTTTATAACCTTACTTTATTAAATTACTTTCTTTTTTAGTTGTTTTCCCATCTATTCTTTGGGTTTTCAAGATGTATAATTATATAATCTGAATATAGAAAATAGTTCTTTCTTTTCTATTCAATTTTTACATCTCTAATTGTTTTTTCTAGTTGGATAGGCAAATATTTCATGCAATGTTAAATAAGCATAGATAATGAGTATTCTTGTTTTTATTTTATTTATTTATTTTTTCTTTTTCTGAAGTTGGAAACGGGGAGGCAGTCAGACAGACTCCTGCATGTGCCCAACCGGGATCCACCCAGCATGCCCACCAGGGGGCGATGCTCCACCCATTTTGGGATGTTGCTCTGTTGCAACCAGAGCTATTCTAGCGCCTGAGGCAGAGGCCACAGAGCCATCCTCAGTGCCCGGGCCAACTTTGTTCCAATGGAGCCTTGACTGCGGGAGACAAAAAGAGAGATTGAGAGAAAGGAGAGCGGGAAGGGTGAAGAAGCAGATAGGCGCTTTTCCTATGTGCCCTGGCCGGGAATCGAACCCGGGACTCCCGCACGCCTGGCTGATGCTCTACCACTGAGCAAACCGGCCAGGGCCAGTATTCTTGGGGTTTTTTTTTTTTTTTTTTTTTCCCAAAGAAAACATGTCCAGGTTATCTTGTTATTCAGTTCTGTTGCATACTCATCACCCAAAGTCAGATTGTCCTCCGTCACCTTCTATCTAGTTTTCTTTGTGCCCCTCCCCCACCCCTCCCCCTCTCCTTCCTTCCCTCCCCCCACCCCCCAGTATTCTTGTTTTTAATTTTAGTTGGAGAAGTTCTAGTATTTCACTAGTAGGTAAGATATTCTTTGGGGCTGAGATATGTAACCATCAATTTTTACTTTATTGACTTAAAAAACCCTGAATTTTTTTTAATAATTTTATTTTTTTAATGGAGCGACCTCAATAAATCAGGATACATATATTCAAAGATAACATGTCCAGGTTATCTTATCGTTCAATTATGTTGCATACCCATCACCCAAAGTCAGATTGTCCTCCGTCATCTTCTATCTAGTTTTCTTTGTGCCCCTCCCCCACCCCTCCCCCTCTCCTTCCTTCCCTCCCCCCACCCCCCAATATTCTTGTTTTTAATTTTAGTTGGAGAAGTTCTAGTATTTCACTAGTAGGTAAGATATTCTTTGGGGCTGAGATATGTAACCATCAATTTTTACTTTATTGACTTAAAAAACCCTGAATTTTTTTTAATAATTTTAGTTTTTTAATGGAGCGACCTCAATAAATCAGGATACATATATTCAAAGATAACATGTCCAGGTTATCTTATCGTTCAATTATGTTGCATACCCATCACCCAAAGTCAGATTGTCCTCTGTCACCTTCTATCTAGTTTTCTTTGTGCCCCTCCCCCTCCCCCTTTCCCTTTCCCTCTCCCCTCTCCCCCTGTAACCACCACACTCTTATCAATGTCTCTTAGTTTCACTTTTATGTCCCACCTACGTATGGAATAATGCAGTTCCTGTTTTTTTCTGATTTACTTATTTCACTTCATATAATGTTATCAAGATCCCACCATTTTGCTGTAAATGATCCGATGTCATCATTTCTTATGGCTGAATAGTATTCCATAGTGTATATGTGCCACATCTTTTTTATCCAGTCATCTATTGATGGGCTTTTTGGTTGTTTCCATGTCCTGGCCACTGTGAACAATGCTTCAATGAACATGGGGCTGCATGTGTCTTTACGTATCAATGTTTCTGAGTTTTTGGGATATATACCCAGTAGAGGGATTGCTGGGTCATAAGGTAGTTCTATTTTCAGAAAAAAACCCTGAATTGTATTGAATTTTGTCAAATTCATTTTCTGTATTCATGAAAGCCATGTGACTTCTTTTAACTTATTAATATGCTAAATTGAATTTTGTCATACTTTATTTCAGTGGTAGTCAAACCTGGTCCCTACCTGGTTCCAGCTTTCATGGTGGGCGGTAGCAGAGCAACCAAAGTATAAATAAAAAAGTAGATTTAACTACAGTAAGTTGTTTTATAAAGATTTATTCTGCCAAACAGCGAAAATCCAACATAAAGTACTTGGTAAGTAATTATTATTATATGCTTTAACTTGCTGTAACTCTGCTTTATAAATTTTATAAAGTAAAGTTACTTCGCTACTTTATAAATCAGCATTACTGTGGAACCAGTGGGCGGTTAGAAAATTTTACTACTAACAGAGATACAAAAGTAGACGGTAGGTATAAAAAGGTTGACTACCCCTGCTTTATTTAATTATTTTTCTATTGATATTTACATGTCAGATTTTTCTTTTTTCTTTTTTGCAGGGCTAGTTTGGGGAGTAATTCTAGTCAGGATCTGAGAACAATACTATATTTACTACATAAGATGAGTCTGGGCGTTTTCCTACTTTTTCTATGCTCTGGAATGATTAAAGCAACATTGAGGTTGTCTTTAAAAGTTTATTAGAGTCCCCCTGTAAAACCATCTGGCCTGGTGCTTTTTTTGTAGTGGAACTCTTTAACTTCTCTCTTTATTTCCTCGATGACCCTTGTTCTATTTAGACTTTGTGTTTCTATGGGGGTCAATTTTGGTAAGTTTTATTTCTCTAAAAAATTTTTCAGTTTACTTAAGTTTTCAATTTTTTTGCATAAAATTACACAAAAGTGCTTTTTAGAAATTTAAAATTTTTTATTATTTTTATTTATTCATTTTCGAGAGGAGAGAGTGAGTGAGAGAGAGAGAAAGAGAGAGAGAGAGAGAGAGAGAGAGAGAAAGGAGGGAGGAGCAGGAAGCTTCAACTCCCATATGTGCCTTGACCAGGCAAGTGCAGGGTATTGAACTAGCGACCTCAGCATTCCAGGTCGATGCTTTATCCACTGCGCCACCACAGGTCAGGCTAAAATTTTCCATTATTTTGATGTAATTCCTTGTCATATGTTATGTTGTGTATTTAGTGCAATTTGTGCCCCTCTCCCACCTTTCTTTAAAATTGAGTTTGTAATTTGTCTATTGTTGATTTTTCTCCTAAGGAATTAGTTTGTGGATTTATTTATTTATTCTTTTCTTGTTTCTAAATTGATTTATGCTTTTATTATTAATTCCCCCCTTTTCCTGAATCCTTTGTTTTACTTTGGTGGTTATTTTCTAGTTGTTTGAGTTGGGTGTTAATTTCTTTATTTTAATATTTTTGATACAGGCATTTCATGCAATATATTTTTCTTTGACACTTCCTTTAGCTGTAGCCTATAGATTCCTCATAATGTCAGGCTTTTGTTATTATTTTCATGAAATTCTGCAAATTAATTTTGTCTTTTGCCTTTGACCCAACAGTTATTTAAACATGTGCTTGTAAAATCCATGTGGAAAGAGATTTTGTTCTTTTTTTTTTTTTTAAGTGAGAGGAGAGATAGACAGATGCTGGCATGTGCCCTGACCATGATCAACCTGGTAACTCCTCATCTGGGGCTGATGCTTGAATCAATCAAGCTATCCTCAGTGCCCAGGGCGATGCTTGAACCAATCGAGCCACTTGCTGCGGGAAGGGAAGAGAGAAAGAAGGGGGAGAGAAGCAGATGCTCACTTCTCTTGTGTGCCCTGACTGGGGATCGAACCCAGGATGGCCGCACACTGAGCCAACGCTCTATCCACTGAGCAAACCAACCAGGGCCAGAAATTTTCTTCCTTTTATGTTATTGGTTTCTATTTTTATTGCATCATGATCTGGGAATGGTACTCATATTATTTATAATCTTTGGAACTTACTGAAGTTTTCTTTGTGGCCTAACATTTGACTAGTTTTTGTGAACGTTCCATGTGGACTTGAAAAGAAATTGTAATCTCCATTTTGGGATTCAGAGCTTGCTATAGATCGAGAAGGTCTACTATTATGTTGTCTAGGTCTTCTATGCCTTTAATTTTTAGTCTGCTTGATTTTGGATTGTGAGGTATGTTCAAGTTTTTCTATTATTAGTTTGTTTCTGTCTATTTCTCCTTGCATTTTTTGTAGGTTGCTGCTTAGTGAAAATTATTGCTGTTATCGGGTTCATAAATATTAGTAGCTGTAACGTCTTCATTGTGAATTGTAGCTTCAAGCACTATAAAGTTTCCTTTATATATTTTAATGCTTTTTGGTTTCAAATCCATCTTGTCAGATATCAAGATTATGACCCCCCGTTTTATTTTTGTGTTTGCCTGATGTATCTTTCTCCATCTTTTTATTTTTAACTCTTTTGAATCTCTTTGTTTTAGGTGTGTCTTGTATTCTGCATAGTGTTGGATTTTGCTTTATTAGCCAATCTGAAAATCCTTTTCTTTCAATAGGTGAGTTAAGCCCATTTACATCTATTGATATGATTAATATATTTGGCCTCAGTAGTTCTATCATATTGTTTTATTTTTATGTCTTGTATCTACACTTTTTCATTATGGAGTGAGTTTTATCTGATTGTTTGATCCATTGGTTAACTTTATACTAATACTTTTATATACCATTAGTTTATTTTTTTGGACTTAATTGTTTCTTACATTGAACAATATTGAAATTAGTATGTAACCTCTTTTCCCTTGCTCCGTCTATCTCAGTATGTGATCTAAAATACTATCTCATTATTTTTAATTAATATTTATTGGGCAATCATATCTATATGTACTCCTTATTTTCCTACCCCATTTTTTGGTTATCATACTATACTATATTTTCTCCTTTATAACTATGATGTAACTTTGTTCTACAGGTATGTTTGTACTATTTAATGCTCACCACTAATTCTTGTATTACTGTCTCTCAGTGTCTTTGGTTGTCTGAATGTCCTTTTCAATAGATTCTTTAAGAAGAGCACATAGGATCATTGTACCCTGAATTTTGGCAAGTTTATGATACTTTGCAGCTTTATAGTTAGAGATCAATTGGGTTAGATATAAATTGCTTAACTCATATTACTCTTCCTTGAGCATTTTAAAGTTGTTATACTATTTTTCTGGGGAACATTAAGAATTGTTGAGGCCCTGGCTGGGTAGCTCAGTTGGTTAGAGTGTTTTCCCAATATGCCAAGGTTGTAGATTTGATCCCCAACAAGGGCACATAAGAGAATCAACCAATAAATGCGTAAATAAGCAGAACAACAAATGATGTTGTTCTCTCTGTCTCCTTCTCTCTTCCTCTCTTTCTAAAAATCAATCAATAATAAAATTTAAAAACAGGAATTGTTGAAAAATGTGGTGACAGTCTTGTTTTTTTCTTTTTAATGACAACCTTTTGCCTGGTTGCCCAATTTAAAAAAATTTTTTTTTAAAAGTAGTTTTAACTTTAACATGATTCACTGTTGGCCATGTTGAAATGATTGTGGTGTATCCTTTCAATATGCAATTTTGAGACTTTTTTAATTTTAGAAGACTGTTCTGGAAGTATAGTTTAAAAATTTATTTTGTTCTATTGTTTGCCATTCTTTGCAATCTCTATCATATGTATGATGGGTTTTTCTTTTTTTGCTAATCCTCCTATATGGATCAGTTTCTGTTGTATGTTTTAAAAATATAATTCTTCATTTCTTTTCACTTAAAAAAAATTTTTTTTTGCCTGACCTGTAGTGGCACCAGTCCACCTGTTTTTGTTTGTTTGTTTTTATTTTTCTTTTATTAATTTTTAGAGAGGTAAGAGAGTGAGAGAGAGAGAGAAAGGGGTGGGGGGGGGAGCAGGAAGCATCAACTCCCATATGTGCCTTGACCAGGCAAGCCCAGGGTTTTGAACTGGCGACCTCAGCATTACAGGTCGACGCTTTATCCACTGAGCCACCACAGGTCAGGCTCTTTTCAGTTTTTTGAGTCAACTGTACAATATACTTTTTTTTTTTTTTTTTTTTTTTTGTATTTTTCTGAAGCTGGAAATGGGGAGAGACAGTCAGACAGACTCCCGCATGCGCCCAACCGGGATCCACCTGGCACGCCCACCAGGGGCAACACTCTGCCCACCAGGGGGCGATGCTCTGCCCCTCCGGGGCGTCGCTCTGCCGCGACCAGAGCCACTCTAGCGCCTGGGGCAGAGGCCAAGGAGCCATCCCCAGCGCCCGGGCCATCTTTTCTCCAATGGAGCCTTGGCTGCGGGAGGGGAAGAGAGAGACAGAGAGGAAGGGGGGGTGGTGGAGAAGCAAATGGTCGCTTCTCCTATGTGCCCTGGCCGGGAATCGAACCCGGGTCCCCCGCATGCCAGGCCGATGCTCTACCGCTGAGCCAACTGGCCAGGGCCACAATATACTTTTATTAGTCTATATGTGAGCTAGCTATTCATGATGATTCTGTATGTAAATAGGACTATATTTATTAAGCCCTTAATTTGAAATGTCAAATATAAATTAAAAACTGAAACTCTTCAGCTGAATATTATCTTATTTCTCACAAGACCAAAGTTATTTATTATAAGCAAGTACAGGCATCGGACTTTGCCAGTGTGTCTTCTAGTGTAGACATGCCCAAGTGTCTAAGTTTTGGAATACATGTTATTTTGACCTATTTTTGTTTATTATGGAAATAAACATAATATTCTCCCATTTTGGAAGCACAGTTGAATGAATTTTGCTAAGTATAATATATACAGGTGCGGGCAAAAATAAGTTTACAGTTGTAATACAAATAAGTAATACAATAATTAATAAATAATAATACAAGAATAAACTGTTCTGTGAACTTGCAACTGTAAATTTACTTTTGCCCCACCTTGTACAATTGTGTAACCACCACCCAAATCAGTGTAAAGAACAGTCCTCTTACCCTAAAAAGATTCTTGTATTTCTTTGCTCTTGATCCTCTTCTTCAACCCCTGGTTCTAGAATTTCCTATAAATAAAGTCATTCAGTACATTGTCTTTTTTGTGTGACTTATTTACTTAGCATAAAGTTTTTAACATTCATTCACATGTTGTTGAATGTGTTAATATTTTGTTCCTTTATATTGCTCTTTAGTATTTTATGGAGTATATATATTATTTAGATTGTTTCCAGGTATTGGCCATATGAATTATGCTGCTGAAAGTGTATAGTTGCATATGTTTTTATTTCTCTAGGGTAAATACCTAGGAGTAGAATTGCTTGACCATATGGCAAGTGAATATTGTATTTCGAAGTAGCTGTAACATTTTTTATTCTCACCAGCAACTTAAGAGAGAGTTCCAGTTGTTCCAAATCCTCATCACACTTGGTATTGACTTTTTTTTAAACTTTAGTCATTCTTATGGGTTTGTGATTTTTTTTTTCATTTTTATTAGAGAGAGAGGGGAGAGAGAGAGGGAGAGATAGAGAGAGAACAGGGGGAGGAGCAGGAAGCATCAACTCTCATATGTGCCTTGGCCAGGCAAGCCCAGGGTTTTGAACCGGCGACCTCAGCATTCCAAGTCGACGCTTTATCCACTGCGCCACCACAGGTCAGGCATTGTGATGTTTTATTATTATTATTATTATTATTATTATTATTTATTTTATTGATTTTAGAGAGAGGAAGGGAGAGACAGAAACATAGATCTCTTTCTGTATGTGCCCTGCCAGGAGATTAAACTGGCAACCTTTTGTGTATCTGGACCATGCTCTACCAACTGAACCGTCTGACCAGGGCTTTCATTGTGGTTTTATTTTGCATTTCTCTGAAACTAGTGATGTTGAGTATCACTTCATGTGCTTATCGGACACTTGTATATCATCTTTTGGGAAATAGCTATTGCAGTCTTTTGTTCATTTTTATTAGATTTTTGGTCTTTTTACTGAGTTTTAAGAGTTCTTTATATATTCTGAATATGAGCTCTTAGTTTTGAAAAAGTTTGCTTCCATTCTGTGACTCACTTTTGTGTTTTTCTAACTATACCTTCTGAGAAGTGAAACATTTAAGTCATGAAGTCAATTTTATCAATCATTTTTCTTATATCATTTCTGCTTTTTGGTATTCTGTTTAAGAAGTCTTTGCCTAACCTAACAATACAAAGATTTTTCTCCAGTGCTTTTTTCTAGAAATATGATAGTTTAATCTCTAACATTTAGATTTTTGAACATCTTTGAGCCAGTTCCTTTATGTATGGTATGAGGTAAGGTTTGAAGTTCATTATTTCCACATGCACTATTGAGTTGTTCCAGCACCATTTATTGTAAAAAATTATCTTATGTCTGTTGAATTATCTTGGTAGCTTTGTTAAATCTCAATCAACCATATATGTTTGTGTCTATTTCTAGACTCTATTCTGTTTATTCACTTATATGTCTATCCTCATGCCAGTCACATAGTATGGTCTTTATTATTGCAAGTTTATAGTAAGCCTTGGAAAGTTCTTCAACTTTTTCAAAATTTTAATTTTTGCTCTTTCAGGTTCTCGCTTTTTATGTGAACTTAAAAATCAATGTCTTTCTCTCTCTCTCTTTAAAGGAAGCTTATTTTGGTTTTGGCCTATACCTCAATTGAGGAGGATTATTGTTTTAACAACATTGGGTTTTCCAATTCTTGAAATGATATATATGTACACTTATTTAGGTTTTGTTTCATTCCCATTGTAATGTCTTGCTACATTGTTCATTAAATTTATTCCCAAGTATTTTTGTGAATGGAACTGTTTTCTACATGTTATTTTCTAATTATATAGTGTTAGTATAGAGAAATATAATTGATTTTTGTATGTTGAGCTATTATTCTGCATGCCTTCAATGTTTATATATTAGTCTATTAGCTTTTTGGGGGGATTACATAGGTTTTACACACATACTGTCATGCATCTGTGAATAAAGTTTGACACGAACCTTTCCAATCTTTTTTCTTTCTATCATCTATTTCACTGGCTAGGCACTACAGAACAATGTAAATGAAAGTGGTGTGAGTTCACATCCTTGCCTTGTTCTTGGGTACAAAGCTTTAAGCCTTTTACAATGTGAAATCAACCTTGCATTCCTGAAATAAACCACCTTTGGTCATAATATGTACCCTTTAAAAATATTGTTGATACAGAACTTTCCAGGTTATTTTTTTGTTATTTTAATTTCTACTTGGTCAACTTTGTTATGTATGTCTTTCAAGAAATTTTTCCATTTTGTCCATTTGATAAATTTTTCCAGTTGTCCATTAAAATTTTTAAAAATTTATTGCTTTTAGAGAGAGAGAGGAAGGGAGAGAAAGAAACATGGATTTGTTGTTTCTCTTATTTATGCATTCATTGATTGATTCTTTATTTTATTTTATTTTATTTATTCATTTTAAAGAGGAGGGGGGGGGGAGAGAGAGAGACACAGAGAGAAAGACAGGGGGGAGGAGCTGGAAGCATCAACTCCCATATGTGCCTTGACCAGGCAAGCCCAGGGTTTTGAACCAGCGACCTCAGCATTTCCAGGTCGACACTTTATCCACTGCGCCACCACAGGTCAGGCTCATTGATTGCTTCTTGTATGTGCCCTGACCGGGGATCAAACCTGCAAACTTGATGTATCTGGACAATGCTCTAACCACCTGAGCTAGCTGGCCAGGGCTCCAGTTGTCTATTTATTGACAAAATTGTTTGTAACAATTTGTTATTATCCTTTCTATATGTGTAAAAACTGTTGCTATGTCCTTTTATTTCTGATATTGGCAATTTATGTCTCTCTTTTTTCTTGACTTGTCTATTTAGAGATTTATCAATATTACTGATCTTCTCAAAGAACCAGCATTTGATTTTGATAATTTTTTCAATTGTTTTTCTGCTATCTATTTTGTTGATTTCTACACTTATCTGTACTATTTCTTTCCTCTGATTTAAATTGGATTTAATTTGCCCTTTTTTTTTCGAGTTTCTTAGAGTAAAGCTTATTTGATTGATTTGAGATCTTTCTGCTTTTTTATTAATATAGGTACTTAAAGCCATAAATTTTCGTGTAAGTCTGACGTTAGCTGCATTCCACAAATTTTGATGTGTTGTATTTTCATTATTGCTTACTTCAAAATATTCTGTAATTTATACTGTCTTTTTTCTTTTGATGCAAAGTTTCTTTAGAAATGTTGTTTAATTTTCAAATATTGGGGATTTTTCCTGGTTCTTATTTATTGTTTTTGATTTCTAACAATTCTCATTTTGTCAGCAAACGTAAACTATTAGATTTCAACCTCTTGGCATTGAGACTTGTTTTATGACCCAGAAAATGGCTCATACTGGTAAAGATTCAGCGTGCACTTGAAAAGAACGTGCATTCTGGAGTTGCTGGCTGATAGGTTCAAATCTTCTATGTCCCTGCTACTTTTTGTCCAGTTGTTTTTCTCCATCAATTGCTGATAAAAACATCTTGTTGTCTTTAACTACTATGAAAAGGAATGGTCTATTTTTTGCCTTTAAATCTCAGCTTTTGCTCCCTGTGTCTTGAAGCTCTATGGTTGGGCTCATACTTATGATCGTTATGTTTTCCAGCTGAACCCTCTACTTGATCATCATGGGGTGTCTTCTTTATCCTTGTAAATATGTCTTGTTTTGAAATCTTTTTATCTGAGAGCAATAATGCTGCTCTAGCCTCCTTTTGCTTACTGTTTGAGAGGCGTGTAAAGGGTGGGAGAAAGTAGGTTTACAGTTGTATGTGAAACACAGAGTTTATTCTTGTGTTACTTGTTAAATATTATTTTATTTTCCATAGAAATGCCTGTAAATTTACTTCTGCTCTATTCTGTATTTTGTATTCATTTCTTTTCAACATTTAAAAATGTTCTCTCGGGGCCCTGGCTGGGTAGTTCAGTTGGTTAGAATGTCATCCCTACGTGCTGAGATTGTGGGTTTGATCCCCAGTCAGGGCACATCCAAGAATCAGCCAATGACGGCATGAATAGGGGAACAACAGATTGATGTTTCTCTGTCTGTCTGTCTCTCTCTCTGTCTTTTTCCCTGTCTTGCTCTTTAAAAATCAATAAATAAAAATTTTAAAGATATTTCTTATTGGCTTTTTAGGTATTGTCTTTGCATTTAAAAAAAAATTTTTCTGAAGTGAGAAGTGGGGGCGCAGAAAGACTCCTGCATGCACCTCATCAGGATCCACCCGGCATGTCCACCAGGGGGTGACGCTCTGCCCATCTGGGGCGTTGCTCCCCTGCAACTGGAGCCATTCTAGTGCCTGAGGTGGAGGCCATGGAGCCATCCTCAGTGCCCGGGCCAACTTTGCTCCAATGGAGCCTTGGCTGCGGGAGGGGAAGAGAGAGACAGAGAGAAAAGGAGAAGGGGAGGGGTAGAGAAGCAGATGGACACTTCTCCTGTGTGCCCTGGCCCGGAATCGAACCCTGGACTTCCACAGGCTGGGCCGACGCTCGACTGCTGAGCCAACCAGCAGGGCCTTCTCTTTGCATTTTTTAGTAAAGGCCTAGCAATTATAATGTACATCCTTAAGTTTTCATAGTTAACATACAATTAATTATGTACTTCTTTATTTAAAATATAGACATCTTGCAGCCTTATAGGCTCATAGTCTTCTTCCTTTTTTAGTTATATGTAATACATGTAATACATATATAACCCATTTAACAAAGTTATGATTTTAATTTTAAAGTGATATGGTTAATAAAGAAATTAAGAGGAAAAGGAAAATCTAGTCTTTTATATTTACAGAGATTTGCCATATCTGATGCTCTTTATTTTATTTTTTTGAGGATCAATGTTTCTATCTCCAGACCCTAAATTTCCTTTAACCCTTTTGTAGTGCAGTCTGCTTGTGACCAAATTTCTCAGATTTCTTGCCTGAAAATGTCTTTATTTTGCTTTTATTCTTGAAAGATATTTTTGCTAAATACAGAATTCTGCTTTGACAGTTTTTTTTTCTTTCAGTACTTTAAAGATATTATTCAATCTGGCCTTTTCGTGGTTTCAGAGGGAAATTCAGCCTAAACTGTATTACATTCATAATATGTACGTAATATATATATATATTTTTTTCTTTCGATGCTTTCAAGACTTTGTTTTTCTTTTCCAGGTCAACACTTTATCCGCTGTGCCACCACAGGTCAAGACTTTGTTTTTCTTTGGCTTTTATCAGTTTGACTATCAGATAGGCTTCTATCGGCATAGTTTGCTAGATGTTTATTCTGTTCAGTGTTTGCTTATTTTGTGTATGATAATCACTGTTTTTTAAAAAAACATCAAATTTGGGAAATCTTTGGATATTATTTCTTCACAATTTTTTGCCCCATTCTTTTTGTCCTCTCTTTTTGACATTCCATTTATACCTCCTTAATTTTACTGTTTGATGTTATGTAACAGTTCTCCGAGGCTCTGTTCATTTTATTCCCCAATCCTTTCTTTTCTTCTGTATTCTTGAACCTTGAATACCATATATTGATCTCTTTTCAAGTTCACGCCCTCTTTCCTCTGTCATGTCTATTTGGAGAAGTCTGTCCAGTGAATTTTTTTTTAATGTAGATATTCATATTTGTCAGTTCTAAAGTTTTCAGCCTGTTCTTCTTTTATCATTTTTTATTTTTCTGTTGGGACTTCTTATTTCTCTGATGAGAGTTTCATGCATTGAAAGCATCTTCTGTTTTACTTCACTGAGGATTGTGATCCTAGTGGTATATACCTTTCTGTTAGTTCCAACATCTGTTTCATTTCATGATCGAACTGGGCTGACTTTTTCTTTTGAGAATGTGTTTCATTTTCTTGGTTCTTTGTGTGTTGCATAATTTTGGATTGTATCCTGAACATTATGAATGTTCAGTCGTGGGGACTACAGATCCCATTGCTTCCTGCTGATGAATAGCGTTTACCTTATTTCACTAGGTCATTTTCTTGGCTGGGCTTGAGCCGTAAACTCTGTTGCTTACGCAGTAACTCTTTCCTCTGTTCAGATCTTTTGCCTTTATCTGGGCTGCTTTGGGTGTGGTTCATATCCATCTGTGTGGTTCAGGGATCCCTCAGGGAGGTGGGTCCCCTGAGCCTGCAGGTCCCCTTTCCCCTGTGGGCTTCCTCCACTCGCTTTAACATTCACTGTTCGCCGGCTTTCCTTTCCTGGTTCCCTAGGTCAGGACGATTGTGGGCTTTTCTGTCTGCCCTCACCACTGTGTGGGCTGCGTGGACCGCACTTAGCCCCCGCCTTAGACATCATGGAGCCGGTCTCCCCTCCTGCTTGGCATCGGGAACACCCTCCTGGAGTCTGCCGGCTTCTGTCCATTCTCTTGTGCTCTTAGGTCGTTGATTTTTCATCATGTCCAAGCTCTGTAGTTATTTTCCGAGAGAGGAAGAAGGTCTGTGGGTAGAGGTTTCATTGATCATAACCAGAAGCCTCTTTATTTTTTTAATTTTTAAGAATTCCTCCTTTCTATGTTTTATTTTTCTTAAGCATTATCCATTGTGTTTATGTCTACCTGTTTCTCCTGGCTGAGTCTTCACTTAAAAAATGTTTCTTCTTTTATTTCTGATTCTCTGCAGAGTTCTTTCACCTTCCTTTCAGAATCTCTCTTCTCTGGTCACCTAATTTCAGTGTGCTTAATAGCACAGTTTCAATCATTTTCTTAATTTCTCTTATCTTGTTCTGAAATATGAGGTTACAGTTTTCACCTGTTTAGTGCACATGTCTTTTCTTCTTCTTCAGATAGATTTGTACGGGATCTTCTGTTGCTCGTTTTTTAAAGTAAAGTAAGTTTCCCTGTAATTTCAGGGAGGGTTCGGTCAGGATAACTTTAGGGCTCAACTTCTATTTTCTTGTTTTGCAAAGTGATAAAAAAATATGCTCTGGTACTTTCTGAGTCCTGTTTTCTTTGGTTCCCTTCCGCACTTTTAGGTGGGCTTTCTCTCTCCTTTGCATCTAATATTCTTACCCTGTTCAACGAGGAGTCTGTTCTCAGCAGCGGCTTCTGAGCCCAGGGGTTCATCTTGAAGGCGAAGGTAGCCTTGGTTTGTTGGTGTTTAGAGTTGACCGTCTGTTTCACTACAGAGTTTATTACTTGCAGAAACCCCTCCCTGCTTTGACTTCTGTTTTCCTGTGAGCCGTTGTAGATTCCTATGAGCACCTGGGGCCGATTTGCGAGTTCCCCTGTCCAGCGGCCCATCAGGCCCGAAGGCCTCCTTTTGTGTCTTCTGCATGGATGCTGATACGGTATGAGTGTGCAGCTGTCAGAAGTTTGTCCCATCCTCTGATAATTGGTTCACTGGGCTACTTTGTTACTTAGTTTCGTTGTAGATCTTGTCAGCTAGCCGGTGGGTGGTCATCCTCATTGATCTGTCTGTGTTTAGTCCAGGGGCTTGGGTTGATTCGTGAATCCCGGTCGGGCGCATGCGGGAGTCTGTCTGACTGCCTCCCCTTTTCAGCTTCGGAAAGGTGCAGAAAAAGAACCCCCCCCCCGAAAAAACCCCACATTGCTGACATTGACCTCTTCCCAGATCTATTAGCTTTCTTAACCAGACTCTTCTAAAAACCCCGTTCTCTGGTAGGTGAGATTCATTTCTTGAATAAATAGCTGCTGCCTTTAGAAGCAGGCTTGTCACTGTTCACTCACTCTCTGTGTCTGTGTCAGGATGAAGTCACAGCAGCCCCAATCCTTTTTTTCTTTCTGTTGCCACTAAGAGGAGATGCCCCAAATTCTCAAGTATGGGAACCTTTAAATCAATGGTAATATTGTGTTTTTCTTACACCACTGAGCCTGGCTTGCTCTTCAGTTTTTTGAAATTAAATAATATGTTGTTTATATTCACTGTATACATGCTCAGGGGATGAACTAAAAAGAAAAGCAAGGAAATGCCTAACAGAAAAGTTAGAAAAGTATTTACCTTTATGGCGAGTGAAGGGGATGAAGGTAGCGACAGATGCAGATAAGACAGGAAATGTTCTCTCTTCTTTTCTGGGTGGTGGGTATATGAGTGTGCATTTAATACTATTTTTGAAGCTGCACGTGTAATTTATGCCCTCTTTAATATCATTAAATGGGCTAAATAGAATCTCTGGGACACAGTGTGAATGCAGTATCCTTGGGAGCCCCTCCTGGGGACGTCACTGAGCAAGGTTAGGAGTGACTTTAAGGAAGGCAGGGTTCACAGAGTTGGGCTTTAGGTGACTGTGGCGGCGTGAGCCAAGTACTGGGCCTCTGGGAAAACGATGGTCGGGGAGTGGGTTCCTCTGTATTTCTGCTTAAGCTCAACATGATCTACCCCTCGTTCTTAGATGTAGGTCAAAGAAGAGTCCTTTAGGAGTAAAATGAGCATCCTTAGCTATTCCAGGAGACTGTGGAAGAGAGTAGAAACTTCATTGGCTTAGCAACAAATAAGAATGGAGGCATACTCCGCTAGGCATTCTGCCTGGGGTTAAAAACCCAGGGTATTGGGTGTGGGGCTCCTGGTGACGACAGCTTTCAACAGTCTTTCTCTTGAACCACAGTGCTCTGGTCTTGACTGGTTTGCCTGATGCAAAACTGGATGTTTCCCAGGAAAACGGATGCATGGGATAGACTACATTTTTTGAAACTGTGAATGTCTAAACATGTCTTTATTTTTATCCTTTATTTTTTACTTATTTATATATTTTTTAGAGACAGAGAGAGAGTCACAGAGAGGAATAGACAGGGACAGACAGACAGGAACGGAGAAGCATCAATCATTAGTTTTTCGTTGCACATTGCGACACCTTAATTGTTCATTGATTGCTTTCTCATATGTGCCTTGACCGTGGGCCTTCAGCAGACCAAGTAACCCCTTGCTGGAGCCAGCGACCTTGGGTCCAAGCTGGTGAGCTTTTTGCTCAAACCAGATGAGCCCGTGCTCAAGCTGGCAACCTCGGGGTCTCGAACTGGGTCCTCGGCATCCCAGTCCGACGCTCTATCCACTGCGCCACTGCCTGGTCAGGCTATTTTTATCCTTTAGAAGATTTTATTTATTGATTATAGAGAGAGGAGAGAAAGAGAGTGGAAGGGAAGGGGAGGAAAGGGAAGCATCAGTTTTTAGCGGTTGCTTCCCATATGGGCCTTGACCTGGTGAGGGCATGGTTTATAACAGGTGACCTCAGCATTCCAGGTCTATGCTTTACCCACCGCGCCACCACAGGTCAGGCTAAACATGGCTTTGCTTTGTGTTTCTAGCTCACCTGAATATAAGTTTCTACTTTGAGAATAATTGTTTCCCCTGGGTTTTAAAGGCACAGCTTAATTATCGTCACGCTTCCAGTGTTGCTTTTGAGAAGTCCAAAGCCATTCTGATTCCTGGTCTTTCCTAAGTGATGTAAACTGTTAAAAATCTCTAGAAACATATAGAATATTTTGTTTGTCACCAGTTTCTGACATTTCACAATGATGTGCCTTGTTATGTGTCGATTTTTAGTTCTTGTGGTAGATTTAAAATATTTTTTTTCCCATTGACTTGAGACAGAGTTGTGTGTGGGGGGGAGGCATCGACTTGCTGTTCTGCTTAGTTTCTGCATTTAGTTGTGCACTCTTTGATTGCTTCTCCTACACGCCCTGACCAGGGGTCCAGCCCGCGACCTTGGTGTGCCAGGATGAAGCTTTATCTACTGAGTCACCGAGCAAGAACCCCTCGTGATAAACTTTTTGATCTACTGTATTCTAAAATTTTCTTAACAATTTTAATGATATGAACCCCTTTGGTTCGGCTATTGCCTTTTCCTGGAACGCCTTTTATTCTGATGTCAGACCACCTACATTGTTCATTAGTCTCTCTCTTTTTTAAAGATTTTATTTATTGACTTTATAGAAAGAGGAAAGAGAGAGGTAGGGGGAGCAAGTAGTATCAACTCACAGTTGCTTCACTTTAGTTGTTCACTGATGGCTTGTCATATGTGCCTTGACCGGGCAAGCCCAGGGCTTCGAACCAGCGACCTCCGCATTCCAGGTCAGCATTCTATCCACTGCGCCACCACAGGCCAGGCTGGTCATTTCTCTTTTATTTCGTTTCTCTCTTTTTTATATATATACTTCGCAGGGAATTTCTATAACTGCACCTCCTAGCCCTTCTATTGATTACTTATTTCTAAGATCATAGTTTTAATTTGTGAGGGCTCCTTTATTTGTTTGTTTTGTTCTCTGTATTTTTTTGGGGGGGGAAATATTGGATTTAATAGAAAATATCACATTGTAAATAAGCCCATGGATCTATTAGCTTAAAACAGGACGACAGCACAATCATAGATAAAGGTCAAGACCAAAGGCTGGTAACAAACATATCACTTAAGAGGCCTGACCCAGGCTCTGAAAGATTTTCACCAGAAACGGAGGTAGCAGCAGCTTGAAACAGGCACAGAACAAGGGGGTGGAGGCTCCACAGAGCGAAAGGAAAAGCAGAGCAATGGACTCATCTTGTGAAGGATGAAGGGACTGTTAGGGCTCTTATGAGCACCTGGGATGAGGACCAAGCCTCTCTAGCATTTATGACAGTGCCCACACCCACCGTCAGGGCCGTGGTGGGCACTTTGATGAGCTCTCCATTGAGGAACCCAGCATTGGCCAGCATGGAGTCCATGGACAGTGTCTTCACTCAGGTCCGGGACACCAGACTGGAGCCCAGCTCATTGAAAGCAATGTGTCCTTTGGGGCCGATGCCTCCAACGAACAGCTCAATCCCAGCCTTGATCTGCCCTTCGAGGCGTCACACTTAGTCTGCAGGTCAGCTGCGTCCCCATCCGGAATGTGGGTGTTTCCTGGGTGGATGTCAGTGTGCCTTAAGAAGTTGTTCCACGTGAGGGAGTGGTAACCCTCTGGGTGGTCTTGAGGAAGACCCACATACTCTTCCACGTTGAAGGTCTTCATGTATTTGAAGGACAGGTCTCCATTCTCATAGTACTCAATTAGCTTTTTGTCACAGCAAAGCATGGTGCTCCCAGCGGGGAGCCCCAGGGTGAGGTATCTGTCTGGTCCTGGGTTAGATGGGATGATGCGTTTCCTGATGAGTTGGGTGGCCCACTCGCTGGCTTGAGAGTGGTGGGTCCAGGACGGTGGGCTTCGTCTACTCTCAGGCACCTCCTGCAGCAGCTGCAGCAAAGGCACTTTGTAAAAATAGATACATATATTTTTAATAAGACCTCAACATTCATTCTTGGATAGAGTATCTTATCTTTCTGATATTAATAAGAGTATTTTTAAAATGTTTTTGTCTCCTACATAGGTTATTTTTCTACAGGTTGATTTCCTGTTCCTTCCAGTCTGTCTTCCAGGTTAGAGGCTTTCTCTAGACGGCTGGCTAGTCTTTGCTATCTTTATGGTTAAGGGGTGGGACTAAGGTGCTGACCTGAGCACATTGATGGAGTCGTTTATTGGGAAACCTTGATGTTGCTGTCTCTCTTTAGGACTTTTATCTTTGACTGGTCAGGTTCACAGAAGGAAGGAGAAAAAAAAAAGACTTCCAATCTCTGGCCTTAAGGGTAAAGATCTGTCTGCTAGGTATTGAATGGGATGGACAGAGATTGGCTTGCCTCTATGTTCAGTATTCAAAGTTCACACTCCCACTAAATCCCATTGGTTTAGGTAGGGGTGGGCTGTCTAAACTTCAGCTGTGTTTGATTTCTTTCATTCCAAAAACCCTCTGGTGTGTATTCTCTTTGGACTACTGAGTTGGGGAGAGGTGCTCTCTCAGGGGTGTGAAGTAGTGGGGAGAATTCAGGGATCCATTTGCTTCTTAAAGAGCTTTCAGCCAGTCCCTCCTCTTCATTTTTTAATTTTTATTTCTTTGCCTCACTCCTGCTCCACACCTCTAGGTAAGAGCTATCTGGTGCTGCCAATTCCATGCCTTCTGAGACCTGTGTGGTGCACGTTGTTCGTCCTCAGTTTTCCTGCTGCTGGCCTGGGATTCGACTCTGTGGTCTGCCAAGTCAGTTGCTGCTTGTTCGTTGGCTTTCAAGATTCCAGAAATAGGTTTCTGTGTGTCTTCTTGCCTGTTGTTTCTTTCTTCTTATCTTTAAACGATTCCTTTACTGTAGTTTGGCGGCATTCCAGGTATGCATGATTTAGATGATGGTGTTCACTTTGTGGTTAACCCAGAAACTTTCTCCCACTTTTTATGTCGAGCGTCCTATCATTCTTTATGTCTTAACTCAAATATGATCTCTTCTGAGAGGCCTTCCCAAAGCACCCAATGCAAAGAAAGAATCCTCTGTTTCCTTCTTTATTCTCTAGTTTAGCTGCCTGCATAGTTCTTTATAAACCCTTGAAAACAATTTTTTGGTCCATTTTGTTTGTCTTTGCCACTTTATCATAAGCATCATTGGATCGGGGCTGTAACTGTCTCATGCATTCGCTGTTATATCCCCAATACTGGGCATATAGTTGACTCTCAGTAAATATTTGCTGAATGAGCAAAAGAACATCTTATATGCAGACTGCGTGAATTTTTGAAATTGATAGCAATTTCCTCAGTTTTTTCATGCATATAAGAAGAAGGGGAATAAAATAGCACCTACCTCACAGAACTGTTGTGAGGCCTACAAGAGTTACTGAGGTAAAGTGCTGAGAATAGTGCCTGGTCCAGTTTTAAGAGTCTTAAAAAGAGTCTCTAAACTTTAGAGTATAAAGAGTTATCATTTTGTATTTAATTGTCCAGTTTGGTCAAGTTAGAGAAAAGGTTGTATGATGAACTGAATTATTTTTGAGGATTGTGCAATATGTTCTGAGTCAAAGCACATCTGAATTTTAATTTCAGATTGATCATGAATCTCAGCTTAGACTTTAGCACTATTAAGGAAGAGAATGTACTTTAACAGTAAAGTAAGATCCCAAATATTTCCCAGAGTTTTTCCATGCAGCCAGGCATTTCAATTTCAGGACAGTACTGTTTATAATTCATCTTCTTATTCAGACAATACTGGGGTATCTGCATCTTCTTAGGGAGTATAACTTATTTTTGGTGCATTTTCTTTTGGAATGGAGCCACATTGATTGGGCAGATGGTTTGTAAATCAAATATGTCTTGTGTATTGTAATTAGACGTGGAAACCTAAGAAATGATTCAGAATCATCAGCCTTTAATATATCTCTGAAATTATTTAATTTTGATTCAGAATCATCAGCCTTTAATATATCTCTGAAATTATTTAATTTCTCCCAAATAGCTCCTTAGTTTCTCAAATATCTGTGATTGTAGAGAGCTCAGTACAGTTTAATATTAAGAGATTATAACATCATCTAGTTTTCCTCTTTAAATCCAGATGTGTAGATTTATAAATCCTTGAACAAATCAGTAATACTCTTGTTTTCAAATCCCCCCACCCAACCTGTCGTTGCAGTTTCAAATACTTTCTTCTTGTCACACCAGAAAGAAAGTACAAACTTCTGAGTCACTCTTTGGATGGGATGGGAGGTACTCAGAATTTGGCCTTTTAGACTCTTCAATTTGAAAATGTTGATGTGAAGAAGCAGCCCAATATATTTTTAAAAACAAACATCTCTAACCTAACCTGATTGCATGAAAATAAAATAGAACTCCATATTCCATTTCAAATTATTTCTAATATCCATCAAACTCTCAACGTGAAGAAAATTATATTGCTTTCTCCATCACATCATGACAATAGACATTGGAACAACAATGTCTTTTGACTTGAATAAATTGCTTCCCCCACCCCTTTTTTATTACACGTGGTTTATCTCTGGCAAATGAAGTGTTTCTATATTAAGACGTTTTCCATATGGCAAGTGGTTTAGTATCACTAATTCACGCATGAAAGCATTGGATGATTTTAGGTATGTATGTGTTTTTATTTATTTATTTATTTATTTATTTATTTATTTATTTATTAATTTTTGTATTTTTCCGAAGCTGGAAACGGGGAGAGACAGTCAGACAGACTCCCGCATGTGCCCAACCGGGATCCACCCGGCATGCCCACCAGGGGGCGACGCTCTGCCCACCAGGGGGCGACGCTCTGCCCCTCCGGGGGGTTGCTCTGTCATGACCAGAGCCACTCTAGCGCCTGGGGCAGAGGCCAAGGAGCCATCCCCAGCGCCTGGGCCATCTTTGCTCCAATGGAGCCTCGGCTGCGGGAGGGGAAGAGAGAGACAGAGAGGAAGGAGAGGGGAAGGGGTGGAGAAGCAGATGGGCGCTTCTCCTGTGTGCCCTGGCTGGGAATCGAACCTGGGACTTCTGCATGCCAGGCCGACGCTCTACCACTGAGCCAACCGGCCAGGGCTGTATGTCTTTTTTAATGTGCTAAAAATGTATGGTGAGTTGCAACTAGTTCAATTGTTTCTCTTTAAAGATAACATGTTAGAAAATGGCTCTATTATTTACCTTCTATGTGACTCTGGGCAACTTACCTAACCTTTCTAAGCCTTGGTTTTCTCATTGGTAATAGGGGATTAATAATAGTAATACAACTATTATTTTTATGTTTACTGGCACAGCATAAACACGCAGAATTAAGAATTATTATAATTATTGTGACCCAGAAGATGAGGACTGTTGTCTTTTTTGTCATTGATTTATTTGTATCTCAAAGCACCTAGTGCATTAGTGAGTGTTCGATCAAAATCTGATAAATGAATGATGTCTTTCCCTTCACCTTTGTTGCTTAAATTTGCTTAATGTGTAAAATTCCTTAAACTCCTGGCATAGTTTTTTATAAGTTAACAGCTCAAAAATGGAACTGAATAATGTATGTGGAAGTGCTTTGAAAAATGTAAAGGCTATTCAAATGTAGTTGATGATGATGGTGATTGATGATGATGGTGATGATGGTGATGATGATGATGATGTTGGTGATGATGATGATGATAGTGATGATGATGATGGTGATGGTGGTGATGATGATGGTGATTGATGATGATGGTGATTGATGATGATGATGATGGTGATGATGTTGATGATGATGATGATGGTGATGATGATGATGATGGTGATGACGATGATGATGGAGATGATGATGATGATGGGGTCACTTACCGAAGAAAGTGAATGTTTTTTGAAGACCTCTCCCTTCTTCTGAAAGTGCCAGTAAAGTTTGTCACCTGAAACTAAAACCTACTAAAGAATATATGTGTAAGTATATGAGTATTTGAAAGAATTAATGGTGAATTTTTGACTCATATACTTATACATATTTTGATTTTGAGGGGAGATTTGACCATTTTGGCTCTCTAAATATGTCTATCCTTTCCCATCATCTTTCATGAGGTTTTGCTTTCATTTAAAGAGGATGACTGTCCTCATAGAAGGAGGATTCTTCTTTGATCAAGGATTTGCTAAGAACTCTGGTTCCTTGCTAGACCTTCCAAACAATGCCTTGTGGCATTGTTTTCCTTATCCTAATTATTAGCTATATTTACTTTTTTACTCTTTGTGTATGTGTGTGTGTGTGTGTGTGTGTGTGTGTGTGTGTGAAAGAGAGAGAGAGAGAGAGAGAGAGAGAGAGAGAGAGAGGAGAGGAGACTGACAGACAGGAAGGGAGAGAGATGTGAAGCATCAACTTGTAGTTGTGGTACTTCAGTTGTTCATTGATTGCTTTCTCATATGTGCCTTGACCAGGGGGCTCCAACCAAGCCAATGACCCATTGCTCAAGCCAGCAATCTTGGGCTCAAGCCAGCAACCTTTGGGCTCAAGCCAATGACTATGGGGTCATGTCTGTGATCTCACACTCAAGCCAGTGATCCTGAGTTCAAGCTGATGGGCCCATGCTCAAGCCGACAACTTTGAGGTCTCAAACCTAGGTCCCCAGAATCCCAGGTCAAGGCTCTATCCACTGTGCCACCACCTGGTCAGGCACTTTTTTTTATTCTTGAAAAAAAAAACAAGTCTCTGAATATAGAACTGGATTTTAGTACCAAATGCACTAGTAGATTGTGTGTGTGTGTGTGTGTGTGTGTGTGTGTGTGTGTGTGTGTAAGGGGGTAAGGAGTTATGCTTGATTTTGTTGATGAAAGATCTTTGCTGGGTTTTCTTACTCTACAGAGTATTGGGCCAGAGTACTGTACTGGGAAAGGAGAAAGAGAAGGATCTCACATGTAACTGCTAATTGTAGTAACAATTGATTATCTACTATGTGTCAGCCGTTGTGCTAAGTAGTTTATACATGTAATATTTTAAAATCCCCATTTTATAGGTTAGGAAATTGAGGCGCATAATTCAGTACTCAAGTTCTCATAGCTAGTAAGTAGAAGAGCCTGAATTCAAATGACACTTGACTCTTTTTCTATATGCATTTTTTGAACTCTTGGTTTCTCCATTTTTCCATCTGTAAAATGGAATATTATGTGTGTGTGTGTGAAAAGCTCCAGTTGTTGGGGTTGAGGTGAAGAAGAAGGTTGAGGAGACTCTCGTAACTGTGGAAAATTACAGATGTATCATGAAATAAATGATAAAAAGGTTTGGAGAAGCTGGAACATGGGAGCAGAAATGAAAATAAAGAGACTACAGGCCCATACTGTCTGTGTTCTTGTACGAGTGCAAGTTACATAATAGTTGTGATGCCAGAAGGGAATGAGGAAGGGGAATTTGTAAAATGCCCTTTGCAAACCTTGTTTGGCTTCTGACATAAAGGGATTTATTTGTCCGTGTTATTGGGTGTGATAGTACTATTGTGATTAAGTTATAAATGTAATGATGGGGACTAGTGAAGTTGAGTGTTTGGTACAATGTTGGCTTCACTTTACTTTTCCTTCTACCTGTATGAGTTTAAAATTTCTGCAGTAGAATGTAAACAAATAAAAAACCCAAACCACACTCCGTTCTCCACAAGAGCTCCACGCGGAAGTAAAGGATAAACAGAGAAGAAGCAGTTATATTAATGGGGACTTCTACATGCAGTGGGCTAAAAGTAACTTGGATATTAATTAGGCTTAGTGGCTATCAGACAGGACTCCAAATTCTGATCTGTTTCGATAACATTATCCCCCAATCAGAGTCCCCTGAGCTTGAGCTCTTTAACAGTATCAGAAGTTCAAGCTGTGTCCTCAAGGGGGGTAGGCAGCCTGGAGCACCTTCTGCCCTTACATGTGAGGTTCTTTTCTGTGGTTCTCATCCAACAGAGGAAGGGAGCATAACTTGTTCTGAAGAGACCAGCGTCAATTTTAGCTGTGCTGTGGCCTGTATATTTCCTACTTCTCCTGCTAAAATTATGTTTCCCAAAATGTCCTTCCTAGGGGTATGCCTCTCCGAAAGGTGTTTTGCTTTCTTTCTTAACCTAGCAGGCATCCCCAAACTATGGCCCCGCGGGCCGCATGCGGCCCCCTGAGGCAATTTATCCTACCCCCCACCGCACTTCCGGAAGGGCCACCTCTTTCATTGGTGATCAGTGAGAGGAGCACTGTATGTGGCGGCCCTCCAATGGTCTGAGGGACAGTGAACTGGCCCTCTGTGTAAAAAGTTTGGGGACCCCTGATAGAGTTATGTAGCTGTAATCCTCAGTTGAGACTGACTCAGAGATTTAGGACTATTTATATTCTTCTGCTCTGACTGTTCCCTGAGCCAGTCAGGTGCAACTGGGGCACATTTTGTGCCCTGACTGTAAAGCCATACCTGGCTTCTCATGCAGTTAGTCACTCAGAGTAGGGCTCGCTGCCTGCCCCTCTGACTCTGGGGGGAGGTTTCCCTTGCTCTCCTCCATCCTTGCAGAGGCAGCCGGTCCTCAGTCCTTCGGTTGGCTGTCAGCCAGACCCACTCCACAACTCATTATGGCCTATAGAAGAACTAGGGACTTTGGAAGAAAATGATACAGTAGTTCTTGTGATACAAATTGTTCTTTCTGTAAGTAATGGAAAGAGGTACAGGGCACTTTAGTGTCATATCCAAGATCCAAAACTAGTCCATGAAGGGAATATAAATTCTAAACTGCTTTGTTGTACCAAGAATCATATAGTACGTGAATTCATTTATTCATCAAACATTTACTTACAACAAGGCATTAATTAAATGCTGGGTATACAAAAATAAAAGAGACAGTGTCTGTTCTCAAGGATCTGATAGCTCAGTTGAAGAGACAGTGATTGGGTTAATAGTTACAGCATGTAGTGTTAAGTGCTCTGTTAGAGAGGGAAGCTCTGCAGGGTATGAGTGCCAAGGAGATGCATCTAGTGCGGCATCTAATGCAGCGTGTGGTCGGGAGGGTTAGTTATCTATAGCAGAAGTGGTTACAGCTGAGCTTTGAAGAATTCTAAGGAGGTGGCTAGGCAGAGAAGTACAGATTGCATTCCCGTAGAGAGAATATTACGTGCAAAACCATGGGAGGGTATAAGCGTTGTAAGCTGGGCTTTCTGCAGGCCAGTATGGTTGAAGTGTGGTATGTATGGAAAAGACAGAAGATGAAATTTGACAAATGAGCAAGGATCTCTAAATGCTAAGTTACTTATTTTAATTTCAACAGGCAGAGACTGAAGATTTATATTTTATAAAGATCACTTTGGCTGTCGTATAAAAAAAATAAAGGGTTAGAAGAGAATCAGTCTGTATATCACAGTAATAATCCAGGAAAGAGATTGTGCAGGCTTGCATTAAGGTGTGGACGGAGAAAGGAGTTGATTTTAGAGATGATTTCTGGATACAATCATTTGGACCAAGAAGTAGAACCTACTGGACCTGAGAAACTTTAAGAGACACAAAAATAGTGAATTAAGACAGACATGCAGGGCGATTACGAAAGATGTCTAATTCCTTATTTATCCTCTAATCAAGAGAAGAAAGGAAAAAAGGGTACCATGCATAATTTTTACTTTTAAGTGTTGTGGTGAGTATTTACAACAATCCAAATTTATGAACTTTATTCTTTATTTATGTCTATCATTTCTCAGTGAAAGGTAAGACTGAAGAGAAGATGAATAATTTAAAAAGGGGCAAGTGACAGCAAATCCATAAAACTGTAGGTTTTATGTTGTGGAAGACATCAGTAAAAAATAAGATGGAATTAGGATCTGTGCCTTTCCTCAAATTTATATTAGTAACCAATGGTTGCAAAGAATGTGAGAGAAGTATTATTTTACTTTCTCATTTGGCAAAAATGGGAACAAAACAAACAAACAAGAACCTCTGAAGCTCAGAGATATGAAGTGATTTGCTTGAGGTCGCACATGGCTGTAGGGAGGAACTCACACAGCACCCCAGAGTTCTCTGCAGGATATTGCGATAACTCCAGGACACTTGCCTAGCGTATTGAGGGCCCAGAACATGAAAAGTAAAATGAGTGGCCTATTTGAAGAAAAATAAGTAAATAGTGAAAATGATATCCAGTGGTAGAGCGTCGGCCTGGCGTGCAGAAGTCCCGGGTTCGATTCCCGGCCAGGGCACACAGGAGAAGCGCCCATCTGCTTCTCCACCCCTCCCCCTCTCCTTCCTCTCTGTCTCTCTCTTCCCCTCCCGCAGCCGAGGCTCCATGGAGCAAAGATGGCCCGGGCGCTGGGGATGGCTTCTTGGCCTCTGCCCCATGCACTAGAGTGGCTCTGGTCGCAACAGAGAGACGCCCCGGAGGGGCAGAGCATCGCCCCCTGGTAGGCAGAGCATCGCCCCCTGGTGGGCAGAGCGTCGCCCCTAGTGGGCGTGCCGGGTGGATCCCGGTCGGGCGCATGCGGGAGTCTGTCTGACTGTCTCTCCCGGTTTCCAGCTTCAGAAAAATACAAAAAAAAAAAGGAAAAAAAAAAAAAGA
The DNA here is from genome assembly GCF_036850995.1 of Saccopteryx leptura. Taxonomy (NCBI): domain Eukaryota; kingdom Metazoa; phylum Chordata; class Mammalia; order Chiroptera; family Emballonuridae; genus Saccopteryx; species Saccopteryx leptura. Next base: position 11,112,613 of record NC_089508.1, on the reverse strand, counting down.
AAAGAAAATGGTATCGAAGAACCGATACAAACCTTTGGAATATATATCAATCAAAATGATTATTTGGCATTCTTTTGGAATGCGAGATGGGAGGACTGTAAGTCATGGAAAGTGTTCCACAGTGTGCAGAGATTAGACTCGTGGCCGCCTGGGCAAAAATCATCATTTTCTCAGACTCCCTCTTTTGTGTTTTTTTTCCTTTTTGTCACAGCTTTAACAATTGGCTTTCCTGGCTATTTTCATGAGAAACAAAGTTTAACCACTGCCAAAATCCATTCTCCCCCTCCTTCCTTTGCCTTTATCCATACCCAGCAAATTCAGCACCCACTAGTCACTGGGCAGATCTTACCGTGAACAAGAGACATAGTTCTTGGAGCTGACTGTTTATTTGGGAGAGAGAGTCAGCAATCACCCAAAGAAATATATAATTAAAAATTATGCTAACTACTGTGAGAAAAGCAGCGTAGGGTATTATAACACAGGAAAATATGGGTGGGGGTCAGGGAATCAGTTTAGACAGGGAAATCAGCAAAGACCTCTCTCTGCGGGGAAGTGCTGTTTTAAACCAGCCTTGAAGTATGCGTCAGAGTCAGCCAGCCACAGTGGAAAAGGCAGAGCATTCCAGGAAGAGGGACAAGTGCATAGGAAGGTTCTCAGATAAAAAATAGTGTTTGTGTGTTTAAAAAATTAGGACAAGAGCCAGTGTGTCTGGCTCCTGTGGAGTGACATGAGGTTGGAAGGTAAGCAGGAACTTGGTATAATATGTTAAGGATTTGGGGTTTTAGCAGTGGTAAGCCACTGAAGGAATTGAATGAAACTTTATATTTAAAGGAGATTGATTTGGCTGCTTTGAGGAGACCCGGAAAGAAACAAGAGAGAACCAGGAAGATGAGTTCAGAAGCTTTTTAGAATCAATCAGGAAATGATGGTGTTCAGTAATGATAGTGAAGAAAAAGAACAGAAGGCAGTTTGGGGGGTATATTTTGTTGGTGGCATTGACAGGACTTAGTGACAGATTGGGTTAGGGGAGTAAGGGAGAAAGAACAGGTGCTGACAAGGATGACTTTCAGAATCCTTTGTCGGAGTGACTTATTGGATTACTTAGATGGTAGAGTAGGTTTTTTTGGGAAGGGGTAAGGGAAGAGATAAAAATAAAAGTTCAGTGTTGGAGGCCCTGGCTGGTTTGCTCAGTGGTAGAGTGTCGGCCTGGTGTGCAGTAGTCCTGGGTTCGATTCCTGGCCAGGGCTCACAGGAGAAGCGCCCATCTGCTTCTCCATCCCTCCCCCTCTCCTTCCTCTCTGTTTCTCTCTTCCTCTCCCGCAGCCAGGGCTCCATTGGAGCAAAGTTGGCCCGGGCGCTGAGGATGGCTCTGTGGCCTCTGCCTCAGGCTCTAGAATGGTTCTGGTTGTAACAGAGCGATGCCCCAGATGGGCAGAGCATCACCCCCTGGTGGGCATGCCGGGTGGATCCCGGTCGGCGCATGCGGGAGTCTGTCTGACTACCTCCCCGTTTCCAACTTCAGAAAAAAAAAAGTTCAGTGTTGGATATGTTTACTTTATGATATCTACAAGGTTTCCTGTGGAGAAACAACAGATGAGACTCGTTACTCAGAAGAGCTGCACATCTTGGGCAGGGATACACATTTAAGAGCCTGAAAGCCTTGTGGTTGCATGGGATTGCTCGTGGAGAGAATATGGAGATGAATATGCAGAGTCTAGGGCTGAACCCTGAGGTATTCCAACATTTAAACATCGAGTAGTGGGGGAGATGGCAAAGCACGTTGAGAAGGCTGCACTAGGGAGGTGGGAGGAAGGCAAGGAGAAGGTGGCGTCAGAGAAGCCAACGGGCGAGAGTTTCCAGGAGGGAGGGCTTGGCCGCACGGCATGTGCTGAAGACCTCGTTACATGGTGGCTGGAAAGTGCCCATTGGATTTGGCAACATGGAGGCTCTGATGGTGGAAAAAGCAGATTCAGTGCAGCGGCGGCATTGGAAGCCCGACTGAAGTGTGGGGGGGAAGAATTGGAAGTGATGGAGATGTGGGAGGGTGTACATAACACATCATCTTGGCTCTAAATGGAGAGACCGATAGCTGGAGGGGAATGTCAAGTTAAACGAGAGGTTTCTTGTTTCTCTTTCACAAACGTTATTTGAATGCTTATGGAAATATAGGAGCGACAACTGGTGGATGGAGGGAGGGCGCTAGTGGGGGATGACTGTTTGATAAGAAAGGAAGGAAGGCAGTGCAGGTAGGCTTTGGACATTGACTGTCTGTTGAGTGTGTTCTAGGTTCTGTGCTAAGGGATTGGCAGAGTAAGTGATTTATTATTCACAATCGCCCCATGAAATTGCTGTGATTATCCTCATTTCACAGATGAGGAAACTGGGACTAAGTGGAGACAGAGCCGGAGTCTTCACCCAGAACTGTTTGATCTCAAAGCTCAGGCTCTTAGCTCGTAGAGTCTCATGCAGTTTCCTCTGTGGTGGGGTATTAGTCAGTCTGCTAGAGCTGCCGTGACAAACTACCCCCGACTGGGTGGCATAAACAAGAGAAATTACTTTTCTCATGTCCTGGAGGCCAGACGTCCAGGATCAAGGTGTTGGCAGGTGTGCCTTCTCCTGAGGACTGTCTCCTTGGTGTGCAGACGGCCGCCCTCTCTCTGTGTCCTCACGTGGCCTTTCCTCTCCACACGTGCATCCCTGGCGTCTCTCCTGTTCCCGAATCTCCTCTTGCGAGAACACCAGTCAGACTGGGTTAGAGCCCTTTCTGCGGTCCTCATTTTAACTTAGTCACCCCTTTAAAGGCTTTATTTTCAAATACAATCAACATTTTGAGATTAAAACTTAAAATGTATAAATTGGCAGGGCGGGGAGGATGACATTCCATCCATAACAGATGGCTTCTGTTGTCTTAAAATATAAGGAAAGAGTGTGGAGAGTGATGAAACAGTGATTGCCTAAAGGTCAGTTGAGGCCAGAGGTGATTTGTTTATATCCATCCAGCCCAATTATCTGAGTTTCTGCAGCAAGCTTCAGGTGTAAGGTTGAAGTAAAAATAAGAACTATGTAAAAATGAGAATCCGAGACATGGACAAGAGTGTGGTGGTTGGTGGGGGAGGGGGAGGAGAGGGAGGGGGTTGAGAGAGGGGAGGGGCACAAAGAAAACCAGTTAGAAGGTGACGGAAGACAACTGGACTTTGGGTGATGGGAATGCAGCATAATCGAATGTCCAAATAAGCTAGAGATGTTTTCTCTGAACATATGTACCTTGATTTATCAATGTCACCCCATTAAAATTAATAAAAAAAAATAAGAACTATGTATTGTGAGGAGGCTGCTGGGTGCTCACATGGGCTTAGTGACCAGCCAAATGACCCTCTCTTCTGTGCAAAGTTGAAATGTACATGAGTTTTAGTTATATCCTCAGCACAAGTGCAAATTATTACTATATGTCAGAGACCTTTCCGGCTGTTCTCAAATAGTTGCAAACGTGCAAGTTAAATAGATCTTTGATTTTATTGCATTCACTAGTCCAAAAGTTAGCTTGAACATTTTTTCCAACTGTTCTACAAATTGTCTTTCATGATCACTCACCATGATAGTTATTCCTTTTCTCCTCCCTTTCTTTCTTCCTCTTTCCATCTTCACTCTCAGTTACTTACTGAGCATCTATTAGATGTCTGGCACTAGGAATATGGGAGATATATATATATATCTCTATGTGCAACCCCCCCCAATGATAAATGTTATTACTGAAGTAATGGTTCATTTGTTTGTTTATTTCACAAATATATCAAGTGCCTACTATGTGCCAGGCAGTATGTTAGGAGGAGATAAAGACATAAGATATAGTTTCTGCCTTCAAGAAATTTATAACCTGGGATAGACAGATAAACAGGTAAGTAAACAAAAAACAATACGTTATGTTTGTAAACTATTTAAAGATCACAGAGAAGGGGGTAACTTGTATCTGTTTTCCCTTGCATGTTTGGGTACCCATTGAAAGGAGACATCGCTGCATTTCAACAAAAAGAACTATACAAAGAACATTCATTTCTTTCACGAACATTTCTAATGCTTCCTCTCATTGCGTAGGGACAGTTCTGTAGCTCTTGAATTATGAGCAAGAATCAAGTTGGGGAGTCTCTGGCTTTTCTCGTCATTTGAGCTTATTGTTCATAGTCTGCACTAGCAACACCTTTTTCTTTTTTTTTTTCTTTTTTTTTTTTTTACAGAGACAGAGCAAGAGTCAGAGAGGGATAGATAGGGACAGACAGGAACGCAGAGAGATGAGAAGCATCAATTATCAGATTTTCATTGTGGCACTTTAGTTGTTCACTGATTGCTTTCTCATATGTGCCTTGACCGTGGGGCTACAGCAGACTGAGTAACCCCTTGCTCAAGCTAGCAACCTTGAGTCCAAGCTGGTGAGCTTTGCTCAAACTAGATGAGCCTGCGCTCAAGCTGGTGACCTCGGGGTCTTGAACCTGGGTCCTCTGCATCCCAGTCCAACGCTCTATCCACTGCGCCACCGCCTGGTCAGGCAACACCTTTTTCTTTAGGAGGTGGAATGATTAATAGTTTTCCTGAAATACTTGACAGAAACCTGCTGCAGATTAAAGGTTGAGAAAAGTCAATGGAGCATTACTGTGATGCTGGGTGAGCAGAAAGCATATGCTGACCTAGCACGTTTCAAATATTTGAGGCTTGAAACTATGCATTAATGTAGGGATTCCCTGTAATGTGATTTTTATAAAAGACGATGAACAGCAGGTCAAACATGCTGAGAAGAAAATAGATTTTTATAGATCATTGAAATATTTTCAAGTATCACTTAATTTTACCTTGTCTCAGGAAAAAAAATTATTTATGACCAGACACTTATGGGGTTGTGACAATGGATATAAGCTTGTTGTTTTCTTCAGAGGTGATGTGCTATACACATTCAAGGTTTTAACTGCAATGTAGACTTATTTTTGTGGGAAAATACCATATTATGGAAATGGGTAGGTAGTCAGAGAGAGAAAAGGGAAATCTGATAACTGGTATATGTGGGATTTAGAATTAGTGAATAATTAATAACTGCTGAAAATTACTTTGACGTCATGCAGTGAACACCCACTATCCACATATCGCCTACATTTCCGAATCTTATTCTAGAGAATAGAGTATATCATAGCGGAAAGAGCACTGGCTGGGAATCAGCGTTTATAAGTTCTAGTCCAGCTCTGCCATTCATGTCGTAATGTGCCTCATTTCCCCCGTCTTTAAAATGAGATGGTTCTGGGGAAAGATCTTTAAGGTCCTTCCGGTTCTGATATTTCACCATTCTGTGATTCTATGTCCCGTGCCTGTCTAAAGCACTTTGACGTTCTTTAAGTTGCTTAAGCCAGAATTTCAGTTAAAATGCATCCAGGAGCCTATTCCCGCGGGCTGTTGGGAACAGCATGGCCTTGCTTCTCCAGGACTTGATATGTCTTCTGTTAACTGCTGACAGTGAGCCATTCCACCTAAAGGCTCCCTTGGTAGCCTTAAAGATTGAAAGGACAAATGGACAGTGTTGAGAGCTCTGTGGAAGAGGAGACCTGAGAGACGTTGATCATCATGGCCCCTTGCGATTGGCAAAGAGGAATGACTAGAACTGGGCCATTCCCTGCAGCCAGGTCAAAGGTCAGGTCAGGAGTGTGGACAATGCTGGTGACTCCAGGTAGGTCTAGGAGGGTAAATAAACCCATGTAGTCCCTCCTGAATCTTCAGAAGACCCGGGCAGCCAAGCTCAGAAAGCTTAGGAAGTCTCCTAATTTCTGAAAATGTCTTGGAAGAAAAATATGTGACATTCAGTTTTTATATTTTTATTACCACCCAATCATTGTATTCTTATTTAATACAAAGTTAATCTATTAATATTCTCACAGTTCAAACATCTGCTAAGCATGCTTTTATGATCTCTTACTGAGTTAAAATTCTGGTTTCAACTGATGCCGTAGTGCAACGGACTCCCCTTTACCTTAGGATTTTTAGAGCATTTGGAAAGGCCTTTGAGTTTTCTACTTTAGTTTTAGTTAAGTAGAGCTTTATATCTATTACTGTTTTGCTAAAAATAAGTTAACTTGGAGTTGACTATAAAATGATTTAGAGTACTACCTTTCTTAGTGTTAAAAAAAGCAAAAGATAATTTGTGAAAAGGATATTGAGCAAGATAACGAAAAATAATTTTGTGTGCTGAATACAATGATAAGAAATTAAACGTCTTTTGTAATGTTTCTGTCATGGGATTCCAGTAAAAATTTATATATTTTCCTTAAAAAACTGATTAAACTTTTGTATCTGATCAGTAAAAAATAAAACAAAACTGCATACCTAATACATAGTACAAGATGATTCTTCTTTTTCCTCTTTTTTTTTTTTTTTTTTTGCTTTTATTTAGTTGCTTCCAAGATCCGGTATTTACAGGAATATCATAACCGGGTTCTCCACAACATTTACCCTGTACCTTCAGGAACAGATATTGCAAACACCCTGAAATACTTTTCTCAGACCTTATTAAGGTAAGCTTTAAAATATCCTCTATTTTGAGAGAATTATTAGGTAGGACTGCTGAATTGATTGGGATCTAAACTTTTATCGAACTGACAGTTTTGAAGGGCCTTATGTTTCCTACCGCGCTGCCGGCAGAGTCCGGACTCAATCTCTGGGTGTCTGTAGCAGTTCAGGTCACAGGCCTCCGTGAAGAAAAGGTCGGGTTGCACGGCGCCTGCCTGCTTTCCTCATTGAACATCTTATCAGGAGATCTTTGGTGTGATAAAAGTTACATATGTCTGGCAGCAACGCAGAGTGGGATTAAAAGGGGAATTTATATTGCTAAAATTAAGACTAGAAAGAACTTAACAGTCTTAAAACCAGAATCACGTAGTATTTTAGGTTCATCAGTAGTATTTCGTATTTCTCGAAGTATAGTATCTGGTAAAAACAATTCTTTTTAATCAGTGTAACACTTCAAGCGCTCAGCATGCTTCAGAGTGGATACGGAGATTCTCTAGGGGGCCAGGAAACAGAAACAAATTCTGTCTGCTTTTACGACAAGGTAGAGACAAGGAGCGACCCAGCTGCTTCACAGTTCTCGTTAGGGAAACACTAGCGGAGGTGGGCCTTTCAAGAGGAGACTTCATTGTTTGGGAAATAACATCCAAGAAGTGAGAGGAACACTGCCTTTCCATTGAACTCGAAGGCGTAGTCTCTTCCATTGCCACGATCTTCTCACTCCAGATCTGACTTTGTAAACTCATTAATGTGACTTGCTCAAGTTTCTTTAGCTACATAACAACAAAAAATTTGTAAGACAGGTGGTAGATAGGGAGAGAACACCAGTTCGGAATGACTGCAGTGGTTCTGGGGTTCGTTCTGGTCTAGGGCTTTGCGTGGGCAGACTGAACGCCCTGCAGAAAGAGGCTTCCTATGGCCCAGTCAGTTGCTAGTCTTCCGCAGTCTTTGCTGTCTCTTTGTTCTTACTCTTTGGAACATCTTTTCTTCTTTACAACTGTTAGTATTCCCACTCTGTATTAAAGGGATTCTGTTGATCAGATTCATAGGTTTCATACTTGTAGAGTAAGTTTGGGACCTTGCTTTCTTATATTTCCTTCTTTTCAAATTGCAGTGGAATAATTAGCTCAGGTTTTTACAGTAATAATCAGATAACTTGTTACACCAAGGCATCTGATTCTGTTCTCCTGGATCTTCCTTTTGTCTTTGAGGTCAGTGTTCTCCATGAGAAACACTTTCCTTTTTCACCAATTCTGAAAGTTCTCAAATGGAAAGGCACTTTTCAGTAGGAAGCAAATTCGGAATTCCATTTACAAAGAAACTATGACATCCTAGTTGACTCTTGGAAGCTTGCTGCTTAGAGCTTAGTCATTATGCCAAAAAGTTAAGAAATTTAGGATATTGAAATCATGTTTGCAAGACATGGAGGCTCCCTTTTCTTGAACAGTGGGTCATTAGAATATGATCATGGGTAATAGCATTTTTTTTTTTTTTTGCAAGAGGGAAGAGAGAGAGAGAGACAGGAAGGGAGAGAGATGAGAAGCAACAACTCATAGTTGTGGCACCTTAGTTGTTCATTGATTGCTTTTCCAAAGTGCTTTGAAGGGGGGCTCCAGCTGAGTCAGTGACCCCTTGCTCAAGCTAGAGACCTTGGGCTCAAACTAGTGACCTTGATCTTAAAGCCAGCAACTTTTGGGCTCAAGCCAGTGACCTTTGGGCTCAAGCCAGTGGCCATGGGATCATGTTGATGATCTCATGCTCAAGTCAGTGACCCCATGTTCAAGCTGGTGAGCCTGCACTCAAGCTGGCGGCCTTGAAGTTTTGAAACAGGAACCTCAGTGTCCCAGGTTGATGCTGTATCCATTGCACCACTACTGGTCAGGCAGTGATAGCATTTTAATGGTGAAACTAGTGATAAGGCAGTTTGAGCAGCGGTTCTCAACCTGTGGGTCGCAACCCCGGTGGGGTCGCCTAAAGCCATCGGGAAATACATAATGCATATCAGGTATTTACATTCCGAATCATAACTGTAGCAAAATTACAGTTATGAAGTAGCCACCAAAGTTATTTTTTGGTTTGGGGTCACCGCAACATGAGGAACTGTATTGCGGGGTCATGGCATTAGAAAGGTTGAGAACCACTGGTCAAGAGGCTGTTGGAGAAGATTTAATGCAATTGAATGGGGTCCATTTTCAAAGGGAGACATCAACAGCTGCTACTAATGGCAATACTAATAATAGCCAATATTATCAGAGTAACATTGTCTAATAATAATAGTAATATGTGCCAAGCACTGTTCTAAACACTTTACATGTGTCATCTCATTCAATCCTTATAATAATTCTATGAAATAAGCGTACTATTAAACACATTTGCAAGCACTGAAACTAAAGTATAGGATGGTTAAATTACTCAGAGGTACATATCTAGTAAGTGTTGGAACTAAGATTTGACCCTGGTGGTTGTAATCCACAGCGCACACTCTCAATATTTATGCCATACTGCTTCCCCTTAGTACTTCTAGTTCTCAGGGTACAGGAACACTTCTTTTTACTTAGTTTGGCCTCTGGGAATGCTGGCTGCCACTGTGAGTCCACAGACTCGTTTGGGCTCCCGTTGAGATTACGATAAGGAAGGAAGTCTTAGAGCAAAGATTTACCATCTTTTTGGAAGTTAAATTGAGCAAACGTGGAGATGATGTGGACAGTATTTCAGTCCCCAGATGTTTTAGCTCTATCTCTCACTGTGGATAGCAGGTCAGAGCAGAGCTGACAGCCTGTAGGACACACACACACACACACACACACACACACACGCACACGCACACGCACATGCACATGCACGCGCAAAGAACACTGAGGAATGTAATGTGTCACGGGTTGGACTTCAATACTTACAGATTCAGCTCCTGGGCTGAACCCACTGCATTTTCTTTCTTCATTTTTCATATCTCAGTTTTTTTTCTCCAAAACTCTATCATCTCTTTTGTTTAATGGGGATGCAGAATTTACAACTATTGTCCTATATGTTGGGCTAAGTTATAATCACTTTCATTGTTGGTATATATAGCCATACCAATTATATTTATATTTATTTTATTTATGCTATTAGAAAGTTCAACAGAAATAAGATAGTGTAGATATTTGGTGTCCAAGATTATTGACAGTAAGATTTCTTACTTACAAATGAGATGGTTCTTTTTGCATTTTTTATAGTTTAAAAAAATCTTTTAAATACAATTCATATTTAATATTATTTTGTATTAGTTTCAGGTGTACAGTATAGTGATTAGACAGTCATAGCATTTTATATAATTTTTACATTCAGAATTCAGATTCTTGGAAGGAAATAAGAAGAAAGAATGAGATGAATTCTCACAGAGTAAACTCCGTCTTTCTTATTTTCGAACACATTAAAATGCTTATTACTTTGGTTAAAATATGCAACTCAAAGTTCCAGCAGCTTCAGTGGAGTCAGAATCGCCTTTTTAGAATAACAGTCCTCTGGTATTCACGCATACGTAGAACTCTAATCGACTTCAGTAGAGTTGTGTACATATTTCCCAAGGCACAGGCTATCCTAGCTGTTTAACTTCAATGAATTTGATCCACAGCAAAGGAGAGATTAGAGTTAGCAGAACTGACTAGATCAGTGGTTGAACAGTCCACATATGTCCACTTAGCTCATAATTGGACTCGTGTTAGAGTTCATGGAGGTTCCTGCACTCTAGGTTAGTGGACGGTGAGTCCTGTGTGTTATTCAGCTTGTTGGCCCTTGAGCCTCGTGCAGTGTTTGGTCCTTAGCAGAAGATCTATAAATATTTGTAGAATTGAATCGACTTTAGTTCAAATTTCATCTGTTGCAGGGACCCTTCTGAAGCTTTTATTTCATCTAGCAGGGACCTGAGTTTCTGGATAAACTTCATCTGAATGCTGAGTTGTATTCATTTTAATTTAGTAGGAAACAAAGTGTAGGAACAGACACACATTTTGTGCACAACTTCAGGATTTAGTTTCTGTTTTGTTTTTATTGTAGTATTAGAAACAACTATGAAGATCGTCTAGTTTAATTCCCCCTCACTGCTACCAGAAGTGTCTGTCCATTTTATATTAGAAGCAGTCTGGGCTCATGTTTTAAACATCTAAGGTCTTCTTCAAAGATCTTGCCTTTTATCTGGCAGAACATTTAAAGGTTTCCGGCCTCCTTATGTCAAACATTCTTTTAAATCCTTTCCCCCAGGGCTCTCTTCTGGTGCTATTCAAGCTGCTAGCATATAACTTCTTTTCCAAAATCATTAAGTTTGGGGAAAACTACTTTCTGCTAACTCTTTAGAAAAAGAAAAGGTTTAATATGTTTATAAAAGGGAGTCTAGCTTCAGCTCAATAATCTTAATTGAATTATAATTCCTAATTACTTAGGAAGACTCTATCGACCTTCAAATTATTGATTGATGTCCACAGAGTAGCTTCAGAGGATAGCATGATCAAGGAAATTTTGTTGAGTGCATAAATTCAACTCAAGTCAACATTTATAATCTTATAGAAAGTTTATTTTGCATATTAATTTTCTGTGCTATAAATACCTTGGGGCAACTTCTCATCTTTACCAACACCCACAGAGATCTTCTCTTGATTTCTCTTGATGTTGGAAGTAAATGCTTGATAAAGAGGATCTCAGGAGGGAGAAGGAAAGATGCAAAGTTGGCTGGTGGGTCAAACTCTTCTCCCACAGGATGTTCTTAATATTCCCTTTGGTTGGATGTACAGACGTCTGGGGAAACATTTCAAATGGGGAAGATGGTTTTATGATTCCCAAGTTAGACCGTTTGGTTGGGGAAATAAGTGTTTATTTTTTTTCTGAATAAAATTCACAAAACATCATAAAGTCACAACACATTGTACATTTATTCATGAGCCCTTCTTAAGTTTTTCCACAAATGAAAACATTTCCTTACATTGAAACATGAATGGTAATTTAAAGCTGGTTTCATGGATAACTCATCTTCAGCCATTTTTTTTTCTCAGCCTCACTTACTTATTAAGCTAAAGGCAGCAAGAGGGAAGTTGACTCTTTCAGCACCCACACTCTTCCCTCCCTGCACGTGTGAAGGTGTTACTGCCCTCACTGGCCAGCCTTGCATACACAGGAAGGGAAAAATATCCAAGTAGAGCCTCCCAGTTGATGTAGTAGTGATTGTCAAATTGTGTCAAACTTTGACAAAGATACCAATGTATATATTTGAAGATATAATGTGCTATATTTTCCCCACCAAGGAAAAAGTTAGACTTAATTTAAAGGGCAGCATTAATATATGATAAACAGAAAATTTTATTCTCAATGGCAACATTTTTCTTTTTATACCACTCCTCTTAAGATTCACATCTGTGGATCTATGAAAAGATGCTAGTAGTAGGCTAATTTAGGGCTGCAGTTTGGGAAATAATGTTTTTGAGTAATATGCATTGTGATTCTAAAGGCATTTCCAGCAGGATAGAATACTACAGGATGAAAATAGCTTTTTGGTGATTTGGCTTATTATTAAGAATATGACATTTGAAGGTGGTGCTTTTAGGAGTAATTGAATTGAAGAAAGTATAAAGTCTGATGGGAAATTTGGTGGTATTCATATCAGATGTAGGCAGGCAGAGGTAACTGGAATGTTGATATTATCCCATTATAAAGTAGAAGCTTACCAAGTTAAGTACATCACACACACACAAAAAGGTAAATTAAACCCCTTTAAAAGTTAAAAAACTGACACTAAATCTTGTTATTTATTGCTAAGAAGTATTACAAAACTATTCTGAAATTATTTTATTATTATTAATTGTTTTTCCCTGGACATTGGGTAGCAGAAGACAAAGGAAATCGAGGTAAATTAGGCACATGGAAAATAAAAAGCATGTAGTCATTTTTCTTACATTGTAACATATTTTGCACTAAGAGTAAATAAAAATAAATGTAAATTTGGAATAGCAAGCATGCTTGACACTAACCAATTCTTCACCCCACTGTAAAATTGTAAATGTAATATCATTAACTAAGAACTTAGTAATGTTTGATACACACGTGTAAACCAAGATTATTTTTATGTAATGAAACATTTATAAATGCTTATCTATTTTGATAAACATAAACGCACGTTGTAAGTGCAGTAGATATTATCATTAAAATGTATAGTTGTTGTCTTTAATAATAAATAGTATAACCTCATTTAAAAAACCTAAACATTTGGCTACATAGTCATTTCTTCTATTTTTAAATTAACAACTTTTCTGCTTTATTGCTTTTACTAAATGGTTTTTATTTAAAAATGAAGGCTAAAAGAAGGCCAGTTTATTTTAGAATTTATTTTTATTCCCATTAAACTTTTTTTAACTTTCTAAATTGTCTTTCCTTTAGTTTTTAGTGAGTTTTGTTGAATAATGACGTAAGTAGCAGCAGTAATATATGAGATCTTACTGTCTGATATATAGCTAGCCACATGACAGTTACTGCTTGCTTGGTCTTTAGAATTTTGAAGGTAACTATTTAATAAACCACTGTTTGTATTCATAAAATAAAATGTTTCCTTCCCAACATGCAAAATTAAAAAAAAACACACACACATAAATAACCATTATCATTAGTTCACAAACATATGCTACGGACCATCTAATATATATTATTTTACAGCTTTTCCAATGTAGTTTAGCTAACATTTTAGAAATATGTATTATTTCTAAATTCATATGCCTGTTTAAATTTCATTATCTCAAATGATACTGACAGAATGTCATGAAACAGTATCATAATATACATATAGACATTATTTTGATGCAATAAACATGTGATTTTTAAGAGTTTCTTAATAAACGCACATGTTTATTCTTTGCTAAAACATGTTTCTGCAAGTGCCATACCTATATTTTGCAGGTTTTCGTTTACCTGATTAAGATAGTCTTGCTGAAAACTTCCTTTGCTTTAAAAGCTCCTTTTAATTAAGATTAAAAGCCTTAACTGGTTAGACAAAGCCGTTGTCTTCCTTCCTGGAAACTTTTCCTTCCCCAGATCAATAAACTGTAAAACATGGGTTCGGCACTGAAACATGCATTTTTATATTTTTGCTCCTTACTAACCAGATAACACATGAGATGCAATGCAACTTCCACAAAACAAACCTTGCGTTATTGGTACCTGAGCAGAGAGCCATGTGACCTGCACTAGATTTGTAGACACTCCTGGTGTGGCAATTGCATCTTATGTGGGATGTATCTGGTGTTTTATTATTTGTTTTAGAGTGTCATTTCAATGTAATGTGCTGTTCTTTGTGTCTTTGTTGTCTCTTTTTTTTCTTTGTCCCCCCAACAGCATTTTGTCCCGCACAGGGAAGAAGGAAAACCAAGATGCCTCCAATTTGACAGTGCCCATGACCATGTGTCTTTTTCCTGTGCCATTCCCACTCACCCCATCTCTAAGACCGCAGGTCAGTTCCATCAACCCTACTGTTACTCGCTCCCTCCTTTACAGCGTCCTGCGAGATGCTCCCTCTGAACGCGGCCTGCAAAGTCGTGATGCTCACTTGTCAGACTACCCTTCCTTGGACTATCAAGGCCTCTACGTGACTTTGGTGACTCTCCTGGATCTAGTTCCTTTACTACAGCATGGCCAACACGGTGAGCACTTCCTCGAAAATTTTGAAAATGTACATGGATGCTTATAGAAACTGGACACTGTTGTTATTGGAATAAATTGGTTGAAAGATCCTTGCGTGGCCAAAGCCTTTCTTGCGCTGAAACTAAATTATGGTGTTTTCCATCCTAACATCTTGCTGTTCTATGGCCAGAGGAATGTTGTCCAAGTGGGCTTGAATTGCAGGGGAATGGGCTGGGAATGGAGTTAAAGTAAAAAAGAAATTTATCTTTTCTCCCCTAATCTGCTTATCATGGAGACTCTTGTTGAAATGATTTGGGGCTGCACAATCTGGGCTTGCAGATGCCCTATGTCAGCCATATGCAGCCGGCATATTAAAATTTCCTCCTCTAATAAAACTCTTCAAAATTAAAAAAAAAAAAATGATTTGGGAGCGAAGACATAACAATTTGACCTGCTGCAAATATAAGAGGTGGAGATGGACGAGCAGGCCAAACGCACTGACTTAATTCTGTTAATTTTTTTTTGAGGGGTTAAGTCACACTATCTCTCTGAGACTTATTTTTCCTGTCTTTAAACCCAAGAGATTAGATAAAAGGAAATCTCTTAGAGAAAAAGAAAATCTCTAAGAAGTGTTCCCAATTTAAGTAACAATCATTATTAGTTAATTACAAAGTGTTGGCCAAGTGGTGCAGGGTCTCTACTCTGTCTATGGCGTACAGGGTGTGGTGTGGCTGGTGCTTTAGGACGGAAGCCTGAGAGCACGCAGGGCCCTTCCCCCTTCTGCTGAGGTCTGCAGTCAATTCATTATCTTGCTTACCAAATTCTTCTCCCCCATGAAAAGGAATACAATAACACCTACCACACAGCCATTCAATATTGTATTTGGGTGGATCGAATGGAAAACCAAACATTAATGAAAGGAAGTTTTGCAGAAAATGAACTTTTAAAACTTCTGTTGTCTTCACTTGAAAGCACTGAGGATTTTGTTTTTTGAAGGGATGATAACCGAAGTTTCACTGTGCAGAAATACCGGAATTTGGGAAATGGGTGGGTGGTGGGGGTTACTTTTTGCCTTTTCGTTATGACTAACTCTCCTAAGAGAACTCTTAATGGTTTATTTAGTAAGATGTGTTTATAATTTAAAAAAAAATTTAAATCTACTTTCATAAAAATGATGAAATAATGCTATTGAACTTGTTTTTGCTTATATTTACAGTTCTGCATTATTATAGTGAATATAAACGATGTAGAAATTTATAAATTTGCTTATCGTATAATTTTGCAGCAGTTGTAAGTCGAGTCACTGTTACTGTGATCCTGTCCAGCTCAGAACTGAAAGGAGCTGACTTTGAGCATAAGGCTGCCAGAGCTTACTCTGATGGTGGGCTTGTTGGGGCTTTTCCTTCGTGACCACCAGTTCTGAGGTCATCGCGGACCTGCCTGGTCCTGGGCGGCTGTTTTTTCTCTTTGAAGCCCTTTGATTAAGATAAAAGCATTCAGTTTGGTAACTGAGAAACCCATTTATTTAATTGCAACTTTTAATGTGTAAATTATGACAGTTTCGGGGGGGGGGGATGATTTATGTTTTTGCTTTTATACCCACAGCTGTTTTGTGACTTGTCACTGTTATCTACACACTGTGCTCTTGTTCTGCATAACAGAGGTTGGAAGATAGGGGAACACTCAGCAGACCAGCCCTCACAGGCTTCAAACAGTGCAGCATGTTTCCTTAAGTGTGATCTGAACACCATCATGATCACGGAGGGAGCTTGGAACATGAAATTCTGATTCCCAAGCCGGGACTTCTGAATAAGAGTTACCGAACTTTTAACTAGCTCACTCGGTGATTCTTTTGTACTGCAAGTTTGGGAACCACTACACTAAGGCTAGAGGCTGTGTCTGTACACGGACAGTGCATTGTACCCGGAAGAACCACATTTTTGTCTCAGTTCAGCTATTGACTCTTAGGAAATCTTGGATAATCATTTCCCTTCTCCAGGCCTCAGTTTCCGCATATGAAGAATATTCCAGATGGGCTCTCAGGCCCCTTTCTGTGCTAATGTTCTGTAAGTAAGCTAAAATGCAACTGAGGTGTCTTTTTATTCACAGCCTCAGTTAATTCTTAATGATTTTCTGTTTCTTCAATTGAAACCCAAAGTTAACTGACCCTTGCTCCCCAGTGCGCAATGTGGCTCCATCTTCTCTGCTGACAACAAGTTGATTGCTTGTTGAGATGGCATATTAATTCTAATGGATATAAGAAATAACACTAGCACCAAGAAGGTAAATCTGCAAAGCAAGCAAGTCTAATAATTTCCTTTTATAATGGATATGAAAATGATCAAAGTCTTCATTGTCAAGTCTTGGTGATGACTTATACATTGGGAGGTCCACAAATATAAAAACACACACTCAGTGCAATGGGATTTGGTCTACCTGCGTCCTAAAACTGAATAGTTATGTTTTTCTCCAGATGTCTTCTATTTTTACTCCTTGTGCAGGTAATAACAATAGTAACACTATTAATATTAATATTTGTGGGGCACACATCATATGCTATGTTAAGCACTTTACATTTATCTCATTTAAACCATATACCAATCCTTCTAATGAAGTGAAGTAGGTACTGTTCCTCTTCCATTTAAAAATATTGATAGAGGCCCTGGCTGGTTGGCTCAGCGGTAGAGCATTGGCCTGGCATGTGGAAGTCCCAGGTTTGATTCTAGGCCAGGGCACACAGGAGAAGCGCCCATCTGCTTCTCTACCCTTCCCCTCTTTTTTCTCTCTATCTCTCTCTTCCCCTCCTGCAGCCACGACTCCATTGGAACAAAGTTGCCCAGTCACTGAGGATGGCTCCATGGCCTCTGCCTCAGCTGCTAGAATAGCTCCGGTTGCAATGGAGCAACACCCCAGATAGGCAGAGCATCGCCCCCTGGTGGGCATGCTGGGTGGATCCCGATCGGGCGCATGCAGGAGTCTGTCTGCCTGCCATGCCTCCCTCTCCCCTCCTCCCCACTTCTTACTTCATAAAAATACAAAAAAAATAAGATAGATTATTCTTAGGTGGCACGTTCTTCTGTGATAACCAATAACTAGATGCACAGGATCATACAGCATCAGTTTACAGCTTCCTTTTTTGGTGCCAGAAGGTGCAAATTACTGCATTGTCCAAGACTCCAGATGTCGGAAGGTTGTGGTTTGGTTGATGGAGCAGAAATAGCCTGGTTTTATTTCCTGTCTTGCCCTTGACTTCTCTAAAACTTCCAGTGAGAAAATAATTTACCATCCTTGTGCCACAGTTATCTTGTGTGAAATGTAACAGAGGCAAGAATGCTGGAGGGGTTTCAGGATTCATTATCACATGGAGAGTGCTTCTAATTTATGAACTTGAGGAGTAATAAGAATACGAAGTATTACTAAAGATTGATCAAGTATTGAGGAAAAGCTCGTAATTATAATATTCATAATAATCATGTTGTAGATACTTATATTTCTTAATGCAGCCACTCATTAGTCACTTATTGGGCACATGCAGTATACTCACTGTACTGAGCGGTATGTTTCAGAGCTCTTAATAGGAAGGGAGCAGTGGTTGCTTATAATTTAAACCAGTTTATAAAAACTTAGACCACATAAGTAGAATATTGTATTAAATGGGAGAATATTCAGTGACTGATTGCTCTGTTTTGTTTTGTAGATCTTGGACAGTCGATATTTTATACAACCACATGTTTGCTACCCTTTCTCAGTGATGATATCCTGAGTACTTTGCCCTACACGATGATATCAACGTTAGCTACCTTCCCTCCATTTCTGCACAAGGATATTATTGAATATCTTAGCACATCTTTTCTACCAATGGCTATATGTAAGTGCAATCTTATCTAATGCTAGATTCTTTTTATATATTGTGCCAATGGAAATTGCTCTTGTTATTTGAGGCTGTAGATTTTCAAGGTTATAATGAAATCACTCGCTATGGCCATGTGCTATGATTTAAATTCAGTTACTACAGCAGCATGAATATTATGGTGAAAACCAAAGACATGGGAGACAATTATACCTTAGAATTATTTTATTCATTAGTTTGATCATATACAATAGGAAGAAAGAGCATGTCTATATTTCCTAAATATAAGTTATGGTATTTTTTGCCACTTGAGAAAAACAGGTGGAGAAGGTATTTCCTCGCATGCAGAAATTGTTATCTTTGGCATGTGAAGGCAGTCAGGTGTGATGGGAAGAGCAGTCGATAGAGTCAGGATGTGTATATAAGGCTCAGCTCTATCCGTAATCTGCTGTGTGATGTTGGGTAACTCACACAAATGAAACAGCTCCAGAATGATGATAGCATCAGCATTCTCTCACAGAGATGTTGTGATGATAAAGTGAATCAAAATTTATGGAGACAGTTTGATAAAAGCTAAGGCTTGAAACTTACGTGCGAGGTACTGTCGGAAACATGGAACTGCTTTGAATTCTCTTTCGCTTTTCAGACTCAATTCTTTAGGCTTTCCAGACATGAGAGCAAAGAGAAATAAAAATGTTGGGTTGTGGCTTTTATGATCAAATCTTCCTAAAAAATATTTCTTAAAGAAATGGATTATGAATTAATCTATGTTTCGTGAATAATCTGTAAAGATTATGGGTTGAGGACTCAAGTAGATCTTGATCGAAATCATAGCTCTGCTGCCAAATAGCTGTGTGACCTTAGGCAGTTTAACTAACCCTTTTGTTTCTTACCTGTGAAGTGAGAATAATAATGATAATAATAATAATAATAATAATAATAATGGATCCATGGGTTGTCGTGATAACTGAGATGATGATTACTCATTGGTAAGGTGCTATCACCATGCCTAGTGTTCAGAAAATGTTAGTTTACTTTTCTCCTTCCCTCAACTCTTGTTCTATAAAAATACCTTTATTGATCACACTTAATTCCTAGTGATCATTTTTCACCATTTTAATGGGATGTACTTGTGGGCTTATTAAAGTTGTTGCTCTGTAAATATGTAGCATTGAGCCACATTTGTGTTTTTTGACAATTTGCTTTAATTTTTAGCAATGGAATTGTAAGTTTCATGTCTTTTAAGCAGAGTCTGGTTTCTGCCTAAATTATATAGTGATTCAAAAAAAATTAGCAGACTAATTATACCAATCAAGTAATAGGATATTCAACCGTTTTCTTTTTTGGTTCTGTGTAAGATTATTGACAAGTACTTGTTTATGGTTACAGCCTTAAAATTGGATTGCCATTTTTAAAAAATAAATATATTAACTGTTAAACTTAGGCATAGGAATTCTGTTTTAAAGACTGGCAGGTGAGGCTGCATCTTTTAAATAATCCAATTCACTGTCTTCCTCCTTTTTAGGAGTAAGTTAATAATTTCAGGAGAGGCACTGAATATGTCGGATATCTGAGGTTATGTTTAAGACTGACGCAGGCATTGTGACAGCTTCCCCCTTGATTAATTTCTGCTTATTTGGAAACACGGACCCTAAAACAGGCCTTGTAGTCAGATTGAAATTCTAACGAACTTATTTAAATGTGTGGACCATGGCAACTGAGGAGGACAAAATAGTGAATTGAGGTTACAACATGTGTGTGAATTCTAGTGCTTGTTTCCAGAGTAACTTGATGTTCATTTAACAGTATGAGTAAGTTGCTTTATGTCTCTGAGACTCCGTTTTTATCAACTTTTAAGGATGGGTTTGGGAACAAATGTTCCGTCTCTGAGATTATTTCTGGCAGTAATCATCTAGGTCAGTGGTCCCCAACCTTTTTTGGGCCACGGACCGGTTTAATGTCAGAAAATATTTTCACGGACCGGCCTTTAGGGTGGGACGGATAAATGTATCACGTGACCGAGACAAGCGTCAAGAGTGAGTCTTAGACGGATGTAACAGGGAATCAGGTCATTTTTAAAAAATAAAAAATCGTTCAGACTTAAATATAAATAAAACGGAAATAATGTAAGTTATTTATTCTTTCTCTGCGGACCGGTACCAAATGGCCCACGGACCGGTACCGGTCCGCAGCCCGGGGGTTGGGGACCACTGATCTAGGTTGAAAATCAGTCCTATTTGATGTAAGAGACACACACACCTTTCACTAACCCAGTTGTCGATTTGGTTCATTTATTTTGTTGCTCTGGTTTTAGTTGCTTGATTCTGACTTTTGTTTCTCATTCCTGTGGCTCAACGGTAGACAATCTTTGTCATCTCTAAATTTTGGAAAAATAAGTTGTAGTACTAACTTTACAGCCAAATTCTATTAAACGATCCAGGCGTTCCTTTTGTATTTGTTCCTTCACAAGGTAGGTACAAGGGTACCGACCCAGAGAAAGAGGGGATCAGGCTCTAGGTTACTCATGTTAAAACTGATTGCTGCGAGCATGTGTCTGGTGTTTGCATCCATGTTGTTTCTGTGTTTTTTGGAAGTTGTTTTAGTGTCTAGAAATTCTGACCGAAACAAGAGAGGAACATTTCACTTCTTCTAGAATACTTTTATTTCAGGACTGAGATGTTAGGATAGAGGATCTTGCATTTTCTGAGTACTTGATAAAGTCTTTAAAATAAAAAGGCTTTGATCTCTTTGGTATGTGGTCCACAAGGTCAGATGTGAAAAATGGACAGTTTTTCAGGTGTTAAATGATTATATCATTAAGGGCCTAGAAGATGGCGTTCTGAGCTCTGAAGTGGGTCTATTGAGATATCACAGCTCTTTCAGTTTAAGAGCCATGCATATTTATCAGTGTGTCCTTTATGTCATTTTTGTCAATAAACCAAGTACCGCACTTTTATTTTAAATAAGTCCTTTTGACATGCCACAGAGCCAACTGCAATTTTTAAAATAAAAATTTAAAATATAAAAATGTCCTTTTCTTTTTAACTTCTTCAGTAAAAAAACATACTTATTTTTATCCCAAGTTTATGTAATAGGTTTTATTAAAAAAAAATATTAAAGAGTTACTAAGAATTGAAAAAGTCATTTGCATTTCACCATGGAAACGGTCTCTTTTTCCAATAAACTCTGTGATTTGTGGGCTGAATTGAAATATGGAGGTTGGGAAGATGACACTTGAGCAGAGAAGAGAAAAAGCTGATTACAAATGAACATTAATTGATGCAGGCTATGTTATTTCAAAGAAGATAGTCAAGCTGAACAATTGTATCTGTGGAAGATGCTTCTAGTGTATCTTGGTAGAGGACTGCGCCGTCTCATCTAGTTTCTTTTCTAAGTTAAATTTCCCCCTAAAGTCACTTACCCTCAGGAAAAATCTGCTTTGACTTAAAGGCGGTTGTCTTACTTAATTCAATATCTGGTTTCAGACCATTGGTCCCGGATCGTTTTTTGTTCTGTTACAGAGACTGTGTGTCATGTTCCTGTAATCATCCAAAATCTAATCAATATATATAAAATAAAGACAATCAAACACCAACACAAGATATTGATGGTAATTAAATAATTTTTTGTATATAAAATCTGTTTTATTGGCTAATGATTGTTTGTATAAGGTACTGTATTTTTCGCTCCATAAGACACACCTGACCATAAGACACACCTAGGGTTTTAAGAAGGAAAATAAGAAAAAAAGATATTGTGAACTAAATGATGTGTTAAAATATTTGATAAAATACCATATTTTTCACTCCACAAGATGCACGGGCATTTTCCCCTCCACTTTTGGGGGGGGGGGAAGTGCAACTTATAGAGCGAAAAATATGGTAGGCCTTACTGTACTTTGAGTTTATTGTTGAATCGAGAGAAATGTTTCGGAAAAAAGACTCCAGAAGAGCTGAATTATCCTTTGTTAACCAACAAAACTCTTAACCTCATTAAATTTTATAGTTTCCTTAGCTATAAAATGTGGATAATTATAACCTTCCTTGTCTATATCCCATGTTTGTTATGAAGACTATTAGATAATATATAATAATGGCCTTTGAATATTGTGTTACCTAAGCGTATATAAACACCAAACCCTTCATCAAATGAGAGACCTGTCAAGTTCCATTGCAACTAATTCCAATATTCTGCTCAAATTCACATGTTGTCCTGAAATGTTCTCATCTGAAATATTGCTTGAGATAAGGGACCATCTAGGGCTTGGGATAGTTTCCCCATGGAGTTTGCCGTATGGTAACAGTTAATTGTTATAACAAGCTTTGATCTTGTAGAGCAGGGGTCCCCAAACTACAGGCCTCGGGCCGCATGCGGCCCCCTGAGGCCATTTATGCGGCCCCCTGAGGCCATTTATCTGGCCCCTGCTGCACTTCCGGAAGGGGCACCTCTTTCATTGGTGGTCAGTGATGCAGATGCATCCTGTGCTCCTGGAGTACTGTATGTGGCCGCGCCACAAACCACGGCGTAGCTCCGCTCACGTACAGTACTATTTCCGGTGACGCGGGACGCACGCCTCATGGCTCCGGAAGCGCGTCATATCACTTGTTTGGCTAGCGGTGACAAATATGGAACTGGACATTGGCCATCTCATTAGCCAAAAGTAGGCCCATAGTTCCCATTGAAACACTGGTCAGTTTGTTGATTTAAATTTACTTGTTCTTATTTTAAATATTGTATTTGTTTCCGTTTTGTTTTTTTTACTTTAAAATATGTGCAGTGTGCATAGGGATTTGTTCATAGTTTTTTTTATAGTCCGGCCTTCCAATAGTCTGAGGGACAGTGAACTGGCCCCCTGTGTAAAAAGTTTGGGGACCCCTGTCGTAGAGCCTCCATAGAGTTGATGGGCAATCCCATGTCTGTGATTTTCATTCATCTATCAGCCTGTAAATGTTTTAAAGCTGCATAGACTTCAGGGTCCTGGTGCCTTAGTCTTTTCTTTATATTGAACTGATATGCCCTTCTGAAGGCCTCGGGATCTTATCTTCAATCCTTAGTTCATAGAACAGTTGCACAAACCGAGGTGATTGTCAGACCGAGCAGGGCAGTCTGACAAAGCACAGGAAACAGTTCCATTTATGGCGGAACCAGCGGAAGAGTGTATTCCTTTTTCTCAGATGAGAATATAAGGCTAGTGGGGTTTATTTAAATATTCCAATTTAGACCACTTCTTAGCACATCTGTCATCTGGATCAGTCCAGTAGCTTCTGAACTGGTCTTCCTGCTTCTACTCCTAGCCCTCCTGTTTGTTCTCCACCAAAGTCAGAGCTTTCCTCCGAACATGTAAATAAGTGGATCACATCATTTCCGTCATCAGAACTGTCTAGCAGCTTGCAGTCACTCTTTTAACCAAATTTGGTGGTCCTCTGTGTCCTGGCCCCCGCCCGCCTTCCTGCTTGGTCACTGCCTCGCCTGTGTTCACTCTGCAGGCATTGGCCCCGCACTTTCATAACGGTACCAGACTTTTTGCTTTTGTGCCAGCCTTTTTCTTTGTCTCAAAGCCCCTGTCACAAATGGTCACGAGGTTTGCTTCCTCACTCTCTTTAGGTCTCAGCTCAAGTAGCACATCTTCAAGATGCCCGCCCTTAGCCTCTAGCTAAAACAGGCCCTTCTGTCACTTTCTACTTCTTTACCCTGCTTCATATTTCTTCGCAAGCATTTGTTTGCTCGTTTGTATAGAGCAGTACTGTCCACGGAGCTTTCTGCAATGATGGAAATGTTCTATGAAATTATGTGTTGACCAGTACTGTGGCCGCTAGTCATTTGTGGCAACTGAGCACTTGAAATCTATCTAGTGAGACTGAGGAACAATTTAATTTAAATTAATTTAAATTTAAATAGCCACATGTGGCTATGGCTACCATATTGTATAGTGCAGCTCTAACAATTTGAACCTCATAAGAAGAATGACTTGCCTGTCTTGTATACAGCTGTCTTCAGGGCCTTGAACAATGCCTGGTACATAGGTGGTACTGAAAAAATACTTTTTGAATGAATAAGTGACTAGAGCATTGGATATGAAGTCAGCTGACTTGGGCTGTGGTCCTAATAATTAAGTTGGTGTTCTCATGCGAATAATTTGATTTCTCTTTTATAAAAAGGCGGCCCTGGCTGGTTGGCTCAGCGGTAGAGCGTCGGCCTGGCGTGTGGGGGACCCAGGTTCGATTCCCGGCCAGGGCACATAGGAGAAGCGCCCATTTGCTTCTCCACCCCCACCCCCTCCTTCCTCTCTGTCTCTCTCTTCCTCTCCCGCAGCCGAGGCTCCATTGGAGCAAAGATGGCCCGGGAGCTGGGGATGGCTCCTTGGCTTCTGCCCCAGGTGCTAGAGTGGCTCTGGTCACGGCAGAGCAACTCCCCAGAGGGGCAGAGCATCGCTCCCTGGTGGGCAAAGCGTCGCCTCTGGTGGGCGTGCGGGGTGGATCCCGGTCGGGCGCATGCGGGAGTCTGTCTGACTGTATCTCCCCGTTTCCAGCTTCAGAAAAATACAAAAAAATAAAAAATAAAAAAATAAAAATAAAAAGGCTTTACCCATATACTTTTTTGGGGGTAAGGGGGTGAGAATCATATAGTATATTAGGAACTATGAAATGCAAGAACAGATTAAGGAATTGTTACTGTTCACAGAGGGAGAGGGTGGTGGGAATGGTTATTCTGATGGGACTGAGAGGACCAGGGACTAGGTCTAAAAACTTTTGACTGTATTTCCTGAGCACAGTATTAAGTGTAGACATTGTAAAGTTTTGATTAATTCTCTTCTTCCATCCATTGTATGTAGCTGTGGCCTTTTGTACCCTCGTGAGGACAAGCAGCATATCTGTTTACATCATGCTTCTTAACAAAATTTAATAAATGATGTTTTTCTGTGCATGTTTATTAAATTAGCATTACGATGATTTTATTCAGTCTGTTAGAAGGCTAAGAAATTGCAAGGTGCCGTGTGTTTATACAGGCACTGGAGCCAGTTTTCTAGGGCTGGAGCCAAGGGAATGCTTTTGGCTTTATGGTTGACCATACTTGAGGGCGAGCATGGGATGTGTAGGGGTAGAAGGGACATCCAGAGGTCACCGAACCGTTTGGGCTGTTCTACAAACAGACGTCTAACTCATCCAAGGCACTTGGGCATCTCGCCCGCTTTCAGAGGCCTCCAGGCACAGTGAGTCTCAGCCTCGCGAATAGTAGTTTTCATTTTTAAGAAACTGCTTGTTATTAAAAAGTGTCAGATGAATTTAAACAAAGGTGAAAACCCTTCTCTCAAAAGGAATGGCTATATATTTCATATATATATATATATATGAAATTATTTTTTTCTTGAGATTTTCTTTCTCTTCCTTAAACAAGGGGCTCATGGGGCATGCAATTATTCCTTTCACACCTAGACACCTTACTAGTGTTTTCCATCTTATTTCTCATCTTTCTAGTAGCACTTCTCAAATGGAAGTCCAAGGTCCATTTGCATCAGAGTTACTTATTACGTATGGAACTTTCCTGTCTCCAAGCTGAGTTAGGCCCTCTGTATACGAGCCCCCAAATGCTGAATCTGAACACACTCTCTGGCTCAGGTCTGAGAGTCACTGCACCTTGTTTTTTAGGATTCAGCTCCAAGTCCTTTCTTCTTGATCAATTCTATTTGATTAATCAACTTTACCATCTAAGAGCTGTGAACTGATGTCTACATCTTTGTATAATTATTATAACTTATTTATATTGTATAGCCAAACTAATTTATCTACCTGAGTATCACCTATTTGGTAGGTTAGCAGCAGCCCAGCTGCACGTGATGAATAAAAGCAAACTCAGGTAAAGGGACCTTACCTATAGACCCGTTTTATTTGTGTGTTTATTTCTGTAAAGCTGTTGTAATGGCCATCATCTATTGTGGTGTTCAAAGTCTTTTATATATATATATATATATAAACAATCATGATACATTTTCTTTGTCTTTTTTACTTTGTGACTAATCCTCTATTACTGTTTTAATGATACTTTTATACATGTGTTTTATTATAAGGTGCTTTATTCTTTCTGGATATAGGTGAGATATTATTCCCACATATTGCAATTTTATAAAAAATAAAGTAAAATAAAATAAAATAAAGCAGGTTTTAGGGTTATCTATTTTTTTGTTGTTGTCCATGATCATGGTTGTGTCTATGGTGAGTAGGATATTGAGAATTTACTTTCCGAGGGTGTTATACTCACTGTACACTGTTCTATGCATGATTTCTTGACAGTTTTCCACACAAGCCCAAATATAGAATAAGAATTATTCCTGAAAAAAGAAATTCATTTATATTTGAGCCCTTATAAAGTTCTTATATTGTGGGTCCTTTCACAATTACTGTGTTTAGAATAATAAAGTACTCTTTGGAGACATATATTACTCTGACTTGAATTAGTGCTAGTTCTGAGTGTTTATTGGGGTGACCTGATACATTCTATTTAAAAAAAGACACAGAAAGAAATTTAATATAGAACTGGATGTCATCATAAACAAGCCACTTAATGATGTCTTGAGTGATTGTCACCCAGAGAACACAGTTATACAGCTATAATTTGAAGAAACCAAGCTGCTTTGCAATTGAATGCTTGTGGCACAAGATAAAATGTTCAACAGCAGCGTTATTTACAGAATCAACAAGTGCTTTATTTAAAACCACTCAGATGGATCTGAGGATGGTAAGCTTTGGAAAACTAAAACAGTTTTCATGGTGATGAAGATGTTCCATGAAGGTTTGAATAAAATTTTTTAATGACTTGTGAGAGTTGAAATAATTTTTAAATTAATATACTACTTTTTTAATAATATATGATTTAAAATTTATGTAACTAAATAAACAAGGCACCCATTATAAGTAGACTATTATTTTATCTGTATCTCTAAAAGTTAATATATTCAAGCTTTGTTTTTACTTTCTTATTGGGATAGCCTTCAAAATGCCTTTATACCTGGGTACACGGAGGATTCTGTTTTCTCTTTCTTCTCCACCCAGATACAGACATCCTGGAAGCAGAGATCACATCTGAGTACAGCTCTGCTAGAGCCATTACGTCACGTTCTGGCCCTGTTCCTACTTCTTGTACACTCTCACTAAATGCTGGCTACTGGCGACAACACTGCAGCATTTGTATACTAGGATACATTTTGTAGTTTTATTTGTGCAAAATGTCCACTGATGTGGTTGGAACTTTAAAAAATATATAGTTTCTTCTCAGTTCTTATGCTTTATGCAAAGTAGCAAATTTATGTATATATGAAAAATTTAATAAATGTATTTAATAGTCTCACTAATGTGTGTGTGTGTGTGTGTGTGTATTGTGTCTAATCAAAACTATTTTGGTTTCAGTGGGTTCCTCAAGGAGAGAAGGAGTTCCTGCCCATGTTAATCTCTCTGCATCATCCATGCTAATGATTGCAATGCAGTACACATCCAACCCAGGTAGGTGGGACTTTGGGTGGATTGACTCATTCCAAAACCAATAATAAAACAGGACATCAAACAAGCAAGTTAGAGATACTGGTGTGAGAAGAACTTCTCTTGGTGGGTAGACAAGTAAAGATGTGTCAGAAAACACACTTTTGAGTTGAAATAAATTCCCCCTTCTTGTTGCTATTAGCAGTCATCTTGCTGGCTGGTGATATTTTCAGAATGTTTGAGGACACAATTTTAGAACCTTGACTGGAAATTGAATATACTATAAAGGAATAGTTGAATTAGAAATATAAAAATCTCCTGCAATTCTAATAATTACAGAAAACCATTGTTAATAATTTGTGAATTTGCTACTATAATGCCACACAAGTATTCTTCAACCTAAATCTTTTACTACGTTTCTGATTATTTCCTTAGAATAAATTCATAAAAGAGGGATTAATTGGTTAAAGAACTTGAAACAATTTCAATAGTCTCACTAATTATATATGAAAATACACTTAACCTGTCATTGGGTATTATCATAAAATTTGTATAGAGTTGGACAGGTGAAAAAAAAATAGTACCTCATTTTGGTTTTTATTGCTTTGATTACTAGTGATGTTGGATAGGTTTTCTATGAGGTACTCTGTTTGATTCCCATTCATCAGTATAATTGCAGATGAACTTTGGGAAACTGACCTAAAAAGGGGTTGATTGTTGGAGTTGCATGCTAAGATATGACGATTTTAATTTCTATTTAATATTTATTTGGAAAGTGAACAAATTTGGTGGCACTGTTTTTAACCCTCTCCTTAATTACATTGTAAAGTATAATTATAATTGAGGTTTTTTTTTGTATTTTTCTGAAGCTGGAAACGGGGAGAGACAGTCAGACAGACTCCCGCATGCACCCGACCGGGATCCACTCGGCACGCCCACCAGGGACGAAGCTCTGCCCACCAGGGGGCGATGCTCTGCCCCTCCGGGGCGTCGCTCTGCCGCGACCAGAGCCACTCTAGCGCCTGGGGCAGAGGCCAAGGAGCCATCCCCAGCGCCGGGGCCATCTTTGCTCCAATGGAGCCTTGGCTGCGGGAGGGGAAGAGAGAGACAGAGAGGAAGGAGGGGGGGCGTGGAGAAGCAAATGGGCGCTTCTCCTATGTGCCCTGGCCGGGAATCGAACCTGGGTCCCCTGCACGCCAGGCCGACGCTCTACTGCTGAGCCAACCGGCCAGGGCTATAATTGAGTTTTTGATTCAAGGTGAAGGAAAAAATATTTTTCATTTTAAAACCTTAATGCTTCCATTGTGGAGTGTCATCCTTTAGATATGAAATCCCTTATGATTATCATATGAGTTTAATAGAAATGTATATATTTTGGAAGTTATATCTGACTCTGTTTAGCTTAAAGTACCCTCAAAATGTCTTATATATTATATTCTGGAAAAGAAGCTTTCATTTGTAATCTAGTTAATTAAAGTCTCATCATGAGGCTTGGGTCCTAATTTCTAAGTTGAGAGGCAATGAAGCAGCACAGCTAAAATCACATGCTTTGAGGTTAGATGTATGAACAAGTTTTGAATCACCCTAAGTCCCAAGTTTTCTCATAAAATTCCTATAAAATGGAAGTGGTTCTTCCTACAGTGCATAGGGACAGGCACATCGTAAATGCTCAATAAATAGCAATGGGATTGCTACAATCTGCTATGTTCTTCTTGGAGTTGAATGCTTCACAGGGAAACCACCGAGATCAGATAGAATAATTCTGTTATTTCTCAGTCTGCATCTTCGTCTAGCCTTGGGGGAATGCGTATAGCCAGAAATGAATTATATAGTAAGAATTGCATTTGGAGCCCCAAACCAGTCTTGTGATGTGCAAAACTGTTAAGAAATGAGGTGATATCTACCAGGAGGTATTGTGGGACCAAGTGGTAGGTCATCGTCGTATTGTTTGAATTTTTTCTTGGGGGAGATAGCAAGAGGTAGCTTGGTCCTTGTGGTCTTTGGGCATCAAGGCTAGTGTACAGACCTTGTTCAACTAACACACATCTGCTGAGTAAATTCTCTGTACATGGTTCTGTGCTGGACCTTGGGAAAACTATCAGAAATGTTAAGGTATGTGACTTGCTGTAGGAAGCTCATGTTTAATTGAGAAGATTAGGCATATTCACATAAACCATCCATTTATAGCATGAAGTAGTATGTGAAATGTACAAACTAAATACTACAGCTAGTGTTAATTCATCATAAGGCGAGAACTCTATGGGTTGAAAGGATTAAGGAAGGCTTCATGTCATTTGAGAGCAAAGTATGGGTCTTAAAATACGGATATAGTTTTGATTGCTATGGTAAGGAGGGTCTTCTGGGAGAGGAAACTGTTTAAACAAAGGGATTCCATTCATGGGGCTGTCAGGGAACTACTCTGAGGCAGGGCCGTGCAGCAGACACATGGAGAATAGCAGATGCTGTGTAAGAGAAAGTGGCCTGGAATAACTGCGCCTGAGACGTCACCGATGGCTTACGAACAAAATTCCAGTTCTAGAGGGTCATCTGTATATTCAACAAAGAGTCGAGTATTTGCTATGTGCTGGGCACTGGGGACACCATGGTTAGCAAAACAGAACTGACCCCTGCCCTCACCTCCTAAAGCTTATCATATAGTGGTGACAGGGGGAGAAGTCAGATAATTAGAAAATCAAATGCAAAGTCTCAACTGTGACAAGTGCTTTGAAAGTGGTACATTGTGCTATGCTATGAGATCCTACAAAAGGAGATTTCCCCTTTATTGAAGAGGTCAGGGAGGGCTTTTCTGGGGAAGTAACTGAAGAATTAGTGGTAGCACTAACAAGGCCTACACAGGGTGGGGCTTTAGGCCCAAGAATCTCATGTGTCAGAAGGGAGTTTGGCAATCAGGTGGGACTGAGAGATGGGCATAGCTGGAGCCGAGAATGAAGCTGCCTCGTGTGGGTGAGGTATGGGCTTCTGTGGGCTCTGTGTGGGAGTCCTGCATTTATCCCAAGTCTAACAGGAAGGCACTGAAGGACTTTAAGTGGTTGTGTCTGCGACAGGCTGCTGTTGAGAAAGAGTTAAAAAGGAACCAGAGTATGTATCTATAGACCCAGGAGGAGGCCATCGCACTTGCCAGGCATGTTAAAGGCAGAGCTAATTGAGACTGAGAAAAGTGGCTACATCTGAGAGCTACCTAGTAAATAAAATTGATAGGACTTGGTGACTTATTGGAGATGGTGGGCTTTTAGTCCCATAACTGGATGCATAGCTGGTCTATTCACTGAGGAAGGGGACGCTGGAAGAAGAAGACCAGGCTTCTGAGGGAAGCTCACGAGATCTGCTTTGGATATGCTGTGTGCAAGGTGTCTTTGAGATGTATAAGAGGAGATGGTACACTTTGGACTAATATATCATTATAGGGCAATTATATCTCAATAAAACTGGAGAAAAACTCCACACATAACTTCATAAAGACATTCTTTATGTCCAGAACACAAAATGCAAATACATCAGCTTACCTAAAAAACAACAACAAAAAAAAACCAGTCAATGATAACTGTGAAGTTGTATTAGGAGCTTGGAACTCCAAATAGAAATCTGTGTTAGAAGGAATGAACTTTGAGCCTGCATGTCCAGTGACAGCCATTGAATTTGCATGTAGATGGTAACTGAAGTTGTATATGAATGTGACATTGTTTACAAGAGAGTATAGACTGAAAAATGGAGCGGGTTTATGACCAGGCCTTCTGGAATTCGGCAGATAATGGCCCAGTGGGAGAGTAAGCTTGTCAAGGAGACAGAGAGGTTGTATCTGTTGGGATGTGTTTGGGTGACGAACAGAGGCCTTAAACTCCAAGATTTGTTGTTACTTAGTAGGAGGTCTTGGAGATAGCTTCATAGTGTCAGGGGGCTGAGACGGCATCTTTGTGTTTCCTTGAACTTCTCATGTTTGCAAAGTTGCTGCTCCAGTGAAGGTCATTATATGTTTTTACAAACACATTCACAAAAAGGTAATAATATAAGTCAGGGGAATTAGAACGATGTCTCCTGCTGTGCCCATTTCCTCTTATCCAAGAGGAAAACACTGTCTCAATAAGTTTTCTAGCAGATTCTCACTTAGGTCTTGCTGGCCGGAACCAAGTCCCATGGCCATCGCTAGCTGCAGGTGGTGTGGAGAGATGGACAAGGTAGAAAGGTATTGTTGATAGCAGTTGAGTAGCAGCAATAGTGTCTGCCACAGGTTACTAGGAGAGTGTCAGTCACGAAGTCAAAGGAAGTCTTCTCCTTTTAAGGAGAAGATAGTGGTTAATACTGAATGCTGCTGAGGGTCAAGTGAAAGACAGACTGAAAAGCTGGCATTGAGTTGAATGACAGGAGGTCACTGGTCACTACAGTGAGCTCTGCTTCAGTGCCATGATAGGGTTGGAAGGTGGATGCGGGAAGGTGTAAAACAGCTATCCGTCTAGGGTGAAAGTAGCTTTCTTCCCGGAGTAAACACGGGCAAATCAAAGGAGCTTGCTGTTGTGTAGCTTTTAACAATTCCTCCACAGATGGAACTGGCAATCAAATGACAAGACTCCCAATCTTATTCACCATTCTGTCACTTGCGATATGTCCAAACTTGGGCAAGAAAGGAAAATAAGATTCAGTTTCCGAACTGCAACATAGTGGTTATGAGATAAACACAGACAGCTCTTAGCAGAAAACCGGCAGAATGAATTCTCAGTAAATGTGGCACGTTATTGTGATGCTAGTCGGCTGTTTTTTCCCTCTGTAGTTCTTGATTACATGAATGTATGTTTCTGTTGTAAAGGTGTGATTACTAGTGATTTTTCTTAATATTTTCTTTGTTGATAAGATGAATGAAATATCCTTCTCCAGAATCTTAGAACAAAGGTTAATAAAATCAAGGGCTTGTATGATATTTGAAAAGTGTGACTGCCTGACCTGTGGTGGCTCACTGGATAAAGTGTCGATCTAGAACGCTGAGGTTGCCAGTTTGAAATGCTGGGCTTGCCCGGTCAGGGCACATATGGGAGTTGATGCTTCCTGCTCCCCCCCTTCTCTCTCTCTTTCTCACAACTAATAAATAAAATCTAAAAAAAGAAAAGAAAAGTGTGACTATAGGAAAATAAGCAATTTCTGATTTTATGATTGAGTGAGAGTCATACTAATATAGTTATTATATCTCACAGGATGTTTTATCTGGTATTTACATTTCATGTTCAAATTACATTTTCTTCCTTACAGTGTATCATTGTCAATTATTGGAATGCCTCATGAAATATAAACAAGAAGTCTGGAAAGTAAGTTTTGGGCCATATTAAACTCATAGCCACAAACTTAATATATATAATATAGCAAAAATTTTTAGCATGTTAAAAGTATAATGGGTCAAATTTATTTATGTCTTATAATTTTGGTGTAGAAGAACCAATAGTTCTTTCCTTTCTGGTTAATTATTTATCATTTAGAGCAGGAATGATCTTGAACAGTGGCTTGACAGAAAAGTAATTGAATATCTCTTATTCTTGGAATTTAGCAAATACTATATGACAATTTCATTTAATTTAAAGGGTTGCTTAAGAACCTGTCTTCTTTCAAATACATGTGAATTGTCAGGAAATGTGTTTTAAGAAAAAATTTCAAAAATACAATGTTTAACAAACTGGCTTATGCTATTCTAAAATCTATCTTTAACATTATTCCGAGTAGAGAAAAATGTATTGAAGGATAGTATACTTATGAATGCTACCCAGGGGGCTTATTTACAGAACCAATGGGTAAATAATAAAAAATAATGTTTTTTGTGTTTTTTTTTGTATTTTTTCTGAAGCTGGAAACGGGGAGAGACAGTCAGACAGACTCCCGCATGCGCCCGACTGGGATCCACCCGGTACGCCCACCAGGGGCGACGCTCTGCCCACCAGGGGGCAATGCTCTGCCCCTCCGGGGCATCGCTCTGCCACGACCAGAGCCACTCTAGCGCCTGGGGCAGAGGCCAAGGAGCCATCCCCAGCGGCCGGGCCATCTTTGCTCCAATGGAGCCCTGGCTGCGGGAGGGGAAGAGAGAGACAGAGAGGAAGGAGGGGGGGGGGTGGAGAAGCAAATGGGCGCTTCTCCTGTGTGCCCTGGACGGGAATTGAACCCGGGTCCCCCGCACACCAGGCCGACGCTCTACCGCTGAGCCAACCGGCCAAGGCCAAAAAATAATATTTTAATATGATCTAATCTGGGAAGTTACCTGGATGATGAGATTCCAGGGGAATTAAGCACCTCAACCCCTCTATTGAAAATTTCACTACTTTGGAACTATTGAATGAGCGACCTTTATTTCTATTTGATCATGCTAAGTCAAAACATTCTTCCTGTTTTCTTTAGGATCTTCTGTATGTGATAGCCTATGGGCCTTCACAAGTGAAACCACCGGCTGTGCAAATGCTTTTCCATTACTGGCCCAATTTAAAACCTCCAGGGGCAATCAGCGAATACAGGGGCTTGCAGTACACAGGTAAGCTGGGGACGGCCCTGTGGTAGCCCGCCGTTACTTCTCCACCGTTTGCCTCACCTACTTGTATATATTTTTATCTTGCTGGCTTATATTTAAGTGCCTTTCGATATTGTCATAAACCCTTTCTGAAATGAGGTGGTATAAAATAAATGGATTAGAATCAGTTGCAAAAGCATTTATGACACCGTAGCGTCTCAGTCTCATTTGCGACACATATGCCCTGTGGCCTTAACTACTGCTGACCTTAATCACTGCAAAGGTGTGCGTGGTGAGTAATGCCGCACAGTTGCTCACTATGTAGCAAAACCCCAGGTGGCTAATTCCGTTTTGCTAGGAAGACTCGGGACATGTTCAGCATCACCAGTTCATATATTAAGTAAAAATTCAATGACCCCGATGGCCTGGTTGCACAGGAAAAGCCAACAATTGCTGAGTATTGTGTTGTTAATAACTGTGAAGTAAGCATTGAATTTAAAGGTAAAGACACACATTTACCAAAAAATAAACCAATCCCAGATCCTGTGTTGTGATTTGTGTTTGTATATTATAAAATCAAACAGGCCACCTAGGAATAATGGAGTTTCAGATGCCCCTGACTACTTTTGCACCCCACTTAATTGCATACATAGTTTTTTTTGTTGTTTTTTTTTTAAATAAGAGTGGTGGGTGTTTTGGCAAAGTTAGCTTTTATTCAGGCTGCTGTGAGATTGTATACTGCTGTTCCAAAACCTACTTCTTTCTTGGCATCATTTTTTCTGAGGTGATTTGAGGTGGTTCAGAGGGATTTAACGTAATTCTGTTCCTGATTAATTCTCTTCCTTATGTTCCTGAATAAAGTCAAGAGCTAGAGTTATTAGTCTAGTCTTTGGGCTTTGGTGGCCCTTGGTGAGCTTATTCTAAACTCAGAACAAATAATATTGACCATAGTGGGAGCAATAATATTAATTAAAATAATGAACATAGAGAGTAATTTTTTAAAAAATGGAAATTGGTATCATTGGTGTTTTCTATCATTGATAGCAGACAATGTTGAAGTGTTTGTAAGTGGGGAATTTGAATGTAAAAGCAAAGATAGTTGAAAGTGCCCTGGCTGGATGGCTCAGTGGATAGAGTTATCTTGGTGCACTGAGTCATGGGTTTGATTCCTGGTCAGGGCATATATGAGAAGCAACCAATAAGTGCACAACTAAGTAGAACAAGGAGTTGGTGCTTCATTCTACCTCTTTTCTCCCCTCTTTCTTTTACTCTCCCCTTTCCTCTCTCTCTCTCCCTTGCTCAAATCAATGGAAAAAAATAGTTGGAAGCATTTATAAAATAAAAGGTGAAGTGACTGAAATATTTGATACCAACTCCTCTCAACAGATTCCTGAAATAAGCATTTACAGGATGTATGAATGAGTAACCAGTATTAAGTGAAATTTATTTACTTGGTAATTACTTGAAGAGTAACTCTAATGTGCTAGATTCTGTGCTTTTTGACACAAAACCAAATCTCATGGAGCTTAATACAACTGCATTCATTTCTTCAACAAATATCTATGGGGTGTCTACTATTAACCTGGGATTATTCTAGGCGCTGGTGGTAATATAATGAAAAGCTATACTAAGATCACTAATATCTAGATGCGTGCATTCCATTTGTGTAGGAAAGACCAGGATACCACTTTACAGTGTGCTAAGTGCCCAGGTAGAGCAAATACAGGCTCTGGAACAACACAGTAATTAGGAGTGCTGACCCCCATCCCCTGCACAGTTGGAAATCTCTGTATAACTTTGACTCCCCCAAAACTTAACTATTAATGGCCTACTGTTGATGGGAACCCTTACAGATTACAGTCGATGAACATATTTTGTATGTTATATGTACTATATATTGTATTCTTAAAATATACCAGAGAAAAAAATGTTATTAAGAAAATCATAAGGAAGATAAAATACATTTACAGTACTTATTGAAAAAATCCATGTGCAAGTGGACCTATGCAATTTAAACCTGGGTTGTTCAAGAGTCACTTGTACAGAGAGCTGTGGGAACACACAGGAGGGGCCTCTGACCTCACCCTGATGGGGGGCATGTTTGAGGAGGGTTGAGTTTTCAAGGGACGTTCTTTAGTGAGTGACATGTAGGCTGATACTTGAATGAGATGCACACATTAGACATCATAAGGGGAGCGAACCATTAGTGGATAAAATGTGAGATTGAGGCAGAAGGAGCTGCATGGACTGTGATTGGAGGCCAAAGATAGCATTATGGTTGGGCCTGGAGGTTACTATGCTAAGTGTATAAGCCAGTCGGAGAAAGGTGAATACCACGTGATCTTGCTTGCATGTGGAAGCTAATGAACAAAATAAACTGATGAACAAAATGGAAACAGAGTCATGAATACATGGAACAGACCAACAGCTATCAGTGTGTTGAAAGCCAGAGGGAAAGGGGAGTGGGAGCTAGACAGAGGTGGGTAGAAGGAGGGAAAATGGGGATGGAAATAGACTTTGCTTGGGGCTATAGGTGCACGATGCAATGTGCAGGTGATGTTTTATTGAGTTGCACACTTAAAACCTGTATGATTTTGTGAACCAGTGTCATCCCAATAAATTCAATTTAAAATCCCCCCCCCCCTAAAAAAAAAGATAGCATGATCCATATTTTAGTTAAGATGGGAGTAGAGTAGCCAGAAGTAAGCAGAAAGCCTGGCACGGCCTGTGAAGGAGATTGGATTTTATCCTAATGGCAAAGGGAAACCGTGGACAGGTTTGAAATAGAGAAGCTACATGATAAGATTAGCCTGTCAAGAGCATCCCAGAGACCCCGGGAAACTGACAGCTGCTTCGGTGTCCTCCTGTGGCCACATCCTCTTGGAAGGGCCAGATAAAAACCTGTCTCCCCAGAATAGCTCAGCCTATGCCAACTATGGTCAGAACAGCCCTTTCTCCTTCTCTTGGCCTATCTGAGCAGGATGTCTCTGTCCATGGGCATTCATTTTGCAGCCTATCCTTGTAATCACACTTTCACACCCTTCCGTTTTTCTGACAGTGTTATTTTGTGCCTGCCACTTGCCAGGCGCTGTCCAAGGTCCTGAAGAAGCAGCTCTCTTGGAACTCCCATTCCAGGGGATCATGACATTCTCACACAGAAAACAGAAGGTCACGGAAAAAGTTGAACTATTCTGGTGCATATATTACAGTTTATCCAGCACTGGCTGCCTGTCAGACATTGTTCTAGCTGCTTATGATCTCATTTAGTATTTTAACATTCTCCTGGCCTGACCTGTGGTGGCGCAGTGGATAAAGTGTCGACCTGGAAATGCTGAGGTCGCCGGTTTGAAACCCTGGGCTTGCCTGGTCAAGGCACATATGGGAGTTGATGCTTCCAGCTCCTCTCCCCTTCTCTCTCTCTCCTCTCTCTCTCTCTCTCTCTCTCTGTCTCTCTCTCGCCCTCTCTCCTCTCTAAAAATGAATAAATAAAAATAATAATAATTAAAAAAAATAATATTTTAGCATTCTCCTAATTGAAGAAAAATTTATGGACCAAGCACCAGATTAGGTTTTACAGACATTTTTCTCAATTGATTTTCACAAAAATCATGCAAGATAGGTTTTCTTGCTTCAATGTTACAGATGAGGAATGGGACGCAGTATAAGTAACATCCCTAAATTCACACAAATAATAAGGAAACACTGCTTGACTTTGAACCTAGATTATCTTCATTAAAACCCCTGGTCTAACAGTGTGACATCACTTCTCTCAATTTAGTTGTTTTTTGTGTGTGTGTGTTTGTGAAAGACAGAGAGAGAGACACAGAGAGGGACAGACAGGAAGGGAGAGAAATGAGAAGCATCAATTCTTCATTGCAGCACCTTAGTTCATTGATCACTTTTTCATATGTGCCTTGACTTGGCAGCTACAGCAGAGTGAGTGACCCTTTGCTCAACCTTGGGCTCAAGCCAGCAACCTTGGGGTTCAAGCCAGCAACCTTTGGGCTCAAGCCATCGACCATGGGGTTATGCCTATGATCCCACACTCAAGCCAGTGACCCTGCACTTAAGCTCGTGACCTTGGGGTTTCTAACCTGGGTACTCTCTGTGTCCCAGTTTGACACTCTAGCCCCTGTGCCATTGCCTTGTCAGACTTAATTTAGTTCTTTAATGAAACTTTAGCTGGAGCATTAGACATTTTTTGCAATGCCTGCTGCAGTGAAGGGTGCTCTAAAGGGTATCATCAGTATTTAGATTGCACTACAACCCTAAATATTCTTTTTAAAGAATTTTATTAATTGATTGGTTTTAGAGAGAGAGAAAAGGAGAGAGAGAGAGAGAAACATCAACTTGTTGTTCCACATTTTATGCATTCATTGGTTGATTCTTATATGTCCCCTGACCGAAGATTGAACCCACAACCTTGGCGTACCAAGTCAATCTATTGGTTGGCAAACTGTGGCTCGTGAGCCACATGCGGCTCTTTGGCCCCTTGAGTGTGGCTCTTCCACAAAATACCACATGTGGGTGCTACCTTGATAAGGAATGTACCTACTTATATAGTTTAAGTTTAAAAAACTTGGCTCTCAAAAGAAATTTCAATCGTTGTATTGTTGATATTTGACTCTGTTGACTAATGAGTTTGCTGACCACTACAAGCTACCCGGCCAGGGCCAACCCTAAATATTCTTTATAATTATAATTATATGGGCACAGATTTTATGATGAAAATTCTGTCTCCACGTAACTTAGAAATGCTTTCTTAGGGATCAGCAACTTTTATATGTTTTTATTTTTAAAAAGTAAAAAAATATTTCTAATAAAAGGAAAATTTGCTTTTAGGAAAACCATAGAAATATATAAGAAGGAAAAAAGTTCTACCCAGAATTGTTACATTTGGTGTATTTGTTAACAGTTTGGTATACTTCCTTCCAGTTTTTTTGATGCACATTTTAAAATAAAGTTAAGATCATTTTGTACATAATTATACAAGGTTCTCCCTTAACCTTTTATGATGACAGTTTTCAAATACAGAAGTTTAAAGAATAACACTAAGAACACACTATAGCCACTTAGATTTAATAATTGTTAGTAATTCATTATAACTTTAACTATACATATATGTATATAAATTATTTATTACTTTTTAAGCATAATAACATAGGAATATTTACAACTCATATGAAGGAGATCAAATAATGAGAGTTTGGTAATCTATGGTATTTGCCTTTTTTGAGTTTCTTACCACAATATTTATCAACAACAAAAATAGTCCAATTATTTTGGTTATTAAATATGAGTCTTAAAGATGCAAAAATCACAGGTTTCTTGACAACGAAAATCCCCCATGAAGTTGATCTATAAAGCTCTGCTTCTGTGGGGAAGACGGCCATTACTTAGCAGTTTTATTGTTACAGTGTCCCAACAAGTGAATAATTTAGCTGTTGTGAGCAAAGATCAGCACCAGTTATGGTGTAGCTCCCATCTAAACTGTGAGACAAAAGATGTGGGAACATATACATTTCTAGGGCAGAGGCTGTTGCAAACATAGATAGGAGGTAACTAACTAAAGATAGTACTGCAAGATTAAACTTTGGTTACAGCTACAAAATTAGTAGAGTTAGAGTCTTTAGTTATATCCAAGTCAAGTACAAGAAGCTCTACCATCTTTTTGTCAAAATTTCCCCATTATTGTGTTCTTATTTGTCTTTAAAAAAATTTTTATTTAGCAAATTAAAATTAACAGGATGGCATTGATCAATAAGAGTACATAGGTTTCAAGTAAACATCTCTATAGCATCTGAACTGTTAATTTTGTTGTAAACCCATCAGCCAAAGTCAAATCATTTTCCGTCACCGTATATTTGTCCCTTTTTACTCCCTTCCCCCTCACTCCCTCCCCTACATCTCCTTCCCCTCCTCCTGATAATCACTTTACTTCTACTTATCTTCTTTATTTTGATTTTATCTGCACAAAATTTAAAAAAGTCTTAAATCTTTTCTACTGGTGCATTATACACATGCAAAAGAACCCCCCCAAAAACAACCACACACACACACAAATTATGAACAGCTGTGGAACACTTCCCTCCATGTTTACCTCCATGATTACCTTCTTCTGCTATCCCAAAGGTATAAATCACTACCCTGACTTCCAACATCAAAGATGAGTTTTGCTGATTTTTGAATTTTATTTAAATGGAATTACATACTATTTATTTGTGTGTGTGTGTGTGGGTGTGCGCACACACACACAAATTGAGCATGGGTTGAGCATAACTGTGCTTTATTCGTTTTTATTGTATGTATGCTAACAAATGAACGTACCACACAATTTATGTATCTATTTTACTATTAATGGATATTTGGGTTGTTCCCACTTTTTGGCTATTACAAATAATGCTGCTATGAACACTTTTACATATCTTTTGGTACATATGCATACATATTTCTGTTAGGTATATTATTAGAGTGGGATTGCAGATTAGGGGGTATGCATATATTTAGTTTTAATGTGTAATGGCAAGCAGTTTATCAAAAGGTTTTGTTATACTAATTTGCACTTCCATTAGAAAGTATGAGAGATCTTTCTGTCTATATTCTCTATTTTGGGCAATTCTTTATTTTATTTGTTTTCAAAATTATAGCCATTTTCGAGGGCATGTGGGAATATGTAATTGTGGTTATAATTTGCATTTACCTGATTACTGATGCACATTTAAAAATATATTTATTGGACATTTGTGCATCTATATAATCTTTGTCAGTTAAATATGTTGTAAATATCTTTTCTTATTTTTTACTATCTAAATGATGACTTTAATTAACAGAAGATTTTATTCTTAATGTAATCAAATTAGTGATTTTTTTTTTCTTTATAGGGCTTTTTATATCCTAGCTAAGAAAATATTTCCTTACTTCAAAACAATATTCTTTGTTGTCATCCAGAACATTTGTTCTTTTTCCTTTTAAATTTAGATGTCTCTGGAATTAATTTTTCTGTGTGGTGTGAGGTAAAGGTCAATTTTTTCTCATGAATAGCCAATTGGCTCAACTTCATTTACTGAAAATGAAAATATCTTTTCCTTACTGCCCTGTAGTACCATTTTGGGGATCATATTTAAGAGGGTCTGTCTATGGATTCTTTATTTAGTTCAACTGGTGCATTTTTCCTTTTCTCCCTACCACAGTGTCTGAATTAATGTAATTCAATAATAAAATTTTATGTATATCCTTCAGTACAAGGCTTTCCACCTTGTGATTGTTTTTCTCTTTCTTATCTCCCCTGTTTTTTCTTCTTTCTGTTTTTTCTCCTTCTCCTTTTCTTCTTCCTCCTTCATGGTTATTCACAGCTGTTTGCTAAGTTAAAGATTTGTAAAGTTAAACACACATAAACATACGCTGAAACTACTAGGATTTTGATTGAGAATGTCTTGAATCTGTACATCAATCTGGGGAACTGACATTCTTAAAATGTTGAATCTTTCAACCTATGCATATAATATATTTCCATTTCTTTAGACTTTCTTCAGTTTCCCCCAGTGCTGTTTTGTGGGTAGATGTCTTGCCTATCTCTCATGTAGTGTGTCCTTAGGTTTTTATTTTTTTGATGCTATTGTCAATGATATATCTTCTTTTAAAATTACAGTTTTTAACTTGGTGTTGCTCAGATGTAGACATGCAATTAATTCTAGCATATTGGTCTTGGAGCCAGCAACCTTGCTAAATCACTTTTAAATTCCAATAATTTATTGTAGTTTTGTTGACATTTTTTTTTATGTACGCAGTTACATTATGTTGAGTAATGGCTCCTTTTCAATTCTTCTGCCTCTTATGTCTCTTGCCTTGTTACACTGGCTAACACCTCCTACGCTATGCTGAGTTCTAAGTTCCTTCATGATTTCATTTCTTACCCATTGGGTCATTTAGAAACGTGATGATTAATTTCTAAATATATGGGGATTTTCCTCATGAAATTTTGTGTTGATCTATAGCTTGATTCCTCTGTGATCAGACCACATACTTGGTATTATTTCATTCCTTTAACACTTTTTATACTTTCTTTCAAGCTGGGCCTATGTTCGTTTTTGGTAGATGTTCCTGTGTACTTTAAAAGAACTTGTTTTTTGCAGTTGTTTGATACTGTGTTCTATATATGTCAGTTAAATTAGATTTGTTAGTTGTGTAGTCCAAATCTTCTGTATTCTTATTGCATTTTGTCTATTTCTTTTATCCACTACTAGGAATAAAATGTTAAAATCTTCCACTATGATTGTGGGTTTGTGTATTCCTCCTTGTAGTTCTACTAATATTTGTTGTACACGCTTGGAGTCTGCATTATTAGGTGCATATAAATTTAGAACGCAGTATATTCCTGGTAAATGGAAACTTTTATCATTATGAAATGCAGGTCTTTATCTCTAGTAATGCTTTGTTGTTGTTGTTGTTAAAATTACTTTGTCTTAAATAGCTACACCTGATTTCATGGGTGCATAGCTTAACTTTTTCAGCCCTTTCATTTTCAACTTTGTATCCGTGTATTTCATGTGTCTTGTAAACAACCTATAATTCTGTTTCTTAAACTCAATTTTCATGCTATTTACCATAAAATTTTTTATTTATTTTTTAGATAGAGAGGAAGAGAGAGAGAAAGAGAGAGAGAAACATCGAAACATCAGTTTGTTGTTCCAGTTATTTATGTTTTTATTGGTTGATTCGATTCTTGTATGTGCCCTGA
The DNA here is from genome assembly GCF_036850995.1 of Saccopteryx leptura. Taxonomy (NCBI): domain Eukaryota; kingdom Metazoa; phylum Chordata; class Mammalia; order Chiroptera; family Emballonuridae; genus Saccopteryx; species Saccopteryx leptura. The sequence goes on along the minus strand of NC_089508.1, from coordinate 11,069,891 downwards.
CTGCAAATCAAATCCATAACCTTGGTGTACTGGGTTGACACTCTAACCAGCTGAGCCACCTGCCTGACCAGGACCCATGATAGTTGCCTTTTAATCGTAGTGGTTAATACATATAGGTACTGCAATCACTGGTATATTTGATTAAAAATCCATTTTTCTATTTATCCTACCTTTTCCTCTACTTTTTGCCTCCTTTGCACTGATTTAGTATATTTAAATATTTCATCTTTGTCTTAGTGAGCTATTCAGTTTTCTGTATTCTTTTAGTCACTAACCTAGAAATTAAACCATATTTCCTTGACTTATCAGTGTCTAGTTTAAAATAGTACTTTTACCCTTTCCGGTAAAATGACAGATCTTAACTTCTTTTACCTTTCCCTGACTTAAGTGCTGTGCTTTTCTGCTCTCTTTATTTTTCATAACTTTTGCAAGTGATGTAAGATAGTGGTCCAGTTTTATTATTTTCCATGTGAATATGCAATCATTGTAACACCACAGGTTGAAGAGACTCTTTTCTCCATTGAGTGTTGTCTGCTCCGTTGTCAAAATATTAATTGACCATGTATGCTTGGGTTTATTTCTGGGCTCTTGATTCTATTACATTGATCTGTTTGTCTGTTCTTTTTTGGTATTTTTCTGAAGCTGGAAACGGGGAGAGACAGTCAGACAGACTCCCGCATGCGCCCGACTGGGATCCACCCGGCACGCCCACCAGGGGCGATGCTCTGCCCCCCAGGGGGCGATGCTCTGCCCCTGGGGGGGGGTCGCTCTGCCGCGACCAGAGCCACTCTAGCACCTGGGGCAGAGGCCAAGGAGCCATCCCCAGTGGCCGGGCCATCTTTGCTCCAATGGAGCCTTGGCTGCAGGAGGGGAAGAGAGAGACAGAGAAGAGGGGGGTGGTGGAGAAGCAAATGGGCGCTTCTCCTATGTGCCCTTGCCGGAAATCGAACCCGGGTCCCCCGCACGCCAGGCCGACGCTCTACCGCTGAGCCAACCGGCCAGGGCCTCTGCTGGGATTGTATTAAATCTACAGTTCCATTTGGGAGTTTCATTGAAAATATTAGTTTTCTAAAACATGAACATGATTTATCTTTCCATTATTTAGGTCTTTAAAAATTTCCCTCTGTAGTTTTCTGTATAGAATTATTGCATTTATTTTGTTAAATTGATTCCTAGATATTTGATGGCTTTTTTTTAATGCCGTAAGTGTCATTGTTTTAAAATTTAATTTCCAATTATTTATTGACAGTATATAGGAATTTAATTAATTTTTGCATAGTTATCTTTTATTCTATGATTTTTCTTTTTTTTTTTTTTTTTTTTATAATTTTATTTTTTTAATGGGGTGACATCAATAAATCAGGATACATATATTCAAAGATAACAAGTCCAGGTTATCTTGTCGTTCAATTATGTTGCATACCCACCACCCAAAGTCAGATTGTCCTCTGTCACCTTCTATCTTGTTTTCTTTGTGCCCCTCCCCACCCCCTTTCCCTCTCCCATTCCCCCCTCCCCCCCGTAACCACCACACTCTTATCAATGTCTCTTAGTTTCACTATTATGTCCCACCTACGTATGGAATAATACAGTTCCTGGTTTTTTTCTGATTTACTTATCTCGCTTCGTATCATGTTATCAAGATCCCACCATTTTGCTGTAAATGTTCCGATGTCATCATTTCTTATGGCTGAGTAGTATTCCATAGTGTATATGTGCCACATCTTCTTTATCCAGTCATCTATTGATGGGCTTTTTGGTTGTTTCCATGTCCTGGCCACTGTGAACAATGCTGCAATAAACATGGGGCTGCATGTGTCTTTACGTATCAATGTTTCTGAGTTTTTGGGATATATACCCAGTAGAGGGATTGCTGGGTCATAAGGTAGTTCTATTTTCAGTTTTTTGAGGAACCACCATACTTTCTTCCATAATGGTTGTACTACTTGACATTCCCACCAACAGTGTATGAGGGTTCCTTTTTCTCCACAGCCTCTCCAACATTTGCTATTACCTGTCTTGCTAATAACAGCTAATCGAACAGGTGTGAGGTGGTATCTCATTGCCGTTTTGATTTGCATTTCTCTAATAGCTAAAGAAGATGAGCATCTTTTCATATATCTGTTGGCCATTTGTATTTCTTCCTGGGAGAAGTGTCTATTCATATCCTCTTCCCATTTTTTTATTGGATTGTTTGTTTGTTTGTTGTTGAGTTTTATGAGTTCTTTGTATATTTTGGATATTAGGCCCTTATCTGAGCTGTTGTTTGAAAATATCATTTCCCATTTAGTTGGCTTTCTGTTTATTTTGTTATCAGTTTCTCTTGCTGAGCAAAAACTTCTTAGTCTGATGTAGTCCCATTCATTAATTTTTGCCTTCACTTCTCTTGCCTGTGGAGTCAAATTCATAAAATGCTCTTTAAAACCCAGGTTCATGAGTTGAGTACCTATGTCTTCTTCTATGTACTTAATTGTTTCAGGTCTTATGTTTAGATCTTTGATCCATTTTGAGTTAATTTTTGTACAGGGGGAGAGACTGTAGTCCAGTTTCATTCTTTTGCATGTGGCTTTCCAGTTTTCCCAGCACCATTTATTGAAGAGGCTTTCTTTTCTCCATTGTGTATTGTTGGCCCCTTTATCAAAAATTATTTGACTATATATATGTGGTTTTATTTCTGGACTTTCTATTCTGTTCCATTGGTCTGATTGTCTATTTTTCTGCCAATACCATGCTGTTTTGATTGTCGTGGCCCTATAATATAGTTTGAAGTCAGGTATTGTAATGCCCCCAGCTTCATTCTTTTTCTTTAGGATTGCTTTGGCTATTCGGGGTTTTTTATAGTTCCATATAAATCTGATGATTTTTTGCTCTATTTCTTTAAAAAACGTCATTGGAAGTTTGATGGGAATTGCATTAAATTTGTATATTGCTTTGGGTAATATAGCCATCTTGATTATATTTATTCTTCCTAGCCAAGAACAAGGTATATTCTTCCATCTCATTATATCTTTTCCGATTTCCCTTAACAATGGTTTATAGTTTTCATTATATAAGTCCTTTACACTCTTTGTTATGTTTATTCCTAAGTATTTTATTTTTTTTGTTGCAATCGTGAAGGGGATTATTCTTTTGAGTTTGTTCTCAGTTGTTTCATTGTTGGCATATAGAAAGGCTATTGACTTCTGTATGTTAATTTTGTATCCTGCGACCTTACTGTATTGGCTTATTGTTTCTAGTAGTCTTTTTGTGGATTCTTTGGGGTTTTCGATGTATAGGATCATATCATCTGCAAAAAGTGATACCTTTACTTCTTCTTTTCCGATATGGATGCCTTTTATTTCTTTGTCTTGTCTGATTGCTCTGGCTAGAACCTCTAGTACCACATTAAATAAGAGTGGAGAGAGTGGACAACCCTGTCTTGTTCCTGATTTAAGGGGGAAAGCCTTCAGTTTAGTGCCATTTAATATGATGTTAGCTGATGGTTTATCATATATGGCCTTTATCATGTTGAGATATTTTCCTTCTATACCCATTTTGTTGAGAGTCTTAAACATAAAATTGTGTTGTATTTTATCGAAAGCTTTTTCTGCGTCTATTGATAAGATCATGTGGTTTTTGTTCTTTGTTTTGTTGATATGGTGTATTACGTTAACCGTTTTACGTATGTTGAACCATCCTTGAGATTCTGGGATGAATCCCACTTGATCATGATGTATTATTTTTTTAATATGTTGTTGTATTCGATTTGCTAGTATTTTGTTTAGTATTTTAGCATCTGTATTCGTTAGAGATATTGGTCTGTAGTTTTCTTTTTTTGTGCCATCCTTGCCTGGTTTTGGTATGAGGGTTATGTTGGCCTCATAAAATGTGTTTGGAAGTATTGCTTCTTCTTCAATTTTTTGGAAGACTTTGAGTAGAATAGGAAACAAGTCTTCTTTGAATGTTTGATAAAATTCGCTTGTATAGCCGTCAGGGCCTGGACTTTTATTTTTGGGGAGGTTTTTAATGTTTTTTTCTATTTCTTCTCTACTGATAGGTCTGTTTAGGCTTTCTGCTTCTTCTTGACTCAGTCTAGGAAGGTTGTATTGTTCTAGGAATTTATCCATTTCTTCTAGGTTGTTGAATTTAGTGGCATAAAATTTTTCAAAGTATTCTACAATAATTCTTTGTATATCTACGGTGTCCGTGGTGATTTCTCCTCTTTCATTTTGGATTTTGTTTATATGAGTTCTTTATCTTTTTTCCTTGGTAAGTCTTGCCAAGGGTTTGTCAATTTTGTTGATCTTTTCAAAGAACCAGCTCCTTGTTCTATTAATTTTTTCTATAGTTTTTCTGTTCTCTAATTCATTTATTTCTGCTCTGATTTTTATTATCTCCTTTCTTCGGCTGTTTTTGGGTTCTCTTTGTTCTTCTTTTTCTAGTTCCTTAAGGTGTGAAGTTAAGTGGTTCACTTGGGCTCTCTCTTGTTTGTTCATATATGCCTGAAGTGATATGAACTTCCCTCTTATCACTGCTTTTGCTGCATCCCATAGATTCTGATATGTCGTATTGTCATTTTCATTTGTCTGTATATATCTTTTGATCTCTGCACTTATTTCTTCTTTGACCCATTCATTTTTTAAAAGTATGTTGTTTAGTTTCCACATTTTTGTGGGATTTTTTCCCTCTTTTTTGCAGTTGAATTCTAGTTTCAAGGCTTTATGATCAGAAAATATGCTTGGTACAACTTCAATTTTTCTGAATTTGCTGATGTTGTTTTTGTGGCCCAACATATGGTCAATTCTTGAGAATGATCCATGTACACTGGAGAAAAATGTATACTCAGTCACTTTGGGATGAAATGTCCTGTAGATGTCTATCATATCCAGGTGCTCTAGTGTTTTGTTTAAGGCCACTATGTCTTTGTTGATTCTCTGTTTGGATGACCGATCTAGAGCCGTCAGCGGTGTATTGAGGTCTCCAAGTATGATTGTGTTTTTGTCAGTTTTTGTTTTAAGATCAATAAGTAGCTGTCTTATATATTTTGGTGCTCCTTGGTTTGGTGCATATATATTAAGAATTGTTATGTCTTCTTGATTCAGTGTCCCCTTAGCCATTATGAAATGGCCATTTTTGTCTCTGAGTACTTTTCCTGTCTTGTAGTCAGCATTATCCGATATGAGTATTGCTACACCTGCTTTTTTTTGGATGTTATTTGCTTGGAGTATTGTTTTCCAGCCTTTCACTTTGAATTTGTTTTTATCCTTGTTACTTAGATGAGTTTCCTGTAGGCAGCATACAGTTGGATTTTCTTTTTTAATCCATTCTGCTACTCTGTGCCTTTTTATTGGTGAGTTTAATCCGTTTACATTTAGTGTAATTATTGATACTTGTGAGTTCCCTATTGCCATTTTATATTTTGCTTTCTGTTAGTTTTGTGTCTTGTTTGATCCTTCTCTTTCGTTTTTCTATCTTTTGTTTTTATTTGGTTGTATTCCATACATCTTTCCTCTGTTGCTATCTTTTTTATCTCATGTGCTTCTGTGGTGGTTTTTTCAATGGTGGTTACCTTTGAGTTATGAAAAGGGTCCCTGCCCTGTTCATTGTAGCGAACTATTTTGTGAGTACTTTTGCACTCCATCGTCCTTTGCTACTGTTAATCTCCATCTTCTCCCCCTCTTTATTTTTGTTGTTGTCACAGTTTAAATTTGGTTTTATTGTGTTCTTCTTGGAGCTTTTACTTGTGGCTCTGTTTTTTTTTGTTCTTTGTATCTGATTGGAGAACCCCCTTTAGTAATTCCTGGAGTGGGGGTTTTCTGATGATAAATTCCCTCATCTTTTCTGTATCTGTGAATGTTTTTATTTCTCCTTCATATTTGAAGGATAGCTTTGATGGGTATAGTATTTGTGGCTGAAAGTTCCTCTCTTTCAGGACTTTAAATATTGGGGTCCACTCTCTTCTAGCTTGTAGAGTTTCTGCTGAGAAATCTGATGATAATCTAATGGGCCTTCCTTTATATGTTGTATTCTTCTTTTCCCTGGCTGCCTTGAGAATTTTTTCTTTGCTGTTGGTTTGTGTCAATTTCATTATGATATGCCTTGGAGTAGGTTTGTTGGGGTTAAGAAAACTCGGAGTTCTGTTTGCTTCTTGAACTTGAGGCTTTAGTTCTTTCCACAGGCTTGGGAAGTTCTCATCTATTATTTGTTTGAGTATGTTCTCCATTCCATTTTCTCTCTCTTCTCCCTCTGATATACCTATTATTCTTATGTTATTCTTTTTGATGGAGTCAGATAATTCTTGTAGGGCTATCTCATTTTTTTTAATTTTTGAGTCTCTTTCTTCTTCTCTCTGTTGTGCCTCAAGTTGCTTGTCTTCTATTTCACTAATCCTCTCTTCTATCTGACCTGTTCTATTAGCTAAGCTTGTTACTTCGTTTTTCAGCTCGTGAATTGAGTTTTTCATCTCTGTTTGATTTGTTTTTATAGTTTCACTTTCCTTGGACATATATTCTTTGTGTTCATTGAGTTGTTTTCTGAGCTCCCTAAATTGTCTTTCTGTGTTTTCTTGTATATCTCAGAGGATTTTTAGGATTTCTATCTTGAATTCTCTGTCATTTAGCTCCAAGGTTTCCAATATGTTAAATTTTTTCTCCATAGATTTTTACTTATCTAGCTGTGTTACCTCTCTTTCTTTTGTATCCATGATATTCGATTTTCTCTTCCTTAATGGCATCTGAAGGTGGTTTTGTTGATAGTATTAATGAGATTTAATAAAGAATAAAAAGTTAAAAAAAATAATAAAAAATCGAAAAGAGTTGTTTTTTTTTAAAAAAATTAATAATGAAATAAAGAAAACTAAAATAAAATAAAAATTTTTAAAAAAGGAAATTATTCCCCCCCTCCTTTTTTCCTCTCCTCTCCTCTCCCCTCTTTCTTGAGAAAATCTTGTGGTGAACTGTGAATTATAACAAACAATGCCTGTGATGGAGGGCCTGAATTGGGGAAAAGTAATAAAGGGGCAAAAAAAAAAAAAAAAAAAAAAGAAAAAAAGAAAAAAAAAAGAGCATATGGACCCACAAAAAGCAAATAAGGAAAAAATTTGGGTCAAGAATAAAATGATTTGCTTTTAGGTGTTGGTTGTCTAAGAGTTATGATGAGAGGAATAAGAGGAAAACGGAAAAATGGGGGGACAAATTAAAAAATTACTATTGTATTTAGTGGAACAAGAACTAGATAAAATGGAGAGCCAGGGATGGGAGCACTGCTAGTGAGTTAAAAAGGTGAAGTAAAAACCCCCCAAAATGCCACAAACATAAGTTTGAGTCCCAGATAAGATAATTTGTTTGTTATTGAGGTTTGAATGAGAGGAGATGTAAAGGATAAAGGAAGAAACTAATATAGAGGGAGAAAAGAAAGAGAGAGAGAGAGAAAAAGAGGGAACCACTAAAAGAAGAAAAAAGAAAGGAGAGAGAGAGAGAGAGAGAGAGAGAGAGAGAAAGTTAAGGGTTTTGGAGTGCAACCCTCATAGAGAGAAAGGAAGAGAAGAGAAAAGATAATGGGAGATGTAACACTTATGGGTAGTGTAGTTCAAGGAGAGGAGAGAGTAAGACCGGCAGAGAGTTAATCGGCCAAATTGGAGGAGGAAAAAAAGTATCAAGAATGAAGATAAGAGAAACAAACGAACAAATATAATAAAATGGGATAGGTTATAAAGTCTGCAGATTATTCTTGATTTTGAGAGGTTATCTTCTTGCTTTTTCTTTTCTCTCCCTCTTCCTGGTCGGTGACTCTGTACCCCGGGTTCTGCCCCTTTGGCACGCTCAGGTAGAGGTTTGCAGTTGATAAGTCTCTATGGCAATGTCATGTATTGTGCTTTAGTCTCGTTGGCAGTCGAGGCTCATTAGCATTTATAGGCTCCGACAGTGAGAGAGTCCGTGTTCCTGGAGCCTTTCTCCTAGTCTTTCCTTCCTCAATTAGTAGCCTGATAATCCAGCTATGGGGTTGCTGCTGCCTCTGCCTGGATAGTAAGAGGCTCAAAGAGCTGGCAACTCCCCACTCTATTTCCACTCAGCACAGGGCTCTGGGTAAGGCTCAGTCAGTCAGAGCTGCTAGCATAATCAGGCGGGCTTTCCGCCCACTCAAAGACCTCTGGCTCTGTCTGCCACTCTGTCCGGTAACACAGGTGGGCGCCCACTTCCGGGGCGCTTGGAGGAAACTCTCACTCACTGGCTGCGCGCGCAGACCAGGATATCCGGCCAGCAGTCTCACGCTCTGAGTGAAACCCCCAGCCGCAGGGAAAAGTTGCAGCGTTGGAATTGAGTCTCGCTCCGTCCCCGTGCGCGGCTTTTGCAAGGCGCTGGGGCGGCCCGAGATTCTGCTTTGGCCCACACAAAGGCCCCTGACTCTGCCCCTCTGTGCGATAACACGGGTGCGCACTGCCGAGGCACTCGGAGGAATCTCTCATTCACTATCTGCGCGCGCAAACCAGGATATGAGGCCGGCCGTGTTTCCCTCTGAGTGAAACCCTCCAGCACGGAAAATCTCCACCGTTGGAATTAGTTCTCACTCCCTCCCGTGCGTGGCTTTCCCAGGGTGCTGGGGCTGCCCAGAGACTCTGCCCTCGGCCCACCGAAAGGCCTCTGAACCTGCCTCTCCGTGGGGCAACACGGGCACCCACTCTCGGGGCCTAGGAAGAAATCTCTCGCCCACTAACTGTGCGCACGCCAACCAGGAGACCGGGTAAAATGGCTGCCCCGCTTGTCTTTCTTTCTTTGGGTTTGGCGCGAGTGTTAGCTTGTATTGCCCGGGTTGCCACAGGATCAGTTTTTCCTCGGCTTGGATCTCCGTGCCACAGCCTGGTTCGGCCGTTTGTGCCGCGGCCTGGATCTATTCACCCCCTTTGCCCGCCTCAGTTTCTATATTCATAGTTACCAGAGAAAGCCGCCCTGTTTAGGTTAGTGAGGAAGGCGGAGCATTTCTTACTCCCTATTTCCTTCGGGGTTTGGTTATATATTTAGCCAATTTTTCACTCGACCATACCTTTGGGTGTATTGCGAAGCTTCTGGAGGCTCCAAGTATAGGTTTTTCTGTTTCTGGTTGAAGATCTTGTTGAGTTTTGGGGGAGATTTATCGGTATCGCTTCCTACCCCGCCATTACTCTGACGTCATCTCCTATGATTTTTCTTAATTCAATTATTAGTCCTAGCAATTCGTTGATTGGTTGGATTTTCTATATAGGTTTTCATTTATAAAGAAATTTGCTATGCTTGACCAGGCAGTGGCACAGTGGATAGAGTGTTGGACTGGGACGTGGAAAACCCAGGTTCAAAACCCCGAGGTCCCTGGCCTGAGTGCGGGCTCATCTGGCTTGAGTGTGGGCTCACGAGCTTGAGCGTGGGGTCGCTGGCTTGAGCGTTGGATCATAGATATGACCCCATGTTGCTGACTTGAGCCCAAGGTCGCTGGTTTGAGCAAGGGTTCACTTGCTCTGCAATAGTGCCCCCCCCCCCCGTCAAAGCACATATGAAAAAGCAATCAATGAACAACTAAGGAGACCAGGGAACCACAACAAAGTATTGATGCTTCTCATTTCTCTCCCTTCCTGTCTGTCTGTCCCTCTCTGTCCCTCTTTCTGTCCCCAAACACACACACACACATACACACACACACACACTCACACAAAGAAATTTGCTGCTATTTCCCCAAATTTTATGCCATTTATTACTGTTTTTGTTTTGCTGCCTAGATTTTCAAAACAATGTTGAATACAAGTAGTGAGAATGGACACCATTGCTTTATTCCTAACCTTAAGAGAACATTTCACCACTAAATACGGTGTTAGCTGGAGGGTTTTGCACATATCTGTTATGACAGTTTGAGGAAATTTCATTTCACTTCCAGTTGACTGAGGGCTTTTATCTTGAATACACATTATAATTTATCAAATATTTAGATAAGCTAAAATAACAGAGAAGATAATAAAGTTAAAGTTCTTTATGTATATCATTGCCTTATGCCTTTATCTTTACTATTTTATTTTCTTGTGTTTAATTTTTTCTTCTTTTTTTCCCTAGCTTCTTAAGTTGAAAGCTTAGATTGTTGATTTTCAACATTAAAATTTTTAGAAATTATCCGTTTAAAGTTACCAATTTCCCTTTAAACTCTAATAGCTGTATCCCACAAACATAGATGTTCTGATTCTACTATCATTCATTTAAAGCTATTTAAAAAGTTTATTACTGTATCTTCTTTTGCCTATGTGTTATTTAGGAAAATGTTGTTTAATTTCCAAATATTTGGGCTCTTGTAATCTTTTGTTTTGCTTTCTACTATAATCAGTGAATTTTTCTCATTTAATACTTTAAGGATGTCCTTTCATTGTTTCTGATGGGAAGTTAGGCATCATTCTTAATGACTGTGCCCTGAATGTAATATAGTTTTTCTCTATCTGTCTTAAAAATTTTTTTTTGTTACTTTGTATTTTCATTATGATCCGCTTAAGTGTGGTGGTCTTTGTATTTATTTGGCATGAGGTTTGCTGAGCTTTTAAAATCTGTAGTTTCGGGTTCTTCATCAGTTTTGAAAAAAAAATGTAGGGTGTTACTCTTTTCAGAAATTAATTTTGTTCCTTTCTTTTCTCTTTTCATCTTGGGACTTTAGTAAATATCTGGTATTGTTCTAGAAATCTCAGCTACTCTGTGCTTTTATTTTTCTGAAAAAAAAAAAAAATCTGTCCTTTAGTCTGTATTTATATTAACCTGTCTTCAAGTTTACTAATCTGTTCTTCTGCTGTGTTTAATATTCAAAAAAAGAAATCTATCCAATTCAAACTGCTATTAATTTTATATGTAGACATTTTTTAGTTCTAGAATTTTCTTTTGGCTATTTTTTTCAAGTGTTCATTTTTCTCTTGGCATTCCTATCTAAATGGTCTATTTCTCCAAATTTTTTTTCACGTTTTAAGTACTTTCTTTAAACTTTACCCCTGATACCACAGGAGTCTGCATGATCTGTGTGTGGGCTTCTTGTGGCCTGTTTTCTCATCCTTCTTTCTGGAATTCCAGTAACGCATACGTTAGACCAGGGGTCCCCAAACTACGGCCCGTGGGCCACATGTGGCCCCCTGAGGCCATTTATCCGCCCCCCACTGCACTTCCGGAAGGGGCACCTCTTTCATTGGTGGTCAGTGAGAGGAGCATAGTTCCCATTGAAATACTGGTCAGTTTGTTGATTTAAATTTACTTGTTCTTTATTTTAAATATTGTATTTGTCCTGTTTTGTTTTTTTACTTTAAAATAAGATATGTGCATGTGCATAGGGATTTGTTCATAGTTTTTTTTATAGTCCGGCCCTCTGTGTAAAAAGTTTGGGGACTCCTGCGTTAGACCTTTCTCCCATGTCTCCTCTGAATATTTTTTTAATTTTTATTTTTTTAAAAATTAATTTTAATGGGGTGACATTGATAAATCAGGGTATATATGTCCAGAGAAAACATCTCTAGGTTATTTTGACATTTGATTATGCTGCATTCCCATCACCCAAAGTCCAATTGTCTTCTATCACTTTCTAACTGGTTTTCTTTGTGCCCCTCCCCTCCCCCAACCTCCTCCTTCCCCCCCACCCCGTAACCCCCACACTCCTGTCCATGTCTCTGAGTCTCATTTTTATGTCCCACCTATGTATGGAATCATATAGTTCTTAATTTTTTCTGATTTACTTATTTCTTTCGGTACAGTGTTATCAAGGTCCATCCATGTTGTTGTAAATGATCCGATGTCATCATTTCTTATGGCTGAGTAGTACTCCATAGTGTGTGTGTGTGTGTGTGTGTGTGTGTGTGTGTGTGTGTATGTGTGTGTGTGTGTATCCCAAAGCTTTTTAATTCACTCGTCCACTGAGGGACACTAGGGCTGTTTCCAGATCTTCGCCATTGTGAACAATGCTGCCATAAACATGGGGATGCATTTCTTCTTTTCAAACAGTGCTATGGTGATCTTGGGGTATACTCCTAAAAGTGGTATAGCTGAGTCAAAAGTCAGTTTGATTTTTAATTCTTTGAGGAATCTCCATACTGTTTTCCACAGTGGCTGCACCAGTCTGCATTCCCACCAGCAGTGCAAGGGGGTTCCCTTTTCTCCACATCCTCACCAGCACTTATTCTGTGTTGTTTTGTTGATGAGCGCCATTCTGACTAGTGTTAGATGATATCTCATTGTCGTTTTAATTTGCATTTCTCTAATGATTGGTGATGTTGAGCATTTTTTCATATGCCTATTGGCCATCTGTATGTCCTCTTTGGAGAAGTGTCTATTCATTTCTTTTGCCCATTTTTTGATTGGATTGTTTGTCTTCCTGGTATTGAGTTTTACAAGTTCTTTATAAATTTTGGTTATTAACCCCTTATCAGACGTATTGTGTAGTTTGTCTTTTTATTCTGTTCTTATTGTCTTTAGCTGTGCAAAAGCTTTTTAATTTGATATAGTCCCATTTGTTTATCCTGTCTTTTATTTCACTTGCCTGTGGAGATAAATCGGCAAACATATGGTTTTGAGAGATGTCAGAGAGCTTACTGCTTATGTTTTCTTCTAAGATGGTTATGGTTTTACGGCTTACATTTAAGTCTTTTATCCATTTTGAGTTTATTTTTGTGAATGGTGTAAGTTGGTGGTCTAGTTTCATTTTTTTTGCAGGTAGCTGTCTAATTTTCTCAACACCATTTGTTGAAGAGGCTGTCTTTACTCCAATGTATGCCCTTACCTCCTTTGTCAAATATCAGTTGTCCATAAAAGTGTGGGTTTCTTTCTGGGTTCTCAGTTCTGTTCCATTGATCTATATGCCTGTTCTTATGCCACTACCAGGCTGTTTTGAGTACAATGGCCTTGTAGTATAACTTGATATCAGGAAGTGTGATACCTCCCACTTTATTCTTCCTTTTCAAGATTGCTGAGGCTATTCGTGTTCTCTTTTGATTCCATATAAATTTTTGGAATATGTCTTCTATATCTTTGAAGTAAGTCATTGGTATTTTAATCAGTATTGCATTGAATTTATAAATTGCTTTGGGTAATATAGACATTTTAATGATGTTTATTCTTCCTAACCATGAGCACGGTATATGCTTCCACTTGTTTGTATCTTCCCTGATTTCTATTATCAATGTTTTTTAATTTTCCTAGTACAAGTCTTTAATCTCCCTGGTTAAATTTATTCCTAGGTACTTTATTTTTTTGGTTGCAATGGTGAAGGGGATTGCTTCCTTAATTTCTCTTTCTGACAGTTCATTGTTAGTGTATAAAAATGCCTCTGATTTCTGAGTAGTAATTTTATATCTTGCCACCTTGCTGAATTCATTTATCAGGTCCAGTAGTTTTTTGACCGAGACTTTAGGGTTTTCTACATACAATATCATATCATCTGCAAATAATGATAGTTTTACTTCTTCTTTTCCAATTTGGATGCCTTTTATTTCTTTTTCTTGTTTGATTGCTGTGGCTAGGACTTGCAGAACTATGTTGAATAAGAGTGGTGAAAGGGGGCACCCCTGCTTGTTCCTAATCTTAAGGGGATTGCTTTTAATTTTTGCCCATTGAGTATGATGTTGGCTGTGGGTTTGTCATAGATGGCCTTTATCATGTTGAGGTATGTTCCTTGTATTCCCACTTTGTTGAGAGTTTTGATCATGAATGGTGCTGGATTTTATCAAATGCTTTTTCTGCATCTATTGAAATTATCATGTGGTTTTTCTCCTTCCTTTTGTTTATGTGATGAATCACATCGATTGATTTGAGAATATTGTACCAGCCTTGCCTCCCCAGAATAAATCCCACTTGATCATGGTGTATGATTTTTTTCATATATTGCTGGATCCGGTTTGCTAATATTTTGTCGAGGATTTTAGCATCTAAATTCATCAGGGATATTGGCCTAAATTTTTCTTTCTTTGTGTTGTCTTTGCCTGGTTGCGGAATCAGAATTATACTTGCCTCATAAAAGGAGCTTGGAAATCTTCCTTTCTCTTGAATTTTTTGAAATAGCTTGAGAAAGATAGGAGTTAGTTCTTCTTTGAATATTTGATAGAATTCACTTGTGAAGCCATCAGGCCCAGGACTTTTCTCTTTTGGGAGATTTTTGATAACTGTTTCAATTTTCAATATTATTTGTTGTAATTGGTCTGTTTAGGTTTTCTGATTCTTCCAGATTAATTTTTGGAAGATTATATATGTTTCAAGGAATTTGTCCATTTCATCTAGGTTTTCTAGTTTTTTGGCGTACAGTTCTTCATAGTATTTTCTTACAATATTTTGTATTTCTGTTGTGTCAGTTGTTATTTCTCAATTCTCATTTCTAATTTTATTTATTTGAGTCCTCTCTCTTTTTTTTTTAGTGAGTCTCGTTAAAGGTTCATTGATCTTGTTTACCTTTTCAAAGAACCAGCTCCTGGTTTCACGATCCTCTGTATTGTTTCTTTAGGCTCTATGTCATTTATTTCTGCTCTGATCTTTATTATTTCCTTCCTTCTACTACCTCTGGCCTTTACTTGCTGTTCTTTTTCTAGTTCTTTTAGATGCAGGGTCAAGTTTGTTTGAGCTTTTTCTAGCTTCTTAAGGTATGCCTGTAATGCTATGAACTTCCCTCTCAGGACTGCTTTTGCTGTGTCCCATAAATTTTGAGTTGATATATGCTCGTTATCATTCATTTCTAGGAATTTTTAAATTTCTTCTTTGATCTCATTGTTAACCCATTTGTTATTTAATAACATGCTATTTAGTTTCCAAGTGTTTGAGTATTTTTCAGTTTTTCTGTTGTGGTTGATTTCTAGTTTCATGCCATTGTGATCAGAGAAAGTGCTCGATATGATTTCAATCTTCTTAAATTTGTTGAGACCGCTTTTGTGCCCTAACATGTGGTCTATCCTAAAGAATGTACCATTAGCACTTGAAAAGAATGTATATTCTGCTGCTTTAGGGTGAAAGGTTCTGAAGATATCTATTAAATTGAGTTGATCTAGTATGTCCTTTAATCTGCCGTTTCTTTGTTAATTTTCTTTCTTGAAGATCTATCTAGTGATGTTAGTGGGGTATTGAAATCCCCTACTATTATAGTATTGCTGTTGATCTCGCCCTTTAAATCCATCAAAGTCTGCTTTATATATTTAGGTGCTTCTATATTAGGTGCGTAGATATTTATAACGGTTATATCTTCCTGTTGGATTGCTCTCTTTATCATTATGTAGTGACCTTCTTTATCTCTTACTATAGCCTTTGTTTTAAAGTCCATTTTGTCTGATATAAGTATTGCTACCCCAGCTTTTTTTTCATTTCCATTTGCATGAAATATTTTTTTTCCATCCTTTTATCTTCAGTCTATGTACATCTTTTGTTTTAAGGTGTGTCTCTTGTAGACAGCATATGTATGGGTCCTGTTTTCTTATCCACGCAGCTACCCTATGTCTTTTTATCAGATCATTTAATCCATTTACATTTAAGGTTATTATTGATATGTAGTTGTTTATTGCCATTTTATTCTTTAAAACTGTATTCCTCTTTTGCTATATTCTTTTTCTCCTTTGATCTGTTTACAACAGGCCCTTTAGCATTTCTTGCAGCATTGGTTTGGTTGTAGTGAATTCCTTGAGTTTTTTTTTTTTTTGTCTGGAAAGCTTTTTATTTCTCCTTCAATTTTAAATGATAGCCTTGATGAGTAAAGTAGTCTTAGTTGTAGGCTCTTGTTCTGCATTACTTTGAATATTTCTTGCCATTTCCTTCTGGCCTCAAGTGTTTCTGTTGAGAAGTAGAAGTCATCCCTCCAGGGGGTGGGGGCTCCTTTGTAGGTGATAGTCTTTTTTTCTCTAGCAGCTTTTAATATTTTCTCTTTATCACTTAGCTTTGATATTTTAATTATGATGTGTCTTGGTGTAGAGTTCTTTGGGTTTCTCTTTAATGGAGTTCTCTGTGCTTCTTGAACTTGTGAGATGTTTTCCTGCCTTAATTGAGGGAAGTTTTCAGCAATGATATGTTTGAACAAAGTCTCTATCCCTTGTTCTTTCTCTTCTTCTTCAGGAACCCCTATAATGTGGATGTTATTTCTCTTCATGTTGTCACAGAGCTCTCTTAGAGTTTCCTCAGACTTTTTGAGTCTCTTTTCCTTTTTCTGCTCTGCTTCTGTGCCTTCATTTATCTTGTCCTCTAACTTACTGATTCGATTCTATGCTTCATCCATCCTGCTTTTAATTCCTTCTATTGTGTTCTTCATTTCTGATATTGTATTTGTTATTTCTGACTGATTCTTTTTTATTATTTCAATGTCCTTTTTTACATTTGCTGTCTCTTTATTAGATGTTCATAATGACCATGTATCATTGTTCTAATATCTTTGAGCATCCTAACAATTGTTACTTTAAACTCTGCATCTGGTAATTTGGTTATATCTGACTCATTCAGGTCATTTTCTGGGGATTTCTCTTGATTCATTTGTGTTGCATTTCTCTGCCTTCTCATTTTTTCTGTGTAAAAGAAGGTTTTGGCCACTGGAGTCGACTGGATGTGGCCTCTGTGTTCCCTAAGTGTGGTCTGTCTGCAGGCCCACCACCCCCTCTGCTGTTGCTGCCTAGGGCATTCGGGTATGGGCATTGCTGGTGCCTGCTCACTGGGTCTGTTGCTGTGGTTTTCGCTTCTCCTTCACAGGAGTGGCTGTGATCATGTGCTCGGGTGTACAAACCTCAGTGGCCTTGGCCTTTGCTCCGCCCCCATGGGTGGCATTACGCTTGGCCCTGAGGGCAGGGGTGAGCACCTTTGCTCAGCTGCAGGTCTCCGCCTGATTCTGAGCTTTTGCCTCGCCCCTGCAGGAGGAGCCCACTTGTGGGACAGCTGCAAGCCTTGGCTCCACAGGACGTGTAGGACTGTGTGCCCATGCTCAGTAGCGGATCTCTGCCTGTTCTGGGCTTTTGGCTCCACCCCCATGGGAGGAGCAGGCTTCCAAGTCAGGCAACAAGCATAGGTTCCACATGGGGCAAGGCTGTGCTCCTGCACCTTTGCTCAGGGGCAGGTCTCTGCCCCTTCCCCCACAGGCTGGGTTGCAGGTGGCCTGCAGCTGGGCTTGATGACTTTTGCATGTCCCCTCCTACCCAGCCGGGCAAGACTGAGCTCACACCTGGGCCTCAGTTGTGGCCAGCTGGCTTCTGCCCTTGCCGACAGAACCGTGCTTCCATGTCCCGCCACCACCCGCCGCCGCCTGCCCTTGAGCGAGCCCTCAGCTGTGTTGGTGGGAGCGCTGCAGCTCAGACCCTAACACTCACTATTGTAGTCCCGAAAGCTCCCTCCTTCTAAGAGACTTTGCTCTAGGTGCCGTGGGAGAGCTTGTTTGGCTGGTGTCCTGCTTCCCTTTGCTGGTATTGCTGTTTCCAGGGAAGTATTCACTTCAGTTTTGGGGAGTGACTCATCCCAGGGGTTAGGGTGTCTGTCTCTCAAAATGTTTCTCCTTGTGCCTCCTAGAGTACACTCTCTTCCTGCTACTCCGGTCCTCTCCTCCCTCTCCACCCGAGCCCTGGGTGAGTGGTTGTGAAGAGGTTTTCTGTGCAGTCCCTTTAAGAAGAGTCCTGGGTCTGCGAAATCAGTCTTTTTTTCACCAACAGTATCCTGTCTTGTGTCCAGCTAAATACTGCCCATATGCCTCTTCTAGGCTCTGGGGCTGCAGGCTGGGGCTTTGTTTCTGGGACTCAGAACCCTCCCCTCTCTGCTAAACTCACTTCCCACCACGCGAGTCTCTCCCAGCTGCCATTTACTTCAGGGAGCTGGGCAGCCCTCTCCACGTTTCCGTTTTTCCTACCAGACTCAGTGTGGCTTCTTCAGTGTTTCTTGGTTGAAGAGTCCTCTTAGTTTAGTTCAAAGTTGGTTTTTCCAGATGATGGTTCTTAAAATTAGTTTGTAATCCCCTTTGGTTCTGGGAGGTGGAAGTTGGTACATCCGCCTACTCCATCGCCATCTTGTCTTCTTCTCTGAATATTAATGTATTCTCCTCCCCCATTTCATCTTCCCGTTTTTCATGCTGAGTCATTTTTTCTGATTTGTCTTCCTGTTCACCAATTCCTTAGCCTCTCTCACTTGGATTCCTAGTTTTGTCAATGATATTTTTATATCTAGACCTTCCATTTGGTGCTTAAAAGACATTTCCAATTCTCTGATCATACTCTCTAACTTTTCTTTTACTTTTTGGAACATCAGAAAAAGTCTGTTTTTGATAACTCAGTATTTTGATAACTCAGTTTTTTAAAGTCTGTTTCTGATAACTCAGTATTCTGGATCTCTGGAGCTTCTGATTCTGTTGTCATTTCTTTTGTTTTCTTGTCTTTTTGTAAATATATATTTTAAAATCATGTGCAAGATATTAGATAGAAAACTGTAGGGCTAACGTGAGTTTTAAGATTAATGTTATATTTGTTCAGAGAGATTTGTTTTTCTTCTGGCAGGAGGCTGTGGACATTAGCAATCCAGATTACCTTAAGAAAGCTAAAATAATAAAATAGACCTGAGGTCCATTCTTGAGATAATTTGAGGTTCCCCCTTGCTCATAGGATGTGGCCTTTTGGGACCTCTACCTAGAGCCTAGGGAGATTTTTAGGTTTCCCATTCTTTGGTGGTCCCCAACTTCCTATTTAGTTCTCTTCAATATGTCTGTTGAAATCTGCTCATATTGTGGAATTGGCAGATAGAGAAATAAGCGAAAGAAGGAGAATGACCTCAAATACCAGGTTCACCTTTGGGTGATTCCCTCTTCTGGATCACGTTTCCATAATTCTTCCATAAATTTCTCCATTTCTTTGGATTTGTTTTTACTTTTAATTTTGTCCTGCTTCCTAATTGTTCTCAGTAGGAAAATTGGCTTGAATTAATTTGTTTGTCATTTCTAGGAAATAGAACCCAGACTTTATTTTAAATAATAGAATATGGGTCATATATATATGTATTATATATATATGGATAGATAGATGTATATCTATATATATCTAGGCATATTTAAGAATGTCTTTTTATGTTTTTACACATGAAAGAAAATTCTACTTCACTGAAAAAAATATAATTATCATTTTATTGTTTTCTGGCATTTAGAGTTATAGAAGACAAATATTAAACTAGAGTGTTTTTGTTTGTTATAGGAATCCTTTTTGTAATTTTAAAACTTAATTATTAAAAAGTTTTTCTTAAATATTTCTATATATGAGTATTTTTCATTGATTTTTGCTATTTTCCACATTTTATTTTTATCTTGTATTTAGTCTGTATAAAATTTCCATTTATCTTTTCCTTTATATTCTTAAGCTTCTTTTTTTAGTTCTATAACTTAACTTCCCCCCAAATCAGCCCTATTGCTTTAAATGAAGGCTTCTAATTTTGCTCTTTTATTTCTAGTTTACTCACACTTATATTTCTTATCCAAACCTATTTTTACCTAATTTTGTTAGTTTCCTGGCTCCCCCTGAAGTCCTCTGACTTTCCCCTTCTGTTCTTATAGAGGCCATGTATTCTTGCGTCCTGTTGCAGATGCCACAGATTTTCTTAAAATCTTTGATTCATACACTAGTTTTCAGACATACATTTTTTTATCTTGGGCTTTAGTATGATATTTTCTTTTCTTTGAAGTACATATTTATTTCATCCTTCATTTTTTTCCTTTTTAAAATCAACTTTTTGAGGTATAATTTTCATGGAGTAAAATGACCCATTTTTAGTAAAGTTTTTATAATATTAGACAAATCTATATGCTAATGTAACCAATGCTGTAGTCAAAATATAGAACATTTCCATCACCCCACAAAGATTCTTATTTCTCTTTTCAGTCAACTAACCCCTGTACCCCTACCTCTACGGGCAACCACTGATCTGCTTTTTGTCATTATAGATTAGTTTTTAGCCTGTCCTAGATGAATGGAATCATATGGTATGTACCATTTTTATGTTTGCTTACTTTACGCAGTATAATGTTTTTGAGATTTATCCATGTGAATGTATCAGTAGTTCATTTTGTTTTAATGTTGAATAGAATTCCATTGTGTGGATATATCACAATTAGTTTATTCATTCACTTTTTTAATGAACATTTTTATCTCTTATAATGTTTATAAATCTATAAACATTCACATAAAAGTGTTTTTGTGAAGATGTACATTTATTTATTTCTCTTGATAAATACCTAGCAGTGAAAATGCTGGATCCTATGGTATGTGTATGGTTAATTTAAAAAGAAATGTCTAAACAGTTCTTCAGGGGTGATTGTACCCTTTTATAATCCCTTCAGCGATATATGAGAATTCTGGTTGCTCTACATTATTATCAACAGTTGGGACTGTCAGTTTGTTGCAATGTCACATTTTGTGATGGCCATGTAGTAGTATCATGTTGTTTAATTTGCATTTCTCTGATGGTAAATGATAGCATCTGTACAAGTGCTTTTTGTCCATTTGTATATCTTTTTAATTTTTATTAATTTTTTTTTAGAGAGGGAGGAAGGGAGAGAGAGAAACATTGATTTGTTGTTCCACTTACTTTTACATTTATTTATTATGTTTATCTTTTTTCGTGAAGATCTCAATGAAACCTTTTGTCTTATTTTTTAATTAGGTTGCTTGTCCATTATCTGTTCAAAGTATAAGAGTTTTTAGAAAAACCTTCTGTTTCTCCTAAGGTTATAAAAAATTATTTTATGTTTTATTCTAAAAGTTTTATAGTTTTTACATTTAAGCATATAATTCATTCGGAATTAACATTTGATAATGATGGGAGATAAGGGCTGACTTTTTTCTGTTGGATATTCAATTGTTTCAGTTCAGTCTGTTGAAAAAAAATTACTCACCTTAACTATGTATTTTGTTGAAAACTAATTGACCACATATGTGTGAGTCTATTTCTAGACCCTATATTTTACTCCAGTGTCTATCCTTATTTCAATATCACGCTGTAGTGATTACTATCACTTTATTGTAAATTTGAAATCATGTAGTGTAGTGTAAATCAAGAAGATTGGTTCTTTTTAAAAATTGTTTTGACCATTTTAGGTCTATTGCCATTTTGCGCAGTTTTGCAGTTTCATTGTGGCCTATCTAGCCATTTATTTAGGTCTCTTTAATTTCTCTCAGCAGTGTTCACTGGTTTTTAGTGCACAGGTCTTGCAGTTAAGTGTATTTGTAAATATTTTATGGTTTTAAATGCTATTGTAAGTAATGTTTAAAATGTAATATTTATCTTCTTTATTCCCATTATATAGAAATATAATTGTTTTCTGTGTTTTGATTTTTATCCTAAATTTACTTATTAGTTTTTATAGCTTATTTATAAGTTTTCTGTGTAAAATTATGCTCTCTTGCCAATAAAAATAATTAAAATATTTTATTTCTTTTATTTCTATTGTGTATGCCTGCTTCCTGCCTTCCTCCTACCCTCTCTCTACCCTCTCTCCCCCCCTTTTCCCTACCTTCCCTTTTTTCTCTTTTTTCCCTCTCCCCCCCTTTCCTTCTTCTCTTTCTTTTTCTCATTGCATTGGCTCATATCTCCAGTTCAGTGTTGAATAGAAATGGATATGTTTGTTTTTTTCTCCAGTTGGTGGAGAGAAAGTATTAAGGCTTTCACCATTAAATATGATGGTAGTTGTAGGTTTTTCACAGATGCTTTTTAAAATCAGATTTAGGAAGTTCCTGTCTATACTTAGTTTACTGAGAGGTTGTTTTTTTTTTTTTTTTTTTTTTTTTTTTTGTATTTTTCTGAAGCTGGAAACGGGGAGAGACAGTCAGACAGACTCCCGCATGCGCCCAACCGGGATCCACCCGGCACGCCCACCAGGGGCGACGCTCTGCCCACCAGGGGGCGATGCTCTCCCCCTCCGGGGGTCACTGTGCTGCGACCAGAGCCACTCTAGCGCCTGGGGCAGAGGCCAAGGAGCCATCCCCAGTGCCCAGGCCATCTTTGCTCCAATGGAGCCTTGGCTGCGGGAGGGGAAGAGAGAGACAGAGAGGAAGGAGGGGGTGGGGGTGGAGAAGCAAATGGGCGCTTCTCCTATGTGCCCTGGCCGGGAATCGAACCTGGGTCCCCCGCACGCCAGGCCGACGCTCTACCGCTGAGCCAACCGGCCAGGGCCGAGGTTGTTGTTTTTTTTAATTTTTTTTTTTATCATGAATGAATGTAAATTTTAGTTAAATGCATTTTCTCTTGTTTTGGTCAAATAAGTTTTGAGAAGATCATATTGACTTCCTTTCTTTATTCTGTTAATATGGTAAATTTCATTGATTTGTTTTGCAATGTTAAACCAACCTTGCATTCTTGAGATAAGTTCCACATTGTCAGCTTTATTATATTGCTAGATTTAATTTCCTAATTTTTGGTTGTGTTCTTGCTTCTATATTTATGAGGGATATTGATGTAGTTTTCTTTTATTTGTGACACCTTCATTTGATTTTGTGTACAGAGAAATGCTGACCTCAGAAAATGAGTTGGAAAGTGTTTTTCCTTCTTCTATTTTCTGAAAGGATAAAAGGATTTGCATTATTTATCCTCTTAAATAAATTCTCTTAAATAAATTCACTGGTGAATCTATCTGGACTTGAGGTTTTGTTTGTGAGAAGGTTTTACACTGTAAATTCAATTTAATTGTTATGGGTAATTGAAATTTTCTTTTTATTGAATCAGATTTTGTAATTTGTGATTTTTGAAGAATGTGGGCATTTTTGTTTAATGTATCAAATTTATTTACATGTCTGTAGGATCTGCAGTGATGTTTTACCTTTCATTTGTATTTTAAAATCATTTTTATTTTCCAGTTACAGTTGACAAGTTGACATACATTATTATATTAGTTTCATGTGGAGACCCAGTGATTAGATATATATATTTTTTTTTTTTGTATTTTTCTGAAGCTGGAAACGGGGAGAGACAGTCAGACAGACTCCCGCATGCACCCGACCGGGATCCACCCGGCACGCCCACCAGGGGCGACGCTCTGCCCACCAGGGGGCGATGCTCTGCCCCTCTGGGGCGTCGCTCTGCCGCGACCAGAGCCACTCTAGCGCCTGGGGCAGAGGCCAAGGAGCCATCCCCAGCGCCCGGGCCATCTTTGCTCCAATGGAGCCTTGGCTGCGGGAGGGGAAGAGAGAGACAGAGAGGAAGGAGGGGGTGGGGGTGGAGAAGCAAATGGGTGCTTCTCCTATGTGCCCTTGCCGGGAATTGAACCCGGGTCCCCCGCACGCCAGGCCGACGCTCTACTGCTGAGCCAACCGGCCAGGGCCAGTGATTAGATATTAAATAACTTACTAAGTGATCATCCTGATAAATCTCATATGCATCTGACACCATATATAGCTATTTGAGTACTGTATTATTGACTGTATTCCATATACCATACTTTATATCTCTGACTGTTCTGTAACAACCAATTTGTACTTCTTAACCTTTTCACCTTTTCCCCCAAGTCCCCTCCCATCTGATAACCATCAAAATGTTCTCTGTATATATGAGTTTGTTTCCATTCTGTTTGCTCATTTATTTTGTTTTAGATTCGATTGTTGGTGGAGATGTATTTATTGCCATTTTATTGTTCATATTTTTAATTTTTATCTTCTCTTCTTAAAGAAAACTCTTTAACATTTCATACAATACTAATTTGGTGGTGATGAACTCCTTTAGCTTTTTCTTGTCTGAGAAGTTCGTCATCTTTCATTTGATTCTAAATGATAGGTTTTCTGGGTATAATAGTCTTGGTTGTAAGCCCTTGCTTTTCATCACTTTGACTATTCTTGCCAGTTTTTCTGGCAGGCAAATTTTCTGTTGAAAAATAAGCCAACAAGGGAGCTTGAAATTCTCTTGCTGCTTTTAAGATTCTCTCTTTGTCTTGAAGCTTTTGCATTTTAATTATGATATGGGCCTCTTTGGGTTCATTTTGTTTGGAACTCTCTGCAGTTCCTGCACTTGTGTATCTAGTTCCTTCACCAGGTTAGGGAAGTTTTCTGTCATT
This sequence comes from Saccopteryx leptura, assembly GCF_036850995.1. Taxonomy (NCBI): domain Eukaryota; kingdom Metazoa; phylum Chordata; class Mammalia; order Chiroptera; family Emballonuridae; genus Saccopteryx; species Saccopteryx leptura. The sequence goes on along the minus strand of NC_089508.1, from coordinate 11,045,921 downwards.
TTTTCATATGTTTTCAAATTCTTGCTCTCTCTCTTTTCCACCTAGCACATCCATGATGTTAATGTTGGTATGCTTGAAGTTGTCCCAGAAGCTTCTTACATTATCCTCATTAGTTTGGATTATTTTTTTTTTCATTTTGCTGTTCTAAATGAGTATTTTTTGCTTCTTTTTATTCAAAAATGTTGATTTGATTCTTGACTTTATTTACTCTACTGTTGATTCCCTGTAAATTATTCTTTATTTCAGGTAGTATATCCTTCATTTCTGAAGGTCCTTTTTTATGCTGTTGAGACTCTCACTAATTTTATTGAACATTTTTATAACCAGTGTTTTGATGTCTGCATATAGTTGACTGATTGTCTCCATTAAAATTTTTTTTTTTGCAGTTTTGTTTTGCTCTTTCATTTGGAACATGTTTCTTTGTTTCCTCATTTTGGTAGCCTCCTTGGGTTTGTTTCTATTTATTAGGTGGAGCTGCTACATCCTCCAGACTTGGTAGAGTGGCCTAATATAGTAGATATGCTGTAGGGTCCACTGGCACAACTTCTTTGATCAACCCAAGCTGGGCACCTGAGATGCACCCCCATGGGTTGTGTACACCCTCCTCTTGTAGTTGAACTTTGATTGCCGTTGGCACATCAGTGGGATGGATTTATGTCCAGGCTAAACAGCTGCAAGGATGGGCTGTGTTCACCAATCACTGATCTCAGACCACTGTGGAGAATGAGCTGTACATGGGCCCATACACAGAGCAGGGCTTCCTCCAGAAGGGCTCTGGTGCCTGCTGAGTCTGCCCCTTGAGTGTGTCACTTGTGGAGGTGGTTGAATGGTGATGCTTTGATGTTCCCTGAAGCCCTCCAAATGGCACACTGACTCTAGGACCTCTTGGGAAGTTTAAGCTAAGATCAGCCACCACTTGTGTTCTGCCTGGAGCCACCTGGCATGAGCTACAAAGCAATTCACATATGGCTATTACTTGTGCTGGGCATGGAGGTGCCCAGGTGAAGCAATGCTGCAAACTAAGGTTGGCTGCTGCTAGTGCTGGGCCTAGGGCACTTAACTAGAGGAATGGGGCACGCTGAGGCCAGATGCTGCTTGTTTGAGAGATTTTAGGAAAATCTGAAGCATGAGCCAAGACAGGCTATTTATATGGAAAAGCCACTGGAAACAGCTTGGGTGGTCCTGAAAGCTGGACCTCAGGGAATCACCAGGGCAGGACAAATAGTGTGAACTGGTTGGATGGAGTCTCAGATATGGTGCTTGTCTGCAGGCTATGTGGAGGGAGGCCTCATAAAAGGAACAGTGGCCTCCGCCAGCACTTCTGTCTGGGAGAAAGCTGTCTCACCCCAGCTCTCATTCTGATGCCAGACAATTCAGTTCTTCCCCATATATCTTGGGTGCTTTTCAAGCTGCTGCCCCAGTGCTGAATCTCAGAGGGAGTTAGTCTGAGTAAGTTCTTGCATGGCCCTTTAAGAGGAACGGCCTGGGACTTGAGCAGCCCTCTGTCTATCTCAGCCTCAATCCCCATTGGTTTTTACAGCTAGAAATTATGGGGATTTTCTCTTCCTGGCACTGGAACCCTGGGATGGGGCTTCTGGCATGAGGCTGGGGACCATCACTCCTCAGGGGGGAGCTGTGCAGTTGAGATATCCTTCCCAATTTTTATCTGGCACATGTGGGTGTGGGAACAGCCCCTTCTGTATCTTCACCCCTTCTACTAGTGTCAGTGTGGCTTTTAAAATTTTTAAGTTGTAAGACTTCCATTTAGCTAGATAGTGGGAGGTTCTGTAATTTAGTTGTAATTTTGATGTGGTTGTTGGAGGGGATAAGTACTGTATATACCTATACCACCATCTTGTCTGGAAGTCCTTCTACCTTTCCTTTCTGATATTGGTATTTTATTTCTTCTTTATATTTTTATTCATTAAGCTAGCTAGGGACTTATAAATTTTTATTGAACTTTCCAAAGAATCAATGTTTGGTTTTATGATTTTTTAAAAGATTTTATTTATTGATTTTAGAGAGAGGATAGAGAGAGAAAGAGAGAGAGAAAAGTGGAAGAGGCATCAACTTGTAGTAGTTGCTTCTTGTATGCACCTAATTGGACAAGCCCAGAGTTTTGAACCTGTGACCCCGGCATCCCAGGTCAAGGCTTCATCCACTGTGCCACTGCATGTCAGACTGGTTTTGTTTCAATTTCATTGATTTCTGCTTTTATCTTTATTATGTCTGATAACATTGAGTTTAATTTGTTTTTTTCTGTCTTACTAATTTAGCAATATAAATGATTTATTTTAAATTGTTTGCATTTTCTAATATAAAAATTTAAAGCTGTATGTTTATCTTTATCCATTGATTTAGTTGCATCCCATAAATTTGATATGCTGTGATTTGATTATATTGTAGTATGGAATATTTTCTAATATTTTTTGTGATTTCTTCTTTGATATTTATGGGTTATTTAGAAGTGTGTTTTTTCAATTAAACAAATATTTGGTGACTTTCCATTTATGTTTTTGTTACTTCCAATTTAATTTCATTATGGTCAGAAAACATACTCTGCTATTGCTTTACATAAATTTTTAAAATATATTTTAAAAAATTTTATTTATTGATTTTAGCAAGAAAGGAAGGAGGAGGGGGAGAGAGAGAGAGAGAGAGAGAGAGAGAGAGAGAGGGAGGTTTTTGTATGTGCCTTGACTGGGGATTGAACTGGCAACCTCTGTGTTTCAGGATGATGCTCTAACCAACTGAGCTATCCAGCTAGGGAAACTCTATATAAAAATTTCAGGCTTATTTTATTGAACAGAATATTGTTTATGTTAGTAAACTTTGCATGGACTCTTGAAAAGAATGTCTGTTCCACAGTGGTTGAGTGGAGAATGCTATCATTATCAATTAGGTCAAGTTGTTGAAAATGTTGTTCCCGTCTTTTAATTTTACAGATTTTCTGTCTGCTTATTTTATGAACTACTAAAAAGGGATTGGTGAAATTTACAACATAATTATGGACTTATTTCTCCTTTTGGTTCTGCTAGTTTTGCTTCCTATAATTTAAAACTTTATCATTAGATGCACAGATATTTATGGTTACTATGTGATCTTCTGAATTTGCCCTGTTGTCATTATGAGATATTCCTCTTTATTGCTGATAGTTTTCTTTGTCCTGGAGTCTACTTGTCTGATATTTGTAGAGACACTCCAGTTTTCTTAGGATTACCATTTGCTAATGCTATACTAATCATATATAATGGTATGACTTTTTCTTTTTACTTTTTAACATACCTATCTTTATATTTCAAGTGTTGCTCACAGGCAGCATATATTTGGGTCATGGGTCGTGTTTTTTGAATAACTTAAATTCTATTTAACAACCTCTACCTTTTAGACCCTTTACATGCAATAGAATTATGGTTTAGGCCATTTACATTTGATGTAATTATAGATATGCTTGGACTTAAGCCTATCATCTTGTACTTGTTTTCTATTTGTTCCATTTTTGTTCCTTTCTTTTTAAATATCTTGCCTTATTTTGTGTTAATTATTTTTAATATTTCATTTTATCTCTGTATTGAATTGTTAGGTATACCTCTTTTTAAAAAGAACTGCTTTAAGGTTTACCATATGAACCTTTAGTTTCACAGTCTACCTTAAAATAATTTTATACTAGCCTACATGTAATGTAAAAACCCTGTGCACTTTCATTTTTCCCTCCCATATTTTTATTGTTATCAAGTATTTTATTTCTCTCTCTATAGTATAGTCTCACAATGTATGACTATTGTTTTTGTTGTAAACAGTAAATCATCTTTTAAAAACATGTTAACACGAATATAAAGTCTTTTATTCATTGTATTGACCATGTCCAGAACTCCTTATGCTTTTGTGTAGGTCGTAGCTTTCATCTGGTATCATTTTCCTTCAGCTTCAAGACTTCCTTTAACATTTCTTGTAGTAGAGCTCAGCTGGCAATGAATTCTCTTATCTGTGTTTGTCTTCAAATAGTCTTTATTTTATATTCATTTTTGAAGGATATTTCCACTGGGTATAGAATTCTAGGTTGACAGTTTTTTTCTTTCAGCCTATTAAAGATGTCGTTCCATTGTCTTCTGGCTTGCATTGTTTCTGACGAGAAATCAGCGATCATTCTTATCTTTGTTCCCCTGTAAGTAATGTGTCTTTTTTTCCTGGCTGCTTTTAAGATTTTCTCTTTATCATTGGCTTTCATCAATTTGATTTTAATGAGTTTTGGTGTGATTAAAAAAAATTTTTTTTGCTTTTATTTTGCCTAAGATTCATTGAGCTGCTTGGATCTGTGGGTTTATAGTTTTCATCAAACTTGAAAAATTTTGGCTATTTTTCCTTCAAATAATAGTCACTCCTTCCACCCTCCTTGCTCCTTTTTGACTTTTAAAACCACATGCTTATTCTACCTGATATTTTCCCACAGCTCACTGAAACTCTTTTTATTTTTTTTTCAGTATTTCAGTTTGGGTAGTTTCTGTTGTTATGTTTCCCAGTGTACTGATCTTTTCTTCTGTGTTGTCTAATCTGCTATTACTCTTATTCAGTGAATTTTCATTTTTGATATTGTATTTTTAATTTTTAGAAATTTTATTTGGTTCTTTTATTATAACTTTAATCTGTATCCTCACTGTGTCTATATTTTTCTTTCAATATGTTTATATTAGCTGTTTTAAAGCCCTTGTTTGCTAAAAATGATCTCATTTCTGTAATTTTGGGGTTTTTAATGGCCAATTTTTTTTCTCATGATTATGGGTTACATTTTTTTCCCTTTTCAAATATTAAGTAGTTTTTAACTGGATGCTGGACTTCATGAATATTACATTGTTGAGTGTCTGGATTTTGTTGTCTTCCATTACAGTGTGTTGAGGTTAGTTTTGGCTGTCAAGTTACTGGTTGTCCAGCTTGACCCTTCAAACGATTGTTCTTATGCTTTGTTAGGGTGAGCCTGGGGTAGCCTTTTCATTAATATTAGTTAAGCCCTCCTGTTATGGTATGACTTCCTAAAGTTTCTATTGAATATTCTAGGTTTTCACTGAGTTTCCTCCATTCTGGCTGGTTGGTACTGGAATCTCTCCCAGCCTTGTATGATATGTAGGGATTATTTAGGTTACAGATCCCCCATAGTTGTTCTCTTTTGCAACCTAATTAAGTATTTCCTTATACAGGTTCAATTTAGTATAAAGTCAGATCACCAAAGGACTCCTATTCAGATTTCTGGAGTTCTTTCATTGCTTATCTCCCTCTTCTTTGGTACTCTACACAGCAATTTTAAGTCACCTCACCTCTCTCAAGTCCAGTTTTTGTTCCTTCCACTCAATGAAACCAACCTACTGTGCTTATATTTCCCCTTCTAGGGCCAAGGTCTGGAAATTGCTCCTAGGAAGAAAGCTGGGGTGATTATAGGAGTCACATCATATTTTCCTTTCTCTCAAGGATCATTGTCCTGAACTACCTATAGTACAGTTTCTGAAAATAGTTGTTTGATATATATTTTTCATTTTTTAGTTGTTTATGGTAGGAGGACAAATATAATACCAGTTACTCTTTCATTGTTGGAAGCAGAATTCTTGTGTGCCATGTGCTTATGCTATATTTTTATTTTCAAATGCAGGGAGATCTATCATGGTTATATTTGCTATATGATAAGGTGTGTAAGTCGTTATTATATTAAAATCAATTGTAATGTTTTTCTAATTGCAAATACCTGTGCTCTATCATTAGAGATTTCGATTCAGTAGATCTAACATGGGTTCTAGACATCATATTTTTGACATCTTGACACGTGATTTTTAACCAAAGTTAAGAATAACTTCTAGTAAGCTTAAATCTAGTGTGACCTTGGTGACCTTAAATTAAAACTCCTACTATCTGTTCTTAACTCAGTCTTACTCTATAAAAATGGAATATAAAATTAGAAGAGTGGGATCTTCTGGATATTGCCACTATCCACATAGAAAGCATTAGTCTCTGGAAGAGCAAGAGTCTTTATAACCTTAATCAAGCACTATAGTTATTTTACATTCTGATTTGTTTATGCCTATGCCATAGCAATTGTTATATATTTTTAAATATTGCTTTTATCTAAAAGTGTCAAGAAAATCTCCTTGATATTTATAAAGTGACTTACAACTATTCTCATAATACACAGATTCAGAGATTTTTTTTTTATTGTGGATGTGCCAGCTCTGTTTTGATTAGTGTTGGCTTCCTGGAGCTTAGAATACTGAAGAAGTATTCTAAGGCCAGTTCTTGATGCAGTAGGAAGGAGTACTTTTGTGAATTAGTGATATCTGTCATGATTTTGGTATTGGAGGAATGGGGCCACGTGTCCTATGTATTTGCAACTCCTGTACTGGTTAGAGGCACTTTTTTTCTCTAGGTTTCTTTAATTATACAAGAAAACTTGTTGCTACTCTCTATACTTATCTTCACCTTTCCACATGTAGGAAATAAATCTTATAGTTATAGATTGCCTATATTTAATTAACTTCTTCATTCGTTCGTTTCTTACTCATTTCCTCTTTCTCACTCTCTCTAAAAATATAATCAGTATGATAGTGTTATTATAGCAGTTGTTTCTGGTCTGTACTTTTTGTTTTATTTGTATATATTTTAAGGTCAGTGGCTCTGTTATTTGTATTTTCTTGAATTCCAAATCAGACACAAAATCTTATGCTTGGTCTAACAATAAGATAGCATATTTAAAGCCAAAATACTTCTAGATAGAAAACTTTATGAAATGTTTGGAGCATAAATTAGGCCTGGGTCATTAATAGCAAATATTTTTGAATTATACTTTGATATGTAACTAAGTAACAATATCTTCTCACCTGCAAATTCTTCTATATTAGACCAATCATGATCCTATAAGATTAGAATATGACAATTTAGAAAAATGCCCTACTTTCAAACATATGATTCTATTACTTTATAATGATGAAATATTGTTAGCTAAGAGCTTTGGGCTATACAATCATCTGGATGATTACTTGTGATACTTGTTCTGATCCATTCCAGATTACTTGGTTCCTGTCCTCACTGTCTGTGTGTATAATGTGTTGACTTGTGTATTAGCAAACTAGCAATGATTTAATTTGTGAGTCACATGTGAGAGAGAGCTGCATTTCATTTGGGCAAGAAAATCGTATTTCCAATCTCCACATTTGATGGGGATGGGGTGGGAAATGGGGTGGGAAGGAGATACTTTACCATTCATTTTTCTTGTTATCAGTTTAAAACTCTGCGTGGTGCCAAAAACCTAGGATATGTAGCTTAGTATACTGTATGCTATATACTATATATGATATACATAGTTATATATATACACATAATATACATACATAGTTATATACATATATATATATTATGGTGAAAAGAACAGAGTGTCAAGAACCAGGAGATACAGATTCTAGTTCCAGCTTGTCATTTACCAACTCTGTGATCATAACAAACTCCTTACCCTTTTTAACTTTCACTTACTCATACATTTAATGAGGTTGATAATTTGCTGTATCTATTTGACAGAGTTGTTGGGAGGATACAGTTAAATCATAGATGTGAAAACCTTTGAGAACTCACTGATGGTATATCACTGTGAGGTAATATTTTGGTGTTGTATATGCCACCTTATACTAGATTGTCTCCCTCCCTCCGTAGGAAAATGGATGATGGAGTTGTGATATCTTTGCTCAATTTTGAAATTTTTCATAGATTTAAAAATTATTTTTAGGAAGCCTTCTGATGGTTCTATTTAGGAAAAAGAGAACTAATGCAGTTTCTGCTGTGTTTTTTGTTTGTTTGTTTGTTTGTTTTTTTGCTAGGGCACAGATGATTTCAGTGAGAAGTATTAATCTGTTATGCTTTGCCTTACAGCATGGAATCCTATCCACTGCCAGCACATTGAATGCCACAATGCAATTAACAAACCAGCCGTGAAGGTACAGTTTTATTAGGTGTGGTGTCATGGTATTATCAGCGATCAAATTATCAGGAGCAAATTGTTGAATGAAATGTTAGTTCATGTATTATTCATGGAATGCAGCTTAATTCTTTGCAGTGGTGAGACTTTTATGGTGCCCATAATTTTAGTTTCTGTACTATCTTTCTTTCTGCCCAAATCACAATGCCTTTTTTTTGGTTCGCCCAGATGTCAACAGAAGGAGGTTCTGTTTGATGTTTTCAGTTATTTTCCTTCTAATTTTGTCACACTGCATTCACAGGAGTCCTTTGACTTCCTGATGATTTCTTGCGCCCTACTCACAGAAACCATCACAAATCTGATTCCTCCCCTCTCTTAAAGGCAGACAGGCCAGTCTACTGCTCTGGCCCTTCCTCATGTTTCGCACAGGCTGTTCCCTATAGCCAGCATTCCAGGATGGGCCAAGCCATACTATTTTCCATCTTTTTTTATCATTGAGGTGAAATTCACGTAACATAAAATTAATCATTTTAAAGTGAACAGTTCAGTGGCATTTAGCACTTTCATGATGTCCTGTAACCACTATCTCTTCTATTTCTAAAATATTTTTATCAGCTCCCAAAATTATACTTTCTGAATCCCAGTTTTCCTAAAGCGCTTCATTTTGTTTTTTCACTTTATACTTTCCAGAAAGATAACTCTTGTAGGTATGACAAGACATATTTTTGCATGACAATAGGTGTGCATGGTAGTGGGTTTTTTTTACAATAGTGAACACTTCCCAAATGCACAAGGATATGACCTTACGACATGTATATGGCTCAAGGACACTTAACATTCCGGTGCATATAAAATAATGTTAAATGAAAAAGAAATTATAATATTGTATAGTGTGATGCCAATTTAATGTAAAAACTTCATATATGTCTATTTATATTCATATCCATAGTAAAAAACCACCAGTAATACTCATGAGAACATTACCTATGATTACATTGAGATGCAGGGTTATTGAGTTATTTAAATTTTCTTCTTTCTTTTTCTTCATTTTTCCATACTTCTACATTGAGCCTGTATTATATTCATAAATGCTGAATAACTTCTTTAATGCAAGAGTCATATATGAACGTATTAATGTGAGTGTAAACAGATCTGTTCAGAATGGAACAGCCTTGACACACTACTAGTCACAAATCAGATGGTGCATGTTAATGAATTTATTTGACTCATTAGAGGTCAACTAGCTAATCTTTATTTGGTCTTTATAGTTCTAACATCCTAAGAGGTTTTCTTTTTGAGTGGAGCGGACAAATATCTTACCTGACGAAGGTATCAGTGACTCACGAAGAATGACAGTAAAGGTGAAGAAGAAGTCTACATGGAGCACATGGGAGAGACTCAGGGAGAATGGTTTTGTCCTTAAAAAAAGCCTAATATTTCTATAACACTGAGCCATACCACTAGGCAGTAATGATTTGCCAAATAGAAAAGTATTCTTTATTTTGTTTCACTAGGTTGCAAAAACATACTTTTGAGCAGTGGTGGGATTCAAATAATTTAACAGCTGGTTCTCTGCTCTAATGACCATTTTAAGTATACTATAAAAAGGTAATTTTTACTAAAAGGTAATTTATTATTTCATGAATTTAATATTTAAGTAACAATAAAAGAGGTACATAAAACTAGATTATGTTATAAAAAAGAGTTTTAAAATATCAATGGAAAAATATTAAATAACACTTGACAAAAAACAATAAAACTGTTATTTAAGATATTTTCATATTGCTTCTTGATTGGAGTCCTCAGTTGCAATTTATTTTAGCTTTTATCTGTGCATTATGGGCTGTGTGATTTATCCTTAACCATCTTTTCACGGTAGGAGTAGGATCCCATTCCTTTAGAAGTAGGCCGAGTAATAGTCATTGTGTTTGATATGTTAGAAACAGGTGACTTCTCCTCTCTGAACATATTGAGTTCACCTTTGAAAAACCCCACCTTAGAGAGAACCCTGATTACAAGTGACATTTTAACAACCGGTTCACCAAACTTAACAAAAAATTAGGTCTCGGTTCTGCTGAATCTGTGCGAACCAGCTGAATCCCACCACTGCTTTTGGGGCAAGAGCCAAGGGTTATGATAGGATTCACAATGAAAATATGTTGGAATTTATAGTTTATTATATCATATTCTGCTTCTGGTTTCACTTGATTCTATTTGAAAATCACTGTATGAGATTCTTTGGAGCCCTGATAATTAATGTAAGAGTCAGCAAACTGTGGTGCACAGCCCAATCTGGACTACTACCCGTTTTTGTAAATAAAGGTCTATTTATTTGCTGTGTATTGTTGATGGCTGCAGTCATGCTACAACAACAGGGTTGGGTAGTCGTGACAGAGAACAAACGCATGGCCCACAGAGCCAGAAATACTTATTCTCTGACCATTTACAGAAATATTTACTCTCTGACCACTAGCCGATCCATGATTTGACATGCCAAAAAGTAGTTGTCTATTGCATCAAAGGACACATGAAACTTATCTAAGGAAATTTTTCACACTGGGTCGTTAGCATCAAGAAATATATAATTGACAGATTTTGATGGTATAATTATTTAAATTTAGGAATTTTAACTCTTGTTTCCCCAATCATTGAAAGCCCTCCGGGTTTTAGCTTTGAACCACAGGCTTGCTTGGCTTATAGTTTGGTTTATTTTCCACCTTCAACTCAGTAAAAATGATTAAAAAAGAAAATGGCAGAGGGATCTTCCTGAAGAATTTGTGGCATATTAACACATAATTGGCTATAGACTAGATTGAGTATTTCTTGAAAGGCAAGAACAGAATTCACAGGGACTTTGGGAAGTCATAGGAACTTAAACTGATGCAAAACACAAAATTCAGCTTGTCGTGTGAATGTTTTGTTCACTTGACCTAAAACATTCAGATATTTGAAATGTCTTAATGGTCAACTGTAAAATGAACACTTTTCATCTCTGTGCGTAGGCTAACGAGAACTCAGCCATCCCAAACTGAAAAGCGCACAGCAAGGACAAATAAACTATGGGTTATGTGTGGAAGGAAAAAAAACACACCTGGCAATGGAACATTGGATGATTAATATAGAACATAGAATCCAGAGTGAGAAAAGTGAATCGCTCAATGTTAGATTTAAAGCTACGTTTACTGAATGTGTTTTATCTTAAGCAAAAGAAAAGAAAAAGAAAAAGAAAAAAGCAAAAAAAGACTCTACTGCCAGCATTTGATAACAGTTATGATTTTAATAATCTGTTTTCCTTTTCTTAAAGAGCGATACTATGTTTATCACTTTAGAGAAGGAATTACTGTATGAGTAATATAGAAGCAATTTGAGCAGCCATTAAAGAAGATGATTTTTTTATCTCTGTGGAATGAAGGTAGATTTCTTGATATTCTTGAATAACAAAGAACAGGAGAAATGAAAAAACCATAGTAGTCACATTTAACTCAACTGTGAGGACTCGTGGGCCAGTGCAAGGAAAGCAGTTATAGGTCGAATGGGTTTTACTGAAAATATTCATTCCACTTTGTTTAGAAAATCTGTCATTATTGAAATATTTGTGCTCATAATATCAACAATGTGATAAATAGGACAGGAGAGTTCATTCTGTCTTTTCATGTGTTTCAGATGTGTATAGAACCTTCCCTGTCAGTAGCTTTGGGTGACAAACCACCCCCATTGTACCTCTGTGAAGAATGCAGTCAGAGGATTGCAGGGTAGGTATAAGCGTCCTCAAAGAAAAGGAAGTAGAGCAACAATGAGAAGATAGGAACAATCACATGGACTTACGTTGGTTACATACCCATATATCCTATTGACCTCTCTGCTTCTTGAAGGTTACTTTGTCAGATATTTAATGTAGAACAAACTTTCATTTGAAAGATTACAGCTTTGAAAAGTTGCAATAGTTCTCTCCATGTGACAAGAGAAAGCAATTCCACTTCCTAAAGCAGCTCCAGTTTTCTAGTGATCCTGTGAAAAAGGCCACAGAGAAAAATAAAAGTGATTTTTCAAACATGACATAAAATTCATGAGTTCTCTTTGCTTGTTAGTTTCACAGGATAACACTCAGCTTTGTACAAATCATTTTGGTTGGCTTAATTAGTATCTGGGAAAGTGTCATTTAAAGTTAACTGCCTATGATGAAATGCCTTTAATTTATAATTTAGCTGGAATGCATTAGACATTTAAAAAGTTTATTATGATAATGCTCTTAATTACCCTTTCTTTCCATTAAAAGCCTTTTAGCAATAGCATGCAGCTTATAAACATTCATGTGTAAGGGTAATATTGCTAAGAAGCTCAAAAATGAATTTTATTTTTCTTCACAGGGACCACAGTGAATGGTTGATTGATGTTCTTCTGCCGCAAGGTATGGTTTACTTCAGAAAGAATGAATCCTGAGTAATGGTGACTAATGGCATGGTTGATTTGTCTCCTTTTGTACTATTTTATTTAACAAAGACAGTAACTGAAGTATTATATTCTATGAATATTCATTGCTTATAATATACCCTCATGTTTAATAATGAGGGAAGAGGTATCACTTCTACCCAAGTTAAGGGGAGATGTTGGAATTAGGATTCTGTATGGTTAAAGCCCTCCTGAATTAGGTCGTAGGGGGTTTTCTGTATATAATGGTGTTGGCAATGACCTTGCTGTGCCAGGTCAGAAAAGGAGTCAGGAACATCATCAGCAGGAAGAACATTGAATAACTGCACTTTCTCCTGCTACTGTTCCTAGCTCTGTGTTTTGGGGGGAAATCATTTAATCAAACTCTGAGACTTAGTCTCCCCAACAGTAAGATGAGGATAAAGCGTGTCTGACCCATCTTAACGAGGAAACGAGATTGTAATCCTTTTAGTTTGTTAGAGGTCTGAAACCTATGCCCAGCAAGTTGACAGATCAGCTAGATAAGGTAGTATTCTCCTATGCACAGGGGGGCAGACATTCCAGCCACCTAACGGGAGACTGAAATGACCAGGAAAAATACTGGAAAGCAAAGGAAAGATGTCAGGTGGAAAAGGCTGGGAGCAGACTGATGCCGGATCAGCCACCCAGGAGTGACTTGGCATGTGACTTCAGAAAGAGATGATGAAAGGCCTCATTTAAAAAAAGAAATATAAAAACCTTAGTGAACTAAATTCTGTGAACTTTTTTTTCTTTTTCACTTAAGGCCTTTGCTTGATGGTAATTACACTATTTCTTTGTAGTCTAAGTTTTCATATAAGGTCATTTCATCCTTAGGAAATAAATTAGTGAGTGCTCTCCATCTGTAAAATGGATCGATAATGTCAGACTCTGAGTTCTTCAGAGATACTCTGAAAATTTAAATAAGAATATCTGTAACCAGTGTCACCCCAATAGATTCAATAAAAAGGAAAGAAAAAGGAATATCTGTGAAAAAATTTGGGCTTGTATGAGTAAGGGTAACTCTCCCCCTCCCCCCTTAATTAGGCTACATTGTTAGTTAAGTTCCAGTACTCTGAGGGAAAACCCATAGCCAGGTCCTAAACTACATTTTAAATGTCAGAAATCATTCTGAATTCTGGTCATCATCTCCAGATGATATTCATCTTTGGAAGAAAATTGACAATAACTTTTTATTATTTATCTAGAGATGTGACTAAACCAAACAAACTAAGATAAACTTTAAGATATCAAACTGTTAAATAACCTAATGATAGAGAAGCAGTTTTAAAAACAGAATTGTAAATTTCACTGATTTAGCATCTACTGATAGACTATACTGTAAGTAATAGTTCAGTCCAGTTTTTTGAACACTAACCGTATTTTTCGCTCCATAAGACGCACCTGACCATAAGACACACCTAGGGTTTTAAGAAGGAAAATAAGAAAAAAAAATTCTTAACCAAATGGTGTGTTAAAATATTTAATAAAATACTGTATTTTTTGCTCCATAAGACGTACGGGCATTTTTCCTTCCACTTTTGGGGGAAAAAAGTGCATTTTATGGAGCGAAAAATATGATACTATTTCAAGGGAAATGTTAACATGTTTTTGGAAAAATAATTTTTAAGTACTCTCAAGCATCAATTTTGTATGCCCAATCAAAAGACTTCCTGTCTATTCATTAAACTCAGTCCTGAAGTAGATAGTAGTTTGACAACTTTACTCCAATCGGCCAATCAATGGGTTTGAAAATTGCTCTCTCTTAAATAAGCAGGCAGCTGGTTTTACACTAGCTAAGGACCGATAGAAATTGATAGCTCAAGTTCAAGTAATTGAAGTTAGTAAGGTTTTTCTACAGTTTTGATTAAGTCATCTCCATGGTGAAGCTCTAAATATACACATCAACTCAGTGTCACTGTATAATGGCACAGCAGTAAGGAGGGAATTCACAGACAGAGTGCTAGATCTGCCTCTACTATTGATAGCCTGTGTTGTCCTGTAGCAGTCACGTAACCATAGTGACCCTCAATTTTGTTTTCTGTCCAATGAAGAGGTGAGATTAAAGTTATTTGGCTCTAACGTAATCTGAGGTCTAAGTCATGTCCAAGAAGTTTGAATTCCTTATAAGAATAGGTGAAGTATTTGCAGCATGCAGATGTTTTTTAACCTCCTTAAACTAAGTAGATGATAATTCATGAGATAACCGAGAAGCTGTTTTGGCCAAGTCTAGAGTTTGTATTACAAAACTTGTGTTGACTCTTCTTCATGGCTGCCCTTATTGAAAATGGGCTCTCTTTCTTTGTTGATATTTTGTGTACCTTCCCCTTACAGCTGAAATATCTGCTATATGTCAGAAGAAGGTAAGAGCAAACCATCTGTGTGGTGGGGCATGATTTGCTGTGTCTGTATGTAAATTCATTCATTGACATCTGCCTCATTTCTGCACCATGGTTTCCCAGTATGTACATGTCACTCACTGTATTTGTGAAGGGGAAAAGAAATAATTTAGCATGCAAGGTTGCTATGTCCAATGGTCTCTATTTCCATTTCTGCTTTTGCTCACCCATCTTATGCACAAATGTTTTTGACAAGTAATCTGAAATAAAAGCTACATGCTTCTCTGGATTAGAAGTCTAATTACAAAAAGATTTGAATGAGAATGTAATATGTGCAACTTAACTTTGATAAATGATGTATCTTGTATGCTAAACATCTTTATTGTTTTGAAGTGGAGTGCAAATTGTCTAATAAATGTGTTAAAACATACTCAGATCAACCATATATAGAAATGATTCATGTATATGTAAGTTGAATTGTATCTCTAAAGATTCCTCCTTCAGTTTTCCTTTAGCCACCGTTCATGCCAGTTTCCCTAAGCCATATCCACCTTTTTTGTTGTTGCAGTGGAGAAGTACAAGGGAAGGTAGTACAGTATCATATAAAGAACTCTGGGTTTGTTGGTTGAGACACTTGGGTTCTGGCCAGCTCTATTTCTATTTACCTGTGAGACCATGCACAGGTCATTTAAACTCCTTAGGAGTTAGTCATGAACGGGTACCTTTGGGGGGCTGTTCCAGTTAGCTATCGCCACATAATAAACCATCCTAAAATCTGGTGACTTATAACAACAAACATTTATTTGGTCACAATTCTGTGGATTGGCAATTTGGCTTATGCTCAATGATGCGTCTTTTGATAAACCCCTGTAGGCTCACTCATGTGTTTGCATCTGTCGGTGAGTTGGTGAGTCGGCTGGGGACTAGCTGGTCCCAGAGGACCTCACTCCCCTGGCCGGGCTTCCGCTGGGATGGCCGGGATGGTTGGGGTGACTGGGGTGTCTAGCGCTCCCTCTTTCCATTAGGTTCTCATCGTCCAGGAGACTAGACTGGGTTCGGTCATGTGGCAGCAGTGTTCTGGGAGAATGAGAGAGGAGGCTGAACGGCCTTTTGAGACTGAAACCCAGAAGTTGCGCGGCATTACTTCTGTTGCCATTTAATTCGTCAGAGAAGGTTCCCGAAGCCAGCCCTGTTTCAGGGAGTGGGGAAAATAGACTCCTTCCCTTTATGCAGCGGCAAGGATTTTGTGGTCATATTTAACCCACCACGGTCTACCCTCTGGACGTTGGTACTTCCATTCTCTCCAGATGCAAAATATTCTCACCACCCTGCAAGACCTTCAAATATCTTATGCATTCATGGCTTCAGGCTTAAAGTCTGTTACCTTGTGATCTGCATCTCTTCTGGTCACTGCTCTTTGGGGTATACACATTCTCTTGATCCAGAGACTTGTGAAATGAAAAGGCAAATGATCTGCTCTCTGCACACCCAACACAGATCGGTGAGTGAGGGACATGGTAACAGCCACAGTCTTCTGCCAAAAAGAGGAGGAGTAAGCGAGCCTTAGTCACTGGTCTGTAGCAGCTTCAGTCATGAACACATCAACAATTCTTCTGTCTCTGGGGATAGTTAATTTGTCTTAAATTGCAACTGGTTTTGCTTTTTGTGGAGTAGTTTCCAAATCCATTGTTGTTTTCCTGGGCATTTAGTAGCACTCTCTCAGACATCTCTCCTTCTCTATAGGAAACGGCCCACATTGCAACTGAGTAACTCTCTCAGTCTGCCTGCAGGAGTTTCATGTTGAGCTGTGTCTGTCCCCTTCAGTCTAAGTTGGTGGTGCTTTTGCTAGTGTGACTTTAAAACTTTGTGGGTTTTCAGTAAATTTCCCTGGGGATCTGTTTCCCCCAAAGCCATCTATAATTCTTTATGAGACAGTTCTTTCTATACTTTGGGCATTTCAGTTTGCCCTGAAAATTATTAGGAGCTCTGTTCTAGCTGAGAGGCTCAGCTGGGCGTCACCTTTTAGCTTTCTGAAGTTTAAACAAAGGTAGTACAGTCATTCAGCAAACTCTTGATTTGATCTTTATCCTGAGGTTATTTCTTACCTTGAGAATCTTTTGGAGGCTGGAGAGACTAGGATGAGAAAGTTCTCTTTTGTACATCAGCATGTTCTGGTATTTAGTCACATACCTAATATATTGGACACCCAGATTGGATAATTTTTTTTAACTCTCCCCTCCTTTATATCATACAATTATTTTTAGTAATAAGCTTCGAAGTAGCACATTTTTATTACTTATTCTTTAATAAGCATTATATTTCATATGAACATTATTTTGGAGAACTTCTATTGAGTTCATAATAGTTCAGAATTCTGTGAGCTTGCTTTGGGCACGATTGTACTTGTGGTATTACATGTTCCTACATTTGAACAGTAGGTTTGAAATGATCATCAAGATTATAAAGATAACAGATAGACCTTGATGTATTTCAATTATGTTGTTCTATAAGACCACCTGGAGTAATTTATTTATGTTAGCATTTAAAGCAGGAAATGACACAAAGTGGCCGAGTGAACATTGGAACACCACGCCCAACTGAACTAAATCTAAGAGAAATTTCCCTAGTTTACTTATAAATGCATGCATATGGTTGACTCCACACGGGTTGAAGACTACCTGTGTGTCATAAATATATTATTAAAACCTAGTAGGAACCACAACAATTGTTTAGAACTTTGATGCACCAAACGTTATTTTGGGACAAAGTCTTTTACTGCTGATATTATTTAGAACTGATGGCACGTGGTGATCAAGCAGGTTGACTTTTAGTTGGTTTTCCAGATTCTAATATACGTCATACAGCCAGCGACTGCAGAAGAAGTCATTAATGATGTAGCAACAGAAAACAACAACAATTTAATTACGCTCACAGATTCTGCAGGTCAAGGATTTGGACAGGGCCCCGTGCACAGCCTGTCTCTGCTTCGTGATGTTTGTGGCCTCATCTGGGAAGACTTGAATACCGAAGCCTGAAATGACCTACGCGCTTCTAGATGATATGTTTGGGCTTTGGGATGGGGTGACTTGAGCACTGAATTTGGCCAGAACTGTTGACGAGGGACTTACACATTGCTTCTCCGTGGGACTTGGCCACGACAGAGTTCTAAGCACAGTGTGCTGCTGAGGCAGCTTCTGAAGAGAGAATGTTCCAACACTGTCAGGTGGAAGCTGCGTGGCTTTTTATGGCCTGGCCTTGGGAGTCACCTAAGTGTCACATGTGCCTTACTCTGTTGCTTGAAATAGCCACAAGGGCATCTAGATTCAAGGCATAGATTCAAGAAAGCATAGCTGAGGAACCAAAGCCAAAGCGTGTCATTGGCAGCTGGACTTCATTTAGATGGGATGACCTTGGACCTCCAGTCAGGAATTTGCACGGGGGAAGAATGTAAACAGTTGGTGACCAGAAGAAAGGATGGGAAATTGCAGACTTTAAACTTCAGGACTTTATTATAGGAAATAGCTACCCACTAAACCCATATCCACATCCTATTGTTTATATACCAGTAGGAATCCAGGAGAACAAAAGGAAGAAGTAAACACTGAGAATAAACTTGGATAGACCCACACTGCTAGTGGTGTGGTATTGGTTTGGTGAGCAAGCAGAAGCCCAACCAATAAAAATTCCTGAGCTTCCAGCATGGCATTTAGTGTGTGAAAGAGAAAGGAAGGGCACGAAGCAGGGAAAGTAGCCCATTGGAGAGGTCAGGGCCGAACTGTGTGCCGAAGAAGAACTGGGCACACATGCAGCAGAGAGACACTGAATTTTAACAAATAATTTTAAAAATATATTAATTAAAAAATCTTATAAACATTTTAACTTGCTTTTATGATTTGTTGGCTCTATGCTTTTCAGAAAATGAGGTCTCCCAACACTAAAATCCAGAGCCTCTCTACTAAAATAGAAGTGGAACAAGCCTTATTTTGAAATGGTCGTTCAGAACGACAGCTCAGTACATTCATTGCCCATGTCTTTTTTTTATTTTTTTTATTTTTTATTTATTCATTTTTTTTTAGAGAGGAGAGAGAGAGAGACAGAGAGAGAGAGGAGAGAGAGACAGGGGGGAGGAGCTGGAAGCATCAACTCCCATATGTGCCTTGACCAGGCAAGCCCAGGGTTTCGAACCGGCGACCTCAGCATTTCCAGGTCGACGCTTTATCCACTGCGCCACCACAGGTCAGGCATGCCCACGTCTTGATGTAGGTTTTGTGCCGGCCTCCGTTCTTCTTCAGTCTCTCCACAGTCGCTGTCACGGAGGGTTCTCACATCTCCACCAGGCTCTGAGTTTGTAATGGCTTAGAATACTGTATCCCCTCAAGGTCTCACATCATTTTGAGCTCTCTTGAAAGACTGGAAAGCTGTCTGGAGACAAGACATTGAGTGTGTGGTGGCATGTCTAACAGGCTTGGGCACATTTTTGGGAGCAGCCAGGGGCGTGTCCTGACACTGCTTGGATCGCTTCTTGGGGATGCTGACCTGCCCCTCTGCCTCTGGTCATCTGGTCAGTGCCTACCTGACAACGGCCCCCTGAGCTTTGGGATCTTATGCTGCTCCACATGTCTCGTGTCTGTCACTTTGTCTTTGGCTTTCTTCTCGGAGGAAGGATAAACTGCTCTCAACGGTGAATGGTGTCTGCTGCATTTGGATGTGTTACCATGGTGTCAATGACATATTCTTAAGGTCCTGACAGAAAGTCCTGGTGCTACTGGACAGCCCGGCTTTGGGTGCATCAGCTCAGCGTGGTACAACTCCCTCCCTGTCCTTCAGAGCAGCAAGGACAGCTGAGCTGCTGTGGATATTTGCTCTTTTAGGAGTGGATAAAATAATTTGGAGCCCTGGCTGCGTAGCTCAGTTGGTTAGAGCATTGTCTTGATACCCAAGATTACGGGTTTGATCCCTGGTCAGGGCACCTGGGAGTCAAAATTATTCCTTTTTCTATGTTGATGTGCTCTCTCTGGACCATGGTTTTGATTTTTTTCTTTGTATTTATCCTGAAAACTCTTGAAACGCACAAAATCATGGAGAGAGCCTCCCAGCACCCACAACCGAGGGGACTTTACAGAGGGCTTCTCTCCACAGTTCCACTCACACTTAAACTGTTTCTACCACTCACACTGACAGAAACCGCTTCTCACCTTTATTTCCAACCATGGCTGAAATCTCACTGGTTAGCGATGACCTGCATTTTGGCGTCTAGTGGCCGTTGGGAAACAAGTCGCCATTTTCAGTGGCCCCTGAAGTTTCCATTCCTTCCCATTCTTAGCCACATTTGCCTCGGCGGTTGATTTTCATTGATTTCCCTTTCTCCCCCCCTCCCTTTGCGTCTAGAACTGCAGTTCCCACGTTAGAAGAGCAGTCGTCACCTGCTTTTCGGCAGGGTGCTGCGGTCGTCACGGAAACAGGCCTGTCCGGTACTGCAAAAGATGTCACTCGAATCACCACAGTAACGAAGTGGGGGCCGCCTCGGAGACCCACCTTTACCAGACCTCCCCTCCACCCATCAACACCCGGGAGTGCGGCGCCGAGGAGCTCGTCTGCGCCGTGGAGGCCGTGATTAGGTAGCGGGCACTCTGTCGGTCGCTCGCTCTGAAAACACCGCCCTGGCTTTGAGCTACCCTTCTGGCATTGAGATGTGTAAATTCAATAGAACCTCAAGCACTCTCAGCCCAGCACAGCGTTTCAGTGATGGTGTTTTAATTCATTCATTCAACATTTTTATCAACTGCCAGTTATGTGCCAGGCATGTGGTAGGCACTTGAGAGGCAGAAGAGAATAAAATGTAGTCTCTGTCCTCAGGTCTCTGTGGAGATTTTTTCTTTTTTGCATTTATTGTAAGTCTGCCTATAGCCAAAAAAATTTATGGCCATACTAACACAAGGAGTTTGTGTGGTATTGATGGATTCAGCCGCAACATTCATTCAGTAAAGATCAAACACACAGCTCTAAGGTTTCAAGCAAGCTGGATTTGCTAGTTCTGCAGAGAAGCAGACTTGTTTCTGCCCATCGGAGGCATGAAACAGAAGCACGTGGTTGTGCTCCGTGTAATTGTGATCCAGTATGGTGAGCACAATGATGGGACAGCCATGGGTTGGGAACGAAGTGGGGG
This sequence comes from Saccopteryx leptura, assembly GCF_036850995.1. Classification (NCBI taxonomy): domain Eukaryota; kingdom Metazoa; phylum Chordata; class Mammalia; order Chiroptera; family Emballonuridae; genus Saccopteryx; species Saccopteryx leptura. The sequence goes on along the minus strand of NC_089508.1, from coordinate 11,025,025 downwards.
CACCAATTAGAGTGAAGGGTGGGGATAGGGGAACTTGACTGACAGCAGCGGAGTGGGGGAGAACTCTGGGTAATTTAGTACAGTACTGAGGTCAACCAGAAGGCTGTGGAGTAAGCGAGGTGCCAATCCTGCAGGTTCTTGGGTTTTTCTTCTTCTGTCACATGACAAAGAAAGGAGCTATAGAAATGGTAATGTCTAGACTTGTTCTCTTTTTGTATAATATTCACTAAGGCAAGATTTTTAAAAATTAAATATATTGGAATGTAAGTTTTAAGGATAAGGACTAAGTTTTTTCTGTTTCTCTCATCTCAGCAGCTGACACATGTTTGTCAAGTAAAACATCACAGAAATTTGGAAATAGAAAAAAAGTCAACCATGATGCTCTCATCATCATCTGTTTTGCACATGTTCTTTTAGTTTTATTCAAATGCGTGCTTTATTTATATAACTGTAATCATAGTGTAGCCACAATTCTTTTTGATAAAACATTATATACCATTAGCTCTTTTCTGTGTTGTTGTATTGCCTCAATATTTATCATTTCTAGTGGATACATAGTACCTATTTATCTAGATTATTATTTCCACCATTAAATATTTAGAATGCTTCTCATTTTTTTTACTATTATAAACAAGTGATAAGTATTTTTGTGTATAGTGCTGTTTCTGTGTTTTTTATTTTCTTAGGGTAGATGACCAGATGTGGTTGTTTGGGTCAAAGGGTATGAATATCTTAATGGCTTTGGAACATTACCAAACTGCTTCTAAAGTGTGTATATGAATTTATAATGCCAACAGTATGACATTGCTAGTTTTTGCTACACAGTTGCCAATACTGAGTGTTATTTTGAAAACCATCCCTTGTTTAGCAAATTGTGAAGGGAGTCCTTGGTGCTCATTTTCTCACTTTCAGATTTTTGAATGCTGATATTGAATATTTTTTCTTGGTGTACAAGTTCCTCATCTCTCCTTGTGTCATATACACTGCTCACAAAAATGAGGGGATCAGGGACACGCAGATGTCCAGTCCTTCCAGCCTTTTGTACAGTGCATTTTTAGAAACCAATGAAATAAAAGTTGGTTTTGCATCTCATTTGCATAATTGAACAACTTTCTTTGACTTGTCGTTTGCTTTTCTGGTGTTCTTGTTTAATAATAAAAAAAAATGCTTTTTTTTATTGCTTTATGTTTATTTTGAAATATCTCCTACTAATTTTTTGTGAGCAGTATATTTGATGTCCACATAACCTCATGTTAGATATAGGGGAAGCACTGACTTCTCTAGTGGGGTAGGTGGTGAACCGGAAGCAGGAAGACATCAGTTCCGCTTGATTCTAATCGATTGGAGGGAGTAGCCTCTTTGTGCCTTTTGTTCATCTTCAAAGTGAGGATGGAGTCTCAAATAGTAAGGAAATGAAATTAGGTTTCCTGGAGTAATTCCAGCCATTCGGAAAGATGCTTGGGTCCTCATGGAGTCATTGCCCTGAAGAGGTCACCGTCTAGCATGTGTTTTTCGGTAGTCTTCTAACTTAAAATCTCCTCTGTTGGCAGCTTGTTGAAAGAAGCTGAGTTCCACGCTGAGCAGCGGGAGCACGAGCTGAACCGCCGGCGGCAGCTGGGCCTCTCCTCCTCCCACCACTCCCTGGAGAACGCTGACTTTGATAACAAGGACGACGACAAACACGACCAGCGGCTCCTCAGTCAATTTGGAATATGGTTCTTAGTAAGAGAAAGAAGTTGACCGTTCTCTCCTTTCTTGTTTCTCATTCCAGCGTTCCATCCATGAGGGATTTCTGCTTTCTTTTTAAAGAGCTTTTATATCAAACAGTGAAAAACTGACCTTAGCAATGGGACCCTATAGAATAATGGCTCCCAACCTTGGGCTGCACGTTAGATTTGCCTGGGGAGGTTTTTTTTTTAAAGAAATGGCAATGCCCAGATTTCACTCTAGATCCTTGGGAACTTTTAAAAAGCTTTCTACTTGATTCTGATGAATAGCCACGTGTTGAACCTACCGTGCCAGGCTCTAGACTGTTTAAACTGCACCTTTTACAGGAAACAAATAGGAAAAGAGCTAGTGCATAGCATGAAATACTGGATTCAATATGATTTACAGACCACTCACATCTTTTTGCTTATGTACATGAAATTTTTCTTGAAAGTTCTGTCTCTATGGAGATTGTTTTTTTCTTTTTTGCATTTATTGCAAGTCTGCCTATAGCCAAAAAAATTTATGGCCAAACTAACACAAGGAGTTTGTTTGGTATTGACCGATTCAGCTGCAACATTCATTGAGTAAAGATCAAACATACAGCTCTAAAGCTTCAAGCAAGCTGGATTTGCTAGTTCTGCGGAGAAGCAGATTTGTTTCTGCCCATCGGAGGCATGAATTAGGTCTCCATATGATACGTCTCTTTTATACTTTCACATAGTTACCTGAAAAAAACATTTTTTAAAAATTGGGATTTAATTGTTGATTTCCCATGTGTTATTCTTACAACTTACTATCTAATGACACAGTGACTACTCTGGTGAACTCTTTGAAGGCAAGGATAGGTTCTGTTTATTTTTTATATTCCTGAACTCTACTCCACTGCTTCATAAAAGATGATTTCAGAATGAATGACTGAATGACTGAATGATAAGCTGTTTTAAAACATCTATTTATAATGTGGTGAATTTGGGGGGCTCTAACATTCCTGAATTATTATTGATGGCAGTTCTCAGTTAAATCTGATCATGTTAGAACTGAAATATATATAGTTATCTTTTTACTGAAGATATTTATGAAATTTCATTTTATAGATTTAACCTTCTAAAAGTATCTGTCTAGTGCAGATTATGTAATATATTTCTTACAGGAGAAAAGGCTTATTGGAAGGTCCAATCTTAAGGGGAAGTGATTGTTGCAATCCACCTCTTCTTGTAGAGAGGGACATAGTTTCTAAGATAGGTGATCATCATTTAGAAACCTGCCCATTTCAAATAGATTATCTAGGATATCTTTGTGGTTTTTGTTTGTTTTTTGTGGGTTTTTTGCTTTTGAATGAGTGTGTAATAATTCTGTGGAGGTGGATGGAGGCTGATGCAGTCTAATGTGTCTATTTCCAGGTGAGCCTCTGCACACCCAGTGAGAACACGCCTACGGAAAGCTTGGCCAGGCTGGTGGCCATGGTGTTCCAGTGGTTTCACTCCACAGCATATATGATGGATGATGAAGTTGGAAGTTTAGTGGAAAAACTGAAACCTCAGTTTGTCACCAAGTGGTTGAAGACAGTATGTGATGTTCGCTTCGATGTCATGGTCATGTGCCTTCTTCCCAAACCAATGGAATTTGCCAGGGTAAGCGGAGGCCTCCAGCTTGGACCTGCCTGGAATGGGGGGAGAAGCCAATAGAGTGTTATCAGTGTCTGTAGAAGAGGAAGATCTCTTTGTATTTAGTCAGTGCAGCTAAGTGAGTTTAGTTTAATCTGTACATTTTAGGTAATGTCCTGCTTTGATGTTGGTTTGGGATGTGACAATGTAGAAGATGAATGTAGGAGGTAATATATATAAAAAGTTAAGGGAATATTCTTTCTTGACATTGATGAATATTTCTATTAAGAAATAAACATGGCTCTGTCTGATTGGCTCAGCAGTAGAGCATCAGCCCAGAGTGTGGAAGTCCTGAGTTTGATTTCTGTGTAGGGCACATAGGAGAAGCAACCATTTGCTTCTTGACCCCTCCCCCTTCTCTCTCTCTCTCTCTTTCTCTTTCTCTCTCTCTCTCTCTCTCTCTCTCTCTCTCCCTGTAGCCATGGCTCGAGTGGTTGGAGCAAGTTGGTACTGAGGATGGCTCCATGGCCTGCCTCAGACATTGAAATAGCTCAGTTGTTGAGCAACAGAGCAGCAGCCCCAGTTGGACAGAGCATCGTCCTGTAGGGGGCTTGCCAGGTTGGTCCTGGCTGGGGCGCATGCAGGAGTCTGTCTCTTTGCCTCCCTGCCTCTTGCTTAATTAAAAGGAAAGAAAGAAAGAAAGAAAGAAAGAAAGAAAGAAAGAAGGAAGGAAGGAAGGAAGGAAGGAAGGAAGGAAGGAAGGAAGGAAGGAAGGAAGGAAGGAAGGAAGGAAGAGAGGGAGGAAGGAGGAAAGGAAGGAAAGAAAGAAAGGAAAGAAAGGGGGGGGGAGGGAGGGAGGGAGGGAGGAAGGGAGGGAGGGGAGGGAAGGAGATTGCTGGAGCTCAGTCCTTTTCTGGTCTACAGCCTGTGGCTAACATTTGCTATGGGCAATTTCTGTGGTTTCACATATATTTCTGGAGATGAATGGTAGAAGTCACTGCCAGCACATTTGGAATGCCAAAAAGGTTTAACAGTTGCCCAAACCGTTTTTGTTTTTTTCTCTGGCTTATAGGATAAATTTCTCTGTACTTATCCTGGATCTCTCAGGTTTCAGATGTATGGTGGAGAAGACTATATTTCTTGACTACAATATAATTCATGTCTAACCCAGAATTAGTTTCAACAGCAATGTATGAAATTTTTTCAAGCTATTTTTTAAGGTTTTTTATAATATGCGTGCTTTTTTTTTCTTCAGTCAGGTCTTGAGGCAATTTTCAGTTTAAATAAGACATTTAAGAATAAAATGGAATATACACCATCTCAAGGTGTAGCTTTTATTAGATTTTCAGGACTCAAGTGTTCTGCACATTTATCAAAATACACTTCTTTCTTCTTTGGTGCCACCTACTGACTCACACATAAAATTGGATTTTTGCATAATGAAAATTCCCCATTTCCTGTCATTCTTTGACTGCATTGCTATGTTTTCTGTCAATTCTTTCTGAATAGTAAAGGGCTGGTGTGATCTGACTCTGGAAGGTAAGAAATGACTATGTTGGGAGAAAAACTAACTTAGGTTCAGTGGTTGAGGACAACAAACATTAACAAGAAAAAAGAGAAAGTTTACTGCTCTCAGAAATGAGTACCTCTCTCAATGCCCATAGATACAAGGTTTTTAGTACTTGAATGGGAAGATATGAAAGTTCTTTTGGGCTTTTGATGCTAATGGCTCTGGGTTGTGTGTCCCAAGGGCAGCTGAATTCACAGGCAGCTCCCTTTGCAGTGGTTTCTATCTCCTGGCGGCTCTGCTGTAGTCAGATAAGGGAGGTTTGGATATGTTTCCTTTCTGCATCTTCTCTGGCTCAAATGTTTTCACTTTAAAATAATCTTTGTACCAACTCCAGGGGTGTGAGTGGGTCTCCACATATCTCCCATCCAAAACTTCCCTAGCAGTTGCACACTGAGAAGAAACTAGGTTGATTGCTGTGGAGAGATTTGGGTTAGGTACTACAAGCTAAGCAATCAGCAAAGCAGGAAAAAGAAGACATTAGAACAAGGACACAGGAAGAAAAATAAAGATTAATGGTTTGAGTGGACTATAAACCTAGTGTCTGAGCCCAGGAGGCAGCCATTCAAGCAGATTTCTAGGTGTTGGGCTCAAAGCATCTTTAGATGATGGAGTGAGAATATCAGTGTAAAGCCAGCAGGCAGGGCCGGGGCCACCATCAGAGCAGCCGCCTGGCCCATGCAGGTTCGCATTGGATTCGGACAGTCGGTAAAGAAACCATGGAGCCAAAAACTGGTGGGCCATAGCCTTTAATCCTACCTTGCACCCGGCGGGCAAGTAAAAACACACACTGGGCTCCAAAACCCACTCACACTCAGTGCTCACAAAGCCACTGACTTATCCGAGTTTCCTAGAATCAAAGGTTTCTAGCTCAACAGCCTTCTTCTCCTCAGTTCCCCATCTCCTGCCTTATCCCAGATACAAACTCTACACAAACTGGCATCTCACTCAGCACTCCGCCATCTTGGCTGCTTCTCCTGGCCTCCTCCACGTGGCCTCCTTTAGCTGCTGGCTCTACTCTCTCCGCTCTCTCATGCTAACCTCAGGAACCAAGAGCCAAACTCCCGCTCCGTTCCCATTTTATAGTGTAGAAATCCAAACCCTTAATCCAATATACATAATAGGGAAGTCTCTTAATACAAAGTCACTTCTCTGAGGCATGATAGGATTGTACCACTTTACACCAAAAAGGGTGGGACAGGCTTAATCCCAAAACCAAGCCTCAGGCTACAACAATTCTCAACACACATTAATATCACCTGGGCGATGGCCTCCTCGTGTTATCTTTAACAAAGTGAGCATAATACATTTTATCTGCCCAACAATCAGTGACACAGTCATGGTTATTTCCTGGAGCCAAGCACGGAGGATGCGGGTGTTTGGTAACCTTTCTGCATTCATAAACTGTTGCTGCTCCCTGACCAGGCGGTGGCGCAGTGGATGGAGTGTTGGACTGGGATGTGGAGGACCCAGGTTCGAGACCCCCGAGGTCGCCAGCTTGAGCGCGGGCTCATCTGGTTTGAGCGAAAAGCTCACCAGCTTGGACCTAAGGTTGCTGGCTTGAGCAAGGGGTTACTCGGTCTGCTGAAGGCTCACGGTCAAGGCACATATGAGAAAGCAATCAATGAACAGCTAAGGTGTCGCAATGAAAAACTGGTGATTGATGCTTCTCATCTCTCTCCGTTCCTGTCTGTCCCTGTCTATCCCTCTCTCTGACTCTTTCTCTGTCTCTGTAAAAAAAAAAAAAAAGTAAAAACCCCCCAAAAAACTGTTACTGCAGTGAGTCTGTTGGCAGTGAACATGGCACCAGGTGTTAGGCCAGTGAAGCTGGACCGGATGTTGGTTCAGCATCCTTGGTACTTGAATTCTGGCTAAGAAAGAATCAGAGCCAAGAATCAAACTGTAAGAGAAAGTTTATTTAGAAAGTCATAGAGGTGGAAGAAGTGAGCTGCAGAAGAAATGGGTTCAAGAAATACAGTAGGTTACAGAGGCAAAAGAAGGACCCTTGGAGCTTAGGAGAGAGAGAGAGACAGGTGAAGGGAGGGCGCCTGGGGAGAAGTAGAGCAGGACAGGGAGAAAGGAGGCACTGGGTCCTTCCCTGAGGGTTTTAAAGCCTGGGGGTTAGGGGCGCTTCTCAACAGAACATGCATCAGTTTTCCAGTTACGTTCCAGGGTCATGGTCTCTACTGATTGGTTGGTGCCGTGGCAGGGGGTGGGGTCATTAGTCAGTGCAGCTGGTCCTGAGGTCAGCCATGGCTCTGCTGTTCTGGTTTTGCTGCTTTTCTGGGCCTGGAGCTGAAACACAACTGAGGCTTAGATGTTATTCCTAGGGGTTAAGGGGTTAATGCTTAAGGGAGTGGTCATGCAAGGGCCATTCTTTGGCCTCCTTGTTCTTTCTCCAAGGGGCTCTTCACATGACCAGCACCATGCCAGGGGAGGAAAGGCCAGGGGACGGCCCAGCATGACCAGCAGCAATATGGAAGGTCAGGGGTCTAAACTGCAGGACTGAGATACCCTAGGGGAAGAAAGGTTACCCCGGGGCGAAGTCCTTGTTTTCCCAGTTCAGCCTGTTGCTAGGCACCTTGGGCTTTCCGCCCTGGTGACCTTCTGTGCCTGACCTGTCGTCCTTGCTCTGCTTGTCTGTGTAACTGCCTGCCTCAAGTCTGTTGACGTTTATATCAAATTGTCCTTCAGCTCACAGAGTTTTGGGACAAGACAACCTACTTTCAGTAAGTATCAGGTTTCAGTTCTTAGTGACACCCAAGTTAGTAAGGTAGGAGAACAATTAGAAATACTAATTACTGACAAAATGCGAAAGACAGCAGGATCTAGTTTATAAAGAGGTGAGGAATAGTGGAAAGACGATGAACGGGACCAGAAGCTGGTGATCCACAGGGTGGGTGACAGTTTTCCATTGAAACATAAAGTCCCCCTCTCTAATCACCTGCATGTTGACTGAAGATAATCTAAGATTACCCTTGCTCATAAACTAAGTCTAGTCTCATTAAATTGGGGCTGATTGTTTATGTAAGTGCCGTAAGAATGGTGATTGACCACATAGTGCTCCTTTGAGTTTGCTGTGCTGGAACTTTTATAAATAATCTCACATTGAAAAGAAAAGAAAAAAGAATCTTAGATTGGACTTTCCGAAGGTTCTCAAGGTTCAGATGCCAAGCCAAGAACTTGTCACCCCACTTCATTTGTATTACCCATAGATTTGGGTGGATTTCTTTTCTCCTGATGTCCCCACAATGTTCTCAGTTGTCTGGACCTGCCAGGAAGTGACCCTTTTTATTTGCCTGTAGACTGGGAACCCCATCAGCCAGGTATCAGGCTGGTTTTTCCAGGACGGCTCTGTACCGTTGGCATAATGTTCAAACCTAGTTCTGTGATCGAGCGAAAGCTTGAACTGCTCATTGCATGATAGCCAGTATCTCCAGTGGCGAGGAGTTGGGACAAGGAAAGTGACTTTAGTTGGAAAGCTAGTAAGCCAAGAAGAAGGCAGACGAGAGTCCTAAAGAATCATCTTGAGGAAGTACAGAATTCAGGTTTCTTTTATGTCAAGGGAAATGGGAGGGGTTTGATGTCAGAAGGTAATTGCTGACCACAGTCCTGGATGTCAGCAGGGGTCCAAGGAGGATGCTGAAACTTCTTTGTTTCTGGTCAACAAACTTGGGTTGCTGCGGTCCCAGTCAGGAGGTTCCTATAAATCTTTTGAAAAACATTCATTGTTTTTGTATATACCTTCCTTATTTCCTTAGGGAGGTAGTTTCAAGTGGGGAGATCGCTTCGGTAACTCCTAGCCTACAGGTTAGATCCCTTTGTTGATTAGAATATCCATGTGCAGGACTAAGCAGACGTTGCTAACCAGCAGGTCATGGGCACTGGGCAGGCTGGAACACGATGGAGTCAGAAAGAGGGATTGTTTTAGTCTTTAAAACTTTCAACCTCAGTCATAATGTCAAACTTAGTTTCTTAAAATTGTGTGGCATGTCTGATTCTAAGCACATCATTCTCAAATATGACATTCTATTCAAAGCCTTAGTAATGTACCGTATTTTTCATTCCATAAGACACACTTGACCATAAGACACACCTAGGGTTTTAAGGAGGAAAATAAGAAAAACTAAACCAAAGGGTGTGTTAAAATATTTAATAAAATAGTCCTGGCTGGTTGGCTCAGTGGTGGAGCGTCGGCCTGGCGTGTAGAGGTCCCGGGTTCGATTCCTGGTCAGGGAACACAAAAGAAGCGCCCATCTGCTTCTTCACTCCTCCCCCCTCCTTCCTCTCTGTCTCTCTCTTCCCCTCCCGCAGCGAGGCTCCATTGGAGCAGGGATGGCCCGAGCGCTGGGGATGGCTCCTTGGCCTCTGCCCCAGGTGCTGGAGTGGCTCTGGTCGCAACGGAGCCACGCTCCGGAGGGGCAGAGCATCGCCCCCTGGTGGGCGTGCAGGGTGGATCCCGGTCGGGCGCATGCAGGAGTCTGTCTGGCTGTCTCTCTCCGTTTCCGGCTTCGGAGAAGTGCAAAAAAATATATAATAATAATAATAATAAAATACTATATTTTTCGCTCCATAAGGCGCACGAGCATTTTCCCCTCCACTTTCGGGAGGAAAAAAAGTGTGTCTTATGAAGCAAAAAATACTGTAACCTTTTCTCCCCCTTAATTATGCCCTGTTGCAAGGAGAGCAGATTCTTATTGAACTCATGTATACAACTATTGTTGCCATGAACATAAGAATTTTTAATAAGAGTTTCTGAATTCTGGAGGGATCTGGTAAGGAGAAAAAGACCTGTTTCATTTTCATTTACAAAGATATAATCTACTAAATTGTTGTGAATTAGCGATCGCTTAAGGGAAACCTTGCATTTAGAAAATGGCACATTAAAGAACCAGCAATGATCCAAACAAAAAAACCCCCATAACAATTACCATCTTTCTTCATCGCTTCATTTAGTCCCGTGTAATTAATCTTTGTTCTGCTTGGTCTTGGGTCGGCAGTAGTATGAACCCTCAGCTTCTTTTCTTAGTGGAACCCTCGCTCAGCCCAGTGGTACGGTCTTGTTGAGGAAAACTTGTCTAGCCTGTAGAAAACTTTTATGTAATTTTATTTGAGCCAAAATTTTGAGGACATGCCCGGAAGCAAAAATCTCAGTGGGTTGAGGAAATAGTCCGGACAATGGCGGTTTTGCAGTGTATTTTATGTGCTAGAATCAAAGGAAGCTTGTGTGAGGAAAGTTATATGGAATCCATTGGTGGTAGGTTAAGAGCAAGAGAGAAGGCAAGGCAGGGAAGCCTCTGGGACTAGATCAAAAGCAAAACGGAGAGGCACGTACTTCTTTTATGTTGGTGGGCACCAGATAGTTAGCGTCTGCGGCACAGAGATGGCGTGTGGGCAACAAGGTACGAGCGAGGAGTTCTGTGGTCTCCTGCTCTAGTGGGCCTGTGCCCTGGTGCTGGCGGGTGCCTTTGAGGGCTCTGGAAAAGAAAATGACCCAATACTTCAAAGGTATGTTATCTTAGATGCACGAAGACAACAGACAGTTTCAAAGGTAAAGACTGATCTTTGTCGAGGAAGCTGCAGCCTTAGGACTTGACTACCTGCCACGACCCATTTTTCGTTAGGAATTTTTATGTTCAGACCATCCTCTGAGGTTACTTTTGTTTTCTGAGTTTGCAAGGCCTGCATGGGCTTGTCAGGTTTAGTACAGGGCCCCTTTTTTGGTCCACATTTTGAAGACGGTATAATCTGCAGACCAACAATATTAGCCCAGTCTTATTTAGCAAAGATTTACCTGAATCACGTGAACTTCAAAAAATATTTGGGTTACTTCCGTTCCCATATTTCTTAGAGTTTTAGGAATACTTACTTTGTATAAGCTCTTATTTTTTTAAAAGCTCATTTAGAATTGAGATCTTTCAAGGGGTTTTATTAAGTTATTTGGCAATAGCATCTGGAGGTAAGACAATATCATATATATATCACATATATATATAACATATATATATGATATATATAACATATATATATGATATATATATATATATAATATAACATACATCTGTGAACATACAGGCAAATACAAATAAGAAAGCTTATAGTAGAGACTGTCATAGTATCACGAGACACACTGGTTTAGATGAGGTTTGTTTTTCATCTCCACCTCACTTTTATTGGAATTGTGTTTGTAGCAAGTGGAACAAGCTGTTACCTGCCCAATATACGGGCTTATGTGTATCAATATTTGTAGGGGAGACTTAATTTTTTTTTTTTTAATTTGCCCTATATGCAATCTCATGGAGGCTGTAGCTTAGCCTCAGGCAGCTGTTTTAGCTGAGGAGTTACTTTTAAAAGGCTGGAGTGTACTAAGGAAAAAGGCATTGGAGGATTTTTTCAGCGGAGTGTTAATTGGAGCTTACCAGGAGAAGAGATAAATATCTCCTATTTTATAGCGGTAAGCACTGGCAAAGCAAGGTGCACCTTGGGCTGAGAGCCAAAATTATTTTCTTGGATGTATGCATTTTTTTTTTGTATTTTTCCAAAGTGAGAAGTGGAGAGGGACAGACAGACTCCCGCATGCGCCCTACTGGGATCCAACTGGCATGCCCAACAGGGGGCGATATTCTGCCCATCTAGGGCGTTGCTTTGCTGTGGTCCAAGCCATTCTAGCGCCTGAGGCAGAGGCCATGGAGCCATCCTCAGCGCTCGGGTCAACTTTGCTCCAATGGAGCCTTGACTGCGGGAGATGAAGAGAGAGACAGAGAGAAAGGAGAAGGGGAGGGGTGGAGAAGCAGATGGGTGCTTCTCCTGTGTGCCTTGGCCGGGAATTGAACCTGGAACTTTCACATGCTGGGCCGAAGCTCTGCCGCTGTGCCAACCGGCCAGGACCGGATGTTTGCATTTTTTTACACTAAAATATTTTTATTCAATTTATTGGGGTGGCATTGGTTAATAAAATTATATAGGTTTTGGGGGTAAATTCTATAAACATCATGTGCATGTGTTTGTTTATATGTATTAGGTAGATTTGCTATGACTCCCGTCTTGGTAGGTGTCCTTTGGGAACCAGTGGCTCAGTCTCCTTGGTCACCTGAGCTAGGTGTTTCAGGACTGTCCCTTGTGTGGCTTAGGTGGGCCCTCCTGTTGTAATTGATCCTGATTGCTGTTGACCCGTTTGTGTGTGAGGCCGACCCTCAGGCGGGCAGACTGTGAGGATTAGCCCCAACCACAATGTACAGGCTGCTAGGCAGGTGCTGACCACACGAAGCAGAACTCACCCCGGCAGGGTCTGCTGCCTGCCGAGTTCTCCCTTTGGATATGTTGCTTGTGAAGCTAATTCAATTCTGTTCTGATGTCTGAAGCTGGCCACTGGGTGTGTTGGTTCTGGGGCCTCTTGGGCGGGATTCTGGTGCTGGCCAATGTCAAATGTGGCCTGTGACTGGTCCTGGGCAACCTGTTTGGAGCTATAAAACAACCCACAGTTTGTGGCTGCCTCTGCTGGGCCTGGGGGTGTGTGGGAAGGACCCACCTGTGCGCCAAGGCTGAATTTTACCAGCATGGGGCGGGTCAGCAAAACTCCCAAGGTATCCCCAGATCTTTCTCCACCTGCCGTCACCAGCCGGCTGCCGGTTAGGCTCAGTCACTGGAAGAGCCTTTGGCAGTACTCGAGTCGCATAAGGTAGGTCAGTGAGTCACCAGGCAGGGACAAGTAGTGTTCACCAGACTGATGCAGGTTCAAACTTGGTGCCAGGGCTGGGTCTGAGGCCACTCAGCAGATGACCCAGGAGATACGAAGTCGAGCCGCCACCTGCTGTGCGCTCACACACCTTCGTGGTGGGGCAGGAGCTCCGGAACTCATCAGGGTGAGGCCAGCAGAGTTTATCAGCCTCAAACAGACCAAGATTTGACCTTGAGAAGGCAGGGCTCTGCCCCAGTCGGGTGTGTAAGGGAGAAATGGCCCCTGTCTTGGAGCCTCAAAACTCAGTCTGTCCCAGATTCTACCAGGAGCCCAATCTCAGCATGATGGGGCCACCAGGATTTGGGAGGGTGGGGCTCGTGGATCTCCATGAGGGAGAGGCGCCAGTCAGGTCCATGGGAATTTGGGAGGAACAGTGCCTGCTCCCTGCTCCAAAGCCGCACACCTCAGTCACTGACACCCCAAGTCCGCCCAGATCTCTACACCCGGCCCAGGAAGCTGACTCCTCAGCAGGGCACATGCTCTGCAGTGTGGGGTGAGAGGGAGCCCGGGGGTGGGGCTGTTGCTTTCCCCCAGGCTGGTGTGGTACTGCGAGCAGTGCTCCTCCCAGGAAAGACAGCGTCTGTAGTGCTGGAGAAGGACTCAGCACAGGTATCTTGGTGGCCGTCCCTTCAGCTCTCTCCCCATAACTACAAGCCTGTCTTTTCCCCTGCGACTTTAGTCTGTACTGTCGTCCCTCTGCTGGAGCCCAGGATGAGATTTTGTGCCTTGCCCCTTTAAGAGTGTGCTGTGTCTCTGCTAGACTGCTCTCTTTCCATGGTGGAGACAATCCTTGCTGGTTTTCACAGCCAGATGTTATGTGGGCGCCTCTTCTCAGCTCTGGTGCTCTGCACTGGGGACCCTGGCTTGTTTGAAACCCCATTCTTCTAAAGAAGAACTTTTTGCAGCTGAGACATCATCCTCCAGAACGTCAGCCGCAGCCCTTGGGAACGGGGCCAGCTTTCTCTGTGTCTCTGCCCTTCCTACCAGTCTCGACCTGGCTTCTTCTATCAGTCCTTGGTTATAAGACTTCTCTTCAGCTCACTTTCTGTTGGTTATTCTGGTTGATCGCTCTATATTTTAGTTGTGATTCCTCCTGGGAGGAGGTGAATTTAACATCTACCTACTCCGTCACCATCTTGGATCTAAAATTCCTTTTAAATATAAAAACTTCCAAATAAGAGAACCCATTGTCTGGTCCTTGATGGTTTGGGATCTCCACAAGGATATCTGTTCTAAAATGTGACTCAAAACCAGTAAGCCTTTATGTGGCTTAACCATAAATTTTATAGCAAAAGGAATCTCAACAATGATAGGTTCCTTGGTCTCATCATTATCAGTCTGTAACCAACAACAATCCCCGAAATACAGTCACTTCCTGAAAATATCTAGCTAATCACCAAATATTTTGGCCAATATGATACCAAAAAGATATTTGAGCTTTAAATAGAATTGACTTAATTGTTTTGAATAGTCTGGAATTGTAGGTATAATAGTTAAATATCTAAAATTAGATTCATTTAAAATAAGGCAGTGTCCTACAAATTTTGTTACATGGTTAAGATTCAGGACCATTTAACACTTTGTTACTTTGCTGTGTATAATAAGACTGTAAGAATTTATCTAAAATTGGAATTAGTGACTAAATTTATGATTTTAATTTATCTAGTTAGTAAAAAAATACTGTTTTGTTTTTTTTATATATAGAGAGAGGAAAGAAGAGAAGAGGGAAAGAGAGGAACATCGATTTGTTGTTCCACTTACTTATGCGTTCATTGGTTGATTTTTGTATGTGCCCCAAAGGGATCAAATCCACAACCTTGGCATATTGGAACGATGCTCTAGCCAACTGAGCTACCTGGCGAGGGTCAACCTGTATTTTATTCGTGGATTCAACTAGCCTTTGAGCTGTTACAGGAAAAATATTGTGGCAGCATACGCAGCATAGAGAAACATAGCCCTCCGTGTCACTTTTCCATAATGAACAATCTTCATTACAAAGTTTATATATAGTAATAGCAATCCATTTTTCTTTGAAGTACAGGCATAACTGCACAGATTTGCAATGGGTTTGTCAAATTTAGACTAAGAATGCTCCAACTGTTTTTCTGTTAGGAATACATCTTTGGAATTTTAATTCATGTGTGATTTGGAAAGTCTGCAGTGGAATATTTCAAATGCAGTTGTGATTAATGTTTGGATGTGTTTCTAACTATGATTTTTTTTTTTTTTGTAAATAATGGAACCTCATGGTGTATAGATTCTTACAGATCCCACTCCGAGAATACTTGGCCCAGGATACGGATCTGATGGGTTGTGGCTTTTCTCTGTACCCACTTCCTTTAGGAAATCCTTGTGTGTAATTGTAACAAGTGCATTCTCTCCTTTCCTCCTGCGGCTGTGGCACTGTCCTCAGGTTGGTGGATACTGGGATAAGTCCTGCAGCACAGTGACTCAGTTGAAGGAAGGTCTCAACCGAATCCTCTGCCTGATCCCCTACAACGTGATCAGTCAGTCCGTGTGGGAGTGCATCATGCCCGAGTGGCTGGAAGCCATCAGAACGGAAGTCCCAGACAACCAGTTAAAAGAATTCAGGGAAGTATTAAGGTGGGTAAGTAGTTGAATGAAGTCACCGTGATTATAATGCTATCTAACAGTTATTGAGCACGTACTGTGTGCCAGGCACTGCGCCAAGCATTTCACATAGTTTCACTTAATTTTTAACAAAACCCTACAGAGAAATTTGAAGGCCCAAATGAAGTAGTTTCTATAAATTGTGCTGAGATGATTTGGAATTGTTCAGAAAAGACTTTGTTCTTGGGCAATAATAGATGCACCATATTGTTTGCTTCTTTTCAAACACATTTACAGTTTGGATAAAGTGGGAAAACTGCAAATGGAAAATGTTTTAGAGGCTGTCATTCTTTAGCTATGCAATTCCTTCTGTTAAGCCTACTGTGAGTATAAACACTAATGTTATTAACAACCATATGAATTATTTATAAGATAGCTATTCCAATCACAGAAGCTGTTACTGTAAAATGAAACATGCTAATAACTGTTCAGAACACACAGACGAATCTAAAGTGTTTGGCTTCCCAAATAACAACAGCAGATCTTACCGTGTGCCCATTGGTCATTTACTTTTGTTGCTCTGCTTTCCAGCAAAATGTTTGACATTGAGCTCTGTCCTCTGCCTTTTTCCATGGAGGAGATGTTTGGCTTTATTAGCTGTCGGTTCACAGGATACCCTTCCTCTGTGCAGGAACAAGCTTTACTGTGGCTTCATGTAAGTGAATGATACTTCTGATCGTTTGGGGCACTGGTTCTTAGCTTGTGAGCTTTAGATCCCCAGGTAGAGGTGCGGGGAGTTGTTGCAGAGTCCCTCAATCTGCATGTTTGCTGAGGACTATCTGAAGACTAATAATTCCTATATATAGATGACTACATTTCAAATACAGGTAGCGATAGTTGTGATTTATTGATAAAACACAAATTTATGCAGAACTGTTACTGAATTCACATGTATCTTTATATCAGTAGATACTGAAAGTATAATCACTGTTTTGTGGGGTTTCGATAAATCTTATGACATGAAATAGGTCTTTATATATATATATGTATATTGTGTGTGTGTGTGTGTGTGTGTGCAGAGATGGAGAGAGACAGAGAGAGGGACAGATAAGGACAGACAGGAAGGGAGAGAGATGAGAAGCATCAATTCTTCATTGCAGCACCTTAGTTGTTTATTGATTGCTTTCTCCTATGTGCCTTGACTGGAGGGTTACAGCAGAGTGAGTGACCCCTTGCTCAAGCCAGCAACCTTGGACTCAAGCTGGTGAGCCTTGCTCAAACCAGATGAGCCCGCACTCAAGCTGGCGTCCTTGAGGTTTCGAACCTGGGTCCTCCACTTCCCAGTCCTATGCTCTATCCACTGCGGCACCGCCTGGTCAGGCAAAATAGGTCCTTTAAGGAGTAATTCATACTGTTCACTCAGCCTGGAACAACTTTATGTCCTGTCTCCATTTGTGAACTCTAGCTTATCTTTTAAAAATCCAGCTCGAGAATGATCTCACCTCTGAAATTTTCTGCTCCTTCACCGTCCCCTCCATCTCCCCTTCCCTCCGGGGGAATTATGTTTCTGTCTAATATCATAGTTAATTTGTGTCTCTCCTCGCGGTTATAAATGCCTTGAGGGCAGGGACCACATCTTTTTCATCTTTGAATTTATAACTTCCTTCATCTTTTCTTTTCAGCATCTGGTGCATGTTTTGAATTTAGTGGATGTTCTTAAAAGGTTTATTGGATGGAACTGAATACCTGACATTACGTTTGAGCAATGTCAGGAAAGGAGGACAGAAGCAGTGTTCAGATTAGATATACGAAGGAACGAGGTTATTCACATGTGACAGAGTAAAGGGGGCCATTTAAAACAAATCACCTTTGGGACCTAGAATTTTAACTTTTCATCCCCAGGCAGGTCTCAATAAGATAATTTCTCATTTTAAGAAAGCCAGTTCTTCTACAGATGGCTAGATGTTGTTACTCAGTTACACACACTTTGAGCTGCGCCACGTGGGGACAGGACTGTAAACCTCTGTCCCCACCATGGCTAAAACAACTACAGTTTACATGCTTTATGGACTGGGTTTCGCAATAGTTTTAGTTTAAAGATAGTGCTGCAGTCCAAGGGAGGATTTAAGCCATTGGTCTAACCGTTTGGGAAACAGAGTGAACAATATAGTGATTGGAGTTGATGGATTGATTGATTAATTAATTAATTAATTAATTATGGAAATAATTATAGAGCCCCTCTGTGCCAGTCACTGTAATAGTCACTGCTCTATAGACGGGCTAAGAAATGGTCCTCTCCTCATACTTCCTTTCTTCAAAGAGCTCACAGTGGGAGAGAGTGAATCAAATAATCAAACAGAATACAAAGTGATCATTGCTCTAATAAAGGTATGTAGAAAGTTCTAAGAAAGCAGAGAAGAGGATGGGTTAATTCTGTCTCAAGGAAGGAGCCATCTGTTTCCAGAAAATTCATTATAGATGAAGTAGCTGGACTTGGGCAGGACAGCTGAGCTTGCTGCAGAGAACAGGAGCAGGTGGGGCGTTCAGATGGCTGTGGGGCTGGGCGGGAAGGAGAGGGCTCGCAGACTAGAGGAGTCCAGGAGAAAGGCGGCGGGCTAGGGCACTCAGTGCCGTGGAAAGGGGGGGGCGGCATCCTCAGGGGCTTCAGGGTTTTAGTAGAAGGAACATGTGATTTATTGGATGTGGGTGGAGGGAAGGCATGGTGGTAACGCTGATTTTCTTAATACAGAAAGTTGAGGGTGTGCTGGTAAAAAATGCAGAAGGTGAAAGGTCCTCATGTTCGATGGTTCTCTTTGGAGAAAATGCTAAATGCAGTTTGACTGGTTTTTTAATTTTTTTATTTTTAAAGTTTATATTTTGGGGGGATATATATGCCTTTTTTTCCCGCAGGTATTATCAGAGTTAGACATCATGGTCCCACTTCAACTACTAATAAGTATGTTTTCTGATGGAGTTAATTCTGTCAAGGAACTGGCAAATCAAAGAAAATCAAGAGTCAATGAACTGGCAGGGAACCTTGCAGCTCGAAGGGTAATTATTGCCACAACGCTTTCTCTTACTTACTATGATTTTGTCAATTATTCAGGCCTAAATGTAGCACCAAGTAAAGGTCTCTGATAATGTCTTTCATCCCATCTCACTCTGGGACCTTATAAGCACATTAAACAGTAATTAAATAATAGAAAACAATCTAAGGTATGTTTGGTGTAGTCTGTAATCAGTAAGCTATTGAGTTTTCTTTTTTGAGTTTTTCTCCTTTGCATAGATAGCTATCTCTTACCCTTGATGAAAGGAAAAGAAAAAGAAAAAGAAAGAATGCTTTTTCGGTCTTTTTTTTGTCTACTAGCAGATAAGAATTTGGTACCAATTACTGAGCAGATTACTCACTGCTTTACTTTGAGGATGAAGAGTTTGGATTTTGTGTGTGTGTGTGTTTGGGGAAGATATGATTAACGTGGTAACTATGAGTGAGGCTACCACTGTGAAACAACTATGACCATTTTATTGACCCTTTTGTACCATTGTGGATGAGAAAATCAGTAGTCGGGTCCAAAGTGTATGAAAGCTGTTGGGAATTTTAGATAGTTTTTCTGTGGAGGCCTGACAGAGTTTCAGTTGATGGATGCCATTCCAGACCGGAATCAGTTCTGGAGAGGCTGACTCGCGTGTGACGGCGGCACGGACGATTCTCACTCTGCTTGTCCAGTCTCTTCCGTTCCGCACTGTATACCACAGGCCCCTCATTCCACCCCATCTGCGGGTCAGAAAGTACAACTATCATGGGGTCATAGTTTGTCATCAGTGTTTTTTTTAAAAATCTGTCTCATAGGAACTAGCTGCCATTTATATTTTGTGTATTTTTCTTCTGTAATCTTTAACATCATATTACTTCATTAGCACTTTATACTTTGCGATGCATTCCCAATTAATGACCTCACAGAATTGTGTGAAGCAGTTGGGGAAGAACTCAATACCCTTGTATTACAACTACTTAACCTGAGGTTGAGTGAACTGAACTGATTTGCCATAGGTAACACGATCAATATCCAGGTATTATGATTCTTAATGGGGTACTCATCTTCTCTGTTTTAAATATAGTGTTCAAGGAGCTTTAGGGTTATTAGAGAGATCCCTAAGGGAGAAAATACGGTTTGAGACGTATATCAGTCAAGGTCTTGCTACAGGATTTATCCCTTGGTTCAACGAAGGGACTTTAATGGAAACCGTCTGTAGAGTTCTGGGAAAGGTTAAGGGAACAATGAGGGTTGGTGAACGTTGGTGAGCCATTATACCCCCAGGGCTGAAGGAACAAGGGATGAGAGTTCCTGGAGCCCATTGTGAGCTGAAAAGATAAGAAAGGGCTGGCTAGAGAAGCTGTGGGGCGATGGACAGACTGCCAGAGATGTAGCATCAGAGCAGGCCAGGGGTGGGGAGAAATAGTCCTGCCTCTCTCTCCTTCAGCGTCAGGTTTTCTGCTGCCTTCCATTGACTAGACCCAGCCGGAAGCCAGCCAGCAGGAGAGCCAGGAGCGATTCAGTCTTCGGCATCCTTAGGTGTAGGGGCGGAGAAAAGCAGGGCAGTGAAGACTGGGGGGGGGAGTGTTTGAGGGGTTGGGTTGGCACATGAAGGATAACCAGTAAACAGATTTGACTTACATCGTTTTCCTATGATAGTTAAAAAATTGTAATAACCAGAGGCCATATTCTTTAACCAGTCATGTCAGTCTGACATTCTGTGCTTATAATTTTAAAACTGATTTTGTAATATTTTACTTTTGTAAGCTCTCATTTTTTAAGGTTATGGTTTTAGGTAGATGCAGACAATTTAGTGTAACTGGAATGTTTGATGGGATGAAAAAAATATAATGACAAAGACCACTGTCTTCATTCTTCAGAGTATTGATGTTTTATTCACCTGATAGAAAGTTTGGATAGTTTTATTTCTTATTTTTATATTGTGAGAAGATTTATAGTATTTGGAAGTATTAATGCTATTGACTAGAAAGTAAATCAGTGTGACAGCTGAAAATACCTCCCGCAGTTCCCAACATTTTATACAGCCACCTGAGCCTCTATAAATTTACCTACGTGCATTGATATTCTTTCTTCTAGGTGAGTGTTGCCTCTGATCCTGGTCGACGAGTTCAGCACAATATGCTGAGTCCGTTTCATAGTCCTTTTCAGAGTCCATTTCGGAGTCCTATGCGTAGTCCTTTTCGTAGCCCTTTCAAGAATTTTGGACACCCAGGAGGAAGGACTATTGACTTTGATTGTGAAGATGATGAAATGAATCTAAATTGTTTCATCCTCATGTTTGATCTTCTCCTGAAGCAGGTAGCTGAAGCATGAGCTTCCTTTAGTTCAAAGGTGAAGGATGAGGAAAGCATTGTCTAGTGATTTTTTTTTTCTGTGTTGGACATCTTCATACTTACTGAAATGATGCAGCATTACTCAAGACATTTCTCAAACTCCTTTGGAGATTTCCTAAAGAGCCTGAAAAATACCTGTATGAATATCTGCAGTGATATTGACATACGAGAATGGATATGAAGTTTAGAAACCTCCTAACATCATTAAAATTGGGTCTGTTGAACAAATTTGGCAAACAAACTGGGTAATGCTATTATTTGGAATAGCAAGGTACAACTTTATAGTGATGGGCTGATTTTAATATATTTTATACATTGATTTTTGAAGGTAATGTTAAAAGAGACGTTTACAAGGTTTGGTCAGGGAAACATTTCTTCTTAACTTTTTATTTTGAAATAGTTTTAGACCTGCAGAAAAGTTGCAAGAATACTACAAAGAATCCCCAAATATTTCTCCCTTAAACTCTTTAGGTGTTAACATTTAGCACATTTATTTTTTCTGTCTCTTTTATTCTGTATATGTATGAATTTTTAATGAACCATTTAAGAGAAAGTGTCAAGCATGATGTCCCTTTATCCTTAAGACTTCAGAATGTATTTTCTAAAAAATAAGGACATTTTCTTACATAACCAAACATAGTTATCAAAATCAGGAAATTAATATGGCTTATACTACTATTATCTAACTTACAAAATTTATTCATTTTTAAAGTTGATATAACAGTCATCTTTATAACAAAAGAAAGAAATTGTTTTTTGATTAAGGACACAATCCAGTATCACTTAGTGCAATTATTCCTCCAAGGTAGTTCTTCAGTCTTTGTTTATCTTTTATGTTCTCGACATTTTAAAAGAGCTTTGTAGAATGCCCTTCAATTTGAGTTTCATGTTTCTTGTTGAATTGATTTGGGTTGAGTATTTTTTGGCATTAACACTATAGATATGATGTTATATTCCTTTCAGTATGTCATATCAGAAAGCACATAACATAATAATGTCCCCTCATTGGTGTTGATGACTTGGTTAAGAGGATTTCTGCAGATGTCCCTACTACGAAGTCATTATTTTTCCTTGTAATCAATAAGTCACTTGCAGAGAGATACTTTTACCTACTAGTTTGGCATCTATGGATAATTCATGCCTGAATCAATTATTGCTATGATGGTTATCAAATGGTAATTTTCTGATTCTATCATTTAAAAAAATTATTAGTTGTTATTCTTCTATAAGAACTGCCTTCCCTTCCCTCCTATATGTTTATTTGTTATCTACTTATACCCTCATGTACCCATGATTCTTATTTTATGTTCAGTGGGGTGAAAGCTGTTGCTATGGTTATTTATTTTAATGCTTATATTGCCCCATATTTGGCCAGTGGGAGTCCCTTCAGCTGGCCCTGTGTTTTTTCGACATGGTCCCATCATTCTTTGAACACTTTCTTAATTTCTGGCGTGACAGGATGTTCCAGGCTCATTTTATATTTTCCTGGCCCCAGCCCATAAACCAGACATTTCTCCAAGGATCCCTGGTTCCTTTTAGTGGGTAATAAATAGTATTTAGAAATCAAGATCTGGATACCAGGTGAGGAATAGCATTTTTTAAAAGTGTAAAATTTCACAGAGTGATAAATTTATAAAATAACTGTCTTTAAATGCCCTACATCATTTAAAAAATAATTCTTATTACTTTGTCTTGTGTTTATATTCTTTCAGAAAAATCCCTGGAAATCAATGTATATTCATGGTTTATAAACCTGACCATCTTTAAATAATTTAGTATTGTCAGTTAATGAAAACTAGCCCTAATTAGTGTGCCAACGGAATAGTGGACAAAAGGAACAAACTCTTTCTTTTTTTTTTTTTGGTGTCTTTCAGATGGAGTTACAAGACGATGGGATCACGATGGGCTTAGAGCACAGCTTATCCAAGGACATTATCTCCATAATAAACAATGTCTTCCAAGCCCCCTGGGGTGGCTCCCACACCTGCCAGAAGGATGTAAAAGCAATGGAGTGTAGCTTATGTCAGTCTAGTATCCTCTGCTACCAGCTTGCTTGTGAGCTCCTGGAGAGACTGGCCCCTAAAGAAGAGAGCCGGCTGGTGGTAAGCATTTGAAGAAGTGAGGTGGCCCGTGTCTAATGGTAACGAGGCCTGCAGAGTAATGGAGTCTTTCTCCAGTATTGTCTTATGTTGCTCGCTGGGTTGTACGTGAGACGGTGTTCAGAGAAAGTTTTCCTGTTCCTTGCACGAACTCAGGCTCTGGAAAAGAATATGAAAGGAGCTACAGGATACAGAATTCTCGTGTTAGAATTCTGGAGTCTTGAGTTAGGGTTTGTAGCACACCCATTCATACAATTTTCATAAATACAGAGCATCACTGGTATTCTTGAAATAACTTTTATCAGAAAGCCATATTCCAAAGTTTAGATCCCTTGTCCACTACAAAATATACATATCAGATATTGAGTAAGTACATTGGCTATGGACACTGGGAATTCCTAGGTAACCTCAGTTTGTAAAACCCATTGACTTCATCAACAGCCAATAACACCTTTATTTCATTTTCTGCTTTCCAGGAAAACTGTTTAAATAAGAAACAGCTGATCTAGAGCATATACTGTATAAGGTGGGCATTAGCCACCATAGCTCTTTAGTTCTCCTCCAGGGACAGGTGGAGGACGAGGGTGAGGGCATGAAGGACGGGCTAGCAGGAGGCTCAGGCTAGTTGGCAAGGCAGGTGACCCCAGTTCCTGCAGCCGGAGGGTGATACCAGAAACATGGGTGACCAGGTGCATGTGGAGGAGTCACCGTGCGGCAGGAAGCTTCACCATATTGAACTATATGGAACTCAGTTTGTATTTGATTTAGCATCTTGCTCATGGGCGACCTGGGAGCAGGGCAAGCTGTAGCCAACTGGACTGTTGTCAGAGATACTCAGCATCCTCCCAGCCACGTGGTTCCTTCTTCCGCGTGTCCTACTTTTATCTCCTCAACCTTAGTCTCTTTCCTGCTTTGAGCTGTCTATCAAAGAATTCTCAAAAATTTGATTGAAGTGTTAGCTAAAAGAGGATAATTTTAAAAGAGGATATTTGAAGGTAGAATTTGAAAGAAAGAAAAAACTGCAACAGGAGGATAACTAGAGGTATTTTAAATATAAGCGTATCTAACACTCTCTCTTTCACCCCCTCTTATAGCTTATTATAGATAGATAGGTAGATGATAGATAGATAGATAGATAGATAGATAGATAGATAGAGTATATTCACAGTGTTGTACTGTCAACCTCCAGAACTTTTCATCTGGCAAAACTGATACTCTATACCCGCAACACAATTATTCCTTATCCCCCTGTCTCCTAGCCCCTGAAAGCCAGTATTCTATTTTCTCTTTCTATGAGTTTGGTGACAGAGAACTCATATATACGGAGTCATAACAGTATTTGTCTTTTTGTGACTGGCTTATTGCACTTACCGTAACATCCAAAAGGTTTATCTACATTGTAGCATGTGTCAGGATTTCCTTTTCCTTGTTCAGGACTGAATAATATTCCATTGTGTGGATGGATGTACTACATTTTGTCTGTCTGTTCATCTATTAATGGGTACTCGGGTTGCCGTACCTAGCTCTCTTTAACTCACATGTATAGCAATTAGCAACTTCTCATTCCCAAAATTTTGACTTTTCTGAACAATTGATATTTTTATTTTAAATATTGGTATGAACCCCTTAATATTCCCTCCTAATTAAGTAGCTATTGAACAAAATGTGCATGGATTGGAATCCTTTGGTGAGTAGGACACGATCATAGGGATTAAAGCAGAGATGGGAAAACAGGCCTAAGGAGATTTAACAATGTTTTGATATTTTTCCACATTTATTTCAAGGGAATGATAATGCTTCCTTAACAGCTGATCCGAATTTCTGTTAACGTTGTGGAAATAAGCTCACTCTCTTCTGAGGCAGATGTCCCTGCCCCCCGGGTGCAGCACAGGGCTGGGACCCAGCAGGCGCTCAGTCCATCTGTGTTGCAGAATGTTCTTTACATCCCCAAAGGGCTGCTCGTCTGACGGCTTGTCATATTTGTTTCAGGAGCCCACAGACAGCCTGGAGGATAGCCTCCTTTCTTCCAGACCAGAGTTTATTATAGGCCCTGAAGGAGAGGAGGAGGAGAACCCGGCCGCCCAGCACGGGGAGAACCCCGGCAACCGCTCCGAGCCCACGGAACGCGCGGGTAGGTGAGCTCCGGCTGATGGAGAGAGCAGTGCCCACGTCCCAGTTTGCACAGGCCCGACGTCCAGGGCCCCGGTTTCCTAGGTCACCGTTGACTTGCACAAGTTCAGACTTGGTTTCCCTAATAGAGATTTGTGCAAATAAGTCGTTTGCCCTTGGATTATGAAGGGAACAGATCCAGGATGTGTTTTTAGTGCAACGGAGGTCACTGAGCATTTTCCTGGCAGCGGGCGCTTGTTATCAACAAAACCCCGCGGTGTTAGTGTGGAAGGCCCCACCTTCCTGCTCATGGCAGCAGTGGAGGGTGCTGCCACTCTCGACAGCCACTCAGGGCACTGGCCAGAGCAGAGTGCACTGGGACAGTCCATGGAACTTGAGCGTATGCAGCTTCTCCACCCCAGGGGCGGGACCAGGACCCTGGCCAGGCTCACGATGGGTAGCTGTGCAATATGTGCCCGAAGGCTGACTGGCTGCTCAGAGCTGGCAGGGAGGGTGGCCCCTTTCTGGTTGCTTGAAGACCCTGGGTGGGCTAACTGGGGACAGCACAATGTCAGGCAGGCCTGGAATCAAATTCCAGTTCCTCACACGCTGGTGGAGTTTCAGGAAATTCGGATGTGACCCCACGTGCCTGTGGGGAAGCCTGCTTTCTAGAGCCGCACGGCGGCCCTCGGGGGTGTACACAGGTGTATGCAGGACTCGGAACAAGTCTGGGATGCTCTTAGTCTTCCTGCTGCCACTCTCCTGAACTATTAAATCTCTGGCTGGTCCTGGGAGGCCCACCCCCAGGACTAACGATTGGGAAGCATGGAATTTCTGTCATTCCTTCAGTGAACGGCAACTATGGTTGTGACTATTGTGTGGGGTTCGTTGTAGGCGCTGGGGTGCCGTGATCGGACCAAGGTAACTGTGTTCTTGCTACAGAATGCTTGGTGGGAACTAAGGGCTGCTGCGCGGGAGGGGTAAACGGCCAGTGGAGTGGGACGGTCCGGCTCAGACTACTATGTACTACTTAGTACATTGCAACTTAGAATTTGAAGGAACACCTGAGATGACCCACTTCACTGGTTGGCAGCGTGGACTGCAGTTGTCCAGGCTCTGTTGTCTCCTTTGGGCCGTCCTTATTTGGGGTGGCAGTTGGCAGGAAGATGTGGGTAAGTGAGAGACCCAGCCTGCCCACCTGCTCCAACCCGGCTGCTCTGACCTGCTCTATTTCATGTGTTGGAGTTCTACGTAAGATTTTCTTTGAACAAAGCCTTCCATAGGAAAGACGTTTGAAACCTGCTGGTTCTAGTTCAGCCTTCTCACTTTGCAGATGAGGAAAATACATCCCAGCCGAGTTAAACAACATGCCCGTTTTCACGCAGCTCGTGGTATTCATTCCTAATTCAGGCTCTGTGCTTATCCTGGGCCAAAACGGTAACGGAGCACCTGGCTCATCTGAGGGGCTGAAACACAAGCAAATGGATGAGCTCTGCCCCTCCCCCCCAATTCTGGGTCTACCTGGGCTGGGGGTCTGGGAACTGGGCTATCCAGATATTAAAACGAGTTAGTGGCAGGGTAGAGACTAGAACCCAGGTCTCCTGGTTTGCTCAGAATTAATTATGCTTGCTGAGGCCCAGGCCCACACTGCAATGACGTCCAAAGGAAGCAAAGATCTCACTTATGATCCAGTAACCCGTACTCTTTATATGCACACGTTTTTTTGAACTTAAGATAGCACACAGATCAATGAGCTGCCAGTTTTACTCATTTACAGTTAACGTTTTATTTGAACAATGCTTGACATGAAGACATTTAGTTTTATAAGTGACTCCTCTCCTTGCTCTGTCGTTATAAAGCCTGCTCCTTTAGACACTTGCTCTGTTCCTCTTCCCTGAACACGCACGCAGGCTCCCCCCCGCAGCCTCTGCTTGTTCTCCTCCTTGTCCTCTCGGCTGTCTTGCGGGATGCAGTCATGACTTGTCTCCTCAGGGAGACCTCCATGAATTTCCTTCCAAGGTCAGCCTTCCCTGCTGCTCAGCGCCAGTCCTGTTCTGCTCTGTGGGGCCCTCAGGCCATGGTCGGAAGCTCCTCTGTCGCAGAACAAATGGGTGCTCTGTCCCCAGGTTCCGCGCTCTGTCCCCAGGTTCAGTGATGTCTCCTTCCTTTGAGAGTATTTCCTGATTTTCTATTTGGTGGCCTGGTGCCTATTGTTGCTAGGCGTTAGATGTCTCCTCCATTAAAAAATATTTTTAAAACTTTTACACTAGGCAAAGTAGAGCCGAGTGCTGATAACAAGTATTTAAAACACCTTAGGGTGGAGGATCGCCTATAAACTATTATCTGTGCCAAGAGGGTTTGACTCTCTTTGTTTCTGATCCTAGGAATTGCCAAAACTTGTAACGGCGATTTACACTAGTTTCCACCTCTGGATAAACTTGTGAGCTCTCTTTTTCTCCAGCGTGGCTTATGTGCAGTGCACTGCCGCCCTTTGCCATAGGGCAGAGATTTTAGATTTTAGAGCTCTTCAGAAGAAAATGAGGCCATGTTGTTCTGACCTGAATATACTCAACTTCTTTAAAATATTTCCATTTTGAGTGAGTCCATGCAATAAGTCCCTCCTTAGGGATTTACCAACTTTAATATCTAGGTGCTCATACAACTTTATATCTGCCTATCTCTCTTTGGGTTAGGAGAGCCTAGCCAGCCAGGCCCGCTCCCTCCAGGGAGCAGAGCTCGTGGCCCGCGGGGCGCAGGGCTGGGCTGAGTGAGGCTGCTTCCGGGAGCCAAAGACATCGGAGTACACGGTGGACCACACGGGGGAAATGGAAGCGGACAACCCCAAATCTAGACGGTTTCCTTCACTTGCATCCTAGAAGGGATATATGCTGACTTGGAGAACAAACAAACGTGACACACTTAAAAAATGTACCTCGTCTCTATCTGTTTAACTGCTCTTGGCTTGATGATCTTGATCAGTTCATGAACAATGTGTGTGGGGGGAAGCAGGGTTATGCTAACCTTTGTGTGATTATCTCCCCCCAGCAGTAAAGAATGACACTGAAAGGAAGTTTTGCTACCAACAGCTTCCAGTAACGTTGAGGCTAATATACACCATTTTTCAGGTATATATTTTTGGAATATTTGAATTTTTGGCTTGGTAGCATTGCTATTTTAGATGTCTCAGTGACCATATGGTTCTTTGCACAGGAAATGGCTAAGTTTGAAGAGCCAGACATTCTTTTTAATATGCTCAATTGCCTGAAGATTCTCTGTCTACACGGAGAGTGTTTATACGCTGCTAGAAAAGATCATCCTCAATTTTTAGCCTACATTCAGGACCATATGTTGATTGCAAGGTACATCTTTCTTCTTTTGTTTTTTTGTGTAAGGCTTTGGCTGTGAAAATTAAAGTTAGAATAAGACACTACAACTGGTTTGGGTTATTTTTCTTAGCAAGATCAGTCTAATCAGCTATGAGCACTACTTTTATGTCTTTTATTTAGTTTAATTATTTAAGTACATCAATATGATTAATTATAGTTTTCTTTGCTAGATACTATAGAAATAGAAAAGGCAAAATAAAGATTGTTTTATATCCTTCTGTTGTTAGATGGCTTAAGAATATGGCATACTCTACAAAAATGTCAACAGGTGCTAAGTTACTATTCTCCCAGTATAGCTGAGTGAGGACTTAATTTATTGTTTGAACTAGAACTGCTAATAGACATCTAAAAATCTCTCCATATATGACCTGAGAAGGTATTTTTAAAGGCTTGCCTTGGCATTCTGAGAAAAATAGTAAACTATAGTCCTGGATTTACATAGTGTTTTTCTTCCTGAGAACCTTATAATAACTGTTACAATTTTCCTGGAAATAAGTCAGAAAAATATCATCCTTGTTTTATATGTAAGGCAATGAGGTGATTAAAAAAAGGAAAAGGTTAGTTTGGATTAAGTTGTTGACAAAACCACATTGAGACTCTGTTTGTCTTTACTCATTTTGTTCATTTACTTATTCATTCATTCAGTCATTCATTCAAAAGTATTACTCAAATAGCTATACTTTTGAGAGTGAAGAGGGGATGCTCTTTATTATAACTGCGAACAGTAAGTATAGAGTAGACTAAGATCTTGGGTAAACTAAGACACACTGTCACCTTATGTATATATGAGTTACTGTCAATCCAAGGGATGTGTGATGGGTGATTATTTTGTAAAACTCATAGTGGGAGAGGTCGTTTCCAGATGATCAGAGAAGCCTTGGGAGCAGACACCGTTGTGATAATGATAGAATTTTGACAGGCGGAGATAGGCAGGCCATTTTGTAGAACATGGGAATGCCAAGAGTAACCAGACGGCGGAATTGGAAGAAGGGATGAGAAAGGAGTAGGCACGCTTCAGTGATCCTAGGGCTTTATTTTTGCTGCATGGTGTGATTTCAGGGGGGTGATGGAAGATGAGGTGGAGAAGGCCCATGTGTGAAGGGCCTTGAACAGAAGGACTTTATTTAATAATGTTTGGAGATCTGTGGAAGTTCTTTAAACAGTGAACAGTATCAGAGTTGTACCTTAACAGCATGAGTGTGGAGAAGAGAGAGATCCTTGGGAACCACCCACATTGAGGGGAGTGCAAAGACAGGGTGCAGGGGCCTAAGAGCTTTCTTCTAAAGAGCCTATTAGGAAAGGAAGGGAAAGAGCATATATTTAGAGGAGGAAGGGTGTGGATGTGGAGGAGGTTAAGAAGAATGAACTGAACCTGTTTATGGTCAGTGAGAAAGGGTCAGAGGAAAAGGAGTAGTTGAGGGAACCAGGTCCTGGAAGGCAAGAGTATTCACGCAAGATCAAAGGGTGGGTGGAAAAGAGGAGGATGCTCTTTCCTGTGAAAGGAGATACATTTGAGGAAAAGAGAAAGGAAGTGTTAAGGGGAGCTCGTAGTAGGTGACTGGCACCTTAAGAATAGGAGGTGCGCCTGACCAGGCTGTGGTGCAGTGGATAGAGCATCAGACTGGGATGCAGAGGACCCAGGTTCGAGACCCCAAGGTCGCCAGCTTGAGCGCGGGCTCATCTGGTTTGAGCAAAGCTCATCAGCTTAGACCCAAGGTCGCTGGCTCGAGCAAGGGGTTACTCGGTCTGCTGAAGGCCCGCGGTCAAGGCACATATGAGAAAGCAATCAATGAACAACTAAGGTGTCGCAACACGCAACGAAAAACTAATGATTGATGCTTCTCATCTCTCCGTTCCTGTCTGTCTGTCCCTGTCTATCCCTCTCTCTGACTCTCTGTCTCTGTAAAAAAAAAAAAAAAAAAAAAAAAAAAAAAGAAAAAAAAGAAAAAAAAGAATAGGAGGTGTTGCTGCATTCTCCTGAGGGGGAGGGGACAGTGTTTGGGTTGGGAGCTTGAAGGAACATGGAATGAAAAAAATAATGGAACAGCCCGCAGGAAGAAAGCAGTAAGGAGTCAGCATGAAATAGCCAAAGCATTGTCAGCTTCGGGCCCAGCGGAAGTTAGCTAGTACCAGTTCGTGGTGGACCACGTCAGTAGGACCTCGTGATCCTTTGTCCTGGGTGCTTTCGGGAGGTGGGTATGGTTGAGAGAAAGGTGGCAGCATCTACAAAGACCCTGTTTCCAATAAGGTCACATTCTGAGGTCTGGGTGGGTGTGGGGTTTTTTGGTGGGATGGGGACAGTATTCAACCCGAGACAGAAGCATACTGTGGGAGAGTGAAGTCTAAAGAAGTCTTCTCATAGTAAAATGGGGCTTCTACAGGTGCAAGGGGCTGACCTGGATGTGGGGAAGAGTGACAGTGCCCTGAAGGGGTCGCTGTAACGGGTGAGACAAGCAACAAATGCAGATGAGAACAGGGAAGGAGCAGGGTCAGGGCTTAGGTAGAAGCACTGTTCATCCCAGGAGAGCGGAATGGGCCGACTTCTGCTGGTGAAGCCGCCTCCCTCCTGTATGTATTTGTGACAGATGGACCATTGGTGCCATGGAATCTCTGCCTCAGCCTTTGGTTACATGGCCCAGGTTTTTTCCTCAGAAACCATGATGGACAATGAGAGGATCTGGAGAAAGGAGACTCTTCTGTTCTCTCAAATAAAGCTGCTTCAGGGAACTGAGAAAGCCATAGGGGGCTGGCTGAGCCCAGGGGTTTTTGTCACTGAGAGGGTGTCTTGCACTGCCCCTATGGTTTGCCTCCTGCTACTGAAGTGAAGATTCCCTGAGGGCAGAGCTGATGTCTTCTTTTCCTTTTGCATTTGCTGCAGGGTCTGTTATGTACGAGCATCAGCATCCTTAGCCTTATGATGGCAATAATTGTGTGAGGTTTTGGAATATCTACTATGTGTCAAGCACTAAGCATTTAATATAACCAACAGTGGAAAGAAGTGGAAGTTCAGACAAGTTATATTTACACTTGGTTACCCAGCTAATTCACGACAGGGTTGGGATTAGATCCGTATTTGTCTGATTTCCACTACTTAGGTGAAGCATACATACAGTGTTTGAAAATTTCAAACTTTTCATCCTATAGGTCTGCTCTGTCTTCTGAGGTGCCAGCAACTTCAGTGACTTGTACCGCAATGTGTTCTCTTTAAATGGAGATAACATGTCACTCCTTCCACCTTTTAGTGACACATTAGGAGTTTTTTAAAGTCACACATAGTTTTGATTCTGGATTAACTCTGGAGCCAAATAGAAAACAAAATAAAACGATAAAAGTAAACAAATAAAAAGCATATATATTTTTTATTTTTTTTTTTCAGAGAGAGAGAGGGATAGACAGGGACAGACAGACAGGAATGGAGAGAGATGAGAAGCATCAATCATTAGTTTTTCATTGCACGTTGCAACACCTTAGTTGTTCATTGATTGCTTTCTCATATGTGCCTTGACCGCGGCCTTCAGCAGACCGAGTAACCCCTTGCTGGAGCCAGCAACCTTGGGTTCAAGCTGGTGAGCTTTTTGCTCAAACCAGATGAGCCCGCGCTCAATCTTGCAACCTCGGGGTCTCGAACCTGGGTCCTCTGCATCCCAGTCCAATGCTCTATCCACTGCGCCACCGCCTGGTCAGGCAAAAAAAAGCATATTTTAAATAAATGGTTGAAAAATTCGAAACCAATAATATATTATTACTAAAAATAAATCTTCAGAATTATTCTGGTAGAAATTGATAGGCACTTAGCTAAGCTTGCTAAGGTACATTTTTGACCAGTGGTTTCTACCAGAATAATTCTGAAGTTATGGTTTTTGATTGTTTGTTTGTTTTGTATTTTTCTGAAGCTGGAAACCGGGAGGCAGTCATACAGACTCCCGCATGCTCCCGACCGGGATCCTCCCGGCATGCCCATCAGGGGGCGATGCTCTGCCCATCTGGGGCGTCGCTCTGTTGCAACCAGAGCCATTCTAGCACCTGAGGCAGAGGCCACAGAGCCATCCTCAGCGCCCGGGCCAACTTTGCTCCAATGGAGCCTTGGCTGTGGGAGGGGAAGAGAGAGACAGAGAGGAAGGAGAGGGGGAGGGGTAGAGAAGCAGATGGGCGCTTCTCCTGTGTGCCCTGGCTGGGAATCGAACCCAGGACTTCTGCATGCCAGGCCGATGCTCTACCACTGAGCCAACCGGCCAGGGCCCTAAAGATATGTTTTAAGCATGACTAGTACATGCAAGGTATTACTAGGGCTCTCTCTCTCTCTCCCTCTTTTCTCTCTCTCTCTCCTCTCCTCTCTTTCTCATTCCCCAGCACTCAGCCTCATTCCATCTGTGTTGGCTTCTTCTCAGCAGGCTGTCCCTGTGAGAAGGAGGGATCTTTCTGCCCTAGAGTCCATATTGACACCTGGAGAAAGGACTCTAGCATCCCCACACCTCCGTTGTGTGTCCACCTGTAGACTAGTCACTCAGTTCATGGCATTGAAGCACTTCGATCAGCATGGATTTGAGTTCACTCTTATAATAGGAAAAGGATGGGGGGCTTGATTGACAGCCTGCCCTTTGAAGAGGCTGTTCTTAATAGAAAAAGGGTTGTTTCTTGCTAGAATAATAAAAGGAAAAGGCTGCTGGGTGGGCAAAACTGACAAAATACCCCAGATGTGAAGTATCAGAAAAAATATATAAATTCCTGTCACTTCATCATCTTAACATAACTGAGATCAACCTTGTGTCCTATTTAATAGTCATTGTTCACTTGTATACCGTCATTTAAAGCCTACAATTAAAAATTTTTATGTTAAAAATGTAATGTTAAGTGGTGTTTTTCCATGTTGCTACATAAAAGTGATTGCTTTTAAAAAAACACTAACAGAACAGAACCTAGGAAAAGTTAATGAGAGGATTATAGTCTCATGGTTGAATGTAATTTCACTTACAGAAGCATTCTGACCAGCTACCTGTTAATTATACCTCTTATAAATTGAGATAATAGTGTTTTCTTTCTAGAAGGGTCATCGCGACTGTAACGGCTTTGCTTCCCCTTGGTTTCCAGCCTGTGGAGAGTCGTCAAGTCCGAGTTCTCCCAGCTGTCTTCACTGGCGGTCCCCCTCCTCCTCCATGCTTTGTCACTTCCTCATGGTGCTGACATCTTCTGGACAATCATCAATGGCAATTTCAACAGCAAAGACTGGAAGATGAGGTTTGAAGCAGGTAGCTCTGTATTAGCTAACCGTTCTCCCCGGATCTCAGTGTAGACCAGATGTCCAGTGACGAGACCTCTTTCTGGCCCTCCTCTCCCCTCCCTTCTCATCACTGAAGGGCATTGTCTAGCTTGCTGGTGTTCTTCGTTGGTTCTACCTAGCTGAGCTTCCTCGGTACCAGTATTCTGTAGTGGCCCTCCGGTAGGGTGACCCTGTCTAGTCTGCCGAGGATAGTCCCGGTTTGTGCCTGTCTTCCAGGTATATTTACTAACTCCACTCTTGTTTACTTTCAAACGGGTCCTGCCTCCAGTGATCAGTCATGTAGTCAACCAAATGGGTTACTTGTATCAGAATAACTGGGAATGTTTGTTAAAAACACTGATTATCGGGACCTGTCTTAGGCCTACTGAATGAAAATCTCAGAAAATAAGGCCAGGAATCAACATTTTTAACATGTTCTCCGGGTAATTCAGTGGAGTTTGAGAAGTGCTGCTGTTACACCCTTGGCACGAAGCATCAGGGATCAAGTCAGGGGCAGTGATGGGTACAGGGTCCCGGAGCTTAGCATGCCAGCTTCTCAGAGGAGGGTAGTAAGGAAGGAACGGGGAAGTGCCCTCTCAGCCTGCCATCTGCTGGCTTCACCGTCACTGCCCTCTGCCAGCACTTCCGTTCTCCGGCAGCAGGCAGGGCTGGCATACCCCAGTGTGCCTTTCACAGAGGTTCTGTGTCTCTCAGCCTCTCAAAGATTGGGCAAAGAAATGGAAGCTCCACCAGGTGAGTTAACTATTATACGTCAGAGTCCAGTTTCCTAATCTCTGGCCCCCTCAAGAGTTCTTGCTTTTTAATGTCCCATGATTTCCAGGGGCTGGTGTATGTATATGGCAGTACTTGATATTTTAAGCAAATAGATCAGAGTAAGCTTTTTCTTTTTAAGCTAAAAACATGTATTGACAACATTTTATAGGCATTAAATATAAACACAGCAGCTGTTGCCAGATTAATCTGAGGAATCACAGCTCTGATTATGTTGTTTTTCTGCTTAAAAATTTGTCATAGGTTTTCAGTGTCTGGAGAGTCAAGTTCAGACTCCTCAAACGGACCTTTAGAGACTCTCGTGGTGAAGCTGCACGTGTTTGCAGCATCTGCACCCACTCTCTTCCTTGCACTGCTGTGGCGCTCTCCGCAGAAACTCCCCTCCCTTCACTGCCACGCACTCTCCGCTCTGCCCCCCCCCCCCCGCCCGCCCACACCGTGGCCATTCTCTACAGAAACTCCCCTCCCTCCACTGCCACGTGCTCTCTGCTCTGCCCCTGCCCGCCCACACCGTGGCCATTCTCTGTGGAAACTCCCCTCCCTCCACTGCCATGCGCTCTCTGCAGGAAATTCCCCTTCCTCCACTGCCACGCGCTCTCCACTGTGCCCCCCGCCCGCCCACACTGTGGCCATTCTCTGTGGAAACTCCCCTCCCTCCACTGCCACACGCTCTCCGCAGGAAACTCCCCTCCACTGCCATGCGCTCTCCGCTCTGCCCCGCCCCCCCCCGCCCGCCCGCCCGCCCACACCGTGGCCATTCTCTGCAGAAACTCCCCTCCCTCCACTGCCATGTGCTCTCCACTGTGCCCCCCGCCCGCCCACACTGTGGCCATTCTCTGTGGAAACTTCCCTCCCTCCACTGCCATGGTGCTCTCTGCAGGAAACTCCCCTCCCTCCACTGCCATGGTGCTCTCCACTCCGCCACCGGCTTTTCCCGCCCGCACTGTGGCTGTCCTTTGTCCTCAGCCGGAAACTTTCTAATTCTCTTCCCTTCAGGTGCCTGTCAGATGCCGCTCCCACTTGAGCCACCTTCACATGCCCCCACTGACCTCCACTTTCTCGGTTTCCTTGGTAGAAAGTCGTTTCTTTATCCTCTACTCTCCCATGGCATTTTATTCATACCTCATTAGCAGCATTTATAGCTTTTTAGATTACATTTTGGTTATAATTGTACCTGTCTTATCTTTTTTAGTCGACTTGACTTTGAAGTCAAGACCTGTGAGTGATTCCATGTTAGTCTGCTTGGGCAGCCATAGCAGAATACCATAGCCTGGGCGGCTTAAACAACAGGAATTTATTTCTCACTGTACTGGAGGCTAGGAGTCCAAGGTCAAGGTGCCAGCTAATTCAGTTCCTTGGTGAGGGCTCTCTTCCTGGCTGGTAAATGGTCACTCTCTTGCTGTGTCCTCACCTGATGGAGATCGAGCTCAGGTGTTCCTTCTGCTTTTCATAAGGATGCAAATCCTATCATGGGGGCCCCACCCCCATCAAACCTCATCAAAACCTAATGACCTCTTCAGGCCACACCTCCAAATGCCATCACATTGGGGATTAAGGCTTCAACATGTAAAAATTTTTTGAGGGGGAACACAAACATTCAGTCCCGTATAGGTCATTTCCCATCTCCTCCCCTCTCTCCTCAGTACCTGGTGGGGGCGTGAACCAGTGGGTTTATTGAATAAATGCTCTATCTGTGGGAGCAATAGAAAGAGTATAAGAAGCAGACTCTTGCTCTCAGAAGCTCCCAGTTCAATTGATAAGACCAAATACAAATGTGTGAGAGGTTAAGAAACTATAAAGGTGTAAATATAATTCAAGATCACAAAGATGATATGCCACATGGCCGTCTGTGAACACTCAACTGACATAGCTGAATGCGAGAGTTCATGGGACGGAAAGACCGTTCTAGGAAGTCACAGTAGACGTCACAGAACATGTAGAATTTCAGCAGCAGATACTTTTAAGGATGGTAGAGTGTCCATTAGCAGAAAAGAATAGAAAGCTTAGAAATATTCTAAGCTGCTGGAACAGCTTAGGCAAAGTACTGAAACATCTTTGTTCACATGGAACTGTATTGCTTCACCATCTACTACACCAGGGGTCCCCAAACTACGGCCCGCGGGCCACATGCGGCCCCCTGAGGCCATTTATCCGGCCCCCGCTGCACTTCCGGAAGGGGCACCTCTTTCATTGGTGGTCAGTGACAGGAGCATAGTTCCCATTGAAATACTGGTCAGCTTGTTGATTTAAATTTACTTGTTCTTTATTTTAAATATTGTATTTGTTCCCATTTTGTTTTCTTACTTTAAAATAAGATATGTGCAGTGTGCATAAGGATTTGTTCATAGTTTTTTTATAGTCTGGCCCTCCAATGGTCTGAGGGACAGTGAACTGGCCCCCTGTGTAAAAAGTTTGGGGACCCCTGTACTACACCTATGTTTTAAGAGTGGCTGGAATCATTTAACATACAGATACAGAATAATTAGAAACCCGTCAAGTAAGGGAGCATTTATTTCATGGAAGAAATATGCTCTGTAGCCCCAGGAGGACTGGTTGTCATCTCCCATCATGGCATACCGAGAGTGCAGTAGAGGGCCACAGTCTAGAGCCGGTCTGGTGGGCACCTCCCACCTCCCTGCATTGTCTGTGAGACCTCTACGGAATGGACAAAGAAATGAGCACAGAGGCATTTGGAATAGTTTGAAATACAGCCAGAACTTAAAGGGGAAGACCGTTAAAAAGAAGGCAACCCAGAGCTAAAGCAAGGCTGCCTGGCAGAAAAACACAGCCCTGAATAGAAATGGTCTTTACTGCACGCATAAAACGGAACAATCATGAAGGTGGCCATAGCATTTCCTTTTGGTATTGAGTATCGGTGTATGGGGGGCCCAGAGTTACCCTTCTCTCTCTGGGTTCAGGACCGTGACTATCTGTATAAATGCCATTTTTTTTGTCCTCTGCCTTTTACATTGCAGTGGAAAAAGTGGCTGTAATTTGCAGATTTCTGGATATTCACTCAGTGACCAAAAACCACCTGCTGAAGTACTCCCTGGCACATGCCTTCTGCTGCTTTCTGACGGCTGTGGAGGACGTCAACCCAGCAGTGGCTACCAGGGCCGGTCTCCTGCTCGACACCATCAAGAGGCCAGCACTGCAGGTGATGTCCCTCCGTGTGTGTTATCTGCTCCGCTCCACTAAACCATTGACTTACTCGTCACATACATGCATCTGATACTGATGAAGATGATAACAGTGGAAATTTTTAAATAGGCAAAACATTCCAGGACCACAGCTTATTAGCAGACTTCTTGTTTTTGTTCGTCGATACTTTCCTTTTAGTCTTTGTTCGTGCGCTGAATCACTTCTGACAGCTGTAATTATTGTGTAACTTTTTTGGTGGCAGATTATTAAATTAGGTTTGTTTATTGTATACCATCTAGCTGGCTTCCTGGCTAAAAGCCCTTTTATCAGAGGCTAGATGCCAAGAGAAATCAAATAAATTATAATATAAATCAAAACCAATCATGACAGGGTAAATATGCTACCAAATGCAACGGTACAAATTAATGCCAAAGTAACATGAAATATGAGAGCTGGGGAGAGTTGTGTATTTATCTTATTTGGCACCTGTATTTTATAGTTGAAGAAACCGGGTCTCAGAAAGATAATGTCCTTCTCTATGTCCTTGTTAAAGGACACAGAGTGAATTGTGGGAGAACCAAGACTAGAACCTTCAAAGTCCTGATGTATTTTTCCACATTGGCAATGATTCATTATTATATTGCTATTATTAACTATTGATAATGGCAAGAGCTAACATTTTCAAATAGGTATTGTGTTTCCAGGGCAGTGAATTGAAGTATCCCATCATACATGATCTCATTTAATCCCTCCAATAACCTTTTGTGTGTTTCCATTTTACAGGTAGAGAGGCGGAGGGTTAGCAAGGTTGAGTAATTTCAGAGTCACATGGCTAGTAAGCAACTGGTAGAGCAAACTCAGGTCTGACTTATAATAAAGTCATGTTCTTGACTCTGTGTGTGTGGTGTGTGTACACTGCCTCTCAATCAGTGTAGTCAAAAAGACTAATCTGAAAAATTCTAGGGTTATGCTAGCTGTGGATGCATGCCCTTCCTTGTAAAAACTTTCAGTTCTCTGGATAGTTCTTCTCTGTCGGTCTTAATAAGACTAGGTGGCTGTATGTCCTACCCCTGCTCAGGGCCTGGAACATAAGAGGCACTCATAAGATGAGAGTTGAATGAATTAGTAAGATGGTTGGATGAATCACAGTACTTTAAAAAAGGGAGTAATAGACTCATATACTAGAGAAATAGAGGCTCAATCCATTCCATCTCTGATTTTTTTGATTCTGTGCTTCACTCACTTTTCAAGAAGATGACTTTATTTTCTTTCAGAATTACTAAAATAATTCTCAAATCTAAATTTCATTTAGAAATTTTAACTCTAAACTTGAGAAGTTAGCATTGAAAGGCAATTGAAAACCATCTGGGTTTTTTTGTGTAGTTTAAAATGTAGCATTGAAAGTATGTTTTCTCTTATAGGAACTACAGACGATAAAAAAAGAAACATTGATTTGAGAGTATTTGAATAAAAAAATTAATAACATATTTAATTGAGATCTCTGAGTCAAAATTCAAAAGTTATTCTACAATTAGGAGAAGCTTCCCTTTTGTATATTTTCTACCAACATTTGCAATAGAAAACATTTTAATTGGTTCTTTCTACATTATAAATATAAATGGAGGAGTTTACCTTCTTTTACTGATTTTGCTTAGTGTATTTGCTTTGAAGCAACTTAGATGTTTCCATCTGACTTTCCTTTGTTTTCCTTCTTCTTTTTCCCCAGGGTCTGTGTCTTTGTCTTGACTTCCAGTTTGACACTGTAGTTAAAGATCGACCCACAATATTGAGCAAGCTTTTACTCTTGCATTTTCTTAAGCAAGATATTCCTGCATTGAGCTGGGAGTTCTTTGTCAATAGATTCGAGACGCTTTCCTTGGAAGCTCAGCTGCATTTGGATTGTAATAAAGAATTTCCTTTTCCTACAAGTAAGCAAAACAAAGAACTTGCTTTAAGAGTCGCAGTTCCTATGCTTGCCCTTGTTAGATAATCAGGAGATGCTCGCATGTACACAGTTCAATTTCCCATTATGGAGGATGCCTTGACCTCATGGGTTCAGTTCATCAAATGTTTGTTGAACATCTACTGTAGTAATCTGCAGATGAACTATTTTCTGGCATCATAATTCTCACTTCTTTGAGGAACTGTGAGATCCATTTGTGACTGTGTGTTCCTTAAATATTATTCAGTCATACTTGTAATGCTTGTGAGCAAGTTTGTGAAATATATTTGCACCCTGCATACTTATTAATCCATTTCCTACAGCTCTAAATAGATGAGGAAAGACTTTCGATACTCAGCTAGTTAACCAGTAATAATAAAATTAGGTAAGTTAATCTTATTTAGGTGATAGTCACGATAGGCAATAGTCATGACTTTTATTTTTTTTTTTAATTTTTTATTTTTCCAAAGCTGGAAACGGGGAGAGACAGACAGACTCCCGCATGCGCCCGACCGGGATCCACCCGGCACGTCCACCAGGGGCCACGCTCTGCCCACCAGGGGGCGATGCTCTGCCCCACCGGGGCGTTGCTCTGCCACGACCAGAGCCACTCTAGCGCCTGGGGCAGAGGCCAAGGAGCCATCCCCAGCGCCCGGGCTATCTTTGCTCCAATGGAGCCTTGGCTGTGGGAAGGGAAGAGAGAGACAGAGAGGAAGGAGAGGGGGAGGGGTGGAGAAGCAGATGTGCGCTTCTCCTGTGTGCCCTGGCCGGAAATCGAACCCGGGACTTCTGCATGCCAGGCCGACGCTCTACCACTGAGCCAACCAGCTAGGGCAGTCATGACTTTTAATATAAGCCTTTTCATCAAGAGAGGAGGGTGAAAGGGCCACCTCTTCGTGAAGGACGGTTCTTAATACTGAAAATACACGCACGCAGGTGGTCGGTCTCAGGCTAGCTGCATCACATAGCCAGTCGAGGAAAATGATAACCTCTCCTTCCTTTTGCGAAGCTATCACCGCTGTAAGGACCAACGTGGCCAACCTCAGTGACGCCGCCCTGTGGAAGATCAAGAGGGCTCGCTTTGCCAGGAACCGCCAGAAGAGTGTGCGCTCCCTGAGGGACAGCGTGAAGGGGCCAGCGGAGTCCAAGAGGGCGCTCTCCCTCCCCGAGACCCTAACCTCCAAACTTCGTTGAGTATCTTCTTTCATCCTTCTTTTGAGTCTGTTTGATGTCTTCCTGAGGCCGACTTGTCCTGTTGAAAGTTCACAGAGAGTTGTGTATTTAGCAAACAGCTCAGTCACCAGGTTTGGCCTTTGGATTCCCTAGAGGGTCACCCCGGGGGTGTTAGTGCCCTGGGTGGCTTTTTCCAGTTTTGAGGGGAAGCAAAGCCTTGGTGCAGCAGTAGATTGTGTTGAAATGTGGAAGGCAGCAAGTCCATTGATGCTTGGCGTGAAAGGAGACGCATTTGCTCCTAAATCCTCAAACGTGAAGCTTTGCACCAGCCTAGTGAGCTAGGAGCTTCCAGACTTGGACAAGACTTTGGTATTTTCATTTAGTGCATGAGAGAGGCAGCCCAGCCAGTTCCCAGACAAACCAATAGTAATGGTTGCTCCTGAGAAAGACAAATCAGACCCAGGGGCTGAATTTTTGCTTAACTTCACCAGATAAAATAAAAACAAGCTTCATGCCAGCTTTAAAGAAAAAAAAAGCCCATATATACATACTTGCTTTCTAAAGATCTTTCTTGGTATTACACTTTTAAAGAGAATAATATTTTCCTTAAATCACCAAATCACTAGGTGAACTCGAATGCTTAGCAATGACTTATGAGTGAAAAATAATTAAAAATGCATAACTAAATCATCATATTAGTGAATGGATATATTTAAATATATTAGTAACTTGTAAAATTCTTTAAATGATTTAATTTTTAACTGCTGTGAAGTTAATAAAAATAACACCATCGGACATATTTCTTATTCTGATAGAAGCTGAAAAGTTTGCTTTTTTCATTGGCATTTATTAGCTGACGGCTTTATGTAATGTAACCATTTCTAATCATAAATATGATTTGATTTTATTTATTGCATTTTTCTCTATTTTTTGACAAGCCAAGGAAATGTGGGATTTTGAACTTTGAAAGACTCCTTTAAGCCCTTTAAGCAATCAATAATGCAGCTTTTCAGAGAGCAACGATGCTAACAGGTGCCCATCGGAGACCATCCTGTAGGAAAGTGAGGCCCAAGTGACGCTGAGTCAGATCCTAGAATCCAAGACCCAGACCGAATAGATGACCATCTCTGTCAGAATTCCCTTGCTCTTTTAGGATCTCACTGATCAGTCTGGGATAGAAAGATTGTTACTTGTTATTTCTTGTTAATTGATTCACGTGACAATTTTGAAGATTAAGAATTTAAGTAACGTTGACAGATGGTCCTGAAAACTTTGGTGATGGAAACATCTTTCATGTAATGCTAATGACCAGTAAGAAAACTAAACTTGCCCCTACTATCCGAGGCAGTTAGCACTGAGTATCTTTTCTAGGCGCCAGTTGTTTTTTTAATGCTTATTTAAATAGAGTTGTTGTTGATTTTTAAGCTGTGAGGTTGACCAGGCAAGAGCAGTCTGCTCCAGCTCTCGGTGGGACGCCGGAACAGACGCCAGGTGGGTACTTCTCACGTGAGGGGCTGTGTGCAACTGTCTATCACAGGTGGACAAGGTAAAGATTGCAGTGTTTCTAACTGGACCCAAGTGGCCTATTTAGGATTTGCAGGCTCAGAGAGTCTTACCGCAGATGCTCAAGCATTTGAGCCCCTGACCCAGCGATTCTTTTTATTTTAGTATTGGCAGATGACTTTTGATCCTGTTTACTTTTGGTCCAGTGAGAAGCATCATGTGATCCGAGTATGCACTTTTCCCAGAGAGCCAACATGACTAGAACTCTACCTAGTTGTATATTTGTATGTGTCCTTTACACATAGAAATATGATGTTCATATCTATCTGCTATTGGAAAAACATACATTTCATTTGCATTTTAAAAGGTGATACATTTGAACCACCCTCATTCACTCATCCCCTTAGCCATTCCTGATTCTTTGCAACTCTGCCTGCATTTCTGTCTCTCAGGAAAAGAATTTCTAGTTGTTTGGAGGACCACGGGGTCATATTCAGCTTGGTACAGTGTTACTGCCATGTGATGTTCCATGGTGACAGGTTACAGTTTATCATGAAGTATTCTAAGGTTGAAGGGACACCAATAAGACTCTTGCAGACTGAATGTTGTTCACACAAGGGATGCCATGACTCGTTGGGAACTATGAAGGTCCCAAATACCTGCTGATGTGTCAGAAATAAACTTAGTAACTGCCACCTGTGTGCTGTGCTAGGGAACATTTGGTTTTCCTATTATTATTTTCTAAGAATAGTTTTAAGATAAACATTTTAGAATGGGCTCAGAGGAAAATTTTAAGTAAGGAGACTTTGAAGACTGTGTGTCATGTGTCTAATGTCAGATGACACTAGGAAATGAAGCAGTTAGGGCGGCACAGGGGGAAAGAGTGAGAGCCCCCAGATTATGACTGTGGACGGCAGATGTTGGCCAGAGTGTATTTTCTCTTTTAAAGTTGATGAGAAAAAGGGGGCTAGCACGCACTTGTCAGAGTCTCTCTACCTTATTTTGCACATCCCCTGTGCCTCAACTGTGCTGAGATGAAAGAAAGAATAAAAATAAGAACTGCTGGTCCTGAGCTCATGGCAAATGTGAAATCCACCCAGTTCCCCTTCAGGGAGGTCTTTCTGAGATTGGTCTGAAGCAGCTTCACAAACTATTTGACCCCATCTTTTCTATTTGTCTTGAGGCTTAGTTGAAAGCTACTCTAATTATTATCGCCCGTCATAACAGTCCAGCCTCTCACGTCTTCCTGGGAAGGTGTGTATATGTGTTTCTTGACATTAACAAAAGCCTTCAGGCACCTAATTGTCCCATCACAAGTGACCAGATGGAAAAGAACAGCATTGTACATATTAAATATAAAAATAATATACATGACACCACCCATAAGCAAAACTTGCTTAGATTTGGAAACGTATGAATGGCTTATAAGACAAATTCAAACTAGTTTTTCATTTCTGTATTATTATTTACTGGACATTGGATGTTTTAACTTAGAAGCAAAGACATCC
Organism: Saccopteryx leptura; assembly: GCF_036850995.1. Taxonomy (NCBI): domain Eukaryota; kingdom Metazoa; phylum Chordata; class Mammalia; order Chiroptera; family Emballonuridae; genus Saccopteryx; species Saccopteryx leptura. The sequence continues at coordinate 10,981,536 of NC_089508.1, read as the reverse complement.
AGGATCATGAGAAGACTACAGGATGGTTTAAATGGAAACTGAAGAACCTGTTACTTGAGTCGACCTGTGTCCGGTGCGGGCAATGAGTTCCTCTGGGCAAGGCTGCAAGTGAAGCAGATGCCCTTTAATTATGCCGCCAGACTTAAGTTTAATTGTTGTTTAAGGCTGAACTTTTTGGCACCGGACTTATAATTTTTGGCTCTCTGATCTTAGTGCACACAACAGGTTTTGAAATGGAGATATGCTTGTACAGACGGTGTACTCTGGAGCCGCATTCCTCTGGACATTTCTGAGTCAAATCAAAGCCCCTGTAGATCTGTATAGAATTTATAGGACGCTGGAGCTGAAACATTAGGAATAGGTTAATGTTCTCATTTTACAGAAGAGGAAACAAGTTCTCAGAAAGGAGCAAGTCCCCCATGTTTGTTGGTGACAAACAGATGTCTTGCGAGGCGTGTGTGGTAAATGCCAGTAGGAGCCCCACACCTTTATTTAATCCCAACTGATGAAATGTGCACTTTCACCTGCTAATCTGAAACTGGTATAATGATAATTAGCTATAAAGCCTATTTTCAACAATGCAGTGATGACCAGGAATTCTTTGTCTTTGGTAATTCAGGACATCTCTTGAGTATTGACTATAATGCAGCAGTTATGGTGTTTTACAACATTATAATACTGAACAAACAATGCCCACACTAGGTGACTGCAGGGAGCTTAATTATACCTTGTTCTTCATCTCCTGGAATAAATCATTAAACAGTGGTAGGTAAATAATAATATACTTCCTATATGTATACTACTTCTATCCACAAAGAGTGTTCTTCTGTAAACCAACTGACTTCAATTTTACAACTAGAGATGTATATAAAGTATTTTTTTTTTCACTTTACATACAGAGAGGAACACCAAGGTCCTGAGGGTATAAGAAATTCTGCTTAGATGATTTGCTGAAGATCACCCGTAACTAGTTAAGGATAAAACTAGTACTTGGGTCCAGGAGACTTGCTTAACTTCCCTTCCACCGAGCCGCGTCTTGATGGATTGGTTTCAGGGGATTCCCCCCACTGTGGGACATGACCGCACCGGTGTAGTTAGTGATGGAGCTGACCTGGGCATTCGGGGCTGCTGCAGGGAGCACCCAGTCGGCTAGTGAGCTTTTCCGATAGAACCCTCAGACTGGCCTGGGGCTACCCTAACCCCTGAAGGGACATGGGGGCTCTACTCCAGGCCACAGAGAAATCTTGCGATCTCTTGGTCTGAATTTGCATATGTAAGAGAAGGTGCCCTAAGCCAGGTGCCCAATGCCAGGCAGCTCTAGTGGAGTCTGTGTTGACCTTCCCACCTCCCTCTTGGTGTCCCAGCCTAGACTTCCAAATTGCTTCTCTTTGGGTTCTCTCTTTCCAGAAAGATGGTTTACAATACACCTTCTTCACTAACTTCAGAATACCCATTGATCATTATGAGTGCAGTTGTTTTCTGTAGGAACAAATGCCCTTGTTTGAAATGATGGCTTTGGGAAATGACAGTTTCTAGTGAACAAATATTTATTGGGCACCTGCTGTGCTAGCAAATATAAAGAAAGCAAGGGTTCATTAGAAATTTTTATACTCTCCACTTGCTGATAGTCACATAAGAGAGACAAAGTATGAACATAAGTAACCCATCCAGGGAGAACGGTTCAAGTCAAACACAGCAGGAGGGGAGCTGGAGGCGAAGAGGAGGTCTGAGGAGCCCCGGCGTGACTGGTGGCCAGGTGTAAAGGCGCGGTGATAGGACGTGGGGTAGGAGGCGGCAAAGGCAGGAATGGGGAGCGTGTGAGGATGTGGAGTCAGTCTCTGGCACCGGCTTGACAGCCCTCTGTGGCTGTGTGCACACCGCAACAGAACTGCTGTGAACCAAGCTTGAAGCCAGCGATAGTCAACCTGGTCCCTACCGCCCACTAGTGGGCGTTCCAGCTTTCATGGTGGGCGGTAGCAGAGCAACCAAGGTATAAATAAAAAGATAGATTTAACTATAGTAAGTTGTTTTATAAAGATTTATTCTGCCAAACTTAGCGAAAATCCTACATAAAATACTTGGTAAGTAATTATTATTATAAGCTTTAACTTGCTGTAACTCTGCTTTATAAATTTTATAAAGTAAAGTTAATTCCCTACTTTATAAATCAGCATTACTGTGGAACCTGTGGGCGGTTAGAAAATTTTACTACTAACAGAGATACAAAAGTGGGTGGTAGGTATAAAAAGGTTGACTACCCCTGCTAAGCTGAGTCAGTGAGCTCCGGGGACAGAGAAGCAGTGTAGCTAGACTACCGAGGTAATGCAGCCGCATGGGTAGTGCTTGGTTGCTGGCTTCTCCAGCCAGATGCAGAGTAAGCCCTCGAAGGGGTCCTTCCTTCCTCCACCTAATTGTCACTTGTTGGTTTGACAGTGGGGTCAGTGAGTTGACTTATACAGAGGAATGTTACCTATGTCCCCAGCCACTTCCTTGCTGTTTGGAGACTTTATCAGTTTTTCTCCTATGGAGAAGACAAGATCTGAAATATTTATTTGAATTCAGTATACTTAAACATTTATGAGTAATAGCACCTACTATGTGTCAGACCCTACCCCGTATTCTGTGAAGGATATACAAATGGATAAAACATAGCACTGGCCTTCAAGGAGCCTTTGTTCTTATAGGGGAAACAAGGCAAGTGAATGAATACAAAGTTGATTGACATGGGTCAAGTCAAATGCACGGGAGGAGAGCTGGAGGCAACAGCAGCCAAGGTTCTGCCTCGCATAACAGTTATTTGTCACAGGGGAGTTAGGAAGTGCTGAAGGAAACTCCCTTTCATTCTTCCCTTCCCCCCCCCCCCCATTTCCCCTCCTTTATTTTGGATCACATCCAGTTGCTGAGAGGAGGGTGGGCACATGTCATAAGAATGGCTTCTGGGGGCCAGATCCGTAGGGTTAAATGGGGGATGAGGGCGGGGTCCACTTTACAAGATGAGGAGAGCACCATGCGGTGGGAAAAAGTTGGTGACACTCTGAGGTCTGTGAGTAGCCCGGCTTGTGAGGATGTTGAGCATTTGGGGTGGAGTGATGGGACATAAGTCTGGAGAGGCAGATCTTGACCCTGCCTGGTTTCACATTGTCTGAATAAAGACAATTGAATCACACTTCGGAGTTTGGCTCGGTCGTGCCGGTCTGTGGACAGATTGCGATGGGCCCAGTCTGTGTTAAGGTTATGGTAGGGATAGCTCTCTCTCTCTGCCTCAGGGTTAGAAAGATGCTCACCTTTTTCTTTTCAGCAGTGATGAAAATCGAGTCTCTGAACACATTAACTCGCTTTGATTACAACAGATACAGGAATTTCATAGACTGGAATTCAAAAGGGTTTTAGCTGTCACACCTTAGAGAAAATATTGTAGGCAGGCACTCAGTTTTAAAATGGAAATTTTGTACCCTTTGTAGATAACTAACTATTGTCTTTATCAGTAAAGAAAATTTCAGCTTTCCTAAGCTCATTTTTCTTATGGATTTGATTAAGGTAACTTTTCTTAATAAAGAGTATACCAGTCACAAGCCTACCGTATTGTAAAGAAAGACATATAAAGCACACTTGCAAAGCCCACAACTAGAGGAGTAATTATTGGAATGAAAAGAGATCCCCCCTAATTAATGCCATAAGGTCCCACTAACTGTCCTTTTTTAGTTAATTTAATGGTTTGTTAAAGAGCATTCATTCTTGGCTATTTGGAGAAATCAAAGTGAGAGCAGCAACCTTAAAGCTAAAGCACTGAAGATCAATGAAGATGAGTCTAATATGAGAATGGGGCATTTGTGAAATGACACTTAGCCGTTAGGAAGATGTGAGTTGATGGGAAAAGCTAAGGTTACATACTTTTTAAATAGATGTCTTCCTGTAAGGAGAAGAAGAACTTTGACATATTTAAAAGTGAAGTCTGATGGCTTATTTTCTAGACCTAAACTAGGATAGATTGAGATGGGGAGCTGATGTCCTGCTGAGGCCTGGCCTGGAGTTCCCTTTCTTCTGTATTGCAGTTCCTAGATTCTCAGGGCTATAAAGCAAAGGTGCAACTCCTTCTCCGACCTTCCTTGGTTGCACTTTTAACTTTGAGACTTTTTGGAGTCAAGCCAGTCTGGACTTGGACGTGGTTGAGCAGGACTGTCTGAAACATGGCCCCCAGAGCTAAAAGGAATTGAAGCATGAAGCTATATTGTAGCAGCCATCACTTGCCGCTACAATAACATTGGATCCTGCAGGGAACCTCGATTTTCACACTTGTCACATTCTTGGCCCACACTGGCCCGAAGCAATAACCTTCTTCTAGTTATAAAGGAATGCTCTGGAGGAAGAAAAAAAATCAAGATTAAATATTTTTCCATGTTGAAAAGATAGATTTCTAAACTTTATTTTGTTTTATGAGGATTTACATAGGTATTGCTTTTGGTTCAAATATTTAATATAATTATAATGTACAGCATTGCTTCATATTTTGGGGCTCTTGGTGAAATAAGGTGATTTTTTTTATGATGGCTGATACATGGATCATAAATAATGATAATAATAATTTATTGATCGCTCTCAATATGAAACACCATCATAAATAAATTCTTAGATTTTATTTGCCTAATTTTTGGTAAAAACTCCTCTAACGTCCATGACACGTATTTTTTCCTTCATGAGCAGACTGTGTGAGACGGAAGATGTTAATAATGTAGGCCCAGGTCGAAGTTTGTAAGATGCCTGCCGCTGTGTTAGAGACCCTTTGACTCACTTGATTTGCTGCCTCTTCACACATTGAAAACTGTCCCTTCTCCATGTATCACTTTTGGGCAGACTAACATTCTTCCGGTTGTCTGGGGGAAACTAGACAACCTGGCTTGTTACCTTATGTGTAGTTCTAACCTGGTCAATTCTGAACCTGATATACCTTCATGCGGCTGCGAAAGAGAAAAGCGTTTGGCCTGAGGCAGCTGGTTTCCACAGTCCCCAGAAATAGTTCACCTCTCTTGTCTCTTGGCTGCGTGCTGCAAGATGGAGACTTTTGCCGTATTGGTTGCGAAGTTAATGCATATAAATTACTACCTCGCTCTTTGTTACATCCTTTTCACCATCATTAAATGAATGGGATCAAGCTTTGGTTTATAATGGTTTGTAAGCAAAGCTTGTCATCATCTAGCAGAACGTTTCCCCTGCAGGGTGAGAGGTGAACATGCTAGTGTGCTTGCCTGACCCCCCAGGCAAGGAGTGGTTTCCACTGAGAAATTCTGATGCCGCTTGTCAAAGGCAGGACAGGCCGCAGCCCCCAGACAGAAACATAGAAGAGCAGATCTCACTCTGTCTTCCTCCAAAGCCCTAAACTAAACCAGATCAGAAGAGGTAGAAACACAAGGGAGACAGGGTATAATTTTCTGACTTGGAAAAGCTCAGGTCTCATTAGTTGTTAGGTTCAGAATAAGTCAAGGGCTGAGGTGTTTTTTTCTTTCCATGTGAACTTTCAGCTCAGTGTCATGTGGCATTTTATTTTTCTTCTGTTTGTAAAAGATCATGCTTCTTTCTTTCTGTCTGTATCCCCGCTCCCTGTATATTTCTCATTACATTCAGCAGGGCTTATAATTTGCTATTTTTAATTTTAACTGTATCATTCAAAGATGACATACCGCTAATATCTCATGATTGAAAAAGAAGTTTCGTGGTTGTTTTTTTTCACCAGCTAATTTACAAACAACTGAATTGAGATAATGATTTAAATGAAATAACCCGGTGGATGTTCTTGTGCTCAGTGGATTTTAGGGTCTTATTTTTTTGGTCTTTCTTACATGCTTATTTTACAAAGCTGGAAGGGAAACTTGTTTTCATCACTGAGGAGAAAACTTTGCCAAGTTATTTGAAAACCTACTAAATGCAAAGTTTATTTAGGTGTTTGGCTTGCTGTCCAAAGCTTTGTAATGACCGGTTTTTATTTCCATTTCCTTATTATTGCCCAATTACTTTGTTGTTGGTGGACACAATAACTTCCACCCTTGGACTAATACTTTGCTTAGTAGGCCGTATTGTGCCTTTAAGTATTTCTGGAAAAGAGCCTTTAAATATTTAGTGGCAGAAGAATGGTGCTTCGTCAATAAGTGAGGTTTTAACGTACACGTGTGGAGGAGCCACCCACTGATGGCCTTTCTTGTACTGACAGGACAACAATCCCCAGAGAATGACAACACCATCAAGGACCTGCTCCCAGAAGATGCTGGGATCGACCACCAGACTGTTCACCAGCTGATTACAGTGCTCATGAAGTTCATGGCCAAGGACGAGAGCAGCGCCGAGTCAGACATCAGCAGCGCGAAGGCCTTCAACACGGTCAAGCGGCACCTGTATGTCTTACTTGGCTATGACCAACAGGAAGGCTGCTTCATGATTGCACCTCAAAAAATGCGCCTGTCAACTTGCTTCAATGCATTTATTGCAGGGATTGCCCAAGTAAGTGTAATAATAGCTTTCAGAAATCATACTGTTAGACTTTCAGTAGAAGCAAGTAATTAATTTCCATTTGCCAACAGTGGGTGAGTGTAAAGGTTTGTGCCAGTTATTTTATTAGTCAGGGTATGTGGAGGGGACAGCAGAGGTGAGGGGGACTCAGCGACCTGATGTCCTGGAGGGAGTTTGGGATTATGTTGGAGGGGGCTAAGATATACATAATATATAAATTCACCATTTTAACCATTTGTAAGTGTACAGTTCAGTGGCATTAAATACATTTGCATGGCTTTGTAACCATCACCACTATCCATGCCCAGAACATTTTCATCATCCTAAATGGAAACTCTACCCATTGAAAAATAAGGCAGTGTAGGGTTTTTGTTTGTGGGTGTTTTTTTTCTTTTAAAAAAATTTTAATTGGATTTATGGAGGTGACACGGTTAATAAAACTATACAGGTTTCAGGTGTACAGTGCTCTAACACATCATCTGTCTATGTACTGTGAGTTCATTCCCCACGCCATCTCCTTCCATCATCATCTACCCCCTCTGACCCCTTCGACCTCCCCACCCCCTTTCCCTCTGGTGTCACCACGATTCATTTCTTTCTAAAAATCCTTTTCCTTTTTGGCTTCAAGTGGAAAACTGAATTAATCATACAACTTACTTTATGCCACATTATGATTATTGGCTGTTTCATGTCTGTCTGCTACTTTGAGCTGCTGTGTTATCTGCCATGCTTTAAGTGTCCATTTTCCCAGCGGTGAACACACATATGCTTCCCAACTCCTCACCGCTCCAAACAACTCAGTGATGGACAACCTTGTACGTGCACCTTATTCATTAATGTGGGAATTCCTTGGGATATGATCTAAGAGCAGAATGAAGGGATTGTGGGGTAAAGTGTGTGCCTAATTTGACCCATGCTACAAACCTGACTCTCTAGAACGGCTGCACCAGTCTGCAAAGGGTGGAGCTTGGGGCTTGAGAGACATGGATATTAATTTCAGCTCCGCCACAGTTACTAACTGTTATGGCCTTAGGCATCCTCTGCTTGTTTTGCTAATGGGTAACGGACTTTTGTGGGAAAGATTAGAGACAGTGTACTGCAGAGCACCTTGCTCAGTGCCTGTCTCCTGGCAGGAATCAGTGATGGTAGCTGTTATCGGTGAGCTCAAATAGAGTGTAAAATGATGAACACAGGTCGGCAAAGTGGGAGCAATCCATAGGTGGTTAGCCCTTGCTGCTGCGGTAATCAGACGGCTCACCGCTGACGCTCAGTGTCTGTGAAGAGAGAGTACACTGTTTCAGACCTAAGCTCTCTCTCCCTTCCTCCCTCCCGCCCTCCCTCCCTACTTTCTTTCCTCCCTCACTTCTCCCCTTCTAAATTTATGTTATACATATTCATTTAGAAATAGAATCAATAAGTTATAATACAAATCTCCAAAAAACCTGTGATAAATAATTTACATTTTGTTATGTATCACTGGCTCCAAATACACACATACATGCATAAGTATATCATGCATGCATACATACATACATACATACATACAGGTTTATGTATACATATGTATGTATATGCATGCACATTTTTAATAATAATAGGATTATATTATACATACTGATAGACCTATGTGTAACCTTTATAAATGAAAATATATTACAAAGTTCATATAATGGAAGAAAGTTTGCATCATATCCTATTTAATGGCTGCATAGTAGTTTGCTGTCATAAAAACAATCTCTTATTAACTAGTCCCATATTGTTAGATTTGTAGGTTGTTTTCAATTTGGGGCAGCAATAATGCTGCATATCTTGATGCATACGTCTTGGAACAGTTGTCCGATTATTTCCTTAGGACATATTTAATTAATGTATCAGAAACTATGCACTTTTTCTGACTTCTGACTGCACGTTGCTAAATTGCTCTCCTGAAAGATTATACTGAGTAACACTGTTGCCAGTGGCGTCTGAGAATGCCCATTTCTCCACATGATTTCCAATACTGGGTGTTTTGGTTGATTATAATCTTTATTCTAGTTCATAGTTTAACAGGATATTTTAATAGATGAAATTTTATTTTTAATAAAATAAATAGATAATTAGATAATTAAGTTGATCAAAACTGTTTTAATATAAAAGTTTTTAAAAATTACTTGTGAGGTTGGACTTTCCACCCTTTATGTGTACTGGCTATTGCTCTTAATATTTTGTGAGAAGCCTGTTAAATATTTTGCCTGTGTTTTGATGGTTCAGATTTTTCCTTTTGGCTTGTAAGTGTTCTTCACAGTTTTCCTTAAGTCATGCCTTTCTTCTCTATTTCAGGTCATGGACTATAACATTAACTTGGGGAAACACCTTCTCCCCCTGGTGGTTCAGGTGCTCAAATACTGCTCTTGTCCTCAACTACGACATTATTTCCAACAGCCACCTCGTTGTTCCCTTTGGTCCCTAAAACCTCACATCCGGCAGATGTGGTTGAAGGCCTTACTGGTCATCCTTTACAAGGTGAGTGGCTGTCATTACTCCTTTTCTGGGTGGAATGATTTCCTTAGGAGGAAAACGCTTAAGAGACCTACGTTGAGAATTTTGTAGGACAGTCATCTGACCTTCGGCAGAAGAATCGTCATGCACAGCTAGCGCCCAGAAGCAAAGAGCTATTGGAATGAGAATAGAAATGGAGCCCCTGCCGGCGTATTCTCTTGAAACCGCTTAAAACAAAAATGGCTGAATTGTAGGACATTGATAAAAAAAAACCCTCTATTTCTGATCAGAATCTGCCATTTTATCTGTACATTAATTCTTATGTTAGAAAACAAGAAAAAGATTTAAAATTGCATTCAGACACCAAATGTTCACGCCAAGATAATTTTCTTGAAAGGAATTGTAACCACAAATTGACATGCGCTCTGTCCAAGGTTTGGAGCAAGAGGCAAGGACTACGGTTCCTTTTCAGAATAAGGTCACAATAAGAATATACCTATGTTTTTTGCTTTTCTCTATTTTTTATTTTTATTGCCCCCAAATACTGAGAAAAATACCTAGCAAGATCAAGTGGACTACTTACTCTTCAAAATAACCATTGGTGTTTATCTCCATTCTATTCGCAGTATCCGTATCGAGACTGTGACATCAGCAAGGTCCTGCTTCACCTGATTCACATAACCGTCAACACACTCAATGCACAGTATCATAGCTGCAAGCCCCACGCCACCGCAGGACCCTTGTACAGTGACAACAGTAACATAAGCAGATACAGCGAGAAAGAAAAAGGTACTTTCCCTATCTCGGTGCTGTCCTCAGTCTAGCTTGACTCGGATGCATTTCTGGGCAGCGTTGCCTTTAGGAGATAGAAGAGCGCCCGCAGGTAGCGTTCTAGAGTGAAAAAATCACTTACTGCTTCATTCATTTCCCAACTTTCCCAGGAATGTCACTGCCTTAATGTTTTTTTAAGTGAGCATTCAAGAGAAATAATTAATACGCTTCTAAAGCCCATTTCATAAGAGAGAGTATTTAGTAAAAAAAAAGCCTGCTGTTTGGTTAAAGAACCTTTGTCAGCCTTTTCCTGTGTGATGGACACACCTTGCTTGGGCTGTGAGGTAAATCTTGGTCAGCACTTAGTGGAGCCATATCATCTCTTCAGTCTCTCGTTTGCTCCTGGACTTTGTGCTCACAGATTTGAATGGAGTCTAAATTTGCCGAAATGCTTTTTCCTAGCCACCTTATTCAATAAGAATCGATTTAAGGCAACTGGAATGAAATTTCTTTGCTGTATAGGTTGACATTATTTCCAATGTTGACATTTTTTATGTTGGTAGCTTTTCCACCAGCAGGCAGTAAAATAAGACTTCAGAATAAAATTATAGCTTGTAAGTATGTAAGCGAGAGCTGAAGAACTAAGGTGTGTATCTTCAGCACGTGTCGCAAGGTGACTAGACTGGTAAAAGGTGACATCATCTAATCTGATCCTGGGAGAAAGCCAAGTGTCTCATGACCCTTTGGGGTGTTATATAGGGTTACATAGTGGTGTTAATATAGTCTGATTTGGTTGACTGCTCTGAAAATATCTCAGTAGGATGGTTTGGAACCAGCATTCCATTACTGGTTTATTGATGCAAGGTCCAAGAGTCTAGATTGGCCATAGACAAGCCTCTGAGTACTAAGTTTTTCAGTTCTGATACTAATCAGCTCCTTTCTGAAGTATATCTTGTCTACCAGTGTAAGGACTAGTTCCTGAGAGATTGGGTAGATTCAGTTACACAGTGGATGTCCTCAGTGTGGGCTCAGTGTTTGGTGGGCCAATCTCAGATGAACCTTTCTGGTTGGGAGGTGCCATCTCTCTATTATTCAGTACATTTGAGAATTATTTCCAAGACATGTAATGGAAATTGCATAACTATTTCCTCAAAGAACTATTTTTTTAAAAAGGGTATAAATATATATATATTTTTATAAAGGAAATATAAACTAAAACAGATCACTGTGTTGCATCTCCCCAGAAACACAGGAATTTGATAAGCTTTCTCATCTTTGTGGAAGTTCACTGGGAGTTTTGTATCTATTTGGATTGTTAACGTTTACTTTTTATTTGACCAAAAAAAAAAAAAAAAAAAAAAAAGGACCAAAACTTAGCCTGATGTTTGTACTCCCCTTATACTCAAGAAATCGTCAATAATCGGAGTTGCCCTGGAGCTTTATTTTGTCATATAGACAGACAAAAACTTTAGGTCAAATGCTCTGATTTCAATCACATTCAACTTGGATAGTAGGCTAATTCCGTGAACTGTGGTGTTAAGTGCATTTTAGTCGCCTCTTCTCTTGATGTTTTGTGCCTGGCTTTGGCTCTCCAAAGCATAACAGAAGACCATTGGAAATTAAGTGAACTTTATGGGTCGGAACGTGGCCAACCCTTTTCCTTATTAATATGTTTTTGGGCTTTTCTTTGATTTAAAAGTGGCCAAATGGAGATAGAAGAGGACATAGAAACAAGCTTGACAGGCACTCTAGTGACCAATTTGTCTACGGAGCCTCAGGATGATGAGTCACATTTCTTCCTGGGAATTCATGATATTTACACAGGGCAGGCTCTTCAGAGAAGAGCCTTAACTCAGGGGAAATATTATTTTCTGTTTTCTTCTTTTCTTTGTTTACTCTTTCAGTCCATAACCATTTGTGGAGCTTTCGAGATGACCAGTGGCTTTCCTAAGCTTTTTCTGTGTGTCGTGTGTTCCATTACCCAATGTAGAGTACAGTATTTTGCATTCACAAAGTGTAAGGTGCATGAACTGTTAGGCTGTGTCTATGCCAGTTCTGAAATCCCAGGAAGGCAGATATTTTTTTGGAAAGAGTGAAAATCTACTCCTTTTGTTTCCTTTTCTTTTGCCAAATTAACCTTAAACATGTACCAAAAGCAGGGATGTCAAAGAGTATCACAGATTCCTGATCTGTACGTGTTACCTGGTTTTAAGCGCATTGGAAACGCTTCCGCATGAAGGCTCTGTTGGAATATTGAGGTGCCTCTCTTGACACTGCTGCCAGTTGTCCCATGGAAAACGAGGGGCAGCTATGTACTGGGCTGCTCTGTTCCACATATGGATGACTCGATGTCTGGATGAAATACCGAGCCATGGCTAGACCTGGGCTGGCGTAGGAACCTCCCCAGACTAGGTTCCCTGTGATGCTTTCGTTGAAATGCTTGTGTAGACACAGCCTAAGAGAGAATAACCTCGTAAGTGTAATTTTGACTTTCTCTCCCCAATTAGAAGAAGATAGTGTTTTTGATGAATCTGATATTCATGACACACCTACTGGACCCTGCAATAAAGAGTCTCAAACTTTTTTTGCAAGATTGAAAAGGATAGGCGGCAGCAAGGTGGTGAAATGCCAGCCGGTTGAGATGAATGTGCAGAGAAGTATGAATTTTTTCCTCTTAGTACTTTTATGCAGAAATGTTGTACTCTACCGTTTGTTTGGGGTGAAATCTTAATTTTATTATGTTACTACGCATTTTAATACTGTTGATTTTATATCTATGTATGCACAAACAGTATATATATATATGCACAATTATATATATACGTGAATTGACAGATACATCATTAACGTCATGATCGTCCGACAGGGCCATTGCTTGATTTGATTTGTTGCAAAATGTTTGCTTCTCTTCCACACAATTTGAACACAGTTTCCTAGATCTACCTCAGCCAAAAGCGATCCCCTCTCCTGTGTACAAATGAACAGGGCTGAGGAATTATCCCAAAGCCCAATTTTGGAAATATGCTCTTAAACTGCCATTGTGGGTTCTTGCATTCCAAAGTTTGTTGTTTGTATTTTTTTTTTTTTAAATTAGAATGAACCTTACAAAAAAAACTTGGCCAGAAAGTCAGTTTTGCCTTCTGGTGGAGCTGGGATTGTCATGATGATTTTATGCCAATTGTATGCCCAAGTATGAGGGGGAAAAGAAACGGTGGAACCTCCCAGTAAAAGAGTACTAGCTTTTTCTGTTTCAATCAGGTGAAATAGAGCTGGCTGAATATAGAGAGACGGGTGCGTTACAAGACAGCATTCTCCACTGTGTGAGAGAAGAAAGCATTCAGAAAAAAAAGCTGCGCTCTTTAAAACAAAAATCTCTTGATATAGGGAATGCAGACTCCCTGTTGTTTACATTAGACGAGCACCGTAGGAAGTCCTGCATAGACCGGTGTGACATAGATAAGCCTCCCGCCCAGGCTGCTTACATCACGCAGAGACAACGTGACCACGGACGTCCCAGACAGAACTCTGCTACCAGGCCTGACAGTACCGACGTCCCTGAGAACCCGGCTGCGGAAGGTTTTCTGGAAACGCGGAGGCCCGTGATACCAGAAGTTAGGTTAAACTGTATGGAGACGTTTGAGGTCAAAGTCGATTCTCCCGTGAAGCCCGCTCCTAAGGAGGATTTAGATCTGATAGATTTGTCCTCAGATTCAGCCTCTGGGCCTGAGAAACACTCTGTGCTCTCAACATCTGACAGCGACTCTCTTGTGTTTGAACCTCTTCCCCCTCTCCGAATAGTAGAGAGCGACGAAGAGGAGACCATGGACCAAGGAAATGATGGTGCCCCTGGTAAGAATGCTGCCTCCTCGCCCTCCCTCCCCAGACACCCTTCTGTCCTCAGCCTGAGCATGACTCCCCTTGTGCAAGTGAGCGTGGAGGACTGTTCCAAAGACTTCTCTTCCAAGGACTCGGGAAGCAGTCAGCCAGCAGGCGACCAGGACCCCAGTCTCATAGTTCTGGAAGACCCCGCAGACCCTGCAGAACTGTCCAGGTTAGAGGGGCCGGAGGACTTGTCCTGCGGCGGCCTGCTCACGCTGAAACAGAAACGAGACCTCCTCCAGAAGTCGTCCGCCCTCTCCGAGATGTCCCTGGACGATAACTTTGAGCCCGGCATCGAGGAGGAGACGCCGGGTGGGCTGATGGCAAGTCCGGGGGCAAAAACCGCCCTCCTCCAAGTCCCCGAAGACGCTGAGAACCCACGGGAGAGCGAGAAGCCCGACACCAGTGCTGAGTCGGATACAGAACAGAACGCCGAGAGGAAGGCAGAAGAGGAGGGAGGGGAGGAGTCCGAATTTAAGATCCAGATCGTCCCCAGGCAGAGGAAGCAGAGGAAGATCGCTGTCAGCGCCATCCAGAGAGAGTACCTCGACATCTCCTTCAACATCCTAGACAAACTGGGGGAACAGAAAGATCCAGGTAAGCTCCCGCCCCTTCTCCCAACCACATGCAAGTTTGTGCATCTTCCTCGCTAGGATCTTGGCACTGACTATGCATAAATTTCCAATCTTATAATGTCGGGGGTGACATTATAATTGCTTCCTAATCACTCCGAAGCCTTTCTGCCTGGCCTCATGTGTTGGATTCAGACGTGGTTCCATTGGCTCCATAAACATTTCTGTATCTGTTGTTTTTAAGCTCTTCGGTCAGTTTTTGACTGTCCTTGGAAATAAGAGGCAATGCTGAATTCGTATCAAGATATTTCAGGTCCCGTTTTAGCCTTCCTCAGTCAGCAGAAGCCATTAATTGGAACCTTTTTGCTTTTTGTTTTCCTGCTATACACTTTAGGGAGCTGTGATCTAGTCCAAAGGAGGAGCGAACAGGAAGGGCTAAATAAAGCAAAGAGCACTTAGAATAATTAAGATGTGACTGTATACTGTAATCTTTTAGGGCCTGCAGCTGATTATATATTTTACCCACTATCAGCAAGATGGTGGACAATGTATGCTCTCAGGAACCAAAACAAAACAAAACCCAGCTATAACTGAGACCCTTAATCTGTGGACACCATTTGATGGTGAAGTTATCATAGCCCACGATTTCCTGCCTCAAGTGCCATTTCTTGTTTCCTCAGTGGCACTGCTTCTATGACAGATAACCGCAGAGACCTCATTTTCTTTCCCTCCCCCCCCCCCCATAAGTGAGAAGCAGGGGAGGGAGAGAGACAGACTCCCACGTGCACCCGACTGGGATCCACCCAACAGACCCCCTACTAAGATATACTCAGCCTATCTGGGACTGTTGCTCTGTTGCTCAGCAACTGAGCCATTTTTAGCATCTGAAATGAGGCCATGGAGCCATCCTCAGTACCTGGGGCCAACTTGCTCCAACCAAGCCATGGCTGCAGGAGAGGAAGAGAGAGAGAGAGAGAGAGAGAGAGAAAAGGGAGGGGGAGAGGTGGAGAAGCAGATGGTCGCTTCTCCTCTGTGTCCTGACAAGGAATTGAACCCTGACAAGGACATCCAAACGCTGGTCTGATGCTCTACCACTGAGCCAACCGGCCAAGGCTGATACCTCAATTTCTGTAGGGGGTCCTGACACTCTGAGGAGGTGATGTGCCTCACCTCAGGTTACACAGCCAGGCAGGGACAGTGCCAGGATGAGTGTATATATAATATATATAGTATATATATAATAGGTTTTAGTATATATGTTGTTTACGAGTGTTGCTTTCTCTATTCATCCTTATGTTAGATTGTTGCCCAGGATGAAATTGGTTTTACATTAATATACTTGTTACTCGGACAAGAAGAAAGTATCTGACAGATATAATAATGTGATTTTAAACATAAAATATATTGTCCAGTCATTGCCTTGAGCCCACCAAGTCTTGATTCTAGTCCTGGTTCTCCCACTCCTCCATACAGAAGCCGCTCCTAAGAAAATGGGCTCCAGCCTTTTATTTGCCTGGCTTTTCCTGAGGTTTCTAGCTATAATCTACCTCATAGGACAGAGCAGTGTACTTCAAAGGTGCTCTGTGAAAATCTATTGAACATTAATGTGTTTGGAAAAGGTCATGCTCCAGCCAGACAGGGGGGAAAGAAAAAGATCCTGGTAATAACAAGAAGTTTAAGAAGGTTTCTAGGGAAACCGGGATACCTTTTCTTTGTTTGGAGCCAGGAAAATCTCTGCATGTAGATGGTGGAAGGCATTGGCCTAGAAACTACAGAGGTTTCTAGGATGGGTACATAGGAAACTATGTAAGGTCTATGGATGGGTATATATAGTATATATAATAGATTGTAGTATATATGTTGTTTACGGGTGTTGCTTTCTCTATTCATCCTTATGTTAGATTGTTGCCCAGGATACCAGGGAAGAAATTGGTTTTACATTAATACACTTGTTACTTGGACAAGAAGAAAGTATCTGACAGATATAATAATGTGATTTTAAACATAATATATATTGTCCAGTCATAAGCATTTTCTATCTGTGTGGTGTCCCACCTCTCACAGAATACCAATCTCCTACCCTTCCTTGCTGGGTGTTGGAAGGAGACCCGTGTGCTCAGAGGACGACTCAGCTTCCCCAGACCTTCCTGCCTCCATCAGCGGGAGCCGAGGGAGGCCAGACTCCCTCCCCTCCTAAGCCCTCTGTACTCACCACCTTGCCACTGCCAGTTGCCTTGAGCCCACCAAGTCTGGTTTCATCGTGCACGTTCTCTCTATTCACGTCCGTCCCCGCAGGGAGCCCAGCCTGCCCTCATTTTGCTCACTGATTTCCATAAGGCCCTGCACACCTCCCTCTCTTAATCTTTCTCCTGCCTATTCTGATTTCTGACATCCTGCCTTGGTCAGAAATTCAGGCCCTTCAATGAGCAAAATCCCTTCCATACTCTTTCCTCTGACTGTTTCCTTTGCTTTCTTATGGAAGGAATAATGGAAGCCCAGCTGTCCCCTCCTGAGGACATGGCTTTCCCCATTGCCCGGTGCCCTGGGGCTTGGGTAGGGGATAGGCATCTTCCTGCTCATTATTACCCCTTCAGACTGTTACTCCCAGCAATGTTCTCATGATGATGGAAGAGGCACAAGAAGAATAAGCCCAATTGCACAGGTGTTTTTCAAGCCCTTGCTCAGGTTATGGCAGCAAACATTTGGTTAGCTGAAAATAATCACATGGCTGACCCCGAAGTCAAGAGGGGAAGTATATTCTATCTCTTCGGTGGGAGGAACTTCGAAATCCCACGACAAAGGGCGTGGCTTCAGGGAGGAGTCAAGTGATTGGGCTGCGTCTCTCATATATTGCTTGATACATACTCATACTGAACAATTACCTGTGGTTCATCTACAATAAATTTAATCTGGGTGTCCTCCATTTTACCTGGCCACCTTAATCTACCTTCATAGTATATCCAGAATCTGGCCCCTTCTCACGACCTCCCCAACATCTATTCTGGTCTGAGCCACCATCACCTCTCACCTGGATCATCATTTAACCATTAACCTGTCCCCTGTCTTCTACCCTATTGATGCTGTCACTTCCCAGCATAGCAGCCAGGGTGATCCTTTAAAGCATGAGATTATACCATTCCTCTGCTTAAAACCCCCTGTTGGCTCCCCATTTCTTGTTTTCTTTTTTCTTCTTCGTAAGAGAGAAGCAGGGAGGCAGAGAGACAGACTCCTGCATGCGCCCCAACTGGAATCCACCTGGCAAGTCCCTTATGGTGATTCTCTGCCCATCTGGGGCTGTTGCTCCATTGCTCAGGAGCCGAGCCACTTTGGCACCTGAGAAGAAGTCATGGAACCATCCTCCGTGCCTGGAGCCAATTGCTCCAACTGAGCCATAGCTGCGGGAGGGGAAGAGAGAGATACAGAGAAGGGAGGGGGAGAGTGATAGAGAAGCAGATGGTCGCTTCTCCTGTGTTCCCTGACTGGGAATCAAACCTAGGACATTCACGCTGGGCCAACGCTCTACCGCTGAGCCCACTGGCCAGGGCTGCCTCATTTCTTTCATAGTGAAAGCTAAAGTCCTTAAATCCCTAAAATGCTTCTACATGGTCCCGATTCTCAGACTTTATTTTGCCCTGCTCTCTCTGCATTTCTTCTCTTCATCTACAGTGGCCTCTTGCCATTTGTTGAATACTCTCTACGTAGTCCTGTCCTAGGGCCATTGCACTGGCTGTTCCCTCAGCCTGAGACTGTCTTCCCCAGATACGTGCCTGGCTCATTTTCTCATTTCTTTTCATTCTTTGATCAAAGCCGAGGCCTAGGCTACACCCAGTTCTAAAGAATCTTGGTACACTAATGATTACTAATAACTATCTTACAGTTATGCTGTTCCTTTAAAATTAAAGATGCACCAAGGATTTTAATAAGCATACAAAAAATAAAAAACAACCTCTAAAAGTCTCAATAATCTTTCAAAGAATTCTTGAAAATTAACACTAAGCTTTCTCATTTCTCTATTATTGATGGGATTATTATGCCATAGAAGCAGCATATATAAAACAGAAGCAGATAGGGGAAAAAGAGATAATTGTGCAGATTTTTAGCTAGCGGCTTAGGGAGAAGGCCTAAGAGAAAAATAATAATCTTTACTATCGTAATGACGAAGGTAATTTAAAATGGGTAGTTATTTTATGCTTTTTTAAAAGAGTTTGGGGTACATAATTACAGTTATACTTTTTTTTGTTGTTACCAAGAAGTTATTAATCTGACAACCATATCTATTCAGAAAGCCCTCTGAGAATAAAAAAATAGATGTTTCAAAATCAATGTTCAAAAGTTTTTCCTACACTTTCACCTGAGATCTATTTTACTTTTTATTTCTGACAGTTTTACAAGTTTTGTGGTCATCCAGTAATAGAATAACATCTGCATACTTACGTCGTATGCATGGGTCTTCCTCTGTGGCAAGAAAAACATGATTGATTATAGGAAAAGGATGAGACAGAGACATTATTAAGCTTAAGCACGTGAGCCATTTAGGGTAGGCATCCCTGAAGTACAGCACTGAATCATCATGAGAGCCAGGGGTGGCGGCTTCAAGTCACTCTCTGTGTCTAGTAGAGAGTGCTACCTGACATCCCAGGATGTTTGTAAAGAATTTTAGGAGGTTTGCTTTGATAAACTATTAAACTTTTCAAAAAGTTTTAAAGGATAATCTCTACCTAGAATAATGTGGAATATCTCATTTCCCATTAGATTAATAAGACAAATAACATGTAGGAAATATTTCACCTGAGATACGTTTGTCAAATAGAAGAAGCAAATTAGTCTGTTTCTTTCTCAACTAGTAAATCATAAAATCTGAGTTAACAGTATTTATTTCACGTTCAGCAGAGTCCCTGCTCTTAAGTTACTTACAGTGTAGCGAAGTTATAGGCAAGTGAATAGAAAATTACATTACAGTGTGTTAGGTTAGGGAGAGATTAGGACAGGGTTTTCCGGAATTAACATGAGAGTGTCACCTGAGCCGTGTTTTTGTCTGCACAGTATTTTTCTTATTGAAAGGAGGGGTTCCTAAAACCCTTCCCGGAGGAGGAATTTTCTGTGTAAACTGAGATGTGAATGATGAGCAGGAAATTGCCAGACAAAGGTGGAGTGGTGGAATAATATCTCAGTGGAATGAACTGGAAGCACCTTTCAGTATTAGATGAAAAGAAATTCCATTCAGGGCAGTGTGACCACGGGAGCCTTGGCTTGGTCATTGTGCTTTCATTGACCTCTAAGAGGCATACCCACAGGTGCAGAGTGCCATATGCAAGCAATTCCCCATGGAGCTTTGAACCCACTTTGTATATAATTCCACTAAAGTCATTAATAGGGTCAGAGAGTAGATTATGGTAATATAATATAAGCAGAATGGGTGTATGAGCGGGGTGAAGGGGAAAGGATAGAGAAAAGGTTCTAGGACTTGCTTTGAATCGGTGCCCTGAGTGTGAAACGATATTTGTGTTTGTAGATCCCTCTCCTAAAGGACTTTCTACTTTGGAAATGCCACGGGAGTGCTCGTCTGCCCCGACGTTAGAAGCAGGTGTGCCAGAAACAAGCAGCCATTCCTCAATATCAAGTAAGATTTCCTCAACATTGTTCTTGGAACACTATCTGCTGCATTATTTTCCATTCTCACCCCCCCCCCATTGTTTTCTTCTTCTTTTTTAAATGTTGTGTTAGCTTCCTAGGTGATACTGTATTGTTTGTTCTCAGGGACCCTGAGGCATAGGCCCACCTTTGTTAACATCTCAAGTGTTTGATAAAACAGTGTGATATAGATGGGAACAGAATTCTGATTTGTTCAGAAATAGTCACTGAACTTCATCATTCAATAAAATTAGAATTATATATTACAAGCCTAGACATAAAACATGGAACTGGGTTTGGGACAAGTGAAAAGCGTTGTCTACAGCAGAGTTTTACACGAATCACTTTAATTCGAATCACCTCCATCACTGACAGAATTTTATCTAGGTTATCATAAAATAAATGTATCTGATATCTCATGATCCCAACATCATGGATGAACCAAGCCCTTTTGGATCTGAAAATAAAAATGGCCCGACATTTTATAAGATTTATATACAAGGCCACTATTTAGAAACTTCCTTCTGTTTTGGAGTCCTAGATTGTGTCATGAGGAGCTTGAAGCGAAGACAGGAGTGTCCACCTGGTCAGTGGAGGCAGTGAAGAGACTTTAGAATAGGAAATGGTTCGCAGGAACCAGGGATATGAACAGAAGTGCAAGTTCTGCAAATCCTTGTCACATGTCCTTGTCACATGCGCGGCATCGTTTGTGTCCTGTGTGGACGCTGCCTGAGTCGCTGGTTGATTTTCATTTGACTCTCTTAAAATGAGGATGATTCAGAAAAAAGCCAGCTAAAGGTCGTAACTTAAAAAGCGGGACTGGTGGTGTGGAACGACCTCATCATCTTTATCGTTCAGCCCTTCTTACATGCGTTCATTCAGTGGCTGTTTATCGAGGGTCTGCTGGGCGCCAGGCACCGCGCTTGGCCCTGGGGAGCAAACAAGACACCTCTTCTTCCCAGGGATCTGCAGTCATGATAATAACGAGACACCATTTATTTGACATTTGTCATGTGCCAGCCACTGTGCTAAGTGATTTACACAAATAGTTACCTTATTCATAATCCCTTATATTAGCATTCATGGCAGATGCTACTGACTCCCAATTTATAGAGGCAGGAATTGATTCCAGGGCTGTCTGACTTTTCACGCCTATGCTCTTCTGTAGTACACCTTACAATAATTCAAGGTCAGTTATAACAGAGAATAGGAATTCTAAGAAAGAGTTTCCCAGTGACACTTATTTGCCCTTTTGATAACCAAGCATGCTAGTTCTGAATATAGTTATTCTTTTTTTTATCATAAAAATCTGTTTGATAACCTGATAAAATGCCCATTTTTAAGTCTACATACTAAAATCATGAAAATGTATTTTCTCCTAATTTGCATGAGTCATCAAAACAAAGAGCGGATTCTAGTGAGAATTCCAAGTTGGGTATAATTTGAGCTAAGATGAGTTGGTCGGTTTGAGTTCAGTGCTGGTTTTATGTATCATTAAATAAATGTATCCAATGTACCAGTAAACCCTGAGTCATGACTGACTTCACCGCATGGCACCTCATGAGATCTCCGCCTTCCTCCTCCTCTTCATTGAAAACACGTATCGAATTGGGTGGCTCTTGGTGATGTGTTCCTGGAGGCCTAAAGCCAGGTGTCGTATACACTGAGCTAAACGTGCAGGGTTTGATTCTCAGGGAATTCTGTTGTCTTTAAAAACAACTGAGGATTGGAGAAATTATTCAATCACTAGAGGTTTTAAATCTTTTTTTTTTTTTTGCTAATTTTTAAATTTGTTAAATCTTCTAAAAGAGTTCCACTTTTGAACTTTGAAGAAGCTGTACTTTTAAAGTGAGTCATCAAATTGTGAATTGTACCAATCAACTACAAGAATCAGAGATTTTTTTCATATTAGTTTTACGTAGTCATTTCCATGAATTCAGTTAACGTGGGTTCCAAGACACAAGAATTTCTATCATGACTCCCCTCTTTTCATCAGTTTATCAGCTGATTATTTTGTAGCTAAGCATGCCATGATCATCATGAATCAAACAGCATGATAATTCCATTAAGATAATGTTATAATTGGTTTCACATCACACGGAGTTGCTGCCTTGATACCATGGTCGCGAAAGCTGTGTGTAACATTCAAGGCTTTCCGGGGGCCATACGATCATCCCAGTTTCTACCATCCCTGAAATGTCGTGCAGAGCTTCCGTTTCTGAAATTGTCCTTTTAAGAGAGTGAATGACCACAAGTTCTCGAATATCCCAGTGTTTGGGATCATGTAGAAAAAGCACGTTGGTGATGCTCTGCCCTTCCCACTGGGCTGCTGGCTGGGATTGCCGGGACCCCTCACAGAGGACTGGGAGGGCGGGCGGCAGGCGCTCTCGCACTCAGCAGTCTGCTGGCAGAGTGCTCTCCGTTGTTTTTCTGGTTTGGAAATGCTTATAGCTCCACAATTTATGGGTGGGGTATTTGTCGATGCCTAATTGCGGGATGACTACGTAACCACTATTTTCTAAAACAAGGACGTTCAGTAGACTATCCATGTGGAATGCTCTTAGATTCATACTTTTCAAAAAGTTAAGTGGAAACTTGTAGAGACTGAAAACAGTCAACATGTTTCAGTTTTACGACCACCTCATATGCTGGTTGGTTTCTAGTAACATGACTTCCTTTGCTTCAGTTTCTCTAAATTGGGGTTGATATGTGTCATTCTACTCAAACACACACACACACACACACACACACACACACACACACACACACACGAGGATATAATGGTGTCTGAAACTATGTATGCACAAGTTACATGAAAGAAAGTTGAGCTGTAAATTCAAAGTGAAATTTTAGATCCTCTTTGGAACCAGGCCGTGTCTATAAATAAAAAGTTAATGACAATGATCATCCCGTTGTAACCGGGGTGAATATTTGCAGGCTACACATAAGTGCGCATAGGCGCTGCTTCTTTCTTTACTGAGTGAAGAAAGGCACCCGGGATAGCATAGTGCCTTGTTTCTCCTTTGGACAGGAGCATACACTTTACCAAACAATTACGAATAGCCGATGAAGCTTCAATGAAGATGCTATATGGATGTGTAGAGCCTTTGTGTGCTGTGCAGATTTCTGCCCCCTCGTAATCATCTCCTAATTTCCTCCATATAGCTCAGTATAGGCAGATGCAGAGGGGATCCCTGGGAGCTCTGACAATGAGCCAGTTAATGAAGCGACAGCTGGAACATCAGTCTAGCGCCCCCCATAACATCAGCAGCTGGGACACTGGTGGGTCAAGCTTTTTCTTCTTGTTTTACCTCTCAGATTAGCTAACGCCACTTTCCCTGTGTCCCCTCTGCTCCCTTGTTAAGGAATAGAGATTTCCCCCTGTGTTCTGTGGTTTAAATAATCTAAAATAAAAACAAAACCCTAAAGTAATTAATAAGTCTAGTTAAACTCCCCAAGCATTCTAGAGCCACCTGTTCTCCCATCTAGGCTGGTCCGCTCTCTCTCTCTCCCTTTTGTTTTTCTCCAAGACCCAGATTCCAGATATATACTAGGTTATCTACCTGGGAGTTAAACCCTGTATATGCATAAAGGAGAGAATGGAACTGTGATTTCATGATGCGAATTAAAAATACAAAGCAAAACAGCAGGTCATCAGTATTCCCTATTTTATAAACCATAAAGTACCCCAAGTTAGGGGCTATGGATAGCAATAATTAGCGTCAGCTTAGTGACGCCCTGGTCTGCCGGTAGGTTTGGGAATGTGAGCCGTGCGTGCCAGGCAGCCGGGTGGCCAGGCTGTGCCGCACACCCTGTGCGCGCACGGTGGAGGCGTGTCTACCCCCAGTTAGCAGGAAGAACTGGCTGTCATGCCCTGTCTATTTACACGTGTTCCCTCCGCACTGTCTACACTCTGTTACTGGGTTCTTTCCGTGCGTGTGCCACTCCGGTGGTTATGGCCCCAATCTTGCTCGTTGGAGTGCCTGCTTTTCTCATTGTGGTTTTTTTTTGTTTTTTTTTTTAAATGAAATGGATCATTTGGGTTACATGATTATATGTGTGAAAGCACTTTGCAACATGCATGCATGCCCTAGGAGATGACCAGGTTTTATCACTCTGACCTGAGGGCCAGCATTTGGATTGGGGTAATTTATTTTCCTGGTTAGTACTTTCCGGCTACAGTTATATGAGGTTATTTCATTATCCTTCCTGTGACCAGATAGCATAATGTCCACAAAGCCAAAATCTTGAGATATTGTTATTTTTTCAAAACCACAATAGTTTCATACATTTCACTTTATTTTCCCCCACTGTTATCCAGAGCTGATCTGGATAACTAAGTCCTACCACACACTGTAGTCAACCCTACATTTAACAGATAGTCTCAGCTCTCCTGGCCTTTACGAGGGTTCTTAACATTTTATAGTTCAGTGTTTTATCTTTTAGTGGTAGGTGGGAGTGCGTAATGACATGGCCAAAAGCCAGCAGGCAGGAGTGACGAGGAGAAAGACATGGGGTAACCAACCTCGAGGGTTTGGGTGAAGTTCTTCGGTCCACACCCAAGAGGACTTTGTTTCTCTCTTTGCTAGATGGAGCTGTGTAAGGAACTGAGAGTGAGAGCTTGTGTTTGGTTAGCTCTTCAGTCATTAAATGCCCAGCTTTTGTTAGGCTGACCTGGGGGCTCCGGAGAGCAGTTCACCATTGTGCTGTTTTCTATGGCAAGCAGCTCAGCCTGAGCTAACCGTGTTAGCCTCTGACTCCCATTACCACCCGGTTTGATTGACTCGGCAGCGATAAAAAGGCGAATAGAGCTCAATTTCTGATCTAAATTTTGAGCTGAGAAAAATCTACACGACGCCAAATAACCCATTTAACTGAACTGGTCACTTTTCAACCAAGCTTCAGCCTTGTTCGCGTCACTCTGGCTTCTCATTTAATACTTGCCACTTACGTGTTGTCTGAATTTCTCTCATCTGAGTTTGCCTGGGCTCATTTTCCACCCTCGAAGTTGGTTCAGTAGTCGCCAAGTCCAACTAGAGCGTCATGTCAACATTCCTGGTTTTGTTAGTGCCATGAATAGTTCTCCCCAAACCCAGGAGCAGAGGAGAGTCGATGAATGTGTAGTTGGTTCAGTGTTAGGTGGCAATGCCTCTTCGTACCACATGTGCTGATTCAGTGACTCACTGGAGAACAAATCCTCAAAAGCACAACTCTGGTCGTGTGGCTGCACGGAGAAAGGCAGCTTAAGTAAAGCACGGGTCGCGATCGATTCACCTCAGGATGCCCCTGCTCGCTCCCAGAATGCACGTCTCTGCTCCGTCTGTCCACGCACATCTGATGCTTGCTTCTTCGCTTCATCTTCCCTATGAAACGAATGCTCCCCACACGCCGCTTCTCCGCTCTTGCCCCTGACCCTCAGCCCTCAGTCAGACGCCTGTCATTTCCTTGCTACCAGGTCCCCGTGTTTCCTGTATGACCATTTCGGTCATTGCCCCAAATGATCGCTTATGCATTTCTTGATTTGCATAAAACATTTCTTTTATGGCTGTGGCATTAGCCTTCCATTTTTTCATTTTATGTCAAGAGATAGGAGATTTGAGCTTTTTGGGGGGGTGGGGTGGGGACTAGGCTATGTTTGATGGTTTTAGATGTTCTGCTTTAAATTGCATTTCATAAGCCTGAAGGGCAGGTGTGTAGTGAAACCCTAAACAGCTCTACCCTAAAAAGTAGGATGTTTCCTGTAAATATTAATAATCAGCAGTAATGATGACCAAATAAATAAATAAACAAACTGCCCCAAGAGATTATTGGTTAAATTCTTTGTATTGTGAATTGTGCTAAATTGACCACCTTGAAGACTGAGACGCTCCATTTATCCACAGAACAGACACAGCCCGGGAAACGCCAGTGTAATGTGCCCACGTGCCTAAACCCTGAGCTGGAGGGACAGCCCCTGAGAATGAGAGGTGAGTTGAGTCACAGAACCTCAGAGTCTGAGAAGCGGAAAGAAACTGCCTGCCCGTCACCGAGTCACCCAGCAGGTGCTGAGGTCTCTTGTGTAGCAGCTTCACGAAGTGGCTCCAGCCTTTGCTCAGACCCCTCCCGGGGGTGGTAGTGCACGCCTTCTCCCCTCTGAACACGGCCGACTGAAAGTTCTTCCTCATAGTGACTTTCTGACCCTGGGACCGCACAGAACAAGGCTAGTCTCTCTCAACAGCCACCCATTGCTGACTCCCTCAGTCTTTTCTAGACCGCACGTCCCTGGGTCCTTATTCCTCCTGATATGTATCAGCACCTCCAGACCGTCCCGCACCTGCGTCTCTGAGCATGGTCCGGCTGATCTGTGTTCCTGCCGGAATGTTGAGATCGTGGGTGAGCGTCTTCTTTTCCGCTGTCTGAAACTGCACCGAACATGCACTTGACTTGATGCTGCTCATAGGAGCAAGTTTGTGCTGAGATCATTAGAATATGTATTTTTAAAACTCATCTCATGGCTCGTTAATCATTACTTTTCTTCTTCTTTTCTAATTCAGAAAGCAGTTTAACCTATAATTTGTAAAAAGCAAAAATGAATTATGACCATATCTCTTAGCTAGTGCCTTAGGTCGAGCAGACCTACTACTCTGGACCGCATCTCTCTTCTGATTTCCCTAGGAATGAGGCGATGGTTGTCTCTCAATTTTGCTGACGTTTGCATGGCATCGAGTAGCAGTTTTAGTCCCTGAATCTGACGAGAGGAGACTTCTCATTTATGGGTCTAGGAAGAGCTTTATAAGCAGAGATCAGGGTGGTGGAACAGACTCTGATGCCTGCCTGTGACCCTATGGGGACAGTCAGCAGCAGCACGCGTGGAGTGAGGTGGTGAGAACAGAGACAGACGGTGAAATGAAGAGTCCGCGGATGCAGCTCGGATACTAATGTGGCCTGTGTGCTCTGAGACAAACCAGCGCCTTCACACTTTCTCTTACCTCCAGGGTTCCCTGAGTGGCTTTTGTCAAAACCTCCAGCTTTGACGCTGGGTTTTGGAGGAGGTCCCATCTTTATTCTAAAGTTTCTAAGAATCTTCTATTTCTGTTCTTAGTTCTGGTTCCCCTACTAAATAGGGGAACCCATGTGCTCGCTGGGTATTCAGTGGGGGAACCAGAGGTGGTGGCACCGGAACTGTTGTCAGCAATGCTGGCATTTCCCGCCTTCTCCTGGTACATGGCTCTTTGCTTTCACATAGTTAACAGTATTCGGAAATTCACTGATTTGGCTAGTGTTGCCTGGTAAAGTGACCTACCTGTCATCTAAAAAAACACACACACACACACAAAACCTCATGATGCTATTGTCAAAAATACCTGCTTGTTGGCATTTGTATTGGATAATAATTGGCTTATAACCGCCCAGATGACTTTGATTCCCTCCCTTTTCTGGACTTGAACTATGATTTCTGTATAATAATAATGGGCAGTCATCTTCTGAAAGCTTCGATTCAGAGGCTTTCTAAAAAATCAATTTCTTAGGCTCTGACTGTGTATATATCACCAGTATATCTAACGGGCTGATGTTTTCCACGTTTAGCACTGGTGTTTGGGAATCTGGTAGACATGGTCTGTCAACGTTCAAGAAACGTACATTAACTATTGGATCTCAACGTCCTGTGGTTTGGTTTCTCGAAGCACTTCAGGCTGTTTACCTTACTGCTGAGTGATCAATCCTGTCTTCTTTTATCTTGGCCCACTGCTTGCCTTTTCTACTATTCACCAGTTTACACACATGCTTATAATAAATTCTGTTGCCTCCACTCCAAAGTACATCTTTATGAAAATGATTAGAGATCTTTGTTAATAATATACACTTAGGAAAGAGTAGTGTCTCAGAAACAGCTGATAAAATAGCAGTGAAATTCGAGTTCCTGTTTGGGATCTCTAGGTATAAAGATATTTTCAGACTCTTTCCCTCTGCCTCTTGGGTCTGCAGGTTCAGGCTTCCCATAAACACAGCGTGTAGCCTTTGATCAGCCCAGGCAGTCTGCGTGGCCCCCCACAGCATTTTGACTCTTCAAAGGTTTCCACACCATTTTTTTTTCCTCCCTCAGCTTGAAACACGTCGCCCCCTTGGCTAGGTTTCTAAAATCTTTATGTTGATGCCCTCTGGAAACCGATTCTCTGAATCATTTCCTCTCACCTACTTAAGGAAAGATCATACAGTTAGAGTTTGTTTTTCAGCACCGAGTTACCAGTTCCTTGATGAGAAACAGATTCATCACCATCAGGGTTTTCTGCCTGCTTTCCTGTCTGAAGAATTCAGAGTCTCATGTTTTCTTGTTTCTCTTTTTGTAGAGTAGGACATCGTTCTGGATTGTTGCTTTGGGATTCCTCTCGGAGTGCCTCGTTTCCACACCCCAGGAGAATCTCACAGTCTCCTACAGAACATGCGTGTCTGGCACTGCTGCTTTTCTTTTCTTTTCTTTTCTTTAATTTTCTTTTTTGTATTTTTCTTAAGTGAGAAGCGGGCAGGCAGAGAGACAGACTCCCGCATGCGCAGGATCCACCTGGCATGCCCACTAGGGGGCGATGCTTGGCCCCTCTGGGGTGTTGCTCTGTTGCAACTGGAGCTATTCTAGCGCCTGAGGTAAAGGCCATGGAGCCACCCTCAGCACCCGGGCCAACGTTGCTCCAATGGAGCCTCGGCTGAGGGAGGGGAAGAGAGAGAGAGGAAAGAGAGAGGGAAGGGTGGAGAAGCAGATGGGCGCTTCTCCTCTGTGCCCTGCCAAGAATCAAACCCGGGACTCCTGCACGCCAGGCCGATGCTCTACCACTGAGCCAACTGACCAGGGCCACCACTGCTTTTCTTAATGGAGAACAGTCTCCTCGGTGGAAAGGCGTCTCTCCAAATTTACTCATCACTAGAGCATGTGGCTGAGATTCTTGCCTCTGATTTCTTTGAAGGCATAAAACCCCCGAATTTTAAACTGGGTGGTATTGATTGGCTGAAGGCCCTTCAAAAACATTTTATTCTTAAATATTTCAGTTTGAAAAATGAAGTCTTTTGCTTTGGGGCTTGTGATAGTGATTTCCAAAGTAGAAAAGCATCCTGACATTTCTTAGCTCAAACACCTCTCCTTACTTAGAGGTGTGAAGTTCTGGGATCTTGTTCCTCTCCTTTCCGAAATGATCTGCAGTTTCCTGTGGGTACATGTTTGTGGTTTTAGAAGCAGTAGTGTATAGGAAGCTTCCATTTATGCCTAGGAAATAAGGGTCATAACACAGTTAGGATGCTATCGAGTAGTTTCCCCCCTTTTTCCATCTTCCTCCTAGTCCCCTGTTGGCAACTGAACTCTGATTTTTTCAAGGTCAAGAAGCAGAGAGAGCGATAGGAGTCTAGTTCTTAAATTCCTATAAGCAGAAACAAATCACAATCTCTTGAATCCATTTTCCTCTTGAGGGTTTGTCACAATGCTGTTGAGCTATTCACATCACCTCCTGGTGAATGTGATCTTTGGAGGATTTATGAGAGGAGCACTGGGCTTTCCCTGGCTCCCAGGAACAGATCTTTATTCACCGGTTGTCTGTCTGCTGCTTGCCCAGGGGCCACGAAGTCCAGCCTGCTCTCAGCACCCAGCATCGTCAGTATGTTCGTACCCGCACCTGAAGAGTTCACAGACGAGCAGCCGACGGTGATGACTGACAAGTAAGCTCGCGGTTGTTTCCTTCACCGTGCTTGCCGAATTTGAGTTTGCTCGCTGGGGTTATGAGGAAGCATCAGAGGAGGTGTGCTGTGATTTGCTCTTCAGATTACTGTAGCCCTAGTGTTGCTATGCCTTTATTGTTCTAGAAACACAGTATCATGGGGCAGCTTCTGTTCACGTCAGGGCATTTGTAAAAATGTGGACGAATGCAAATAATGTCCACTTACTGATTATTCTTAGCAATAATTTTACACATGTAAAACCTCACCACCAAAAACTTCAAACTGTCAGTATGGGACTACGTTTGAGACGTGCTCCCTTATTCCTATTTTGCCAACAGAATCTGTTCTCACAATCTCAAACTGGTTATGTCACTTCCCAGTTTGTCAGCCTTCAGTGTCCCCAGATTGCTTACAGGATAAAGTCCAGATGCCGTAGCTTACAAGGGGCTTGTTGGATTGCGAGGGTGTGGCTGTGCCACGCCGCACCAGGGCTCTTGGCCACGCCTCCTCATCTTCACTGGAGCATGCCCGATGTGTTCTCTCCACTCTGATTTCATCGCTGCCCTGCTCTTTATGCTATCTCTGCCTGGTGAACTCCTATTCATGCTTCAAGACCCAGTTTAAGGCAGATGGGGCAGGCTTGTGACAGACGGAGATTGGAAGGGGAGGTAGAAGGCGCTGGTGTGAAGATCCACTCGGCTGGCCACAGCTGACGGTCATGCCTGAAGACATGACGGCGCCCGTGAGCAACAAGCCTTTGAATGTCCATGCGGGGAGCACCTCGTTGCTTGTGGAGGACGCTTCTTGGCTCCTGCTTTGATACAATTTCCCCATAGCGTGTTCTTCCCCAAGTCCCAGTCTTCCCAGTTGCCCTCCTGGTTGCCCGTGTATACATACATTCCGTTTCTCTTCTTTTTTTTTAGTTACAAGTGTGACGCCTATGTTTTTAATAAGTAAATTCGTAAGGATGTATTTAGGAAGTGTTCAGATGGAAGGGTAACAATAGCAATCATAGTTCGGGTTCCCTGCTCTTCCCAGGAGACTTCCCTTTCACATTAGAAAGCTGCCCAGCTGTGTCTGAGGAGGGGAGCTTGGGCTTTGGTTGAGATGAAGTCAGCTGAACCTGCATTGGAGACAAAGAGCATCAAGTTGTAAGTTCCTTAAGAGTGGCTGCCACTGCGCCTTTACATAGGACGCTTGGTAGGCACGGTGATTTTATCAAACTGACCTGAGTGGTTGAGAAGAGATGGCCACCCAGGCTCCTCAGGCTTTCTAGAGTGTTCTGTTGACTACCCATCTCCCACCCACAAATAGGACATTTTTAAATTAGAAACCTTTGCAAAGCTTCCATTTGTGTCTAGGCATTTTTCATTTTTAATTTCAACCAATGAAAAAAATATCTAGTTTCTGACTGTCCGTAGCAATAATTTGACATGCATAAAATCCTTCCCCCAGAAGCTTGAAACTGGTAATCCAACCGGCTCTCATTGGAAAGGGGAGCAGCAGTTCTCGTAGCAGCTAGTGGTTCTTGTACCAGCCAGATGTTTGTGAGCTGAAAGGGTGTTTTCTGTGGTCAGAGGAGCCTTGCTGGTCTCTGCCGCGCATGCTGGCTGTTTCTGTGTCTATGGTGAGGGTGGCATTGGAGTCACCTATTTATTTCTAGAGTGAGACTGCTGACCTCCTTTGGGGGACTTCTCTAAGACTCAACAGAAACGACCGTATGTGACCTGTTTGTTACTGTAGTCATCACTGGCATTCATGCAAGCCCCCCTCTGACTTCTTTGCAGATGCCATGACTGCGGGGCCACCCTGGAAGAGTACGATGAGGAAACCCTGGGGCTGGCCATCGTGGTCCTCTCCACTTTCATCCACTTAAGCCCGGACTTGGCCGCCCCGCTCTTGCTGGACATCATGCAGTCTGTGGGAAGGTGAATGCCGGCTTCTGTTTATCTTGGTCGGAAGGAGCCTTATTCAATTTCCATAATGAAATAAAAACCACCAGTTCAAAAGTGAAACTTTTAGTAACCTTATCAATGCTTGAGATCTGTGGGATCAACTCAGACTAATTTTAAAAACCAAAGGCACCAAACTTCTGGTTGAGTTCCCCAGCTGCGTCGGGTTACCTGCCACAGTGCCCGAGTGAAGCCAGAGGAAAACACACTAAGGAGACAGGTGTTTGTTGTCTGTCTTTATGAGCGAATGTATGTACGGTGCTCAGAACTGTGTATAGTTCTGAGTGAGCACTTTATATGCTTTAGATATTGTTAATCTCTCCTTGCCTGTTTTAAGATGGGTTTGCTAGGCCTTTTGTAATCTCGGGGCGGCTCACTTAATTATGCAACTGGGGCATTGGCAGATGAGGGGACAGATGGACGTGGAGCAGCCTCACAATTCTGACTCGGGAAAAGGAAGGATTAAATCTCCCTGCATGGCTGAGGGGAGATTAAACTGAGCTGCTTTGAACATTTTCCTGTGAAGAAACTTCCATTTAGTAGATGGGACCGAAGAAGAAAGTTCTCCATGCATATAAGCGAGGTTCAAATTCAGTCACAAGTACTAGTCCTAGCACAGACAGCTGATGGGAGAGGGTTGACTTGATTCCCACGTTTTCAGTCTGCACGGGCACGGAGCTGGGTGTGTTAGGCCGAGGGCATTAGACCAGGCTCTGGCTCTAAAGTGCTTTGTGGCTTAGTTGTTGAAGTGACATGTAGAATAGCCAGGTCGCCATACAAGATGGGACGTGATTAAGAGCCGTCATGTGTGGTATGAGTAGTAAGTGCTCTAGAAGTTTAGACAGAAATGATTTCTTAGGGAGGTTCTCTCAGAGGAGACGGGAAAAACTGGACTCCGCAAATCCTCGGTATTTGAGGGAGGAAAAGAAAATGAATCTTATTGGAGCTAAAATGAATCTTAATTTTTTTTTAATAAAAAAATGTTGATTTCATGGTAAAAACAGACAAGAAAACATTAAAAACCCCTTGACCGTAAAAGTATATGACTTTATCCCCCTGGCCCCAATTTTTCTGTCGCATCCTTAGGAGTGTGTGGTCAGAGATGGTGTAGCTGTTCTCTCTCTCACACTTAGAAATAGCCAGTGTGCAAAGTAAGCGATGGGCACGGGGAGATGGAGAGATAAGAACAGATAAATTATTTTACTTCAGCCCTTGATTTTAACATAACCCTAATAATCGTGGGCTAAATTTTGTACCAACCATCAACAATACTGTGGAATTTAGTTCTCATTAATGCAAGGTTACCATTTCTGTTGTCGGTACTCTTTAGTTTTTAGAACAGATAGAATTATCGTTCTGGTCTGTTACCATCTCCTTAAAATAGGTGATCTGGGTTGTAGTTGATATATAGAAGGGTTTTATTTTATTTTGTGTTTTAACATTAAGAGGGAATAAACCATATTCAAGCACAGCCGACCGTTAGGATGGAAACACATGAACTCTGAAGAAAAGCAGAGGGGAAACAGGAGCAGTTCCATTTTACATACATGTATTTTACATGTACATTTTACATGTCCATGTATTTAAATCTCCACCTCGACAGCAACCTTCCAGAACTCTTAGCACCCTAAGCCTGATCGCCAAACCCGCCAAGGAGACAGATTCAGCCGTCCTCTGCCTTGGGCTTCCTCGCGTGCCTCAGTTCCCCCTGAGGTAACGTGGCCGTGCGAGCGCTCGGTTTGTGGATGCTGGTTCCCCGGGGAGGATGTCCAGGGTGCTCAGAGAGCACGTAAGTTCAGCGTGACTTCCTCACTTGCCACACAAGCCGTTCCATGTGATTTTGCTCTCTGTTTACATCCCTTTTAAAATTTAACCACCCCTTTCTCTGGATACAGCCTTCAAGATCACATTTTCCCTGTAACCCTTAATTACTGTTGATTTTGTTCACAATGTTTATCTTTTCCCTTTAGTATTTGTTAGCGCGAGAGGACCATGACCAAAGCAGCTGGAATGGTGTCTGGTGTTCGTGGCTGCTGGACCCTCTGTTGCTCTCCAGATGTGTTCTTGGCTCAGCTTGCTTCTTGTGGTCTTAAGCAAATAAATTTTTAGCATTCTCTTTGTTTCTTCAAATAGCCTACTGATCAAGGCATGTTTTTCTAAACCCACCAATGTGCTATATTCTCTTTCTTTCTTTCTATACCTAGAGATTATTTCTGTGTGTACATAACCATGTAATTATACTTTTCAGAAATCACATGTTATATATTGATGACTCTACCTAATACATTTCTCTTTTCAGTATGTCCTTTTTTTTTTTTTTCTTTTTCTGAAGCTGGAAACGGGGAGAAACAGTCAGACAGACTCCCGCATGCGCCCGACCGGGATCCACCCGGCACGCCCACCAGGGGCAACGCTCTGCCCACCAGGGGGCAATGCTCTGCCCCTCTGGGGCGTCGCTCTGCTGTGACCAGAGCCACTCTAGCACCTGGGGCAGAGGCCAAGGAGCCATCCCCAGCGCCCGGGCCATCTTTGCTCCAATGGAGCCTCGGCTGTGGGAGGGGAAGAGAGAGACAGAGAGGAAGGAGTGGGGGGTGGAGAAGCAAATGGGCGCTTCTCCTATGTGCCCTGGCCGGGAATTGAACCCGGGTCCCCCGCACGGCCGACGCTCTACCGCTGAGCCAACTGGCCAGGGCCAGTATGTCCTTTCAACCCAACAAACAGCTGACAGAACCCCCTACTACCCACTTAACTATCTTAGAGAGGCTCTTAGAATTTGTGAGTTGTTTGTGGTTAGGTTTCAGGGGTTGTATGCAAAGAAATGAATTTTGAGTTGAGTTGATATGGAGATAGACTGAGTCAAGCGCTGTTCTGACACCCGTCAGACCCGACTGCAGAGGCCGTTTTATAGATTGGCTGGGTATGCTAAACCAATGTAACTGTATGCATTTTTGTGGAAATATCTGACGATGCAGAAATCAGGTCTCAGGAACTAAGTTAAGTTGAACCTTGGAGACTGACCACTGTGTGTTAAGGGAATTGCCAACAGTTTCATGTCTTGCTGTCTAAACCAGCGCTACAGAGGGTCCCACCTCAGTGCTCATGCATTTCGTCATGAAGACCTGAGATATTCATATGACTGTTTCCTTTTTCCCTAGATTGGCATCCAGCATGACATTTTCTAATCAAGCAGAAAGGTAAGGTCCTAAAGTGAGCCCACATCTCACTTTCTTTTTGCCTCTTGTGTTTGTTCATTCCATTTCAAAAACACCAGAGTATACACCAGTGGTAGTCAACCTGGTCCCTACCGCCCACTAGTGGGCGTTCCAGCTTTCATGGTGGGCAGTAGCGGAGCAACCAAAGTATAATTTATATAAATAAAAAGATAGATTTAACTATAGTAAGTTGTTTTATAAAGATTTATTCTGCCGAACTTAGCGAAAATCCGACATAAAGTACTTGGTAATTATTATTATATGCTTTAACTTGCTGTAACTCTGCTTTATAAATTTCATAAAATAAAATTACTTCCCTACTTTATAAATCACCATTACTGTGGAACCGGTGGGCGGTTAGAAAATTTTACTACTAACAGATACAAAAATGGGCAGTAGGTATAAAAAGGTTGACTACCCCTGGTCTACACCATGGAAGGAATATTGTTAGGTTCAGTTGCAGCTCCAAAGAGCTCTTTTTGCTTTTTCTGTTCACTCACTCATTCATTCATGCATTCATTCATATTAGCCAAAAGTATTTTTAAGTCCACTCCATAGCAAGCATTGTGCTAGATATTATACTTAAGTTTCAAGTAGGGGCCAAACTGACATGATTCCTGCCCTTGTAGGGCTTACTGTCTCTTTGGGAAGCAAACATGAATAAAATATTTGCACAAGTTTATAATTGTAAACAGTGCTAAGTGCTGTGGCTACAGTGGGGAGAAAGGACCAGAGGAGAGCAAGGATGGACACCATGTGTGACTTTAGGCATGTTTATCCCTCTGCTCTAGCTTCCTTATCTGTGAGAGAGATGGACTGATATATGGCCTTCCTGTGCCATGGGAGTATCTGTATGGGGTCCAAGAGGTGCAGTATATGCGTCAGCATAACTAGCAGGTCTCACAAACATCAGACAGTGTTGTTACCACACTTCTATAATGTCAAGTTTTAGGGATGTTTGTCTTCTTTTCTGTGCTCTACTTAGTCACAGAATTTCTTGTTTTGCTTTTACTTTATTCCATAACATTTTATTATGAATAATTTTAAACATACTGCAAAACTGAGAGAATTTGATAGTGCACAGTCATATACCTGTCACCTAGATTCTACAATGAGCGTTTCATTTGCTTTATCACATAACCAGCCGCTATCCATCCTTCTGCCCATCCACCCACCCATTTTATTTCTGGATGCATTTCAAAGAAGTTATCAGACATCAGCATACCCCCTCCTCTCCATGTTGTTCAGCAAAGTTGTTAACTGAAGTTCGGTTTTTGTTTATGGTTTTTTTCTTCTAATGCAAAGTTTACATACAAGAAAGTACAGATATGTTAAGTGTACTTTAACTTAAGTTTTTAACAAACACATACAGCTGCATACCTCAAACCTCTGTCAAAATATAGATCATCGCCTTCAGCCTCAGAAAGTTCCTTCATACATCTCTTCCCAGTCTCCACACCCACAGAGGCAAACACTATCATGAGTTTTTTCCACTATAGAGCTTCATATAAATGGAATCATACTGTATGTGCTCTTTTGTGTCTGACTCCTTTTACTTAGCATAATGTTTTTGAGATTCATTCATGTTGTTACATGTATTAATAGTTAAGTTTCTTTTTCAGAGCTGAGTAGTATCCCATGGTTTATCCATTTTCTTATTGAAGGACATTTTCACCCTTCCTAATTTGGAGCTATTATGAAGCTGTTATGACCATTCTTGTAGAAACCTATTTGTAACAAGTGTTTTTATTTCTTTTAGGTAAATACCTAAGAGTGGGATTATTGGTTTATGGGATAGGCATATGTTTTATTTTATGAGACACTACCAGAACTTCCCCTTAAAGTGGCTGTGCTGTTCTGAATTCCCACCAACAACGTATGAGACTTTTGGTTGTTCCACATCCTTGCCAAAAAAAACTGGTGGTGTTGGTCTTTTTAATTTTAGTCATTCCAGTGGATGTCGCATTATAGTTTTAATGTGCATTTTCCTGATGACTAATGCTTTGCATATATTTTCAAGTAGTCTTCCTAACCCTCACTAAATATTCTTTTGCACATTTTTAACTGGGTTTTAATCTTTTTATTACTGGGTTACAAGACAGCTTTACATATCCTGAACACCAGTCCTTCATTAAATTTG
Organism: Saccopteryx leptura; assembly: GCF_036850995.1. Lineage (NCBI taxonomy): Eukaryota > Metazoa > Chordata > Mammalia > Chiroptera > Emballonuridae > Saccopteryx > Saccopteryx leptura. The sequence continues at coordinate 10,944,725 of NC_089508.1, read as the reverse complement.
TTTGGAGAATATTTTTACCCAGCCTGGCTTGCCTATTCCTTTTCTTAATAGTATTCTTTAAAGAGAAGTCTTTAATTTAAATGAAGTCTAATATTTTAAAGTTTTAAAACAATTTATAATTATTGCTTCCTGTTGTTTGTCTAAGGAATCTTTGCCTTTCCTCAAGTCAAGAAGATATTCTCCAAAGTTTTACTCTTAACATTTTTATGGTTTTAGCATTTATATGATCCAGCTCAAATTAAAAATGTGGTGTGAGGTAGGGGTTGATCTTTCTTTTTATCCATGCTGATATCTAGTTATTTCAGCACCATTAAAACAATGACTTTCCCTTTACCCACTGGATCACTTTGGTGTCTGTTAAAATCAAATACCATTTAGGGCCGATCTAGTTCAAGGCTTTCTATCTTGTTTCGTGGGCCTGTGTGCTGGTTCTTCAGCTGGCACCACACTGTCCTGATTACTGGAGTTGCACAGTCAGTCCTGAAGACAGAGAGTAGGAATCATCTGACTTTGGTCATCTTGTTCAAGAAGATTGGTTTGGATATTCTAGGTTCTTCACATTTCCATGTAAATTTTAGAATAAGCTACTCAATTTGGGATGGGGGGAGCCTTCTGGGATTATATTGAAACTATAAATCAGTTTGGAGATAACTGATATCATAAAAATATTGAGTCTTTCACTTAATGATTGTGTATATATTCTCATTTCAGCCTTTTTTTTGGGTGTCTCTCCACAATGTTTTGTGGTTTCTAGTGTAGATGTGTTGCACATCATCTGTTAAATTTATTCCCCCAAATTTTTTTTTTATAATTACAATGTAAATGGCATTTAAAAAACTTTAATTTTCCAACTTTTTGGTGCAATTATATTAAAGTATAATTGGTTTTTTTGGTATTAACATTGTAATGCAGTAAGCTAAGTTCACTTAGTTGTAGTAGCTGCTTTAAGGCATTTGTATGTAAAAAATTATTTAATCTATAAATAGTTTCACCCCTCTCTTTCTGATTTTTGCACCTTTTATTTTACTTTATTGCCCTATTGCAATGGCTAGGCCTTCTAATACAGTAATAAAGATGTGTGTTCCTGCTACTGTAGGAAAAGCATTTCGTATCTCACCATTAATTATAAGTTTTCATAGATGCTTTTTACCAGACTGAGGATTTTTCTTTTCGTTCCTAGTCTACTGAGAATTTTTTTATCATAAATGTATGTTGAATTTTTTTCAAATGCATTTTTTGTATCTATTGAAATAACTATATAATTTTTGCTCTTTATTTCTTAATGTATTGAATTCCACTGATTGGTTTTTGAATATTAAGTCATTCTTACCTTCTTGGGATGAATTCTATTTGGTCATGGTCCATCATTCTTTTATTTATAGTTGGATTAAATGTCTGTGAAGGCTATTCATCTATTATTTTATTTCTTTTGTTGTTGTTCCTTCTTGTTTTTTGTTTGTTTTGTAATGACTTTATCTAATTTTCATTTTAGGGCTGTGTTAGCTTCATAAAAGAAGTTGGGAAGGGTTTCCTAAATTTTGAGTGTGTTGTGGTTGGTGTTATTTCTTCCTGAAGAACATTTTTGACCTACAAGCATTTCGGGGTAGACATGGCATAATGAGACAGATGAGGTGGGAGGGATGGTTTACCAGACATCAAATGGGGCTCTTTGATTTCCTCTTTATTCCTTCTGGTAACTCAGCCCTTAATTCACTCTGGGACCATCCTTTCTAATATCTTAATCTGAGGCACAGGGCTGCATAACCATCTCTTGGCTCCCTCTTTTGACATGCAGAGTTGGTGTAGAGGGTAAAGGGGAAAACTGCACACATCAACGCCCTATCTTTATTACAAGGATTAACTTGGAGCACCTCTTCCCCCATAACCCCTGCCACAAAAATCCTTCCCAGCTCTCCCGGTAGGAATGAACATCTCCCTCCCTGTATCCTTCCTCTGAGCAGCTCTCTCTCTCAGCTGGGGACACTTTCTGAGAGGATCCTGCTGACAATCCTCATCGTGGTTCTAGTCCGGACTCGGCCATTCTCTGGACTGTGGCCTTTGCAGGTCACCTTTGCTCTCCGGGCCTCAGAGCCCTCATCCGTACACTGGGGTGGCTGGGGTTGGCCTGGGACCACCCTGCCCTTTCCGGGTTCTCTCTAAAAAACTGATGAACAGGAGTCTTAGACTATTTCATCTCACTGATGAAAGTGATAATGAGATAGTCCATGAGTGGACTGGTGTGTAAACTCCTGAACTCTAAGTAAATAAACCCCTAAATGCCGGCTGTTGGTTCCATGATTTCTTGTCTCCCCCCCTCCAACCCAGCATGATGGTCCCCGGCAATGCGGCGGGCGTGGCCAAGCAGTTCCTGCGCTGCATCTTCCACCAGCTGGCCCCTAACGGCATCTTCCCGCAGCTCTTCCAGAGCACCATCAAAGGTAACCCCGCTGCGGGGAGCGCGGACGCACGCGGGGCCAGCGAGGAACCTGGGCCCCTGCTGAGTCTGCCCTTTCCCTTTCCAGACGGGACTTTCCTACGGACGCTGGCCACGTCTCTGATGGACTTCAACGAGCTGAGTTCCATTGCTGCCCTCAGCCAGCTCCTGGAGGTACGTTTGCTTTGATGACAATCCAGGTCCCTGCTGAGCTCCCTGCTGAGGAAGGAGATAATTTAATTTAGAAGTTAAATTGTTTAATGTACATGTAAAATAATTTAAAATTTAAAAATTAATTTTAAAACTTGCTAATGAATAGGCACGTGTCAGTTAGACATTGCTGTTTTGTATGGTTTGCTATTTATTTAAAGCTTCTGGACACCCCCGATTAAGGGGTGGGTGCCGACCTCGGAGCGCTCAGCGCCCAGAACTGCCCGCCTCTCCAAGTGCGGCGGGGAGAGCGCGGCGCACGGTACGGTGAGACTTGCAGTCCAGTCTCAGTCTCGCTTATTCCTTGTATCGCGAGATTTGGATTCATGTCCTGTTTCTTTGATGTGTCGCTGGACTTGAAGTCAGTACTCAGCTCCACTGCTCCCTCGGCGTATTCTGAGGCTTGGATTCAAGTGTCAGGTCCTCTGCTTATTATTATTAGCTCTCTCAGCTAGCCGGGAGTGTTGGCAGATTGCCACGGGGACTCTGCTGCTGGTCATTACTCTTAGTCTTTGGCCAGTAGTTTCCCGCAAGCATCATTCATTGTGTCTTTATAAGCACCTAACCACGCCAATTGTACATCTTTAAAAGATGTTTTTCTTGCTCACAGTTCACCTTTTCTCACTGAGTCAAAGATCACCATTTTTCCTTCCTCAGTTTGTCTGACTGTGTTGATTTTTCTTAGTATTCCTGCCAGTTGCTATGATTGTCCTGTATAGTAGTCAGACAACACAATTATTGCCTGGATATGTGATTTTAAAAAAACTGATTTTTGCCAAGTAGCCGCGCAAATTCCCACGCTGTTTCAGCAGTTGACTGCCTATGCTTTTGTGTTTTAGGGTCTAAATAACAAAAAGAATTTACCAGCAGGGGGCGCTATGATACACTGTTTGGAAAACATTGCTACCTTCATGGAGGCTTTGCCTATGGATTCTCCTAGTAGCCTCTGGACCACAATCAGCAATCAGTTTCAGACCTTTTTTGCCAAGCTCCCTTGTGTGCTGCCTCTGAAGGTAAGCTGAGCCCAGTATTTTATTGTATGTTACTTTTTTCTGTTTGCAGATCATCTGCCTTGAGTGATTTAATATTTCATAAGAGGCTCTATAGAATCTGTTAGCCACAGCGTGGAGAATATTATTTAGGTTGTTCTCTTGAAATGTGACAGAATTGACAGCAATACACAGTGGACATTTTGACTTAGTGATTTCATGTTTCCAGTTTATTAAAAAAAAAAAAAAGCCAGGAATACATTAGATTGTGTTTATCTAGAAAATTTTCTCAAGTGGATGTTAAATAAAATCATAGGTAAATAAAGTTTTTATAAAAGAAGATTAGACTTATAATGTAAAGCTACAATTTTAGAAAATTGTCTAAATGGAAGTGATTGCTGTGTATTTCTGAATAAAGTTCTAACGACCAAAAATTAAAAAAAAAATTTTCCACTGATTTAAGGGAGAGAGAGAGAGAGATAAAGATCAACTTGTTTTTTTCACTTAGTTGTTCCATTTAGTTGTGCATCATTGATTGCTTCTCATTTGTGCCCTGACTGGGGGTTATACCCATGACCTCTGGCACACCGAACTGAGGCTTTATCCGCTGAACTGCCCACCAAGGCCAACATGGTATCATGGTATTCTTTCTTTCTTTTTTTTTTTTTTGTATTTTTCTGAAGTTGGAAACGGGGAGGCAGTCAGACAGACTCCCACATGCGCCCGACCGGGATCCACCCGGCATGCCCACCAGGGGGCGATGCTCTGCCCATCTGGGGCATCGCTCTGCTGCAACCAGAGCCACTTTAGCGCCTGAGGCTGAGGCCATAGAGCCATCCTCAGCGCCCGGGCCAACTTTGCTCTAATGGAGCCTTGGCTGCAGGAGGGGAAGAGAGAGACAGAGAGGCAGGAGAGGGGAGGGATGGAGAAGCAGATGGGTGCTTCTCCTGTGTGCCCTGGCCAGGAATCGAACCCAGGACTCCTGCACGCCAGGCTGACGCTCTACCACTGAGCCAACCAGCCAGGGCCTAACATGGTATTCTTGACGTCTTTATACCCTCCTCTTTCTAGCCCATCCTCTGGGAATACACATACAACTACCTAGATGGACATTTGATAGCCTGAGAACATACTCAACATGAGCCCATTAAATGTGACCACAGAATCCTATACTGTTTAAGCTGGAAAAGACCTATAAAAACCGCCCTCCAAAGTCCCCGTTTTCTAGATGGGGACTACAGATTCGGAGAGGTGGTGGCAGTGTGAGGATTAGAATTCAAGTGTCTTGACTCCCAGTCCAGTGTCCTTTTCACTGATAGACTTCTGGAGTTCTCCCAAAGCAGGGGCCAATGGAAGACATTCGGTCTATTGCAGGGAGAAAGAGGTGTCTGGTAGTGGCTGTAGCTCTGGTCTGTGAACCTCATTGTTCTGCAGGCTTTTTGTGCTCTATGCAGATAACAGAAGTAGTCAACTTGTTAGTGAATCCCTTGTTAATCCAACAGGTGAAGTTACATGTGAGTAGCACCTCTTCTAAAATGAGTGTCACGTGAGGGGTGGGAAGTAAAGACGGACAAATATATAGTGACGGAAGGTGATTTGACTGGGTGTTGGATATACAACACAATCAATAATTCAAATGCTGTAGAAATGGTTACCTGAAACCTATGTACTCTTATTGATCAATGTCACCCCATTAAATCGAATTGCCTAAATAGAAATTGTTTTAAATGCAAGAAAAAAAAATGAGTATCACATGTACATAAAATATTTTATAAAGACCAACCACCTCTGATAATACCTTTTTCCAAATTGGCAGATTTGGAAAAATGTGACACCCCCCCCCCCCCAACATAGGTTCTGTAAGGGTGATAATTCAGGGACCTTTAGCTTGGTGTGTGCTGTTTCCTTCGAGTTTGAAGTTACTGTGAAAAGCTGGAATACCGAGATCTTTATGGTCTATCATACCCTTTGATTCCGGTCTACCCACGAGTCCAGGGTGGACAAAGAAATCCAAGCAAAGAGGATTAGCGCTTTGAAACCACATACATATATGGTCACTGTACATAACCACCTCGGAAATCAAGTGCACGCATTTTAACTTGGCCACACAGAACCTCCCTAGGACCGGAGAGCCTGCCAAGACCATTCGTTGCTTAAGAGAAGGGATGTGGCCAGCCTGGCAAATTTAAATGCTTATGAGCTGGTGCTCTAGTCATAATACTAAAGTTGAACATTGACCAGTTGGAAGTGTTTACCAGCTGCAAAGAACTGGTAAGCCTAATTCGTGACATTCAGCCGTGCTCATGGGGACACTGACTGCCCTAGGAGTGAACTAAGATGAGATAGTAGGGATAATTGAGACCCTTGCCAACTGGAAAGCCCCAGTCCCTTCTAGCAGGGTCGGCTGCTACTCCTCTCCAGTCTGTTATGTGGGAATGCAGGCCTCATGCTGTAGAACTTCCCATGTTTTCCAAAATGGTATTTCCTGGTTTTTAAAACACTACAGGGACCCGATGAGCAGCCAGTTTTCTGCCCCTGGTTCAGAGTAATGTAAATGTCATATCGACTCTGGCGGGTATTGATTAAACAGACAGATTACACAGAACAGTGGTTCCCTCAGGAAGTACTTGGGAGACACTCTGAATGCTTGTGAAACACGCCCTGCTAGATCGCATCTGGACACTGCCTCTGATCGGCTTCCGCTTTGTTTTTCATCTCGGGGGGGGAAATTGTAAGCCACTGAAAAACCTTCTGTAGTTTGTCCTCATCAGTCTAGAGAAATGGACCATAGACTTTAGTGTGCATCAGTATCCCCGGAGGACTTGCTGAAAAACAGATTCCCGGGCCTTGTTCTGGGAGTTTCTGATTTGACAGGTGTGCGGCCTGAGGATTTGAATTCTAACAAGTTCCCGGGTAATAGAGGTACTGCTGGTCCTGGCAGTCTACTCGGAGAAGCACTGGCCTGCTTTGTAGTATCTTAAAGAAGTGACTGTTGTACCCAGAGATCTAACTATAGCCTGCTATTCTGATTTATTTATGACATTGAAGAATATTATCATTTATTCTTGCTGTAACATTTCCCCCCAATGCCTGTAACTTGATTTTAAAAGTATGTTTTGTTGTGGAATCTTGCCATATACAATTCTAATAAATTTGTAAGATATGATTTTCTTCTGTAGAAAGTTTACTGCTTTCCTCCAGCTTTTTGTCATATATTTTAGTAGCAGAGAAAGGGCAGATGAAACTCGTTCTTATTTGGATTAATAAGCCTAATGGTTTTAAATCGATCTAAGTATTTTTTTTCAACATAGCTTTTTAGTGTACCTCTATGGAGTTGGGCCCATTTAATATCTACCTAAGCACTTGTCTGTTATCCCTCCATACGTTCATCCACCCATTCACCCACCCATCTATCTATCTGTCCATCCATCTATCCCTCAATGCACCCACCCATTCATCTGCCCAATTCTTTATCCAAATCTATCTGCTTTAATTTTAGGGATATATATTTGAGAAATAGTTTAAGAACTCTGTTTAATTAATTAATTGTTTAACATTGTTTAATAAGTTTTTTTTTAAACTTGAGAATGATTATTTTTCAACATGAATATATAGCATGGAAGACTATAAGGAGGCAGCTATGTCTCAGATTCTGTTTCCTAAAATAAAGGCTTACAGGAAATATATGAAGCAAAGCTATATGACGAGGGTGCTGACTTTTACTTTCTCCTGTTTGTTCACAGTGTTCTTTGGATTCCAGTCTGAGAATTATGATTTGCCTATTGAAGATACCCTCCACCAATGCCACAAGGGTATGTATACAGTTTCAGAAAAAACATAACCTATTCGCGTTTAGATAGTTTTTAAGCTAAAAAGAAAGGCACATAGCAATACTGAAGAAACAGTCATTGCATACCGAGTGCTTCACGTTCGGTCTCCTTGCAAGTGTCTCCTGCGAAGAGCTCTAATGTATCACAACATCACTGTTTATAATCGGTCTTCACTCTGGGCCACGTCCACCAGTCTGCCCTCCTTCCTATGAATGAAGCGATCCATCTAAACACAGGTCTCATCACATGAATTTCTTGCTTTAGAATCTTTGATAATCTCTCCTTTCTTTTAGGATAGTGTCCCAAATTCCTTAATGTGGCATACCATGAGGAACGTCAGGAACCTGCCAGCCTGTCTTTCCAATTTAGTCCTCGGCCACCTGTCCCCTCCCCCACGCATCCTGCCTTCCTTCAGAATCGTCACTGTCGTCATCAGAACAACAGCTACTGTTTTTGAGCACTTACCCTCTGGCAGGCATTGTGCTAACCGCTTTACATTTATAATCTTACTTAATTTCATACTTCCTTGCCTTGGCTTAGGCCGTTTCCTTTACTAGAAGAGCTTTATCCCCTTGTCAGTGAGGCTTCTCATTCTTCAAAATGAGAATTAGAGTTTCAATTAAAAAATGCTCATATTCTCTGTAGCAACTTCCTCCATATCAGATCCCACGTACTTGACAGAGCTTTCTAAGTTAGCACTTATTTTTTGTTTGTTTTGTTTTGTTTTTGTATTTTTCTGAAGTTGGAAACGGGGAGGCAGTTAGACAGACTCCCGCATGCGCCCGACCAGGGGGCGATGCTCTGCCCATCCGGGGCGTCGCTCTGTTGTGACCAGAGCCATTCTAGTGCCTGAGGCAGAGGCCACAGAGCCATCCTCAGCACCCGGGCCAACTTTGCTCCAATGGAGCCTTGGCTGCAGGAGGGGAAGAGAGAGACAGAGAGGAAGGAGAGGGGGAGGGGTGGAGAAGCAGATGGGCGCTTCTCCTGTGTGCCCTGGCCAGAAATCAAACCCAGGACTCCTGCATGCCAGGCGGACGCTCTACCACTGAGCCAACCGGCCAGGGCAGTTAGCACTTATTTTGTATTGAAGTCTCCTCAGTAAGACTGGGAGCTTCCTGAATTCCACTGTTGTGTCTCATTCACCTTGTTTATCCCTGGCTTCATTTCTGGGCTGCACCATATGTGATACTACAATAGTTTGTAACGCAATGGCTTGTAACTGTTAGTACATATATACCAAGAAGGCACATCTTTTATAACTTTTTACCTTGACTGGGCTTTTATAGGTTCACAGTTTATGCTGGAAAGTTGTGAAGAGATCATTTGGTCTTATCTGTTCGTTTACAGATAAGGAAAGAGGCTTAGAGAGATGAAGTGTCTTGGCCAAGGTTGCGTGGCTTGTTAGTGGAAGATCTGAGACTTGAATCTAGGTCCTTTGATTCCAAGTTCTTTGATTTTTCTGTTGTTCTATATTGCCCCATCACCGTGCTGCTTTGGTAGATAAAAGACAAATTTCTATGTAGATTTGAATTCAGGCTCCATTTTTTCTTGACAAGTAAGGATACATTATATATTTCAAAAGAGACATATTCCTGTCCGCATTCATCCATCATCCAAAGCAGCAACGTTTATATAGAGCAGGGGTAGTCAACGTTTTCATACCTACTGCCCACTTTTGTATCTGTTAGTAGTAAAATTTTCTAACTGCCCACCGGTTCCACAGTAATGGTGATTTATAAAGTAGGGAAGTAACTTTACTTTATAAAATTTATAAAGCAGAGTTACAGCAAGTTAAAGCATATAATAATAATTACTTACCAAGTACTTTATGTCGAATTTTCGCTAAGTTTGGCAGAATAAATCTTTATAAAACAACTTACTATAGTTAAATCTATCTTTTTATTTATACTTTGGTTGCTCTGCTACCGCCCACCATGAAAGCTGGAACGCCCACTAGTGGGCAGTAGGGACCAGGTTGACTACCACTGATATAGAACAAAGAATGCTGAATCAGCAGTACAATTTAAAAAAATTTCTTTTTAAGATTTTTTTTTTTAATATGGAAAGTACTACATGAGTTTATGTGGGGGAATACAGACAAATTAAAGACATAATACTAACAGGTAGTGAATTTATTTTGTATCAATAAGAAAAAGAATCTCAAAATGCTCATATCCTTTGATTCAGTCATTTATTTTCTGGGAATATGTTCTAAGGATGAAAATGAAGATATTATGCAAATATATATTTATTGGGATGTTATCATAAAATGTGACTTCTGTGGCCATGAAAGTGTATGATTATGAAGAATTAAATAGCATTGAAAATTACTTTTGTTATTATATTAACAAAATGTAAGATTGTATATGTGTAAGATTTCAACTTATAAACTGTGTGCACTGAAGAAGGGCAATATAACAAAATATTATCACTAGGTGGTAGGATTATGGATGCCTTAGTCCCTTATCTATACTTTCTATAGATCCTGCATTTACACGCTGAGCATGTATTACATTTATTTATTTATTTGTTTATTTATTTATTTATGGCAGAGGCATAGAGAGTCAGAGAGAGGGACAGACAGAAAGGGAGAGAGATGAGAAACATCAGTTCTTTGTTGTGGTTCCTTAGTTGTTCATTGATTGATTTCTCATATGTACCTTGACCAGGGGACTACAGCAGACTGAGTGACCCCTGCTCAAGCCAGCAACCTTGGGCTCAAGCTGGTGAGCCTTGCTCAAACCAGATGAGCCCGCGCTCAAGCTGGCGACCTCGGGGTCTCGAACCTGGGTCCTCTGCGTCCCAGTCCAATGCTCTATCCCCTGTGCCACCACCTGGTCAGGCAGCATGTATTACTTTTATAATCTAGACAGCAAGGACTATAGAGATTGAGAAGTAGTGAAATAATGGCATGGAAGTCTTTTGGAGCCCAGCGAAAAGAATCCTGTCTTCCCTACAGAGCAGTTCTGCCTCTGGAAAACTGCCCTGGAATTTGGGTTTGAATTGCACTCAGTAGTTGTATGGCTTTAAGCAAGTTACTTGCCTACTTAACTGCCTCAGCTGCAGAATAGGATACTGATGCTTCGGAGTTATGATGCAGATCGTAGCTAATAGTGATGGAGGGCTCACGGTTGCCAAGTGCTTAACATACATTATCGCCTTTGATTCTTACAACACAATGAGGTGGAGGCCATTATCATCCTCATTTTACAGAGGAGAGAACCAAATTACAATTTAAACCAAATCAAACCAAATGAAATGTACAGAGAGGTTAAATCACCTAGTCAAGGTCACAGAGAGCTTGAGTTTGAAAACACGTGGGCGAAACTCTGAGCTTGTGTCACTGACTGCTGTAATTATACTGTTTCCCCAGGGCTGTCATTAGAAATATGAATAAGATAAACTTTATGAAAGCATCTAACTCTACCTGATACTTAGTAGGTGCTCAGTACATGTTTCTAAATGGCTTCAGAAAGCACATGGATTGAAACTGACCCTTTATGGGTGGATTTCAGATGGAGAAACCAAAACTGACAGTGCCTTCCTGGTGATCAACATTAGCAGGGAGCTGGATCATGACGAGTTTAGGCTTCCAGTGCTTTGGTGTGCACGTGCAGAGGTTGGCTCGCACTCTGTCCCTGAGATGACAAGCTGCTGGAGGCGCTGGATCTGATGAACCCAAAGATAGATGTCTGGCGATTCTGAGAAATAGAGTGGGAGCTCTAATGCAAACCTCCCAGAGTCTCGATTGCTGGGGGCACATGGGGATAGGATTGGCGTTAGGTAGGTTAATAAATGATGCCATCTGGAAAAGTGGCTTTTTTTTTTTTAACCAACAAAATGATTAAATCATGTTCTTCAAGCCATTGATTGATGGTGCAGTTCTGTTCTTGTTAGACCAGCAGGGTTGCTACAGTAGCTAGCTGGCAACAGATTTTAAATAAATAAATAAATAAATAAATAATCCCATTAAAGTATCATAAGACTTTAATACTTTTTTTTAAATGGAAGAATCAGCGGTTGACTTTATTTGGCCCCAATCTCATTACAGAGTTTGCTGGAACCATTTTCCAAACTGCTCAGCTTTGTCATTCAGAATGCTGTCTTCACTCTGGCTTACCTGGTGGAGGTGTGTGGCCTGTGTTACCGAGCTTTCACTAAGGTAAGTGTGCATATGTGTGCCGAATCTAGGTTAGGTGGTTTCAATAGAGTTTTAAAGTGACTAAGTCTACTGAGGTATATTAAATATTATTGGGAAGAAGCACTCTGCTTATATACATGTAATATGAAAAACACAGATTTGGAGGAGTGAGGATCATATAGTTTAGAAGAGATGTTTTGAATAAAATTAAATAATGATCTAAATGACCTCTTAAAGTCCTTTTCAAGTTCACCGATGATTGGTGGACAAGCTGTCACTCCATATTTTTATACCCAAAGTAGAAAATACCAGGTTGTCATTTGTAAAAGCCTGTGGAGAGCTCCTTAATTCTCATCATTTGTCTGCCTCCCCAGTTCTGGGTTCTTGGCCTCTGAGATTATAATCTCATCTTTTGTCATCTTGCCTTAACAATGCTTTCTCTATTGCATTATTTTTAGTATCCCTGCCCCACTACTAGGACATGGAAAACTACTGCATGCCCAGTGCGTAGAGCAGCCTTGTTGGAGCTGGTAGACAGTAATGGAAAAGCAGGAGACATTTTTGTCTTTATAAACAACGTGCAAATCTTACTCTTCCAGTTTCCAAGTTTATTTTCAATGGGGTCTCTGTTTCTGTTGTTCTCTTGAATATTCAGAATACTCCTTTACTGGTGCTTTCCCTTTCTCTAAGCCCTTTATTTTCTTCATAAAAAGCTAATTTTACATTTAGGCTTTTATTCTATTTAAAACACTCTTGTCTCCTTTCTTTCCATCTTGTGTCCATTCTGCAATGTTAAGTTGTTCCATGATAATTTTCTCTTTAATCTTTCTGATCATAAACTAGTACTCTGCTTGGAAAGATATGTTATTTAACTACCAAATTAGTCAGCATTTTGTCTTTTTTCAAATACTTCCTGTAAAATAACTTTTCCCTTTTTTTTCACTTTTAAAAAATTGATCTGTAAGACACAGCACCAAATGGAATGAAAAGATTCTCTATATTTAGAAGTCATTTTCCTTATATTTGATATATTTAAATTAATGCATTTTGTTAGAAGAAGAACCATAATGAGTTTGTATCTTCTATATCGTCCACTATGGGTATTGCTAACAGGGGCCCTTCCACCAATTTGAATTCATGATATTCTTGGCTTTGAATATTAATTATAAATTATTAGCTGTTGGGATTTCCCACTTCTTGTCATTCTACCCTTTCTCATTTTTTCAACTGAAAATGAATGTTACTTATAGAAAGTTTCAATCTAGGGAGTTCCCATTTATATCATAGTTGAGAAACTATAAGAAATAGTTAAATAGCAGTCTCTACTCAAGCTTTTACCTATTTAATCAAAAGAAAAAGTGTGGAAAATTATAGGTTTCAGAGATTTCTCTTCTTACCAATCTGGCAGCCTCGGTAACTTGAAAACGGTCCCACTTAAGCACTAGAAATGGTGGATGAAATAAACATGATTTTAAAAGTAGAGCTTATTTTATGAAAATAAAAACAGAAACGTATGAAAGGGAATTGAGACCCAGCATAGTAAGCGTGTAAGCTGATAATTGTAAAAGTTTTGAGATGGGGGACTTACTTGTCTTGGTAACTTAGTGGTTTGAGTTTTAAAGCCCACTTTGAGAAAGGAGATGAAGTCTTGGAACTATTTCAGGCTGGGAGTTAGAGCTGAGTCATCCCTAGTAGAAAGTCAGAACACTTGAAAGGCTATGTAGGTTTGGTAAAAGAGTGGATTTGGAAAGAATATATTCTTACATGAGGGTGACAAAGAATGAGATCTGTCTGAACTTGGGAGTTGAGAGAAAGATTTTATAGTCTTCCTTGAGAATTAGTAAACATGAACCTACCTTTGAACATGCTGAGAGTTTGATTTATATTATCTGCATGCTCTGTGAGCTCCCAAACTAAAAAGTCAAGTAACGTTGGTGCTGAGCAAGTAATAGCATTGGAATTCTGGCAGAAACAAACTTGAAGTCAGTCCTCAAACCTCCCTGGAGGGATATGCTTTTGACCTAGATCCAACAATATTTTCATAATTAAAATCCTGATGAACATGAGCTCACAATCTAATATTATAAATCATATGAGGAAATAATCTAATGAGCAGAGTCATCAAACAGCAAGATTATTCCCCCTAAGATTTTCCAATATTGAAACTGCAAACTATGTGATAGAGACTATAAAAACATATTTTAAATGATAAGCTTATAAAGGAAGAATTAAAAACATGAGAAGAAATCTAGTTACTTAAAAAAATCCCAGATAGATTTGAACAAAGAAATTCTAGAGATGAAATAGTCATTAATGTAAAAAAGTTGATGGACAGGCTACACAACAAATTAGATATTGCCAAAGAGGGAGTTGATGAAATGGAAAATAGAACTGAAGAAGTCACATATTATGCAGCATAGAGAGATAAAGAGATGAGGACTATAAAGAGAAGATCTAACATGTATCTAATAAGTGTTTCAGAGAGGAAAAATAGGCTTTTTAAATCAATTTTAGAATTGATGAAAATCATTAATGCTTTGATTCAGGAAAAACAACAAGCACTAAAAATATTACAGATAAACTCAATTTTACCTCTCATGTCATAGTCTACATGAATAAGGTACAAGTTGATAGAACAGCCAAGACAAAATTGTTTAACCCTTTGGTAGTACGAATGTTCATGTACGTCCTTGTACCTCCTGACCATCCAGAGTACGATTGATTTATTTTAAAAATATATAAGGCACATTAAAAAAAGGCAAATGTGTGTTCTTCTTGTTTCCATAAATTGGTTATCAAACAAACATGATTTTAAGTTAATAAAACTGTAATGGGAACTAATTTCATTTTTTGAAAAAAAAAATTATTCCTGGGGGTCAGTGAGCATGAAAAGAACTCACTACTCAAAGGGTTAAGAGCCTCCAAGAGAAAAGACACTTTATAGATAGACTGACAACATACTTCTCAATAGCACAATGGAAGCCAGAAGACAATGGAAAAATGACTTAAAAATTATGAGAAAAAATAACTGTTCACCTGGATTTTCTACCAGTTAAGCTATTTAAGAGTGAATATTAAATAAAGTATTAGGAAAGTTAGAAATTTCCTAATATATATATATATATATATATATATATATATATATTTTTTTTTTTTTTTTTTTTGTATTTTTCTGAATTTGGAAACGAGGATAGACAGTCAGACAGACTCCCGCATGCGCCCGACCGGGATCCACCCGGCGTGCCCACCAGGGGCGACGCTCTGCCCACCAGGGGGCGATGCTCTGCCCCTCCGGGGCGTCGCTCTGTGGCGACCAGAGCCACTCTAGCACCTGGGGCAGAGGCCAAGGAGCCATCCCCAGTGCCCGGGCCATCTCTGCTCCAATGGAGCCTTGGCTGCGGGAGGGGAAGGGAGAGACAGAGAGGAAGGAGGTGGGGGGTGGAGAAGCAAATGGGCGCCTCTCCTATGTGCCCTGGCCGGGAATCGAACCCGGGTTCCCCGCATGCCAGGCCAACGCTCTACCGCTGAGCCAACCGGCCAGGGCCTTCCTAATATATTTTAACTGAAGCAAGTACTAAAACATATATTACACCATATTATGAGACCAATAGACTGCTGATACCAACCAGATAAGAGATGGAAGGAAGAAAAATTATAGACCAATTGTACTTCAAAGATGGAAAATTTCTGAAGGATAAATACCACATCAGTGGTCAAAACTAAAGCCTCATGACCCAGTGGAGACTTTCTTGAAATATAATAATGGTTTAAATATTAAAACGTCTACTTACGTCACTGTATTACCAGATTAATGGAGAAAAACTTTTACCGTGATCTCAGCATCTGTTATGATAATTCTTGTAAGACTAGGAATAGAAGGAACTTCTTGAACTTTTTTGACAAAGGTTGCTTACCAGGAACCTCTAGGAAACGTCACTTTTAATGGTGAGATGTCAGCAGTAGTCCCTTTACAATCATAAATAAGACAAAGATGCCCGTTACCACTACTTCTGTTCACACTGGCCCTGTGTTCTACTAAGTTCAGTAAGACAGGAAGAAGAAATCAAACTTATAAGGATTGGCAAGGAAAAATAAAACTCTCACTTTTCATAGATTACCAATGAACCGAAGAGACTCTATTTATCAACACTTTTTCATAACTTTTATGAGCCTTCAGCAAGAATGTTGGATACAAATGGACAACCAGAAATGACCAGCCTTAATGTTCAGCTACAAATGATTATAAAATATCCTTTTAAAATGTCATTTACTGTGACAACAAAAAAATGAATGTAACAAATGTGCAAGAACTTAATGGAGATAGCCAGAAATTTTTATTGCACATTAAATAAATAGAGACAGATCTCATGTTCATGGATGAGGACCCAGCATAACAAAGAAGCCAGTTCTCACAAAATAAACTATAAACTTAATATAAATATAATTTAGTAAAAATCTTAGACTTTCTCCCTGATAATGATAGACTAGATGATTTGAACCCATCTTCCCATTTACTTTAAAAAGTTAAAAAAAAAGTGAACAGAATATTTTCTGAAAATGGCTTAAAAGCAATAAATGCTAACCAGATAGAGCAGAGTTACCAGGCTAAGGTCTGGCGGACCCAGAAATGCAGCCCTGAGTTTAGCACTGCAGGCGTTTTGCCCTGGGGTTGTTTGCCTATCAGAAAGCAGTGACAAAAAGATAGAACTGCGGTTCTGGAAGATTCAGGTTAAGGGGACAAAAGTCACAATCTAGGAGCGGGAACTCTTTTGGGATTTATCTGATACACCCCCCCCCACCACCACACACACACTTTTCGTTGGAACCACAAAGATACCCCAGAAGTAAACTTGCCCTCATATGGACGCAGCTCAGTGTCAAGTTCTTTATGGCCCAAGATAAGAAAGTATATGGCTCGTATGCTTATTAAGGTAACCCTGGACTTCTAGTGCCTTCAGGTACCTGCCAAAAATAAACAGAAAGCTCTTTGGAGAAAGATAACATTTCAGGCTTCAAATTATTTTTATAAATACTTTTTAAATAAAACATCCAGCATGCAATGATAAACAGACATATGAGGAGAGGAGGCAAGATAACACAAGTGAGAATGAGGAGAATGAAGACAGTAGATTTAAACCCACAGGGTCTCCAGGGACTTGATTGTGATCCGGAAAGGACGGGCCAGGGGCTTCTAAGATGCTTACCACGTGCTGTTGTTTGACCTGGGGGCTGATTCCATGAGAGCTCAATCTATACTAATCCATTTACCTGCACACTTATGTTTTATGTACTGTGCTGCATGTGTACTATAGCCGACAATAGAAAAGGCTTACAAAATTGAAAACAATCTAGCATTCCATTGATACGAGGACAGATCAGTGAATTTTGGTATGTTCATACATAACATATTAATCCATTTAGTTGAAAGAACTAAGCTATGTGTACCATTAGGGGCAAATTTCAAAACTGTTATATAATGTAGTGAAAAACTATAAGTTGCAGAAAGATATGCACAGTATACCATTATAGGAAGTTAAAAAATTTGCAATATATAAAATATACACTTTAATAGAAAGTTAAAAACATGCAAAAACAATATAACGCACTATGGAGATAAGCTGTGTATTATAGTATACATTATAATATTACTTTATAATTATACATTATAATATAAAATTTAAAATATGCAAAAATAATATTATATTACATATTAGTAAAAGAGTAAAAACATACACTAAATAATAAGCACTAGGTCAAAATAGTGGCTACTTCAAGGAAGGGAGAAAGAATAAAATGCACTATATAGGAACCCTCAGCTGTTTCTGTGGTGTTTAATTTAGTTTCTGTGGTGTTTGATTTATTATAAAAAATGTAAAATCAAAGCAAAAAGTTGTGATTTAATAAAGCAGGTTGACGGTACCTAATATATCCCACCTCTCTATTTTTCTGTATGCTTAAGCTTGTCCATTTAAAAAGTAAGTTCCTTAGAGAGGATATTAGATCCTTTAGGTAGTTGTACATGTTTCTCTCTAAATTATTTTCTATTGAAAAAATACTTTTAGATATGTTTAGTTTGTGCAATTCTGGGAACCTGCATCATCCACAGTGAATAAGAACCAGGTCCTTTGGTTTCAGTATTTCAGAGCTAGCCTGTCTTTTTCTTACCCATTACATTTTGTGTTCTCGGTGCTGCAGAAAACTCATCACACACATACAAAAATGCCTTTTTAATTTTTCCTTTTTTAGTTTTAATTTTACTTATTAAGGACAGCTCATTGTGCATTTTTAAATACTATTTTTTATTTCTGATCTATAAGTCTCTTAGAAGCTCTTTTGACCTAGATCTATTCCAGTTGAATTTTTAGAAAATGCTTACCTTCTATTTTGTTTTATTTAGGAGCGGGATAAATTGTACTTGTCTCGTAGTGTTGTTCTAGAACTTCTGCAGGCCCTGAAGCTGAAGTCTCCTTTACCCGACACAAACCTTCTTCTGCTCGTCCAGGTAGGCTTATGCCTTGTTTGTAAAACTTTCATGAGATGCACTTACGTTTGGAAAAATTAAGGAAGGCCTGGGGCATATGCATAGATCAAGTATTTCTGCACCTGTCACGTGCCAGGCAATGAGGTGGGTGCTTTACATATTCCCCTCACTTGATCCTTACAGCCATGGGAGGTACTGGTTCCGTGTTGTAATGAGGAGACTGAGGCTCAAGGAGGGGGCGGTCAGTGATTTGCCCAACATCACACCGCTGCCATAGCAGAGCCAGCATTGACCACGGGGTCTGTTTAATCAAAGAGAACTGCTCAGGGTTCCCATCACCTGTTCGCAGAGACCTGCTCAGGCTTCCCATCACCTGTTCACATTACCATAGCTGCTCTGAGCTTTGTGTCCCGCCTTCAGCTCTCTCCACGGCAGCCCAGTCTTCCGGCTCCTGGCTGGCCTAGGTGAAGTTTGCTAAATCTCTGCTTTTTATCAGGTTGTACTCTGCATTGAACACCTACCCTGACCTTGTGGTGCCTGAACTACTGAGGTCTTTCGTTATTTGTCCACCTTTGACCCAGCAGTATTTCTCATGACATGTATTTACTGATCACCTGGTTTGGGATAGGTTCTGGGAACACAGAGATGTAAAAGGCATAGTCCCTATCCCGATAATGTGCTGACCGTTATGCAGTCTGTAGAGTGCTATGGAGGAGGAGGGGCCAGCTCAGCCTGGGAGATGGAGGAAGGCCTGGGAGGAAGGCCCAGGTGCTGGGAAGACAGGGATGAGTAAGCCAAGGCCCCTTCCTTCCAGGGTTTATTATCGGGTAGGGGAAGTTGACATGCGAACCAAAATTTCCTAGTGAAATGGGCAGAGCAGCAGAGGTGTGTACTGAATAGGGAAGCGGTCTAGAAAAGGGGCTTGCAGGGTGTATGGAAATTGAGGCGTTTTCCTGGGAGAAGAGAGGAAAGGGTTCCTGTCATTTACCACTTTACATCCAGCTCTTGGTCCCCTTCTTTCACTACTCTACACTACTAATCCTTAGAACCGAAATGAGTTTTTTCTCAAAGCTCGGAGATTTAATTAAAAGTTGGTGCATTTTCAATGAAGAATGGTCTTCAGTTGTCTCTGGAGAACTTTTGGGGGGCACATGGAGGCTCTTTCAGCACACTGATTGCTGGAATGACAGCAGTGGCTGTCAGGCAGGTGTAGTCGGAACGAAGTGGCTCCCACTGAACCAAGTTGCTAGACGGTCCAAGAGGCCGATGGTAGAGGCAGAACCCCAGCCTGGACAGATGTGTGGTCCCCAGGCCCTTTGCCTCTCTTCCGGTGGGTTGCCATGGTTCCGCCCCTCCTGCTCACACATCAGCAGCTATCCCGCTTTTGGGTACAAGCGACTTTGGCACAAGTGACCATAAAGATGAATGGGACCCCCGCTGAGCTGGAGGAGAGTGCAGACGGACTGAGCTTCGTGAAGGAGCCCCCGAGAGAGTGAAGCTAGCGGGTTGACAGTGTCTAGGAGTCACTTGCTTCTGATAGTGTTTTGGTTGGTGACCTGCCACCTCCAAACGGAATGGGTTTCAGGCCCTGAAGGTGCTTTCCTGTGGGCATCGGGGAGCATTCCCTTAACTGTCCCTAGAGTCAAGCAGAGCAGATCTGTGGGGCGGAGCTTCCTTTGGGGCGCAGCCCCGCTGCTGTGACTGTTTGCTGTGCGGCGCCTCAGTCAGCCGTAACCAGCGCTTGCCACGAGACAGTGGGGAACGGCTGACAGTTCCAATGGCGCAGTGCTTAAGGAGCCCATGGAAACAGGGACTATTACATCACAGCCAGGTGAGCAATAGCAAAACAAATTAGTTTTAGGAAGAAAGAAGGCAAAAAGATAGATTCTTCTGAATGTATATATTTTTATCATTGAATCATGAAATTTAAAAAATCAAGTTGTAAAATTATTTAGGTTGGAGAGGCATTTTGGAGACATTTAGAGATTGTGCCCATTAGGAACAACTTTATGAATCTTTCCATCTCCAACAAGATATGTTAAGCATTGTGCCATTTTGAAGTAATATATCTTTGTTCCATAAGCTTTTAGGATTAACAGTTTTCCTTACCGAGAGAAATAAAATGGAGGCACACTTAGAAGTCCCCGTGTCTGCCCTGTGGCTCCTGGCTAAGTGATGGGGAGAAGTCCCCTGTGGGGCCACGCATGAGCTGAAGAGGCACCTGTCTCTCCTCGTGAATAGTGCCCTTTGCTGGAGGGCTTTCCTGTTCCTCTTCCTCTTGCCTTGCACTGCAGGTGTTCTGCAGAGGACAGCGCAGGACATAACCTGCTTTCTGGTAGCTTCTCTTAGGCCAGAGAATCTAACCTGGAGTCAGAGAATGCTCTTCCCTTTACTGATGGGGCACATCAGGCCCCAGCTCCTGGGGGACCAGCTCACAGTATGGACAGATAATGTGCTTGAGGCAGACAGTAACTTCCTTTGTAGATAGTTAGTGACCACGTCTGAAGGCAGTGGGCGTGGCTTTGTTTAACTGAGAATACAACTTGGAAAGAGAAAAGAAAGCAATATTTGGAAGGAGAAACTCCCCTGGCGAGCCATCATAAATAACACTGGCGATGAGTGAGACGAGAATCAGTTTCTCATAGCTTGGATTCACCCTTCATCCTCTCAGCCAACGGGAAAGCGCTAGGGTACTTCCTCTGCCTCTTCAATGAATAACTTAGTAGTTTGATGAGTTCATAGAGATGGAGCTGTTTACATCCTTCTCATAGCTAGACCATGCCTTTGTTGTTTACCAGATACTCTTTCTGTGTGAGTCCCCTTTAAGGACATTGAGATACTTGCACAAGGACTGTGGGTTCACCCTCGTTCTTAATGTTTCAAGGCAGTGATGTTACCAGTTCATTATTTAATTCGTAGACTTTCTTCCCGGAGTCCGGACCGTGGGAACCCTCCTAGCCTGCTGTAGTGGTTGTCCAGCCACGACTCCTATTATTTGTTTTTACTTACATGTAAAGTCAGGTGTTCTTAAGTGTTCAAGTGGACTTCTTGAACAGGAAAGAATTTGCAAAATAGAAAAATATTATGTATTCTTCAGAATCTAAACTGTCAACCATCCAGTTGTGGTTCTTCTGCACTTTGGACCAAGACTCTATCTTGCTGTTTTAATTCAGACCTGTTGACAGTTTTCTTTCACTTATGACGTTTTCTCTTCTACTGGTCTGCTGTTGCTACTTGATATGTGAGATTTTTTTTATTTTGGGGGAGAGAGAGGGAGGAGGGAGAGAGAGGAAGGGAGGGAGATAAGAAGCATCAACTCATAGTTGCAGCACTTTAATTGTTCATTGATTGCTTCTCAAACGTGCCTTGACTGGGGGGCTCCAGCTGTACCACTGACCCCTTGTTCATGCCAGTGACCTTGGGCTCAAGCCAGTGACCTTGGGCCTCAAGCCAGTGACCTTTGAGCTCAAGCCGACAACCTGAGATTATGTCATTGATCCTATAGTCAAGCCGGCGAACTCATAATCAAGACAGTGACTTCGGAATTTTGAACCTGGGACTCAGCATCCCTGGTCAGGGCTCTGTCCACTGCTTCACTACTGGTCGGGCTGTGTAAGGTGACTTATAAGTGTTCTCAAGGCGGATTAAAGCAGAGTTTCTGTAACAGATAACCCATTAACAGCCACCATAAAGGCTATATAAACTCAAATCCAAAAGAACATCCTCAGCTCATATTATGTGGCAAGAGTAGACTAACTTGTGGCAAGTTCTGCTAACTTGCATGTAACACTCCCACTGTGTGGGATATACCTGCATATTCAAGTATGAGAAATCATGTGGGTGAAGGGTTTTCTTTTAAAGATAGGTTAGTTGTGGGCTGGAAGACAAAGAAATGGCAGGGGTACCACTGTTGCTTTTAATTCACAGCTACTATTGATGCGGGGTTGGTAACAATCTGATCACTCTTTCAGGTGAGAGGTGGAGGTGCTATTTTGAGTCTCCTTTTGATAATGAATTTAGTAATGACACATCATGGATAGGGCATTTCTTCTGTGCTCTTTTGTCTTCTTGCGGGAGTGCATAATTCTACTCAAGAGTGTCGATTCCTCCTTGCGTGGCAGTCACTCTGTCCCCTTCTGATTGGGCTTATATGTCTATAATTCAGCAATTCTATAAAATTATAGCAGAGTTTTTTAGTTCCTGGTTGGCAGCTATATAAAACGACGACAGAGAAGTTTACTTAGTTGTGCATATTATGTAAAAATGCACCAGAGTAATGTGCATTGATAAAAAATAAAATAAAATAAACAGTAGAAGGTTTTAAGCTGATGCACTTTTATACCCTTTACCATATCAGACTCTCCACAGAACCTCCATAATGTTTAGGGTGATATTTGATTCATTGTGATTTCTAAGAGTTATCACAGATCAGACATCTGAATCTGGCCCCATATCTTGACAGGACGTGGCTGACGACCTACTTACATTGTTACTTTTCCCACTTTGCCGAGTGTGGTGGGTGAGAGCCGGCTCTGCTGATGGGAGATAGAGATGCTCCAAGTTTTGCTTCTTCACAAATCTTACCTTGCCCTGGAGGGCACAGCCTGGCTGTACCAGTGTACCTTAGGGACCAGGGGTAGACCCCCGGTGTACCTTAGGGACCGGGGGGGTAGAGCCCCGGTGTACCTTAGGGACCGGGGGGTAGGGCCCCAGTGTACCTTAGGGACGGGGGGTAGACCCCCAGTGTACCTTAGGGACTGAGGGGTAGACCCCCAGTGTACCTTAGGGACCGGGGGATAGGGCCCCAGTGTACCTTAGGGACCGGGGGGTAGACCCCCAGTGTACCTTAGGGACTGAGGGGTAGACCCCCAGTGTACCTTAGGGACCGGGGGATAGGGCCCCAGTGTACCTTAGGGACCGGGGGGTAGACCCCCAGTGTACCTTAGGGACTGAGGGGTAGACCCCCAGTGTACCTTAGGGACCGGGGGATAGGGCCCCAGTGTACCTTAGGGACCGGGGGGTAGACCCCCAGTGTACCTTAGGGACCGGGGGGTAGGGCCCCAGTGTACCTTAGGGACCAGGGGGTAGACCCCCAGTGTACCTTAGGGACTGAGGGGTAGACCCCCAGTGTACCTTAGGGACCGGGGGATAGGGCCCCAGTGTACCTTAGGGACCGGGGGGTAGACCCCCAGTGTACCTTAGGGACCGGGGGGTAGGGCCCCAGTGTACCTTAGGGACCGGGGGGTAGACCCCCAGTGTACCTTAGGGACTGAGGGGTAGACCCCCAGTGTACCTTAGGGACCGGGGGATAGGGCCCCAGTGTACCTTAGGGACCAGGGGGTAGACCCCCAGTGTACCTTAGGGACCGGGGGGGTAGAGCCCCAGTGTACCTTAGGGTCCGGGGGGCAGAGCCCCAGTGTACCTTAGGGACCGGGGGGGCAGAGCCCCAGTGTACCTTAGGGACCGGGGGGGTAGAGCCCCAGTGTGCCTTAGGGACCGGGGGGTAGACCCCCAGTGTGCCTTAGGGACCGGGGGGGTAGAGCCCCAGTGTGCCTTAGGGACCGGGGGGGGTAGAGCCCCAGTGTACCTTAGGGACCGGGGGGTAGACCCCCAGGGTACCTTAGGGACCAAGGGTACAGTGTGCACTCCCGCTCCCTGGGCTCCCTGCCCTCACACTTCTATGCAGTTCTGTCTGGCCCTGGGCTTCTCCTAACTGCAGTCTCCAGTTTCTGTTTTAGAGAAATTAATTAAAATGTTCATGTCCTGACAGAGGTTTTGGAACTTAGTTATAAGTAGTTTGTCTTAGATCGCAGACTCAGCTTTTGAAAATACATTTAGTGGGGAAAATTATCTGCCAGGATTTTGGGAGTGCCTTCTTTTCATTATATACTTCTATCAGATTTTTTACTTAGAGGCTTTTGCCAAAGTTAAAGCCTTTATTTTTATTTTTTTTAAATCCTGATTTATTTACTTTTCCTTGTATTAGAAGTGAGCCTAAGTTAGAAGAGCAGACATAAGCATTCCTGTATAAAATAATGGAAGGGAAGTAGCATCCCTTGGATGTTACTAGCTGGCACTTTCTTCGCCTGATTCAGAGTTAACGACCAGATAGGTTCTGCAGCTTTCTGTAACTGTGTTGGAGGCGAGTGGAAGCGATGGAATCTGACCTGCCCACTCCTGCCACGTGACCTGCAGAGACAGCTGTGCTTCCTGCCCTCCCAGCCCTGCTCGGTTACCTGTGTAGAAACACCTTTCATGGAGGAACACACTTGCAGACCTGTTTGTGGGCTTGAACAAGAAATCGAGGCATTTCTTGACCTCAGAAGGAAGGCCTTTGGCTTATAGCTCCTCCTGTTAGCCACAGCCTGCTTCCTACCAGTAATGTCTTGATTCTGACCCCCGATCCATCCGCGATAAGCTGGTTTCTGTTACCCATCAGCCTCCTTGAGACTCTCCCTAGCACCCTAATCCGTATTGCTTCTCCCCAGTGTGACGGGGTCGGAGCCTGCCTTGCCGAACTCCTCTCATTGTTGTGACCTACCCAACTCTTCTGTGCTTTCGATGTGAGAGTCAAATGAATTAGAAGGAAGAGGTGTCACTGTCAAAGGTTCTTTCTGAGCCTCTGGATGCAGCACTGCAGCGGCTCTGGATCCCAGTGTGACTGAGGACACTGGGCAGAGGCCAGGAGAGAGAGAGAGTCCCTGAGAAATAATTGCTCATTGTAAATTCTACAGACTTCATGTTTAACCTTTTTCCTAAACCCATTAACGAATAGTTGGATGTCGCATTAAGTGGGAAACACCTGTAAAAATCTTTAAGGAAGGAAATTAAATTGTAATCTGGCTAATCCATCCTCATCATGATCTCAGGTCATAATTGATTAATCAATTCATTTGACAGACTCTTGCAGATTTGACAGATCTCTGAGATGTCAGGCATGGCGCTAGTGCTAGGGGTGAGGGGCATGGAGCCTGGGCTCTTGGAGAGCTCATAGCAGGTTCAGCAATAGACTCATAGGTCATCGCATTCTAATGTCCTGACTGTTACAATGGAAGTATGTGCAAGTCCTGCGGGGACACAGAGCAGGAGTGGGGCTCATGATCAGCACGGAGGATAGGCGTGAAGTGGGAAAAAGAAAACTAGAGACAGAGGGGCCTGGGAGGGGTGGAAACAGCTACTGGTTTTCTGTTTGCATTCTAAGTGAATGATAGAAGTCTGGAACAATCTATGAAAATTCGGTAACTGTCAAGAAGTGCTGAAGAATAGATAGAATAACTTCAGAGTGAATCCGACAATGCTGACATCTTTTCTTTCCCCCTTGTTTGAATGCACATTGCCGGTGCCATTTAGCTGTCTGGGTGAAGGCAGAATCAGCGCGTTTATTTCAGTACAATGATTCTGAATTTCTGATAGGAGTCAATGGTCACAATTAGCAAGTACCATCAACCCAGGGTAGATTGTCATAAAAATTGACACTAATAAATTTAAGCCAAGTTAATAAAATGATCAACTACTTATTACTGTCCAAATGCTCTTAAAAATAATTATCCTTTCAATTTCTTAATAGTTTATTTGTGCAGATGCCGGAACCAAACTAGCTGAGTCAACCATCCTGAACAAGCAGATGATCGCCTCTGTACCTGGGGTAAGTCCTGACCGAGTGACTTGTCTACGATTGACGTGTTTTCTCATCTCCTCATTCAGCAAAGAGCTGTTTTTTTTTCCTTTGTCCCAGTTCACTTTGATAAAACAAGCACTGTAAAATTGAAGCTATATTAGCCTATTTTGAAAAATGAGTGCTAATGAAAACTTGAATCAATCCCAGCCCTTGTAAACTATTAATCCCAGGAAAGCTGAGTAAAATGGAAGGAGCAAGTTAAGCAGAAGGAAGAAATTATCAGACATAAAGAACAGGTTTGATTCAAGTTTTGTTTTTCCATCATCAGTTTTCTTATACTGGCCTCCACGAACCAATTTGATTTAACTACTTTCAGAAATAAGTAAGCCTTGTAATACCTTGTTTTCCTTTATACTATTTCCTCTGAAAATTAAAAAATTTTCATTATTATCAACTAGTGAACTATTTGGTAAAATATGTTAAGATTATTATTGACAGGATTGAAGATGTAAAACCACAATTACTTTTTTTTTTTTTTTTTTTTTTTTTTTTGCATTTTTCTGAAGCTGGAAACAGGGAGAGACAGTCAGACAGACTCCTGCATGTGCCCGACCGGGATCCACCCGGCACGCCCACCATGGGGCCACGCTCTGCCCACCAGGGGGCAATGCTGTGCCCATCCTGGGGGTCGCCATGTTGCGACCAGAGCCACTCTAGCGCCTGGGGCAGAGGCCAAGGAGCCATCCCCAGCACCCGGGCCATCTTTGCTCCAATGGAGCCTTGGCTGCGGGAGGGGAAGAGAGAGACAGAGAGGAAGGCGCAGCGGAGGGGTGGAGAAGCAAATGGGCGCTTCTCCTGTGTGCCCTGGCCAGGAATCAAACCCGGGTCCTCCGCACGCTAGGCTGACGCTCTACCGCTAAGCCAACCGGCCAGGGCCACAATTACTTATTGATGGCAAGTTTACTGCAACAAACTCAACAACTATAGAAATATTATTAATTGAAAAAAATTTAATAGATTTAAATTTTCAGTAGAAAAAAGTTAATAGAGAAAAAAAAAGTTTGCCTATAATTCCTTTTCCTCAAAATGAAAACTCTATTGTTTTATATTTTTTCCATGTTTTGATCTATTTACTTCCCTAATTAGCTTCCTCCCATATTGTTGGAAATTTATATACTTTCCAGTTTCTTTGCTAATATATGTGTGTGTGTGTGTGTGTGTGTGTTATATTTATAATATATATTCATAATATAAGTATATATAAAATATATTTACTTTAAAAATTATATTCATCTTTATTTTGAATTATATCCCTGGGATTAACTCCTTAGTTAAAGATTAGTAATATCTTAATGACACATATTCTCATATTGTTTCCCAAATAGGTTTTATTACTTCACATTTATAGGTATACCGGTTTTACCCACAACACTAAACACTTTTTTAAAACTACTGTTTATTTACTTTTTTGATGTGTAGAATTTTTATGAGAGGGAGAGTAATCATTCCACACAGAGATAATTTTACTAACATATTACTGTATTTTCTTTTTATTTCTCTATTTGTTTAAACACAGTTGAAACCATAATATAAGTGCCACTTTGGTTAATATATCATAAGTATTTTCCCTAAAGTTTGATGGCTAGAGTATTATCTCATGTGGATATACTATAGAATAGTGGTTAAGAGCATAGGGGCTAGATTCACACCAGAGAATGAGGTCTGATTTGCTAGCTGTGTGATCAGGAAAGTCAGTTAACCTATGAGTCTTTAATTTGTATGATCTATAGAATGGGATATAACAGGTCCCAGTGTCTAGGTTGAAGATGGAATGAAAAATGCATGTAAAACATATTAGCATGGTGCTGGACATATAGTAAGTACTGAATAAGCAATAACTATTAAAAATAATATTAATACACATTAATTATTTTTGGATATTTTCAGTATTCTACAGTTGTAACTAATATGTGATAAACATTTTTGTGCTTAAATCTTTGTTCATATTTTAGACTATATTTTTATAACAGATTTCTGGGAGTAGAATTATTAGACTATGTTTCTTTAAAAGAGTTTTTAATAACATACTTACCTGGCAGGGGAGATACCATGATCCCGAAGGTGGTTTTCCCAGAGCGAGGCTTATCCATTGCACTCGGGATGTGCTGACCCCTGCGATTTCCCCAAATGTGGGAAACTCAACTGCATAATTTGTGGTAGTGGGGGACTGCGTTCGCACTCTCCCCTGAAAAAAAAAAGAGTTTTTAATAGTAATTAGGGTAATGCTATGAGATAAAATGCCAATTCTTGGTGACCAAACACAGAGAAAGTTTATGTGAAGTTATTGCTGGTGTGAACTTCAAGTGGGTATCTTGATTATGAGAAGGAGGAGGAAGATTGCCATGTGAACACTTAGAGATCAGGCTCTTTCCACTGGGTGCAGTCCTCTATATTCAGCAGATGGGTGGGAAGAGAGAAGGGAATATGGTACACGGAAGGTTTTCATGGGCCAGGTCTGAATGTGATGTGTATTTCTCCTACTCAGATCTGCTGGCTAGAACCCAGTCACATGGCCACACCTAACTGCGAGGGAGGGTGGGAAATGGGTCTAGTTTCATGCTAAGGAAGAACAGAAATGGCTCTGTGAATAGGTAGCCAGTCTCTGCTACACACTCACTGGTTTCCTTATTGTGTAATTCTTTAAAACTCATTATTTGCCACCTCTGTGACAGCTTTAAAAGAATATATAAACCTTAATATATAAAAGGTTTATTGAAATCAACAAGTCGAAGACCAACTTCTCAATAACAATAAAAAAGCAAAAACAGTTGTAGGAGCTACGTATAGAACCCTTTCCAATGACCCAAATGCCATTCAAAATATAATTTTTTACCCTCACAAGCCATTAGTGAACTGTAAATTAATATTAAACATTAGAACATTAAAAAGTATAAAAATTAAAGTCAGCCAGCAAATCAGCAGGTTTTTCTTAATGAACAAACTTATTGATAATGAAGTGAAGCAAGTATTCTTATCAGTTACTGGCAGTGTTGAAAAATGGGACAACCTTGCCGGACAGCAGTTTGGCAGTTCACTGCTATGAACATGCGCAAGAAAATCATTATGTGTGCACATAGGAATCTATACAAGTATCAGTATGTTCAGTAAAGCAGCATTTAAAATAGCAGAAATATGGGAATAAAATTAATATCGAATGTTAGGGTTTTGTTTACATAAAACAAAGTATATCTATAAGATAAACTATTGTGGGGCTACCAAGTCAAGTTTTCAAAGACCTTTTAATTAATTGGAAAATGCTAATGATGGATTTAATATAAAAGCAAGTTAGAAAAAAAAAACCCAGCCTTGTAAAAATTGTATGCATGTGTTTATGTTACGTGCATTCAAAGGACTTGGAAGGACTTATTAGCAGTGGCGGTCTCATAGGCGGAGGGCAGGAATTAGAGTAATGGTGGGTTTTCTTTTTCTTTCTCTTATTGTGCATTTTCCATGTTTTCCACATTGCACGTGTTCCTTTTATAATTGAAGCAATGTAACTTTAAAATCAGACATAAGTTTTGAGGAAGAATTGGATATGATTCTCTTCAATTCATGTTTTTGGGTTAGAACATGTTTTCAACCCCTGTATCATTGGTTTGCCTATTGAAATAAATATAAGCCTCTGAAACAAGTGGAGTGTGACTCTTGATGTTGGTTTTTTTTTTAAATAACACACCCGAGGTTATACTTATGTTTTGCAGAGTAAAAAGAAAAAAAAAAGGAGGAGGGGGATTTGGGAATTATATGCTTTGTTTTTTTCTAAGTGTGTAGGGCTCACTAAGATTATTCTGACTATAAAGTGTATTTTAAGGCTTTCATTAGATGTAGTTACTGGTCTTTAGAGCAAATGTAACCGGGTAATATTAAATTCTTTCTTCTTGTTCTTTTTTTCTTTTGCAACTTAAACCACAAATATTAAGTAATGCTCTTAGTGATTATTTTCTATGACATTTGCCCACTTGAAATGACACAAAATATTGTCTGCGGAAGAAGTCGTCCCCTCCCAAGAAATGCAGGGAAGGAGGATCCTCTCCCCTCTGCACGACGTGTGAAAGGTCGCAGAAAATGGAACACATGGGGGGGGGGGAATCCTTTCGGGCGTTAAAGGATTAATATTCCCAAAGCAGGAACACAATAACCTTTTATAATTCCTTCACTTGATTTAAACTGAAAGAAGAAAACCTTAGCACGTATGACATGCTTGGAAAGCACTCTGACAGAGCTGCCAGCGACCTTCCTTTCCTGTTTGTTATCCTGTCAGAGGCACTGACAGGCGTAGCCGTCCAGGAGGGATAGAGGCGATATAGTTCAGGGCTCCGCAGATTTACATGAAGATGGGAAAATGATTTCTGACTGGGTCAGCTAGTTAAGTGCATAATGTTCCAGATTTCCCTAAAGAAAGCCAAGAAAGGCCTCAGCATCGTATTCAGATGGCTTCAAAGACGGCCTGCTTTTGATCCACATGAAACCCGGCCTGATGTGTGGGTCCACTCATGCAGCTTTGATGTCGCAGCCTGTGTCTGTTCATTTTCCTTTTCTTGGCTCATAATCCTAAAATTCACTGCATAGCCCCGAGAGAACAGGCTTATGCTATTTAATAACCCAAGCCGCAAGTATGCCTTCCTTTCCTTTAAAACTTCCCAAACATGCTGCTGGTGTCCGGGGGAAATGACCGTTTTGTTTATTTATATAACCTGAGCAAAAACACAGCTGTCGTATATTTATCTACTCCATGGTGTGCCTACTGTGTATGAGTAAGTGACTTGACTTGGATATTAAGATCTTCGACTCTTCTCGCAAAGACAGTATTCATTTATATACCTTTTGTTTTGTTTTTTTAAATGGAGAAAGTGAAGATTTGGATGGTGGAATTTGATGTCACCTATTTTATATGTTTCTAAGACTCCCTATAGTGATAATGTGTTACTGTAATTGTAGTGTGACTCATGTCACAAAGACAGATACTAATGACTTTACATAGGCTGAGTCTTTGTGTACCACTGGTTGAAAAACAATCAAACAAAACCCAGTTCAGTTGCCCCGGAGAAAAAAACATGTCAGCCCTGCCTCCCATAGGCTATTTCTTTGCTCTCCGCCACAAACCTTTTATCAATGTTCGTCCCAACCCTGGGCAGACACTCAGTCACAGACTATACTGAGAGTAATGGACTGAGTCAGAAATCCAGAAAATGAAACAACTCATTAACAAACCACGTGCAGTCAGAGCGAGACGGTCCCAGCAGTCAGGACTCACAGTGAAGGTGGTGACCCGGAGCGCGCCCCCAGCGGTGTCCTTGTGTTTCAGTGCGGGACGGCGGCCATGGAGTGCGTGCGGCAGTCCATCGGCGAGGTGCTGGACTTCATGGCAGACATGCACACGCTGACCAAGCTGAAGGTGAGGACGCTTACATCTGCCCGTCTCTCAGAATAGCTAGACAGAGACCAGATGGGAATCGACAGTTACCCGGTTTCTAGAGAGCTAAGCAGACCAGATGGGAATCGACAGTTACCCGGGTGAGTCCGTGTCTGGGGAGGGCGGAGACCGGAGTTCCGCCTCTGCCAAGAGGGAAAGGGGCAAGGAAGGGATATTCCACACGGCATCAGCTCTGCACAGGGCTTTCCTCCTGCCATTTATTCAGCGCTCGCCAGGCCCCTGTTGAAGTGTTATTCCCGTTCTCCAAATGAAGAAACTGAGGCCTGAGGTGGTGCAGTACTTTGCTCAAGTCCACACTGCTGGTAAGTGGTGGAGTTAGGGCTGACCTAAGACTGCTTTGACTCCCATATCGTCAGCGTCTCACTGTGCCACAGAGCTCCTTTAATACCCAGAGCCTCAGTTTCCTCATTTGCAAAGTAAGTCTAATAATACCTTCCTCTGCTGACGGTTACAAGGTTAGATGTGAAATTATGCTTGTGAAGAGACTTGTGAATTGTAACACATTTTGCGAATGTAAGCCGTTTATGGTTTTTAAAAAATCTGCATTAAATCTATCTTCTTCAAGAAAATAATGAAAGACAAGGAGTAGAACAAACTTTAATTTGCAAATGGGCGAAGTCCCAGTGGAT
Organism: Saccopteryx leptura; assembly: GCF_036850995.1. Lineage (NCBI taxonomy): Eukaryota > Metazoa > Chordata > Mammalia > Chiroptera > Emballonuridae > Saccopteryx > Saccopteryx leptura. The sequence goes on along the minus strand of NC_089508.1, from coordinate 10,912,899 downwards.
TTGTGGAGCTTATTCGTAGCTTGGCAGGGTGGGACGAATTGCTGATGCGAGTCAGCCTCCTTGCCACGAGTCGACTAAAAGATTGATGGTCTGAGAAGTTGGAGGAAGGCCCTAGACAGAGGGCAGGAGAGGACCTGAACTTGGCCCAATGAGCAGCCAGATTGCCGTCTGGCACTAAATGATTCCTTTATGATAAACAGGATCTAGTCATGCCAGAAGGTCATCAGCTAAAAATATGGCCCCTTTATCACCCAACTCAGTACCAGCCTCTGCTCAGATGATCTAAGTGTTTTTTGAGACAGCGATAGATTTGCACATCCTACTGGAAAGTAGAATCAAAATTAAAGCGATGATTTCTCTTGCTATCCAGACTGAGTAATTTCCAAGCGTTGGATCGTACACTGGTTACTGATGGCTGAATCTGGCTGTCTACACTTAAAGGACGTCGACGTACAAAGAAGAGGGAACAATTGTTACCTAAACAGTTTTAGCTTATATTAGAGAGCCACTTTAAAAATACAGAGAAAAATAAAGGAAGGATCCATGGTGCTCAGAAGGTTGGGGGCGGTAGACATAACCCACCTCTCTGATAGTCCGTGGTCTTAGCACACGGATGAGAAAGGTCAAGTGGCTGGTGGCTTACCTAAGGCCATGTGACTAATTAAAGCAGCGTGGGTCTAGAAACTAGGTTTCAACTCCCAGTTCAGTCCTCTTTCCATTCACTAAGCCACACTGAGCAAAGAAATTTTTCTAAATTAATTTAACAAGTATGTATCGAGCACCTATAATGTACCTCACGCTGTTTGAAGCATTTAGGAAGCAATGATGAACAAAAACGAATACAGTAGATGCCCTCATTTAATTTATAGTCTGGTAGCGGAGGCCAGCTTTAATGAAAGTTTTATATAAACTAAAGTAAAATTGTGACACTCACAATTGCTATGAAGAAGAGCTAGACAGCAGCATGAGATCTCCTAATAGGATGATCTGACCTAGCCAGCGGGGAGGTCAAGAAAGGCTTCCTGGAGGAAGTGACACTTAAGCTAAAATCCAAACAATGAATAACAGTTAATTAGATAGAGAGAGACAGGAACAGTATTTTAGGCAGAAGAACAGCAGGAGTGCAGGCCAGTCATGAGGGGGAACCCCGATAGCAAGACCACAAGGATAGGGGGAAGATGCAGAACTGCAGGAGCTAGATCAGTTCAGGCTTTTTACAGTATGCAGAGGACTGGTTTTGTTTTGTTTTGTTTTGTTTTCACCTAAAGAACAGTGGAAAGCCATTGAAGTTTCTATGGATTGTACGCTTGGGAGTAGCGGTAGAGGGTGGAAATGACAACCTGATCGTTTGGTTTTGTAGAACCACATGAAGACGTGTTCGCAGCCTCTGCATGAAGACACCTTCGGTGGACATCTCAAAGTCGGGCTGGCTCAGATAGCAGCCATGGAAATCTCCCGGGGCAACCACAGAGATAACAAAGCTGTGATTCGCTATCTGCCTTGGCTCTATCATCCCCCTTCTGCAATGCAGCAAGGGTAAGACCCTTATCGTCCGGCAACGAGGGTAAATAAGGCAGGGAGCACCCTGAGCTTCCCGGGACTCAGCGAGGGCAGATGAATGCACTGAGGATTCACGGGAGTGGACCGTGATTGGTCGGGAAGATGGGACTCGAGACCCATCTTGTACTTACCTGCTGACCTGGCAGCGATTTTGAGCTTGAGCATCTCGTGGTATGCTGCCCGTAAAAGAAACTTGCCCTCACAGAAAGCCTCAGTCATCCTGAAGGATGATGAAAACTTGGAGCTTTACCACTTTAACTCTTAGTTTCACAACTCGTTCAGTAAACCCAGAGGCGATCATTGAGAACTTACCTAGCTTCCACGGACTTGGAGTGTAGCGGGAACAAGATCTAGAGCGGCAGTGAAGTCAAGTGCGAGGAGGTGTGAGCCCTGATCCCGCCTCTGAGGGACACTCAGAAGAGAGCTGCCCGGGGGTGGTTGGAGGCGGCACTCAGAGCAGGCTCGAGGCGGCCGCTTTGCGTGGTTAGCTGCTGGCTGGAGGAGAGGTTGGGGGTGGGGGTGAGGAGGCCAAGGGGAGAGAATGGAGAGCAGGAAAACGGTGGCCATGTGTTATATCTCCTCTATTCCCCCGCCCCGCCCCTCTAGAGGGGACATCAGACTTTCTGATGAGAGGAAAGGAAAGAGTGTAGGAAGAGAAACTAGTCAGAAAGGCAGCCGAGTTTACGGTGGACGGTACTGAATCCCGTGTCACCAAAGGCTACTCTTTGCTCAGGAAGCTTCGATCCAGGATTAGAGTGAGAAACAAACAAAAAACACATTGTCTTGTTGGCACTCGGCCACCTTGGTGTTTTATTTTATGTAACTGCCTGCAAGGCCACACACCCCTTTCATCCCCCCCATCAATGAGCATCTGCTGCGCACCCGATGAAACAGAGGACATGAAACCACCGTTAACAGTTCCTTCTTCCCTGCTAGACCTAAAGAATTCATCGAGTGCGTCTCCCACATCCGTCTGTTGTCCTGGCTGCTTCTGGGGTCCCTCACCCATAATGCAGTGTGTCCAAACGCCTCCTCTCCCTGCCTGCCTATACCTCTGGAGGCGGGCTCCCAGATTGCAGACCATCTAATTGTTATCCTGATTGGATTTCCAGAGCAGTCAAAGGTAAGTGATTTCTGCCAGATTAAGACCATCTGCATCAAAATTGCTAATGGCAAACCCTTATCAGCCAATTATGTTTCTTTTGAGAAGAAAATGCATCTTATCACCGGCCCTCCTGTGGACATTAGGAAAGCAGCTTAGTGCTAATGCCTTATTTAAAGTTGTTTAAATTCCCAGACTATCTTTTCTTTCCCCTAAATTGTTTTTCAGTTTACTTTTATAAAGATAAATTATGGAGGCAAGCAAGAGTTAGCTTCCTAGGCGTTTTCCGTCTCAAAATAATGAAGAGGAATTTGAGGCTAGAAATATAATAAAAATTCTGGGCTCATTTTTTAGAACCAGGTATTAAGTGGAGGAAAATGTATGCTCTATCTAATTTTTCATGCACTGTCTTTTCAACCCAAACATCTAGGGATATATGAAGGTACAAAATGAAAATAAGAAGGCCAGTTGGAAATTCACTAAAGTACACATTAGAATCACCTCTATGCAGAGGAACTTGTAAATGGTAGAGACAGGTGATGTGCTTCAGGCGCTAAAGTTAATCCAAGGCGGGCATTATTCATGAGCCAGTACAAGCAAAGTGGACCCATTGGGGCTAATTAGCTCTGAGTGGCCAAGGCCCCTTCACAGACCTCAGGCAGAACTTGGGAGGTCCCGGCGGCTTTGGGCCAGGACAAGATAACATAGAGCACCCATCCGAATGACCTGAATGATGTTGGCAGGAGAAATTAGGCAGTCAGTTTCTACTATTTCAACTCCGATCCATGTGTAATTCTGAAGGATGGTATTTTGTAATTTTGTGACCTGGACAGTTACTTAACCTTGCTGAGCTCTGATCTTTTTTCCCTAAAATAGATGAGGGGATGGTTTTTGAGGATTATGGAGATGATCTATGAGAAAATATCAATCCAGCACAGTGCCTGGGACATCACAGATGTTCACTCAATTGGTGCTTACCACCTGTGAGCGTGTTACCTCTGCTGCCGCTGCCGCTGTCACTCCCGCTATGACTAGTAACAGTTACCAAGTGCTGGGCAGTGTGTTCATATATATCACCTCATTTACTCCTGACTTCAACTCTGTGAGGAGGGTACTGTTGTCCCCCTGTTGTAGACGAGGAAACACCCTCTCAAATCGTAGAATGGTCTAGCCTTCCTGATCTAATTCAGGGATGGGAATGTCAGTTTCATTAAAGGGCAAGGGAGTGGGTAGATTTGTTCTGCAAACCGAGGTGTCTTCTCTTTGAAATGGTGCTTTGTTCTCTGAGCACATCCCCACAGGTTGAGTGAAGAGCAGCTGGTTTTGAGGTGATGGATCATGAGTCTGTAAGCTGGAGCTACCTCCCGCATGCAGCCTCTGATCACTTGAATTAGCCGCGCTTTGGCTGTGCCTGGAAGGCCGAAGCCACACGGGGAGGGCTCCGTGGAGGAGCCCGGCCCACTAGAAGGTAACAGCTCCTCCTTCTGTTCCTCCTCAGACCTCCGTGCTGCACATGTGTTCCCTCTTCCATGCATTTATCTTTGCTCAGCTCTGGACTGTATATTGTGAACAAAGTGCCGTGGCTACAAATTTCCAAAGTCAGAATGAGTTCAGCTTCACAGCGATCCTGACGGCACTAGAGTTTTGGAGTAGGGTGACACCCAGCATCCTTCAGCTGATGGCTCACAACAAGGTGGTGAGTTCACAAATAATTTTTTTTCTCTCGGTTAGAATCTCAAAATGTGCAGACCACTCCAGTCCTCGCACTGCCTGTCTTAAAGATCTCGGCTGCAATGTTATAGAAATGGATTGATGAATGTTTACATTCTAAACTGGATGTTCTGCCCGCATAAGAATTTTGATGAAAAAACAAAGCGAACAAGTCAATTGAGTATAAATAATTTCTGTTTTCTCTACCGAGTGCCAAAGGGAATATATACGAACCATCTACCTTTGAGAGCTGTTTTGGTGCTGTAAATTGAGCGAAGTAGGAGGGAGAGTCACATTATTTTTGGAAAAACCCTAGTCAGGTCACATTTTTGTGGTGTTTTAAGAGCAGACCGACCACACACGCTTATCCCACCCAGGCACCAGAAAAGAGCTTTGCCTTTTTTGAGTTACCCAAGAGGACCTGAGCTCCCCAATCTTCAAACCCAGTTCTAGTTTAATGTAGATGGCTCCCAAGTGAGGGGCTGCTCCAAACGTTATTGGGAAATATCTGCGATACAGTTAACCTGAGCCCACTTCATTGAACATGCCTGGATTGTCCTCTGGGAGTCAAGATTGGAGGGTGTGTGGAAGGCATTTACAAGGGGGTCCTTCAGTTTAGCTCACAGCTTTGGAGCAGGATTCTGAGCTGGGAAGGCAGAGCCAATGTCTTGGGTGTGGGTCGAATTCATGTCTGCCAGGCGCAAGGAACTTGGAAGAACATTCTAACGACGACCCCAGCATACTCAGAAACCCAACACTGCACCATGAACAAAATGCATTCCAGAAATGATTTTTGATTGGAGATTAGTCTAAGAAATATTTTCTTTTCATTCCAATTGGGAAGGGGATTATCTATTTCCTTTAGTGAAGCACTTTTTGTTTCTTTAGAGAAGCAGATATTATAAGGCAATTCTGCACGGGGAGAGATGTTTTAGTTCAATTTAGTGGACATTTATGTGAAAATTTTAGGTACACGAACAGCTCTGAATGATGTGGAGATAATTAGATTTTTTGGATCCTAGAGTCTGAGACTGAAGAAGAATTTAAGAGATTGAAAAATCCTCTATTCTGTTATTTTACAGACGATGAAATGGAGACTTCTAACTTAAGCTAGAGTCAAAAGTTTCCTTCTATTGTCATTCGCCTTTGGTGCTGTGGACATCTCTCCTTCAAAGCTCTTTTGATATTAAAATGTTACAAACGGATTTTATAGAAATGATGTTATAAATGAATTTGAATTAATTTTATTCTGAAAATTTCTTTCAACCAAGTAAGCCAGTCTGGTAAAATCTCCCTGGAGTGCTCAAAGACCCGCCTTAGGAATTTTTGACAAGGGATATCGTCACTACTGTACTTTTGAACTGTCATAAGCATGGCTACCCTTTCCATAGAGAACAAAGACTCAAGAACAGATATGCAATAAATTAAACAGCCACTCCAGATGACAGAGCTGGAAGAAAGGCCCAAAGCCCCGAGTTCTATAGTTGGAAATGAACGAAGCAGAAGCCATTGATCCTCTGGTGTGAATCACGGCGCCAGGCAGATTAGCGGAATCAATACCCGAATTTCCCTGGCGGCCCCAAGTTGGATGAGGAAGGCATGACAATCGGCAAACCTCTGGAGCTTTTGAAATTCAGTTTCTGATTCAGGCTTAGGAGGTGAAAAATCACCACTCCTTGTGGGCCCCAGTGCTCACTGTGCAGACAGACCTCACAGGCACGGGGTCTGGGGTTCTCTGTGGCTGCAGCCAGTTTGCAGGGGTTCTCTGTTATTGGAAGTAGCATTGATTGCACGTTTCTTGTTTCAGATGGTAGAAATGGTGTGTCTCCATGTGATCAGCTTAATGGAGGCATTGCAAGAGTGCAATTCAACAATTTTTGTCAAGGTAGGAAACTTACGATTTTTATTGACTGTTTCTTGCTGCTAAAAACAAACGTGGATTTATTTGAATATATCTTCTGAAGAGGGAAATAAAATGGACTTAATTTTAACACTCAGAGTTGGGGCTGGAGGATTTAGGCTCATATAACAAACCTTAGCTCAATGGGTATTGTATTATTTTTCTCTTTTGCTCCACCACTGCAACTCTAACTGGGTTAAATATGTTGGAGCATGACTGTGTGCAGCACATGTTACTGGGGAATGCTGGTCTGAAAATGACCCTGTAGAAGTATAAATTGGTTGGAGGTGCCTCACCTTACCTGCCACCAGAATGTCCAGGAAACCAAGAAAAAGAGTCTGTGATTGTTTGACTTGTTAGCTGGTACTTTTCCCTAAGATAAATTAATTTAGTTTCTAATACTATAAACCACTGGACAGTATATGAAAGTAATCTAGGCACTTGTCATCTGTCCAGTGACATTAGGAACATTCTAGTGGGACAATGAAAGCAAAACTGAAAAGGGAGACTTGGTTTCTTACTTTGCTTTTTTATTTCTCCTTTTTCCTTTCCTTTCTATCATTCTGCCTCATTGTCTCGCTCATTCTTTGTCTTTCCTCTTCTTGTAGGGCTTCCTTCTTTACCTCTGACTTCTATACTCCATCGTCTCAGCCACCATCCTCCCTTCATTCCCCCACCCCCTCCCACAGTGCATCAGTTTGGAACCTTCTAACCTGCTGTTCTGCTCCTTGGTTGACTCTCTTCTTTAGTAAAGGACCCTGGTCAAGTCAACTCACATAATGCTGAAGAAAAGCAGCCCATTTCCAGGGAAAACTTGACTGTTATCAGAACACTGCAAAGTGGTTGGTTAGAATAATAGTCGATAACAAAAGTCAACACTATGAAACTATATGACTGACACTTGGGTGATCAAACGTGCATTTATTTTTCACAGCTTTATTGAAGTATAATTTTCATACACTAAACTATACATGTTTAAAGCGTATAGTTTGGTAGGTCCTAATGTATATTACACCTGTGAAACCGTGACCACAATCAAGATATTGAACATATCCATCACCCCCTAAAGTTTTCTTATACCCATTTATAACCTACTGTTCCACCCCTCCCTGTACCCCACCTTCCCTTCCCCAGGCAACTGCTGATCTGTTTTCTGTCCGTATAGATTAGTTTGCATTTTGTAGAATTTTATATAAATGGGTTCATTTGTTATGTACATTTTCCACCTTTTTTTCACTCAGAATCATTGTCTTGAGATTAATCCATGTTGTTGCATGTATCATTAGGTCACTTCTTTTTATTTCTGAGTAGTATTACACCATATGGGATACCACGCTTTGTTTCTTCATTCACTGGTCAGTGAATATCTGGGCTGTTTCCAGTTTTGAGCTGTTACAAATAAAGCTGCTGTGACTATTCAGGTACAAGTCTTTGTACAGATACATGCTTTCGTCTATGTTAGCTAAACAACTAGGCGGGATATCTAGGCCATATGATAGGTGAATAACTTAAAGAAGTTGATAGACTGTTTTCTAAAGTGCTGTGCCGTTCATTACATTCACATCGGCAGTGTGTGAGTGTTCCAGTTCCTCCACATTTTGGGACATATTCTTTGTTTTTCTGTTTTCTAAAAACATTTGTGTATATTTGGTATTGTTTTCCTCTTAAATAAAATTCACCAGTGTAACTTTCTGGGCTTGAAATTTTCTTTGCAGGAAGGTTTTCAACTATAGATTCAATTTCTTTAATTGATATAAGGCTGTGTAAGTTATCTGTTTATTCTTGAGTGGATCTTTAGTAGTATGTTTCTTTCAAAGAATATTTCCATTTGTTCAGAGTAGCAGATTGTATTGGCATAAAGATGTTCATAATATCCCCTATACTTTTAAGATCTGTAGGATCGGTAGTTATGCCACTTTTTAAAATTCCTGATTTGGTGATTGGTAACTTCTCCATTTTTTTTTTTCTGTTCAATTTGACTAGAAGTTTATCAATTTTAGTGAGCTTTTGATTAAAAAAAAAAAAAACCATCATAACAACTAGATTTTGTTTGATTTTTAAATTAATTTTCTCTTTTTTTTGTTACAATGATTTATTATGTTTTTCTTCTGATTACCTTAAATTTAATTTTCTTTTCCAGTTTCTTAAGGTGGAAGTGGAACTCATTGATTTGAGACTTTTTTCAAGTAAAAATGATTAGTGCTATAAATTTTCCTCTAAGGACTGGTTTGGCTGCATCCAACAATTTAGTATGTTGTCTTCTCTTTTTCATTCAGTTTTACATACTTTCTAACTTTCCCTTTAGTTCTTCTTCTTCTTCTTTTTTTTTTTTTTTTTTGACTCATTGGTTATTTAGAAGTATATTATTTAGTTTCCAAATATTTGGGGATTTTCTGGGATGTTTCTGTTACGGATTTTTTATTTAATTTCTTTGTGTTTAGACAACATAATTTATATAGTTCAAATTATTTTAAATTTATTAAGACTTGTTTTATGACCCAGAATATTGTCTCTTGGTAAATTGCTCCATGTGCACTAAAAAAGAATGTGTCACTGGGTGTCATTTTCTATGTCAGCTGATTCAAGATTATCGACAGTGTTGTTCGAGCCTTTCATTTTCTTCCTTCTGTTTAGTTATTTTACCATTTATTGAGAAAGAGATATTGAAATATTGCAATAATTATGAAATTCATTAACTTTTCAGGTCTACCAATTTTTGCTTCATGTATTATGAAGCTCTGTTTCAGGTATATAATTGTTTAGGATTATTATGCCTTAATGAGTTGAAAGTATAAAATGGCTCTCTTCATCTTCAGTAATATTCTTGATCTGAAAGCTATTTTGATATTAATAAAAACAGTCCAGTTTTCTTTTGACCAGTGTTAGGATGGTATAGTTTTTTTGTATCCTTTTACTTTTAACCTCTTTGTGTCTTTATTTATTTAAATATTTTCTTCATTGATTTGAGAGAGGGGGGATAGGGAGAGAGAGAGAAGCATCAACTTGTTCTACTTAGTTGTTCCATTTAGTTGTGTACTCATTGATTGCTTCTTGCATATGCCGTGACTGAGGGTTAAACCCACAATTTCTGGCATGCTGAGTTGATGCTTCATTCACTGAGGCACCTGGCCAGGGCATGTCTTTTTACTTAAAGTGTATTTCTTATAGGCAGCAATAGTTGCATTTTTTTTTTTAGAGGGAGAGAGACAGGAAGGGGAAGAAATCAGAAGCATGAATTTGTAGTTGCTGCACTTTAGTTGTTTATTGATTGCTTCTCATACATGCATTGACCCAGACGCTCCAGCCAAGCTAGTGATTTTTGGACCCAAGGCAGCAACCTTGGGCTTCAAGCCAGTGACCTTGGGCTCAAGTGACCATGCAGTCATGTCAATGATCCCATGCCCAAGGCGGCCACACTGTGCTCAAGTGGGCAAGCCTGCGCTCAAGCCAGTGGCCTCAGGGTTTTGAACGTGGGTCCTCAGAGTCCCAGGCTGATGCTCTATCCACTGCGCCACCACCTGGTCAGGCCTAATTTTAGATTTGAGGATTGGAAGAAGCATGGAGTGAAATGAATACATCCAACCAAGCAGAGTGTCTTCAGTTGATCCTGTAGTGTAAGCTAAGAGAAAAGGGATCACTTTTATTTTGGTAAAAAACAATCTATTTTTTTCCTTTAGTTTTTCAAATATTGTTTTCTTTTAGTTTTCCACATATTCCAGATATGGAGGAATAAAAAAACCAAACAACTTCATTATAGCATTACGGAGCCTAAAATAAATTACATCTAATTTTTACTGACAGCTCTGTAGGAACCACTAGCAAAAGGGAACTGAAATGAATGTTATTGAATAAGTCAAATTAGCATTCCTGAAATAGGATGACTGCTGGGTTCTATAATCCTGTCAATAATAATGAGGTTTAACCTGAAGCCTTTCGTCATGTGATTTGTAAATCACACACCCGAGAGTTCCTTGTTGGTATATTTTAGAATTTTATGGTTTGCATGTTACATCAATGGGGAAGAAATGGAAACTTTCCCAAAACCAATCCTGCTATTCCCCTTGATGGTCTCATACAGGGACAGCATTGGGAAGGATGCCCAGCAGGGTCAGAGTACCCAGTGCTCCCTGGCCCCTACCCTCTCTGGCCCCTCAGAATTCTGAATAAGAGGCCAGTTCAGGTATTTCCCACATCTCAAGAGGTGCATGGACCTGCTTCCATATCAAAAAGGTCAAGAGTCTATAAAAGTCTGTTAGGACCTGCAGGGTTTGGTTCCTGATGTACAGGCGTCGCGGGGGAAGCGGTTAGACTAGTTTCTTTTTTCCAGCTCAGCATGTCTAGCTGAGGCAGTTCCGTGAAGAGCCGGAGAGCACAGCCTTTTCTGGCACCAGCTTTTGTAATCTAACAGTTTGCCATGAGTGTTGGCGGCAGCGGGAGGTTGGGAGAGGGTGTCACTTCCTGGTATTTCGAATTTTAGTCCAATTACATCCTTCGGAACACACCATAGCCTATTTCTAAACACAATATTTATATTAGAAGCGGCATATTAACTGGCTGCAACATAAACACTGTGTTCAGGAGCAAACATCAGTGGAAGTCAGATTAGCAGATTATATACATCAGTGCAAGGCTGCAGGCACAACAGCCAGATTTAGCCTTGGGAACAGAAGCCTGGAGAGAGATGTAATCTGTCACTTCACCAGGCTTATTACGGAGAACAAATGAGGCCGGCAGCGTATGGCTGCGAGTAGTGAAGGAAAGGGCATTTATACACTAGCCCCCCTCCCAAAGTTCCTCCTCCGATTCCCTCACTTTGTTCAACACATTGCCGGCCTCCACTTTGCCAGGCTGGGCACCTCAGCCTTTTCTTTGATTTCCCCCTCACTCTGAAGAGCCAGGCCCTCACAGGTGATCTCTGCAGGCAGCGTCCTTCTCCCTCCCAGTAGCCAGCCCTGGTCTTCCCGGGACCCCGAAGGCAGCCCCCACACTGCGCTCCTGCACCCCGTCTCCACGTCCTTCTGCACCCACATCTGCTTTCCGGAGCATGGTCTGCTCGTGGTGACTGGGGCTCCTCTCTTCGGAAGTTGTACTGAATTCGGAATAAAACCCAGGCTCCTCACGTGGTGTCCCAGGTCATTGGTGGGCGATGGCGAGAGGCCTCACCTCTGTTTTCCTAAACTCGTCTCCCGTGGCCCTGACCCTTCAGGACCTCACCCTCAGCGTCACGTGAGCCCCTGCCGGCTCCACACTCTCCGCACACGCCCGCCTCTGGGCTTTGCATTCTGAGCTGCTCTTGTATTACTTTGCTATAACGGTATAACAAATTGGCTGGCTTAAATGACATAAATTAATTTTCTCACTGTTCTGGAGGCCCGTAGTATGAGTTCAAGGCATCAGCAGGGTGGGTTGCCCCTGAGGCCGAGCGCGAGCCTGCTCCCAGGCCTCTCCCCGCACCTCCGGGGGTTTGCTGGGACCTGTGACTCCTGTGGCCTGAGGCTCTCTGCCTTCATCCCACCTGACGTTCTCCTGAGTATGAGTCTGTGTTGATTTACCCCTTTTAATAAGGACACCAGTCATATTGGATTAGGGGCCCACCCTACTCTAGAATGACCACATCTTAGCTAATTACATCTGCAGTGACCCCATTTCCAAATAAGATCACATCAGAGGCTATGTGGGTAAGGATGACATCTATTTGAGGGGACACAATTCAATCTGTTGGCAGTAAGGTTGGGGAAAGTGATAAGACGTGTATTAGCATATGACAGATCTGAGTGGTACTAAGAAACCAGCATTCTCAGACGTATTGGCCCATAGCTCCCTCCCCTCCCACCCCCACCCCATTTAAATCCCACCAAACTTGAGTTCTGGGGAACACGCTTGCGGAAACACTGTGGTTTGTCGCTGACTTGCTTATGGTCCAAGGGGCTGGACCGCAGCCGAGAGGGCAGCGCTCCCAGGGGACAGTCTCTGCTGAGGTCACTCAGACAGGGCGCCCTGGGACCTCCAGGGAGGGGCCCAGCAGAGAGGCGGGGCGGTGTGGGGTAGGGGGCAGCAGAGGGGCGCAGCTGCCCTGAGCCTCACTCACCGGGAGAGCCTTCCTCCCAGCCTGCCCGCAGCACGCCCCCCGCCACCCAGAACCCCGGCTCACTCTGGCTGTGTCTCAGCTTCCACATTCAGGGCTTCTGGTTTCCTATCGACAGAACATCTCAACCGCTTCCCAGTGACGTTTTCATAACACGGGCAGGTAGAGTCACCGTGCTACTCGGAGACTCAGTTCTGAAGACCACGGAGGGAGTTCTGTTTCAAGAAAGTGAGGACTCCATTAGATAAATAACAGTTCTTTTCCCGAGCTTGGTAGCTTTCAAGAGACTGTCATTTACGCTAAAGTGTGTGCTCCAGGCACTCAGGGGCGCTTATTAACCTCTAAGTGCTAGCAGCTCAGCAGGGCTGGGCCACAGGAAGACGTCTGCTTGTCTGATAATGGGTAACTCCACGGCAAGGCCTCAGCGCTTTGCGACGTTAAAGGGAATCAGTGTGCCCTGCTGCCCGCCTCATGGAAGCTTGTGTGGGGGAAGGGAGACAGTCTTAATGAGGCTTCTGTGTTTCCCCACACAGCTGATACCCATGTGGTTGCCGATGATTCAGTCGAACATCAAGGTAAGCCGCTCCTGGAGGAGGAGGCTCTGTCCCACTCCCCAGAGGACAGAGGACGTCATGACATTCACAGGGCACGTTCATGCTCCACTTCCCGTGGAGAAAGATGAACTCTACCTGCTCCTGGCCCCCGGGGGCTGATAGTGCAGGAGACCCTGCGGGCTGGGTGAGAGGCCTGTGGCCAAGGAGACCGCACGGCCCGCTGGTGAGGACGGAGGGGGGGGGGTGTCCCAGAGTCTGGGCGTCGCTGTCACTGACTAGCTGCAGCCGAGAAGCTGCCCCACCTTCAGAGGGTGCCTGCGGGCTCTGGTCCCGGGCAGGTCTGGCGCTATTTCCTGGTTGCTAAAATCGTGGTAGGAAGAATCCTACTAAGAAAGGATAGCACTGAGTGAAGGACAGATGGACAGATGGGGCTGGAAGGACCCTGCCCCACCCTTCACTTTACCTGAGAGGAAACCTGGGGCCGAAGGAAGAGGAACTTGGGCGGGCCCCACAGCCAGGAGGGGAGACCCTGACGGTCTGTTTCCCACTGCCAGTCCCCCCACGAGCAGTGCATCATCGTCACAGGGCCGGAGATGCTCCATGACTAGCGAACATAGTTTTTGGAGCTTGACACGAAGATGGCAAAGCTAGCTGCCCACTCCATCCGGAACTGGACCCCATTACGGCCCTGGAAGCAGGGGAGGGGCAGGGGGAAGATGGGGCCTCTTTGCTGAGCCTCTTCTCAGAGCTGAGGAGAGGTGCTGGTGGAGGGCCAGGTGGGCGGGGTGTGAAGGTCCCCAGACACTGAGGAGAAATACGGCCGACGACAGTGACTGCGGGCTCAGAGCCTGACGTGTGGTGTTGGTGCTGTTTGTGGCCATTGGCACATGAAAACCTCATCCCAGTACCTCTTTGTTTATTTATTTTTAATTTATTGATTGATTTTAGAAAGAGAAGAAGGGGGAGAGAGAGAGAGAGAGAGAGAGAGAGAGACAGACAGACAGACAGACAGACAGAAAGAAAGAAACAGACCTGTTTCTGCATGTGTCTTGACTGGGGACCGAACCTGCAACCTCTGTGCAGCACTTGCCTTTATTGTGAAAGGTGCTGTACGTCCACCTCGAGGCATTCCAGGCCACCCCTCCCCCTGCCAATGATGATTTGTGGCAATTTGACATTGGATGGACTGCTAAGAGGGGGCCACCGGAACTTGCTGAAAAGCTAGGGACAATAAGAAAAGCTTACAACCTAGCTTCTTCATGTGCATTAGCATGAGAGCAGAGAGAGTATAATCATGGCTATAATGTAGGAGCACTTACTATGGGCCAAGTTCTGTTCTAAACCCTCTATGAACCGTTGGTCCTTACAAAAACCCCGTGAAGTGAGTGTTACTCTCCGAACTTTGCCCCTGAGAAAATTCAAACGCAGATTGAAAAAGTTTGTTTCCAGAGTTGTCTCCAGAGGCAGGATTTGAACCCAGGGAGTCTGGTAGCTGAGCCTGGACACTTGACTGTCACGCCAGGCTCATACGGTGAACAGCTCTGGGGGGACACGAGCCGTTGTCGGCCCGTACCGTGATGTCGGCGTTGAACTCCTGATGCAATGACTGAGCCATAGGAATGGCACGACAGGGATGGCGTTGGGCCAGGTGGACCCTAGAAACGTGATGCTGGCCTGCGTCCCCCGCCCTGAGCGCTCAGTGCAGACAGCCCCTGAGCCACGTGCGAGTTCTGCCTGCCCAGGCCCAGGCCGGCGGCACTCACTCCGTGGCTTGACTGTGACCCCCTGGGAAGAAAGAAACTGAACTAAGTGTCTTGCCCTTTCTTCGCAGCACCTCTCCGCGGGACTCCAGCTTCGCCTCCAGGCCATTCAGAACAACGTCAACCACCACAGCCTAAGGACGCTGCCCGGCTCGGGCCAGAGCACGGCCGGCCTGGCAGCCCTCCGCAAGTGGCTGCACTGCACCCAGTTCAAAATGGCCCAGGTGGAGATCCAGTCCTCAGAAGCCGCCTCTCAGTTCTATCCTCTATGAAGGTGGACTCCTCGGCTCTCGGCGTCAACACCTCTGGTTTAGCAATAATGGGTTTCAAAAACAAAACAATTTGATCCAAGCAGGTTGGGGAACATATTGTTACTGTACATTCTCTTTCTAGTTTAGTAAAAGACGTGCAAAGGCCGGAAGGGCCGCCAACGAAGCTTTCTTGCTACACATATTTCTGACGACTCCTTGGGCTATCTGATTAAGTGTTTCCTTACATTATTTTTTAAAGACCAAATCATTTTTCTTTAACTAACTTCTATTTTTTTTAAGAAAAACAAAATAGACTGGTGGGTACTCACAGAAAAGTTGTATAAGTCCCCCTGTTGCTATTTTTGATGATAGAGAATAAATAGGGTTTTTGAAACCTTTGTAGTGTTTTTTCTTAAAACTCCACTCTTGGCAATGCAATAAAAACAAACAAACAAAAAACAAAAAAACCCGTCACCATAAGCCAGTGACACTTGACTGAAGCTTTTTTGTCATTATCCTGGGAGAACTGGCAGCTTTGCAAGGATCATTACAAAGTGCACTTAGAAATTAGGTGGTTAAACTGTGCCAACTGTTTTCTTTGTTTTATAATATCATTTTCCAAAACTGTCCAGTAAGTTTGATTATTTTTAAAACTAGTTTTTCAGCTCATTCGTTCTAGGCTGTACCTTCTTGTAAGCTTTATGATAATAAGCACTTTAGTTTTGTGAATAATAAATTTTATTCTTTTGTTAAGACTTGGATACAATTCGATTTAAAACTGCAGACAGCGCCCCGGACCAGACGTCCCCCCCGCGCTGTCGCAGAGCCCCGCACCTGGAGTTGCGTTTCACAAACACGGAGTTTTCATAGTATGAGAGCACCCCGACCTATCAGCTCTGACTTAGCGTTTGACTGTGCATTCACAAATGATATTCTCCCTCCGTCCCTGTAATGCACTGACTAACAGAAGACTTCCTATACATTTAAACTGTATACTGACATGCTATTAAATGCATTTTTTTTTATTATCTCTGTGAGCCTGGGGTTTTTTAAAATCAGTTTATAGAGCTGTAGTTTAGTTCCTGATAACTATTTCTCCTAAAATTTTAAAACATCTAATTACCCTTAAAACTAAAGTACAGTTATTAAGAGGACAGGGCTATCTTTTAGACCATTTAGTGAGAAAAATGCACATTTATTTGAAGTCTATTCTCTCAGAAGGAATTTAAGGGCATGAGACAGTTCACCCCGCCATGTTGGTTATTAAAGGGACTTATGTCTTCTTCTGCGAAGTCTGATGCCTTCATGCTTCTCAGGGGAAAACGAGTCCTCTACTGTTGTAAGCATTTCACAGGAGTCCTCTGAGGTGTAAGCATTCTAGAGACGGGGCATATCTTCATTCTCAGGAAGACTTGCAGGGAGCTGGAAGTTCTCTATATTAAGAGTATAGAACTGACCCTTCTTCTCACTAACAGTCTCTTGTGAAAGGCCCCCCCCTGCCAGCATTCTCTGTCCAGTTGTGCTCGCTCCGGCTTCCGTGACCATGTTCCCTCCTATTACAGAAAATGGCACACATGTTTATCTCACGTGTAAACTGTGACATCTTTCAGGGTATGCCCTGTCTCTGTACCCCCGGGGTTTGGCATGTAGCATGTGTTTAATCGAACTGAATGGATTTGATTAAGCAACAGTCTTTCTTGTGCTACCCATCGGGTTTGGCAAGGGCTTGAGTTGTGACATTCTCTTTCCGTGCTGGGGTTCTTAGTGGGGTTATAGAGGCAGGTGGAGGGGGAGCCCTGGCCTTTTCCCTGGGAGGGGTTTCACTGACTTCCCCTCCAGGCCCAGCTGCAGGCCTGGCTCTTTACCAGTCCTGAGCCCCCGGCCCCGCCCCGGCCCCCATGGGCAGCCAGGGTCTTTGTGGCCCCACCCTGCCAGTAGGCAAGGTCCACAGTCATCCACAGCTTCTTCTCTGACCCCATCTTCCTCGCCTAGTTCTTTGAATTCTTCTGCCTCAGTTTCCCTTTTCTATCTGCATTCCCCCAAGGGCTGGAGATGACCCCTTAACTCAGCTTTGTTGACAGGGCCCCATCTAATGCTTCCTGCTGTCTAGACCTATTCCTTTACCACAGTCACAATCTGGGCTCTGGGTTCCCCCCAGACGGGTCTCCCTCCCTGCTTCTGAAAACCGTGACCCGTTTTCCTGCCAGCCTGACCCGAGTCCTGTTCCCGCTGGGCCTCTGCCACCTCTCTGTGCCGCCCCCTCCCCCATCCCTGTCTCTGTGTGCCTGCTCATCGTCTTGGTTACCTCATTATGTCAGTCTCTCCAGCAAGCGGGGCTTGGGCACTCAGGAGCAAAGTGTCAGGAAAAGAGGGGACAGCTGAAGGTTTAGCAGATTAACCCCAAGCAGTAGAAGAAGCCGTTCGCCTAGGTCAGGGGTCAGCAAATGACAGCCCACGGGCAACCACAGCGCACTGCCTGTCTCCGTCGAGCTACACCGGGGCCCGGCCCAGCCCTCCGTTTGCACGCTGCCTGTGGCTGCGCTCGGGCCCCAGCGGCAGAGCGGTGGAGCTGTGACAGAGACTGTGGTCCCGAGAGCCCAAGTATAAAATATTTACCATCTGGTCCTTCACAGGAAAAGGCTGCTGACCCTTGGCCTGGCGAAAGGCCACTGAGGAGCCCTGAGCTGAACTTCTGTGTCGATCTAGTTTCCCAACCACCTCAGAGTTTTTGGAAATTTCACTATTGTTTTCTCATCTGTAAAGTGGGGACAATGACGCATTCTACCTCAGACAGGGGTTGAGATAGATGATGAAATAAAAGGACGCAAGGAAAGGGCTTTGAGCAGTGCCTGGCACGTGGTAACAGCTCCACCAAAGTTGTTGATTGTCATTTTTACTCTCCTGTTAAACCACTAGAGGACTAAGGCTGCTTGCCCCAGGCCGCGCGGCTAGTGGGATGCGTGGCTGGAAGGTGACCCTAGTGCTGTTGGCCGCTGCCCCTGTTGACTCCCGCTGCGCCACCCCGCAGCCCCAGGGGACAGCCCTGCCAGCCCAGAGGGCAGAGCCCACAGACTACCTGGCCCCGACTGGCCACTGCTAATTACTGGCTTGGAGAAGGGCCATGGAGCAGACTCAGCGTGCCTGCCCTCATGGCGTCCTGTTGGTTTCAGAGCGTGAAGAGGGCGTTCTGAGATCCCCAAGGGTGAAGCGAGCCACAGTCTGCGGATGCACGGATGTCACGATTGTTCACAGTGGCACGCCTCCTACTAGTCGGGCGACCTTGGACAAGGTATTATTAAACTCTCCGGATCTCTCTTTCCCTTACCCTTAAAATGGAGCTATCTACCCATCGCTGGGGCTGGTGGAAAGCTCAGAGGAGGACTGCGATGGTGCTTGGGAGACTGTGCCAGAGTCGGTGGGCCTCCGGGGGAAGGCTGTGCCCCTCATGAAGACCACACGGGCGGACAGCTCCCAGCCGCAGGCTCAGCTGGTTTTTCCTTCAGCCGATCTCTCAGAAGCAAGTCCTACAAGACCCGCGGGGGCCAGAACGTGGTCCTTACCCAAGGGTGTCCCGTCTCCGCTGTATACCGGCGCTTTGCAGGTCTGCCATTCCTCCTGACATCGGGACATTTCCAGCAAAGCTCTTCCCAAAGAATCTCGTCTGGGGCCAAGTGGCCCCTGCACCTTCACCTCCGTTTCCAAGCTAAGACCGGCCAAATGAGATCGGAGCGGATCGGAGAAGGAGGGTGATCCCCCCCGGACTCTTCCGTGAGCTGCGCTTGAAGGGCTTCTGACATTAACTGGACAATGCAGATCATTTGATATACCTCTTTAATAGAATTAATTTGCAAATATGTATGTTTTGACAATAATGATCTTAAGAAGAATGGAGTGGTTGGAACACAATGGAATAGTACCAAACAATGTTTTCATGAAAGTTGAACCTTTCAGGAGATGGCTGAGGTGTTGTTAGCAAGCGGGAGGCCAGTTCTTTCTACTGATGGGAGCAGCAGTGAGCCTCTTGTGAATGGTATTTAAGAGAAATCACAAGAGCCACCATTTATTGACGATCTACTGCGTACTAAGCACTTTTCATACGTTATGTTGACTCCTCTTAGCCCTCTCCTCCCTCAGAGATAGGTATTCTTGTTATTCCCATTTTGTAGGTAAGGACACTGAGGCTCAAAGGTTAAGTGACTTATCTAAGGTCATGAAGCTATCAGTGGTAGCATTAGGACCAGAAGGGTCTTTGGGCTGAAATGTGTTTGGAACATGGGATGGAGAAATCTGGGGGCTTTTTTTGGCGGCAGCTCCACCGTGTTGGGATCTCTGTTTATTGATCTCCTATCATAAATTTTCATCGAGCCAGCGTTTCATCTGACAGAGGCATTTTCCCTTTTGCTTTGGGAATTTGTTTATTTGAAAAGTACTGTAGCCCATGAATTAAATCACATTCAGTTTCCCACTTGCTATAATAGTTTTATGAGAAAGAATAAAATTTTATGAATTAACTATTATTATTGTGATAATGAGCTCTATTAGACTGGGGGCCTATGGAGACTTCACTCAGACCCACGGAGTCTTGCCCCTAGTTAATTGTAACTGTAGCTACCATATTGGCGGGTGGACTGCATGTCAGGCGTGTTAGATACACTAATCTCATTCGATCTTCATAACAATGACACGAGGTAGGCACTTCTGTTATTAACCCAGTGTTACGGATGAGGAAACGGAAGCACCAAGAGACTGAGTAGTTATGGGAGTCACTCAGTAAGAGGTAGAGCGAAATTTGAATCCAGTTATGTCCTGCCTCCCAAGCCCTGGTTCTTTCTAGAACACAATTCTGGCTGTTAAGTGATGAGTGGTCCTCTGCTACTCACCTGACCAACAAGGTCACCTAGAATCATATAGACCGGAAGTCACCAACTAGAAGCCTGCTAGCTGAACTTGGCCCACAGCATATTTTGTTTAATGAGCCCGACCTTTTGACTTCTCCTTTTGGTTTGAATACGTGTGATGGGGCACACAGGCTCCCGCTTCGTGCAGTTTCGTTGCTGACCTCTGCCTTCCAAGCCGGAGGATCACCAGCAGCCTCTTGGCAGAAATCCTGTTGCCTCTGGGTTGGTTTGCAAGGCTTGGCGTGCCACCCTGGGCCCGAGAGGATGGGATTTACCCATTGGCACAGAAGGACTCGGGGCTGTGCTCTTAGCTCTAGTGGCCCTTCTCTCCCTGACGCACCCCTCTGTCCCCACCTACCTGGCCCTGGGCTGGAGGCTCTGCCCCTGCACACCTGCACCCATCGGTTTGACCTCATTTCAGGTCGGGGCTGGGCTCGCCAGCCCCACCATCCTGGTTCCTTATAGCTCAGGGAAGCTGAGGTCAGGGAGGTGGCACCAGCTGTTCCCTGCAGGGCACACAGGACATTGGCAAAAGCCAGAGATTCAGTTCAACAGAGAGATAGCTTTTTAATTATGCAATCAAGACAGGCCCCCGCTCGCAGGCGAGTGGAGATGGGAGCCTCCCGGGGCTGCCTGGCAGACGCCCTGATTTCCGCTCCTTCGAGTGGCCTCTTGGAAAAGAAAGGAAGCAGCAAGTAATCAAGCCTGAAGGACAGACACACTCCAGGTGAGGACAATCACGTGGTCCAGCGGGGGGCGGGGGGCAGAGGGAGACTGGGCCAGTTACAGACCGCAGGGTGTGCCCAGAGCCGGCAGCTCAGCGCTGGCCTGGGCCAGGGGAGGCTGGTGGTGGGGACATAAGACAGGCTTTGTAGCCGGGTCGACTCGAGTTTCCTACTGATCTGCTGTCTGACCATGAACGAGTCACTCACTTAATCTTGCTAAGCCTCTGTTTCATCAGCTGCAAAAGGAAGGTGGTATTTCCTCTCTCCCAGCATTTTTGTAAAGAGTAAAAAAAAAAAAAAAAAAGATGTCTGCCCGGTACTTAGCCCAGACAGCGAATGAGGACACGAGTGACAACTCACTTTCCAGGAGGACTCCCTGCTCCTCTGTAGGGGCTCTGCGAAGACCCGATACTTGGGCAGCCGTTTCTTCTTCCAACTGTAACGCTGTGTGACAGCTGGTGTTTTGCTGAGAGGAAGTCACAGCTTGCAACGGGAATCGGGCTTTCATTCTTTTGAGAGTGGTGTTCCTACACTGCTGTGCTCCGTGTGGTGGCTCAAGGTTCCCCTGCGTTTCTGTTTGAAGGGGCGACTGGGAAACCCTCCTCCGTAGGGTGCGTCCTGTTATCGACTGGACTTCACCTGGCGTGAACACATCCTTGCGTTCACATTTTGAAGATAATGAAGGGATGTGTTCTTTACCCTTCAGGAAACCCTGTTCCCCAACGTGGCTCCATGGATGTGAGGGGCGGGAAGGGGTTCAGTCGTAGGAGCAGGTCTGGCCAAGCAGGATGAAGGAGCAGAGAGCCCACCTCCCCTGGACGCCCTGTGTGTGTGGGGGGGATTGTTGGCAAAAGAAAACGAGACATGTAGGGCAGGACTGAGAGGCCAGGTGGGCGCTCACTTCCCCCTTGAGGGAGGACGGAGAAATGCCCAGAGGAGCCCCAGGGCAGGGTGACCCACAGACCACGAGGAGAGGTGCCCGCAGCCCTCGGCAGCCTTGGTGGGGTGGGGCGGCTGCAATCGGGAGCCTGCGGTGGCTCGGGCTGCCTTTCTCAGCCCACGAGCGTGCAGATTCCAGGGTCCTCATGGCTGGTGCTGGGAGAACAGGAAGCTGGGCAGAGCCTGTGGTCAAAAGGGACAGACTGCTACAGCCGAGACATTTGCAACTGCAGCCATGGACACCAGCTGGTCACCCTCAGAGGCTAGAAGGGCCCAGCCCTGCAGTCCCCTACCTAGGAAGCAGCCTCGCCCTGCCAGGACCCTGATGACACCATGTGGTCTGAGCCCTGCTCTCCCCTAGTGACCAGACACCTGCTCAGGAGCGCGCCTGGGTGCCCCCTAGAGGGGGACAGACCTTGGACTGAGAATCTGTCCAAACAAGACTCATTAAGTTGAAAGAGACCCAAATACCATCAATTTGCAAATTCAAGTTTTTCTACTCCCTTACCCCATCCCCTATGCCACACACACCCAGTGAAGTGGGAATTCTGCATAATTATGTGAAATAAAATGCTGTGTTCTTTTCTTTGTGCTGCATGTACAGTATTGAATGTGTAACAACTAATTAATTCAACGGTCCTACAAACATTTCCCTCGCGGCCGTGGGAGGAGAAAGTGGATGCCTGGCCCTTTGCCAGTTTTAATCCCGAAAGTCCCACATTTTGGGAAAACCTCCCAGTTCCAGACAAACTGGGATGACTGGTCACCCTCTTCTCAGTTAAGTCAAGGATCAAGGTGGCTGGGTGGGGGCATAAAGGACAGGATTGGAACCTTAGGCTCCCCATAGATGCTGGCTTTGGGGTATTAGATAAAACCATTACAGAAATGAGGCAAGCAACGTACCAATCCGGCCCTGAGTTCCCAGCAGGTCCTTGGGTAGGATCACACCCCGCACCCCACTCAGCCTGTTTGTCCCTTCCCATCCCCGCCCAGAGCCAAGCCCCTGCCACACACAACTGCAGCCATCTTTATCAGCGTATTTTTATTGAAAATAAAAAAGGCATGGTGCTTTCTTCCATGTTAAGTAGCATACAGCCCACTTCCCACCGCTGCTGGTCCCGCTTCGTGTGCAAAGTGTCAGCACAGAATCGATGTCATTGGCTCCTTGGTGGCCAGATCGGCACAGACCCGTCCACTGAGGCAGAACTCCTAGGACAGGAGCCGGCTTCTGGTGTCCATCTGGCACATGGTTAGGAAGGCAGATCTCAAATATTTACATTCATGCACTTAGGTATCACGCACTGCCTGGGCTGTTTAAATCACACTTTGCACAGGTTCAGAGAGTACAGTAATTTTGTGTATATATATCGATATCTCTTTAAATATATATATATATAACTATATCTAATATATATGTTTATATTTTTACAGCTATTAGGCTTTCTTCCAAAACTTGCTTTAGAAGCTTCTAAGGAACATCTGAAAACTCTGGGAGATCCTCTAGGCCATTCTAAAATTGGGCTCAATGAGGAGACACGGTTGAAAAATATCTGAGACAATGTAGAGAGGGAATGTGCATTTTGTTCTCGGCCTCCGAGCTCAGACTAGGCCGAGGCTCGGTCGGTCGTTGGCTGCAGATACGATCCTCACGTAGGAGTTCTAAGCTCCAATACCAGGTTGGCTCCATTTTATGGACGCTTCTGTCGCCTAGGCTAGAAGACCCATGAGAGCTACCTTCTGAATGGCTGGTTCTTGGGTTGGGGGTGGGGAGGTGGAGGGTGGGTCTCAAGCAAATCTTTTTGGAATAAAAAAAAAAAAAAGCTTTTCTCTTGGTTTCCAATGACTGGGTGAGAAGAAACGTAGCAAACCCACTTTGGGGGAATTTACTCTCAAAGGTCAGCTTTTTACAGAGCCCCGGCTGAGTCCCCAGGGAATGATGCATTAGGATAATTGCAACACCTGGGCCTCTTAGGTTTAAGCCAAGGTCGGGGAGAGTGGGACAGGTGTGGGCTTGTGAAAAGGTGGGCTGTGCCTACCCCCTCGACCCCCCTCCAGGCTGGC
Organism: Saccopteryx leptura; assembly: GCF_036850995.1. NCBI lineage: Eukaryota > Metazoa > Chordata > Mammalia > Chiroptera > Emballonuridae > Saccopteryx > Saccopteryx leptura. Next base: position 10,889,354 of record NC_089508.1, on the reverse strand, counting down.
TGCCCTGCATGCTACGACCCCTTAGCCAGGACCGTCTGTCCCTTCTGAGCTCAGGGTGACGTGTACTCATCAGGCTGGGGCAGGAATGGGGGCCACAGGGGCACTGGGCCATGCTGAGGTGTACAGGAAAAGCAAAACCCAGGTCCAAACCTCAAACAAGTCCTCACATGGAAGGAAAACTGAAAAGAAGAAGCCCTTTCTGGGAGGGCGTGCCGGGGCCTGTCCTCCGTCAGTGCCTGCTCACAGGGTCCAGGGTCAGGTCACAGCAAACGCCCCATCGCCCCTCTGCTCGCTGAAAGACTGCACGGAAAGCTCAGGGCACAGGGCTCTGGGCCCATGGAGCTGTCAGGGTTCAGCTCAGATGGGGACTGGCTTTCAGCCTCTGTCTCGCCTGGATGTCAAGTCTCACCTGCGGCCCCAAACCCTCCACAGAACCACACTGGTGGTTTGAGAGGCAGACCCGGTCCACCCAGCTAAGTTCTTACCTGGCCAGAGAGTGGAACCATCTCACGGGTGTGGTTCGTTCCTAGAAAGCACGTGGGTGGTGAGGAACCATGGGGTCAGGGACGTTCCCCCAATCCACCAGGGGATGCAAAGTCACAGGGCATGGCCTAGTGATGTGCCCACAGGTCGGTGGGTGGCCTACTGGGCAACAGGCCTGGAGGGTCCCTCTCCTGTTGTCCCCTTCCCTGCCCTTCCTCCACCGACCGCTCTGGAGGGCTCAGCACTTTTAGAACCTAAGACCTTGGAAAGCGGCGCTCAAGGGAGTGCGGGGGGGGGGGGGGGGAGCGCCGCCTCCTTCTGGACGGGGGGGGGGGGGGGGCGCCTCGGGGCTCACAGGGGGGGCCCGAGCCCCGTCAGGCTGCAGGGGCGCGTCAGCCCGGAGTGCCCGCGGTGGGTGTGGCACAGCGGCAGCCTCTGCCGGATGAAGACAGGGCCTGGCTCACTCGGATGTGTCAGTTTCTATGAAGGTCGGGTGAGGGGATGCTTCTGAGAGCAGGCGCCATGGCCTCTGTCCTTCCTGGCCCTATGGCCTCAGGGACAGGGAGTCGTTCTGCCCCTGGAAGGGCAGCTGCTACCCCGGAGTGTAAACGAGCCCCTTAGTGTGCTCAGTCCGGAGGGGACCTCGCAGGCTCCTCGGCAGGGGGTCAGGAGTCAGGCAGGACCCAGGGGCCCAGGGTGTCGGTGGGGACAGGAAAGAGAAGACCGTCCCTGAAGACTGAAGACTACCGCAGATGGGGCGACAGACAGATGTGTGGGAAGCACCTTAGAAAGGGGACATCATGGCTGTGTCGATGGCTTCTGTTGGGAAGGGCGTGGTCAAGGGAGCAGCAGGCGGGCTTCCTGGGTGGGGAGGAGAGGTTTCCTGGCAGGGCTGTGGCCCTGGGTTGCCTTTCTTTTGGCTAAAGGCGGCCCCTGCCCCCATCGGCAGACAGACCCTCTGCCTTCGACAGAGCGCGTGCTTTTACAGTAGCTGGGAGACACGGATTGAACACAAGACGAGAGATGCAGAGAGCCTCGGGTGGTGCTATTGCCCCGGGGGCCGCATGCAGGTGAGCCCGGCTCAGCCTGGGGTCTGCGTGGCCCCTGCCCAGGGGCATGCTGGGAAGAGAATGGTTTCTCCTGCAAGAGGCTGGAGGCCAGCAAGGCAATGAAGTCCTGGACAAACCCAGTGTCAGCCCGTGTCCACTAGTGCCACCAAGGCGCCCCCTGGCCAGCGGATCCAGGGCCTCAGACTCACACCACGGCGCTGTTCACGTCCACACCTTTGTTGCTCTGCGAGGACGTCATGGGATACTCAGCGACGCTGGTGCCATTCTCCTCCTTCCTCAGGGGTTTCCTGGGAGGGGGTGGAGGGGCAGGGGAGGCGAAGGAGGCGGAGGAACATCTGTTAGTTAGCAGTGCCTGGGGTTGTATCATGCCCGCCCAGTGAGCCCACCGGGCTCTGGCTTAGTATCTTTGGACCGCTGGGCTTTGGGGGAGGAGGGGGGAGGCTTTGAGAAGGCTCTTGCTCCCTCACTGAAGTTCTGGATTCACAGTTCAGTTCTGGTTTGGTTCTCATCTCTTCTCTTGAGTGGCTCAGGAGGGTGCTGGCCCCAGCCCCAGGTCTGAGTGGCTACAACTTCCCGACCTAGGCCACAGACGCTATTTAGCCAATCCCATGCCACCACACTGCTGTCTCTGGAGTGGTTCTGAGGCCCACAGGGCTGTAGCTCAGACACCTGTGTCCCCAGTAATGTTGGGGCTGAGCCTGAACTAGGCTATGTTGTGAGTTGTCTAAATTAAATGCTCATGGTCCTTGTTGAAAACCCAGGGAATGATTGTTTCTGCCTTCTCAAAGGTCCCCAGTGTCTCCCCAAACCCGGCGTGAGGAGGACTAATACTTGGTGACAGTTTGATGCTATAGGATAAAGCCCTACGTGAATCAGGTCAGGGAGAGGGTGTGGGAGGTGTTACCAAGGGGCAGGGTTCTCAGGCCTGCTCAGATAGCACCCCAAGATCAAATCTATCCACGCGTCCTTTTCTCTGGCAGCAGAATCAGCTCATAGAGCACACAAAGGAACTCAGTGCACTCAGCCTAGGCACCTGGCCGGCCACGGCAGCTTCTTCTGGAAGCGTGAGATGCACATGGCACGTAATGCTTTGTTCAAAGCACTTTCAGCCTCGTCCCCCTTCACAGTGGTCCCCTGAAGAAGCAAGGCCTGGAGTTGAGTTTCATTTCATGGGGAAACTGAGGCTTCAGGAGAGCTGGGACTTGCCCAAGGTCCCCTAGCTGGTTTCTGGTTGGGCTTGTACCACCACCCACTATTACCAAGTCCTGGTCTAGAAATCCTGTTGAATCAGTTTTCCCGGCGGGCACGCCCTCCCTCCATCCCGAAGGTCTCTGCGGCCCAATCAGCTTGGGGAGGGCTCTTTCCCCTCCGCCCGGAGGCTCCCAGAAACTCTCAGAGGCCTCCAAGAAGCCCGTCTCATTTTGCTTTAACCTAGCACCTCCCACGCGCTGGGGTCCGAGGACCCCATTCATGTAGCTAGATGCTCACAGACGTTCTCTGGATGTTTCCGCAGGTTGGCAGGGCTCAGAAGAGTTGCCTTGTTGGTGACGGGCTCACGGAAATGACAGTCTGAGCCAATCTCTGCCCCTAGGCCTGTCCCCCTCTGTCCCCTTCACCCTTCCTCCCATCCTACCACCCCTTTGAGGGGCCTCAAGCAGCTGTCTTGGACAGGTGGGCTGGACTTGTGACTCAGTCAGTTTGCATGGTCTGGAAAAATGGACAGGTACGTTTTCCTACAGTAAGATCCCATGCTGCCACCACCATGAGGCCACTTAAGTGAGATTCCTAAATTTATCATCAGTATACGAGGGGGTAATGGGCATCAAAATCAGGATTCCAGGCCACACTGACTGGCAAACATCTCTGGGCCCAAACCCACACGCTTTTCTCCCCAATAACTATTCAGTCGTGAGCTGGGTCTGAGAAGTCGGCCTCAGGTCCTGGTGGGGGGAGGTGAGGCCTAAGGGCCTGGGAGGGTGGGTAAGGAACGGGGTCTGCAACTCCCTTACAAACAGGCAAAGCCTGGGGCGCAGGGTCCCCGCCATTTATAGACGAGGGTGGAGAACCAGCAGGATTATTTCTGCCGGGAGAAGAGGGGAGCTTCTGAAGTCAGCTGCAGGCTGGACACCCTTTTGCATTCTGGGGGCCTTGGGGAGAATGGTGGCTCCGAGGGCCTGGCGGGAGGCCAGCCCGTCTGGAGGGACACCGGGGACAGCGCTTGGAGGCACCCTCCTCAATGGCTCAGCCAGGTCCCAGCCTGGAAAGGATGACCCGGGTCTGGACGGGGGCTCCACCCAGCCCCCCATGGGGGCATTCCGGTGCCTGAGCTTGACGAGGAGACAGGGGGCTGCCCAGGGCCCTCCTGAGAGTGGACTTGGCCTGCTGCCCACCTCCACCGGAGCTCAGCCTCCACCACTCTGCTCCCTGAGCTGCTGCCTGACCCACTCCTGGAGTCTTTCTGGGACTCTGGAGCTCAGCGGATGCTGGACTTATCCCTACAGCGGAAGGCTCTACCTCAAAACCCCCAGTGTCCTTCCATGGGCAAGCCATCTGACCTCTTCATGCCTCCGTTTCCTGGTCCATAAAATGGACACAGTGATGGTGTCCATTTCATAGGCTTGTTGGGAGGATTAAACATGTTAGTGTATGTTAAGCACATAGAGTTCCTGGCCTATAGGAAGTGCTCTGTAAGTATCTGTTAGCTCTCAGGGCTGGAAAGGTCAGTGGGTGGTTGCGCCTGTTGGCACAGACTTCCTACCTAATGTGCCCCCTGTGGGGCTCCGGAAATGCTACAGAGACTTGCGAGACCCAGCCTGGCTCTGTGCTACCAGGAGCCAGCCTGTGGCTGGTCCCAATAAACCAAAGAAAGGCATTTCTGCTGGTGCAGGCCGGGATGGCCCCTACCGGCTCCCTACACGGCATGGTTCCTGAAACCAAGAGAAAGGGCGGTGAGGTTTTCCTTGGCCACCTGGGGTTCTCCCCCTTTCCCGTGGCCCAGGGCCTGACAAGCAGCAGGCACTCCCCGTGGTGGCTTTGAGTGCTGATCGCACAGCGGCCGCACACGCCTCTGCAGAAGCGGCCTCCGCCAGCACAGACAGCGGGGCCAGGACCCCGGCGCCTCTCTTGGGACCTGCTGACATCAATGTGACCGGTCCCTCCCTCAGCCTGCAGCTCTGCTGGGGAAGCTGGAGGCAAAAACCAGCTCTGAGGGTTAGAAGGGAGGCCTGCCTGCCTGGCTCGGTCTTGTCTCCTGCACCCACCCCACCCCACCCCACGGAGGCTATGTTACATTAAAGGGTGTTAATGGGTGGACAAAGCCGTCACCTCACTCCCTAGCCATAAAGCCTCCTCAAGAGTCACGCATAGCACTCCTGACTCGTGGGTGGGCCGAGCAACCCCTCTTACCCCCACCCCCCGTTTGCTCTCTCCCATTACTCTGGGTCCCTCATCCCCTTCATAGCACTCATTTATTAATTGCTGGGGTGTATGTGTGGTGTGTGTGTGTGTGTGTGTGTGTGTGTGTGTGTGTGTGAGATCTACGTCCTCTATGGGTGGGGGCGGGGTGTGCTGGGGGCTGGGCAGGGACTCAGTTTCATTTATCTCTACCTCCGGCACCTGGACTAGTCCCCAGCACACAGTAGGCGCCCAGTCAGTATCTGTGGACCAGCACTGGCTCACTGCGCAGCCCTGGGCCAGTCAAGGGTTCCAAGGTAACACCAAACAGACTTGGGCATTCCAGAGTGCCCGTTCCACCAGAAGCGGCTCAACCACGGAAACCCAATGAGCACCAGCGCCCTGCGATAATGCGCGTGCTCAGGCATCCCGGGCACGTGCACCCGAGCTCGCTTGTCTGTTGTCTGCAATTAACTGTCTGCAGGATCGGCCAGACTATTGTGCAGCCTTTATCGGCCTTGCAGTCAATACCTTGTGAATTAGAAGGAAATGACTGTCAAGCGGCTGAATGGGCCTAGATCAATGGCACAAGGTGAAGGGTCGGTTCCTGGGGTGTGCGGGTGGGTCAAGGGAGGGGGCCGGAAGGGGTGGGTGTCATCTCTCCACAACACAGGGCTCTTCTCTGCGTGAAGGGTGTGGCTGTGGCCTTGCCCTCTAGTGTCCTAGGTGCTCGTGGTCGGAGTCCGAGGTCTGGCCCTCCTACCCGGGCAGGGGGCACCCTGTACCTTGGAGCTCCGACTCTCGCTGTTATTGATTGTTTGGGGTTCACATCTGCCCCGGACCAGAGGTTCTTCCATGGTCTCTGCTCACAAGCCTGGGTTTTCCCTTCAGCTACTCCCCTCCCCCCCATTGTAGTTGAAATACACGGACAGGAGTGGGGTGTCTGATTAACACCACCATCTCTGTCACCCTCAGGGGATATATGGCTTCAGGGTAGGGTCTGTACCTCAAGGCCTGCACCGAAGTCTCTGTGCCAAGCAGAGCCCTGGCACTAGACCCGGCCACGCATTTCGGTTGGCATTTACGGGGCTGAGCAGTAGACCGACCTAGTGGCAGGTGGCAGTGGTCATCCTGCCATCTCAGGCCGGGAAACAAAGACTCGGGGAGCTGGACAGAGTCAGGGAGGACCCTCATTTTAAAGAGAAGGGAAGTAGGCCCCAGGAGGGCAGCACTGAGCAGGGCTGGGACAGGGACGGAACTCGAGGACCTGGACTCCCAGGCCTGGGTTCTTTCAACACGTCCGGGCTGTCTGATGACATGTGCATGTCAGACCTAGGGGTGCGGAGGAGGCCTGGCTAGGGGACCGAGGGCACAGACGCCCAAGGGCTCTGAGGACTGACCCTCCTGCAGCTGTGGATAAAGAAGTCATTCACAGCTCCTAGCAACAAGGCCATTGAAATGCCCACTGTGGAGTTTGGGGTAGTTGGCAGGGAACTTGGGGGCATTGCATGCGCTAGACCCCCTGTGAGCAATGCCCTTTCTCTGCCCCTGGCCTGGTCAACAACCACCTCCTTCCAAGAAACCTCTCGGGGCCCAGGTCCAGGTGAGTGCCCTCTTCTGGGAGGCCCCTGAGCACCCTGTCACCCAGCACAGAGCTGGGACTTTGGGAACGGTTGTTGAATAACAAGGTAAGTTTGCGTGTGTGCAGGAAGCGCTGCTCAGAGCCCCCTCTGCCAAGGTCAGTGCCCAGTGAGGGCACTAGGTGCTCCTTCTCCATCTGCTCCTCCATCTCCTCCAGTTCTTGCAGAGGCCTGTGGCTCCCTGGTCCCACCCCAGATGCCAAGCCAAGCTGTCATCTCCAGAATCACTTCCCTAGCCCAGCCGAGTCCAGACCCATCCTCTCAGAAACCTGGCTCCCGCAGGCTGTCGGGGCCATTCACAGAGATCTCTCAGTGCCTCTCTGGAGCTGAACTCCAGGCTGTGAGCTTTTTTTTTTAAGCAGGGTTATCACAGAATTTTCCCTCTAACAGTTTTTATAGTGACATGAAGTGTTTTTGTTTCCTGAGAGAAAAGGCAAGTTTTGATAAATTATTAACCAAAAAGAATTGTCCGTGAGCAAGAAATCCTCTATTTGCCCGGGGGAGAAATGCAGACAGACAGCCCCCAGCAGCGGTCAGCCGGGGAGCAGGGGGTCACTGCTCGCCTCCTCCAGGTGTAACGTAACTTCTGCCCCCTCCTCTGCCTCTCCCAGGGGATCCTGCCTCCCTCCAGACAGGTTCTGGGAGTGCCAGCCTCCACTTCTGCCTCCATTTGAGGGCAAGCAGAGCCCCATGTCATTGAATTATGGATTATGAGGACCTTGGGCAGGGGGCTGGGTCTTATTCCCCGGTCCTCAGGTCTTGCCCAGTGGGGGACACAGATCACGATGTTGGGGCAGAAAAGGGACTGTGATGCAGTCTCCATTTACCATGCCATCCAACCTGTGCCCCTGGATGCTGACGTCTACAGCTGCACCTCCTGGGATCCCCTGTGTGGCGGGTCTGCCAATGGGAGTCACCCTCAGGAGACTGAGAGGGGCGGGCACTTCCGCCCCACCTTTCCTGTTTTGGGGCTGCATCTCTGGCAGTTCCAACCACAGCTTGTGCCCAGGCGGCCTCTCTTGGGAGCCTCTCAGTTCTGCCTGTTAACAGCTTCCACTGCTGCTGGTCCAGGACTGCTCCCTGGATACGCAAGCCCCGCCCACACCCTGGAGGGAGCCCCGCCCACACCCTGGAGGGAGCCCCGCCCACACCCTGGAGGGAGCCCCGCCCACGCCCCTGGGAAGGATCCGCTGAGCCACCTGGGGTGAGTTCTGTCTTTCCAGGCCACTGACCGTCCCTGAAACCAAGACCCTGGAGCCTGTGGAAGGGCAGATAGGAAGCCCCTCCAGCTGTTCTGAGCAGAGGCCAAGGTGGCATTCCCAAATGCCTTCCTGGGAGACCCCCAGCCCTGCTGAAGCCCAGCCCAGCGTGCCACAGCTGGCTGGCACTGCCAGTCAGATATGGATGTTGCCCTTACCCTCCGCCCATTGAAGCAGCTTGTTTCTTCAGAAGTTTGGGGCAGAGAGGGAGGCAGAAGTGACCCTGTGTGTCTTCTGAAAGAGCCCGAGCTTTATTATAACGGTGCTGCCCATCTCTGAGGGGAAGGGCGTGGGAGGGCTCCTTGTGGGCACCAGTGCCCCACTCCCTGGCAGCGCCCCGGTGGGGGGGATCTTGCACACTCTTCCTCAAAACCCTCCAGTAGCTCCCAGTAGCCCCCAAGTCCAGGCAGGCTGCTCAGCCTACGGGACCACCATCTCTGTCCACTTATGGCTCCCTCCTGCCTTGTATCCCATGTCATGGCGGCTTTCTGCTGCCCTGGCCTTTTGCTCACATGTGTGTCTTGGCCAAGAGTGCCTCCCCTACTCTGCTTCTTAAAATTCTCATCCCTTGGCAGCAGACCCTCAGCTCAAACGTGGTCTCATCCGGGTCAGGGTTAACTGACTACTCCGGGCACCCACACCAGGCTGCAGGGACCTCCTGCAACCTCACGGCCACCTGCCTGCAGCCTCACGGCCACCTGCCTCCTAACAGTCCTTCACATACCCACCCCCACCTCCCTGCACTCAGGTGAGCAGCTGGGAGCACAGCCTGGGTCTTACCTGTCTCTGCACCGACAGAGTCTGCACACACAGCAGCACCCACAACACACACAGCAGCACCCACAACACACACAGCAGCACCCACAACACACACAGTAGCACCCACAACACACGAGCAATTGGGCTGCCCGTCCCCGGGGAGATTCCAGCACATCCACCTTGACTTCCCAGCTTGGTCTGTCCCTGAATTACAGGGTTCTGGGGCTTTCCTGTCCATCTGTTTCCCTGGCTTCAAAAGGCACAGACACACACCACCACACCCCTTTTCTGGGTACCCCCGAGGAAGGGCACAGAGGGAGAGCGAGGTCTGTTGTCAGCCCAGAGGGGAACTTATCAGTAACAGTGACACGGAGCTGTGGTCAGGGCTGGCTTTGGCATTGCTGCTCCCTGGTTGTGCCGCCCTGGGCGGTTCCCTTAACACCTTCGAATCTCAGTTTCCTCCTCTGTACAATGGAACCCATGGGAAAAGACGCCATGAGACAAACTGAGAGAATGTTGCTGAGGTCCTTCCCTTGTTATTTATCTGTGTATTGTTTTTGGGAGGGTGGCTTGTAGGTGAGTGTGAGGACAGAAGGGGGTCTGGCCAGGAGGTAGGTCCCCAGGGCCTGGCCTGTCCCTAGTGGAGCTGAGTGACCTGGGCCCAGTCCCCAGGAAACTGCCGGGCTGTTGGCTGGACGTATTCCTTCACTCTGTGGGCCTTATTCTGCATTTGTTCAAGACTTTAACTAGATAGTTTAATCTTTCTGCGTTGAATTACTAAAGTGAAATCCCATAAAACAGCAGATTCAAAGGGCAAGGTTAAACATTTTAGGTGTTATGATTGCTCTTAATGTAGCTCCTCTAATGTTGGGCCTCGGGAATGTTTAAAAAAACTTTCTTAGAAATATACCAACCATCTCTTTTACCCTTCAGTGTTTTGCAACGTTTCTCTTTGTCTTTAGACTCTGGCTTCCCCCCGAGATCCTGGTGCTGGGAGAGCCATGCTTTGGAGGCTGGATTAGATTGGCGGTCGGGGACTGGCAGGGCTGCTGTGCTGTAACTCCGGGGGCGCCACTCACACCACGGCCCACTCAGTCACACTTAGGGCCAGCCACGGCCCAAACCTTCTCAGACCCCGACAGTAGCCACCCTGAGCAGCGAACCCCAGCTCAGCTAGGGGACAGTGTCCTGTATGTAATCCGTTTTGAAAGGCGAAACGAGATGGTAGTTATGGAAATGACACCGAGGGCTGCTGGAAGGTAGTTTGCTGTTTGGACCATTCACGACCCCACTGGAATACCTCTATTCATCCTTTAAAAACCCAACTCAGGGGGCATCTCCACGCCTCTCCTCTCCCATTGCGGACCAAGCTCACGCTGTTATGAGGAGCGCTGAGACGCCCGCTGTAAACAGTAGGCACAACCTGTGTACACCGCGGAGCCCGGCAGATGGTGAGTGCTTACCCAGTGCCACGCCAGCTCCTAGTGTTTCCACAGTCGCAGGTAGAGGAGGATGGATGACAGAGGACAGAGCAAAATTTTATAAAGAAAAGAAAAACACCCACAATGGGGGTGGGAGGGTGGGTGGAGGAGCTGGCCCCGAGCTCAGCTGGGGTCCCCACAGGGCTCAAAGGCAGTGGACACTCACCTTTTTATGGCTTTGTAACAAATGATGACGAGCACGGTGAGGAACACCAGGGAGGCGCAGCATACCGCGATGACAATCACCAGCCCTGACCACCAGGTCTCCTCAGCGGGGCACGAGGTAGAGTTGGGGGCTGGAAGAGACAGAAGCAGCCTGAGTCTCCCCTGGACGAGCTGGCCCCAGCTGCGCCCGAGGTGGACAGCCACAGGTGACAGGGAGGGTGGCCTCACCGCCATCCATCTCCCATGGAGGCTCTGACCTGTCCTGCCGCCCCACCCCCACTCTGGCAGCAGATGACGTCATGGCTGGCCCCCAGCCAGCCGCGTGCTCCCAGCAGGGGTTGAGCACCACACCCCGGCCATCCATCCTCCCTGGGCATGAGCTAACTGACAGCGGGGTCAGGTCTAATTTCCCATGAAAAATAACAGAACATCTCATTCTCTCAGTTGAGGCATTAAATCCGCTTCCTCTGAAGGTGGGGGGAGGGGAGCAGGGCTCACGGGGGCCTCCGGGGGAGGGAGGAGAACAAGGGGGGTTCATCAACCTCGGTTCTTAAACTCATTTCCCTCCTTGGATACGACCCGTGTGTGGGTGGGTACCTGCAGCGTCTCAGCTTGCGCAGGGTGCCCAAAGTTTAGGAAAGCCTGTCATTGGCAAAGCGTCTGCCACCAGGTGCTACAAGGCCTCCTCGTCATTCAATCCATGAGGTCCTTGGGGTGAACCTGTCCTCCCCCTTGGCACAGGCTGTGTGTCTACACCAGCAGAGGTATAGACAAGGCTTGAAACAAGCTGGTTCACTCTTCCCTGAGCAAAGCAGCATTGAACCAAAAAGGCCCTGGAAGCCCTGACACCTGGGAAGAAGCGCCAGGAACTGCAAAGGAAGTGTGTGTGTGTGTGTGTGTGTGTGTGTGTGTGTGTGTGTGTGTGAGAGAGAGAGAGAGAGAGAGAGAGAGAGAGAGAGAGACTAGAGGGAGAGAGACAGAGACCAGAGGGAGAGAGGGAAGGGAGGGAGAGAGGGAAGGAAGGGAGAGAGGGAAGGAAGGGAGAGAGGGAAGGGAAGGAGAGAGGGAAGGGAGGGAAAGAGGGAAGGGAGGAAGAGAGGGCAGGGAGGGAGAGAGGGAAGGGAGGGAGAGAGGGAAGGGAGGGAGAGAGGGAAGGGAGGGAAGGGAGGGAGAGAGGGAAGGGAGGGAGAGAGGGAAGGGAGGGAGAGAGGGAAGGGAGGGAGAGAGGGAAGGGAGGGAGAGAGGGAAGGGAGGGTGAGTCTGAAGGAGAAAGAGAGGGAGTGTTGAGGAGAGAAGAGGATGGATGGATGGACAGACATACAGACACTACCTAGCAGCTTTGGGCAGGTCTTCAAAACATGAATGTGTGCAAAACCATGCCTTAGGCTCTGCGTCCGCTTACTAATAGGCACCTTGAGGGGGACAGCAGTAAGTGGGGAGTGAGTGACTGATTTCCCAAAGGTCGCCAGGGATGGTTTCATTAGTGCTGTTGTTATAATCAAGGCAGTTTACATATAGTGAGTGGCACCCACCTTATGTGTGCGGTCTGATCAGCTTCGATAAAGGGGCCCCCCAGTGTAAGCCGCATTTCCCTCCCGCCAGAGGGTAGCCCGTCGCCCAGAAAGTTCCCCTGGGCCTCCTCCGGGGCTTCCTCCTCACCGACCCGCCCTGGAGGCACCGGTTCCTCCGCTTGCGGCACAAATGGAATGATGTGATGTGTTTGTGTCTTTATTTGGGAAGATGGTTTTGAGATTCATCCACGTTGTTGCATTTTGGGGGAGCTTCTTTCTGAGGAGTCATTTGTTATTTGAATACAGCACAATCTGTTTATCCCTTTACTTGCTGGTGGACACCTCAGCGGTTTCCAGTTCTGACTTTTCTGAATGAAGCTGCTATAAACATTCACATACAAGTCTTGGCACAGACATGGTTTCATGTTTTTCCTGGTGGGCTCCCTGGGTCCGTGGTGTGTGCATGCTTAACTCTCTAAGGAGCCGCCACACTGCTGTTCCCAAGGGCTCGGACTCTCGCCCTCCCGTTCGGAACAAGGGAAGGCGGAAAGAAGGAGGTAGTCACATGTTCCCAAATTTGTTGTCAAATTGGCATCGTGGCAGCGAGATTCGGAGATCCAGGAAGCTTCCCAGGAACAGGTGTTAAAACCCCATTAACAAATACAAGGTGCCCAGGGATGGACCTCGGCTCCTCAGACCGAGCAGATTCAGAAATGCTTCCTGAGCAATGGCTGGCACAAGGCTGGCACCAGATCACATGGCTGCTCTCAGCTGGGGCGAGACCCGTTAGAAACCCCAACAGTAAAAAGATGTAGCATATAGAATTCAAAATAGGAATAAGCTCTAAAATAAGGGAAAGGGATCCAAAAACAGATTCTCATTTTCCCTACGATGAACCTCTTTGGCGCCTTTTGGGTCAGAACCACAAAACCCGTTCCCCAGTTCCCCATTTTGAGGTGTCCCTGTCTTGGCCGAGCCATCCCAGGGTGACTCAGGGCAGACCCCTGCATGGCAGTCACTGCTGGAGACTCAGAGGTACGACCACATGCACAGGCTGAACCCCGAAGAGTCTGCCTCCTTATTTTCACTGCAAAGGAAAACAACTTGGGTTTGTCATTCCACCCGACACTGTAACCCCTCCGGGCCGCAGCCCCAGGGACCCTCAGAGCTGCCAACGCCCACGTCAGCCAACACGCCCACGCCTGGGAAAACACCCGCCATGTGGTCTCAGGCGGGGCCGCACCCCCTCCAGCGGGCACTGGGAAACCGGGGTGGGGTGGGGTGGCTGTTCTTGGCGGCCACAATGAGTCCAACAAAGCGATGGATAGTGACAACTGCCATGACCTGGATAGTCCCACACAAGGTAGAACTGTCCCCTTGAAAAGTGCCATCAGGGTCCCTGTTGAGAAATTCCATCCACTCAACACAGACGGGTCCATGCTAAACCTCACCTGGAATTCGACACTAAATTTCAGCCCGCCTCTTTTCTCTACATTCGCTCTCAGTGAGGTGGGATTTCTTTTTTGCTTACTTTTCCCCACAATTGATACTAAAAGCAGGGGACTTATCTGAGAGGGTCCTTCTGCATAGGGTCGTCCTCGAATATTCAGCGGTGTACAGCTCGCCGCCTGTGTGTGAGAGAGAACTTACGCAAGGCACAGGGCTAACGGATATGAAAAGAGGGAGGAACTCCGTGAAACTTAGTCCTAGGCATAAGTCTTGGATTTTGCCCAGAAAACAGCTGTCACGTTCAAAGATGGCCTCCTTACGTACCCTTGCTTGAACTTGCTTGAGTCCCTTTTCAGCAAGGATCAGGGGATGCGGGAGCTGAAAGAAGCCTCGGCCGGCTGGGTCATATCGGAGGAGGGAGTAGGTACCGGCGTTTAGGATCAAGTTGCTTCCACGGGGTCTGATCTCTGGGCTGCAGGCCAGGTCTGCCTCTGCCTGCACTTACTTCCCGCTGGGCACGGCCAGCGCTTCTTTCTAGATGTGCTAAGACAGCTTACCCCACGGGGACAGACTGATGGGTCATATTGTAGAAGACAGCATCATGAAGGTGCTCATTCACTCATTCGCTCAGCCATCCACCAAAAATGTACCAAGCATCCTCTGTGCCCGGCACCGTGCCGGGAGCTGGGGTGCAGAGATGAATTCGATGTAAACTGCTCTTACCAGGTCTGCTGCCG